>NC_142063.1:142314131-143514131 GCF_059756535.1 Pantherophis guttatus
GTGTGTGTGTGTGTTCCCATTGGGTTCCCTTGTTTTGTCCTTTTAGTTTAGTTTGTTATTTTAGTTTAATAAAATATATCTAAGTTTTCTTTCTTCACTGTATAATCAATACCTATTTTTTTGTGTTGGTATTAATAGGCTTTTTCTCTGTATTTCAACACTAAAAATAAATAAATAAGTTACAATCTGGACAGCAATTATTATACACTGCTTATATGTATTGTTATTATACCCTGGTGATATAATCTTTTTTTTGATAATTATGAATGCTGTAAACAAAAATGTATGGTATATATGACAAAATATCAGACTATTCAATTAATTAAAGCTAGTCTCACATACTTCCTATAAGCTGCAAAGTATACATGACATTTTGTAAAATGGATTTTACTTCGTGTTTCAATTTTTTAAAATATCTGGCAATAATTATTCCAAGGAAAATTATATCATCTGAAGGAATACTCCCACTAGATTTCTAATAAACTTCAACTGGCATTAGCTCTTCTGAAATAAATCAGATATTTATTTATTCCTGTACCCACTGGAACTAACCATGTTTTTTCTACTTGCTCACAATTTTAAAAACTTTTCTTTAAACTTCAGAGATTTACCAGAAAACTCACAGAAACTTTAGATGGCTGAATATTTTACCAAAAAAATGTAAACAGTTGCATCCAATACAACATATTGTTATGCCCTTAATAGAGCCACTAATTTATAATGATACTTTTACTGAAAATATTCATACTGGTATTTAACATGTTATGAGATTATTTGTTGTTTTATAGATATATACAGTATATCAATCCCACACTTACTCAATACATTAACTACAGTATATCACACTCAGATACTCATTCTCAAATAATGATGAGTTCACCGAGTCATATTGATCAATCTTTACCTTGTGTAAAAAAAGGGAACTCTATTGATTTGTCATCCAACAACTGTTACCCATTTAATCACAATAATATTCCAAACAACTGGGATTTGGTTGTTCAGGAGCTAGTCAGTGTCATAAAGTGAATATATATCCAGTGGCATACAACATTGTGTTAATAAGAGGTAAGCTATTTTTCACAGAATATCTGCTGTACTTTTTTAAACAAAAGTACTGCTTCTTTAATAAATAAAATTAGAAAGTATTGAGGTCAGCCTGCAGGATTTTCGTTTCTATACATATTTCAAATGTGGAAGTTATAACTGTCCCAGTTATAATCAGTCAGCATGAATAAATATGCTCTAAACCTAGGTCAGAATGATCTTTTAATGTAAATAATGTATTTTGCTTTTACTATCAAATATATTCCCAACTTTAAACCTTCTAAAATTGCCAAAAGGATAATTAATATTTTATTTAGCACAGATAAAATACACCCCTTCTCATTATTGCCTCCTATCTCCCTTCCCAAAGAAAGGATGAAGACAGCCAGAAAGTAGAAAGTTTTATTTCCTTTGATTTGAACTAATGGTTTCAGTTACCTTGAAACAATATTCGAGATAATTCTACACATAACTGCTTTTATTATTGTCTTTCAATTAGTGATAAGAGCATCAGTTCTGATAGGCAGACTGTTTTCTATAGTCCTTGGATTTAAAAAAAAACTGTTCGATATAATCAGATCATTTCACTATACCCATTTTTTTTGTTTGGGGTTCTGTTTTTGTTTTTTTGTAACAGTTTTCTCACACTTTCATCAATAAATAGCTCTCTGAAAATAAGAAGATACTATTTGGGAACAAAAAAATATATTGTATTGTATTGTATTGTATTGTATTGTATTGTATTGTATTGTATTGTATTGTATTGTATTGTATTGTATTATATTATATTATATTATATTATATTATATTATATTATATTATATTAAACAGACTTCAAAGTTTGTTTGTTTTTTTACTGTTGTGGATATTCTTTCTCACTTTAAATAGAAAATCAACAGCTGAATGCTCTGTGAAAAATCTATTATGTTTCTGTGAGGCAACTAGCAGGGAGTCCCGATTTAATTCTCTAAATCACAATGCTAGTTGGAACTAGTTGAGTTGGGAGAATGTAGAAGTAGCATGCTCTGATAAGAAATGTTCCAGCTGATCAAACGTGCACAGGTAAACTGCTAAATCATGCCTACGTTAATTAAGTAATGAATATGCATGTGGAAATCACATATAAGCTTATCTTTCTTGGTCGAGGGGTGCCTATTCCATTAGGGAAATGACCCACAGATTGCCAAACAATAAAGTTTTGTTATAACTTCATCAGCCTGTTAAGTCTTTTTGTGCAAGAAACCTTTTTTCCTTAATAGCAGCATTTGAAGAGAAACCCCAAGCCCAATCTAGCAACAAGAAACAAACAGTAGGTCTTGGCCCAGAGACTCAAAACATACATAATTATAAACTTTGCTGAAGTTCTTGATTTTGCAGGAATGAGGAATCGATGTGTCAATTACCGATAGAAGAGAATATTTGTAGTTCAAGGTTGAATTATGGGGTCTTTGGTGCTCTTTGGTGGTTTTCTTGCAGACATTTCATTACCAAACTAGGTAACCAGAGGTGGGTTTTAGCAGGTTCTGACCAGTTCTGGAGAACCGGTAGTGAAAATTTTGAGTAGTTCTGAGAACTGATAAATACAATCTCTGACTGGCCCCGCCCCATCTATTCTCTGCCTCCCAAGTCCCAGCTGATTGGGAGGAAATGGGGATTTTGCAGTAACCTTCCCCTGGAGTGGGGAGGGAATGGAGATTTTACAGTATCCTTCCCCTGCCACGTCCACCAAACCATGCCCACCAAGCCATGCCACACCCACCAAGCCACACCCACAGAACCGGTAGTAAAAATTTTTGAAACCCACCATTGTAGGTAACATCATCAGGGCAAGAGTTCCAAAGACCCCTCAATATGACAATTCATTTATTGCCTGCGTATAGGCCAAAAGATTGCTCTTGGCATACACACCTACTGTAGTTTGCATAGCAAAAAGAGGCTGTTGGGTCTTTAGGAAGACAGAGAGAAACTTTCAGTCTTTGACCAATACAAGTACAAATGATAAATAGCAATAGCAATAGAACTTAGACTTATATACCGCTTCACAGTGCTTTACAGCCCTCTCTAAGCAGTTTACAGAATCAGCATATTGCCCCCAACAATCTGGGTCCTCATTTTACCCAACTCAGAAGGATGGAAGGCTAAAACAACCTTGAGCCGGTGAGAATCGAACTGCCAAATTGCAGGCAGCCGGCAGACAGCAGAAGTAGCTTGCAGTACTGCACTCTAGCCACTGTGCCACCGTGGCTCATGATAAAAGGAACAACACAAAACTATCCTTTACCAACAAGAACTATAAGGAACCATTTGTGGATGAAGCTTACACCTAATGTAGCAACATTTTAAAGAAATAATTTTATCTTGATTAGTAACAATGCAAAGAAAAGATCTTTAAGGAAGCAGGCAATGGAGGCAGTGACAGCAGTGGTAACCATCCTTGCAAGCAGCCAGCATAAGGTCACTTGTTCTGAGTATAGGATATTGTTTTGCCCCAGCTTCGGATTCCCAGAGAATGTGACACACACCAAGCTTCGCAAACACTGTTTAATTCCAAACAAACCCCTTTCAAGAATGCAGGCTTCCCGTGCAAAGGGTCCTTATCAAAGTTATGAAGAACAAAGTCTGACAAAGGTTGGCAACCAGCCCAGAAAACCAGATATGAGAAGTCGCTCGCTCTCCAAGATGCTCTGTAGTAATGAGACGTTGTTTCTAGCAAGAAAGCACTAGCTGCGTGCGACTTAAATAGGCTAAGGGAGTGGCCAATTATCCTCAAGCCCTACTCTCGAGTAGACCTCCTCCTCCTGAGTAGCCACTCCTGCCTTTTGGCAGCCCTGCGTGCCCGAGCATTGAGAGAGGCTCCTCCACTTTGCTCTCTCCACTGGAAGGAGCCTCTAGAGGTTCTGAAGGCCCTGGCTAAGTCTCTGCCTCTGGCATAACATCCTCTTCGGCCTCCTTGCTGTCCGACGCGAGCACCAGCTGCGCAGGCTGCTGGCGCAATACCACACAAACCTCCTCCTCGTCGGGATCAGCCACGATCCGCGCAGGTTGCTGGCAGGCCACAACAGATATTGGGAAAGGCAGCAAGAATTTGAAGTCCTGCATGGTCAATATCTGTCTTTCTCTAATATAAAATAAGTCCTGCTGGTAAGTCTGAAATGGAAAAAAAAGATTCTTGTTAACCCCATCTTTCCTTTAAATACATGTATGAACTGAAGGAGAGTTGACGCTTTCCAACTCTCCAAAGCACAGAAGTGGAGAAAAGATATATGAAGAGCAGAGGTGGTATTCAGCAGGTTCTGACCAGTTCTGGAGAACCGGTAGCAGAAATGTTGAGTAGTTCGGAGAACCTGTAAATACCACCTCTGACTGGCCCCGCCTCCATCTATTCTCTGCTACCCGAGTCGCAGCTGATTGGGAGGGAATGGGGATTTTGCAGTATCCTTCCCCTGCCACACCCAAGTCATGCCCACCAAGCCACACCACACCCACCAAGCCACGCCCACAGAACCGGTAGTAATAAATTTTGAATCCCACCACTGATGAAGAGGGCCAGAAAGTACCAGGGTTGGAAGGAGGAACCAGTTCTTTTTCTACCTGAACTGAAGACATCAGGATAATAATATTTCTCCTGGCTTCCTAAACATCTAAGTGGGGGGCGGGGGTGGATGGAAGAATAGATTAAGTACATGTGGCCATGACATACCTCAGATCAATACAAGCAGATCTAAAAGGGTCACTAATTTCCCCCCCCCCCCCGTGCTTTTTTAAAAAAAAAACATTTGAAATATTTTTAATGTGATGTTTGGTACTTTACTAATTTTATTGTCTCTAGTCCCAGAAGTAGGTATTTGTTTACACCAAGCAGTCTAAAAATGAGAGTAAGCAGAGACAACTGAAATTCATAAAAAAGTAAGTATTGCTAAGACACCTGGATATAGTTAAATGTTTTTAATGATTTATATTGATTGAGCATGTTTTATGTTACAGAAAATATTTCTGCCTTTCTATTTTTAAGCAGCAGACTAAAGCATAGTATTTATGCTTTAGCATTCCATAATCAGTATATACTACTAATATTCTTGTGTCTGTTTGTAACCTTCAGGTGAATGAACCAGTCCATCGCAGGCCATGAATTATTGAACCAAGGTACCTCAAATGGGCTAACATAACAAATTATGTCGACTGGCGACTCCCAGGGGGAGGGCCTTCTCTGTGGGGGCTCCAACCCTTTGGAATGAACTGCCCCCGGAGATACGGAATATCCCTGATCTCCGTGCTTTCCGCCGTGCCCTCAAGACCCTGATGTTCCAACAGGCGGGGCTAAACATACGAACATGTGAATGATTTTTTAAATGTTATCTAATTCTGGGTTTTATTTAATTGACCAAACTAAGTAATAATTTTAATTAGCAATTTTATGATGTTTGTGTGTCTATATTTTTCTTGACTGTACACCGCCTTGAGTCCTACGGGAGAAAGGCGGTATAGAAATATAATAAATAAATAAATAATAAATAAATAAATAAATAAACTTATACAATGCCAGGACCATTACTCCTGTGGGAATGAAATTTGAGTAGTTTGTAGCTGCTTTGGTACCACTGTGGAAGGAAGGAAGGAAGGAGGGAGGGAGGGAGGAAGGGAGGGAGGGAGGGAAGGAAGGAAGGAAGGAAGGAAGGAAGGAAGGAAGGAAGGAAGGAAGGAAGGAAGGAAAGTTTCTGATGCATTACAGTTAGAGATTGCTTCCACTTCCACACCTTTTTTGCTCACCCGTGCCCATTCTGTTTCTCTGTTTAAGAAAGAAGATATCTCAGATGTTGGTGACTCAATGGATCATGGGTTGTCTAATTACTGTATAAAAATCAGAGTAAAGCTGCTGTTTTTACTTCTGAGCTGATAAACGAAAGCAAGTTTGTGAGCTGCTTTAGAATGGGAAGTCACAGGTTGTTGGGGGTTTTTTTTACACCTGCAACGGATTACAGATCATCCTCCACTTACAACCGTTCAATGTTACAAGGGCATTTCAAAAAGTGACTTCCAAGGATCCTCACACTTATGACCACCACAGCATCCCCACAGTCATGTGATCAAAATGTAGGCACTTGGCAACTGGCATTTATTTACATCCCAGCTCATGTGATCGCCATCTGCAACTTTCCCAACCACCTTCTAACAAGCAAAGTCAATGGGGCAAGCCAGAGTCACTTAATGATTGTGTTAATACTCATTCACTTAAAAACTACAATTAGACATTTAACAATTGCTGTAACATAGGATGCAATTCACTTAACTACTTTGCTTAGCATCAGATATTCTTGTTCTAATTGTGGTCATGAGGTGAGGATTATCTGTAGCAACATGTTAAAAGATACTATTGAATCGTTTACAATGATGACTTTTCAGGGATGAACAATACAATTGCATATTTAGCTTACTTAGCCATGAAAAGTGAGCTCAGAAACATTTGAAACTCTCTGAATTATAGCGTTTTTGAGACAAGCCTTTAAAAAGATGATTGTGGCACAGCAGAGAACTGAAAGGTAGTTAGAGTTGACATGACTTGTGCATGAAAGTGTGAGGCCCTGAGCTCAGAATGAAAGGATACAGGCAAGCTGAATATACATGTGTGTGAACATACAAACAACTAAAAAAAAAAGAACAAAAAAATGCAGTATTCCATGGATACCTGTGTCTGTAATTTGAAAAAACACCTTTATGATTTCTGCAGATGATACTTGCATTGCATGTGAATTTTGGGATGGAAAACTCTACCATAGATTCAATGTGAGAATGTGAAATAAATATTGTCAAGACTACAGGTAGTCCTTGTTTACTGACCAGAATTAAAACCAGCATCTTGGTTATTAAGCAAAGCCACAACTGTGCTTATCAACTTACTTCAGCTTTCCTGTGCTTTCCAGACCTGTGAAACTGGTAAATGCGAGGATTGGTCTCCTTTTCATTACTATTGTCACTGCAAATGGTCCCTGAAATAGGCAGTCACTAAACAAGGACTACTTATATGTAAGTACATCTCCTGCACATTGGCTTCTTTCCAGTGGTGGGTTTCACTTACCTTTGCTACTGGTTCGCTCATGCATGCAGCACTTCTACACATGCGCAGAAGCTTCTGCGCATGTACAGATCCTATTTGATGACATCCGGGCAGGTGGGCGGAGCCTCCTGCCACCACTGCTACCAGTTCGCCCAAACTGGGGCGAACTGGTAGCAACCCACCACTGCTTCCTTCCCTTTGAGTTCTGTACACGTATATAATTTATGTGTCCTCTTTTACTAATTTAAGAGTCAGGATTGGACCAAGCTACACAAAATGGGAAAAATTCGTTTGAAGCACTAAACCCTCTTTTGCATAAAATGGTTAGCGTAATGCTCCCATGTGTCCTCCTAATCCAGGGGTGTGCAACTATGACCCTTTACAACCCATGGACTACAGCTCTCAGAATCTCTGAGGTAGCATGGCATCAGTGCAATCCCTGCACTGTTTCTTAGAGGCCAAAATAATCAGTGTGGAAGGGCAGGCTCCAGATACCTCAAAGTTGGCCTCCTTCTGATTTTCAAGTGCCCATCACTGGCAATATCGACATGCTATCCTACAGCTTTTGTTGAAAGTAGGCAGGAGATGGTTGCCCTAACTATGAATGCAGTATCAATGAACACGTACAAATTGTACTTATGATTACTACATCCTAAACAACTTACATATGAGACAAGAAAATGCAGTACAGATAGACCTTGATTTATGACCACAATTGAGCCCCAAATTTCCATTGCTAAGCTAGACAGTTGTTATGTGAGTTGTGCCCCATTTTACAACTCTTTTTTGGACATTGTGGTTAAGTGAATCATTGAAGTTGTTCAGTGGATCGTGTGGTTGTATATCTGGCTTCCCCCATTGACTTTGCTGGTCAGAAGCTCCTTAATGACAATTCCAGGACCCCAACATGCTACAACCATCGTAAATACAATGCTGGTTGCCAAATACTCAAAATTTGACTGCAGCCATTTTCAGGTTATAGAACTGCAAATACAAAGACCTAGGCAGCAGTGGTGGGTTCCTCCCGGTTCGGTCCGGTTCGGCCGAGCCGGTACCGGTGACAATATGACATCACTGAACCGGTTCTCCCCCCCCCCCCGCCGTCCCACTCCCCCCCACTCACCCATCCACGTTATTCTTACCTTTTATTTGCTCCCACCCCCAATCTATTGCTGTCTCCTGAGTCCCAGCTGATGACTAGAGGGAAAAAAACTGTTTAAACTCTTGCTGCAGGGCTTCAAAGGGCCGTCCTACGGCTGATCAGTGTTAAAAGCAAACAAACGAGTCGGGTCGTAAGTGCGAGGACTGGTCGTAAGTGCGAGGACCTTCCAGAAATGAATCTGGCCAGCTAACCACGCCCACCTAGTCACATGACCTCCAAGCCACACCCACAAAATAAGCCGACAGAACCGGTAGTAAAAAAATTTAGAACCCACCCCTGCTAGGCAGGTATGTCCAAAAACTATGGACAGGAGAAAAGGCAGCAAGTAAGATTTTGTGATCATTGGATGCCTAATTTGGAGAATGAGTAGGTTAAGAAGGTAGTCCTCAAATTACAACCACAATTGAGCCCAAAATTTAGGTTGCCAACTGAAACATTTTTTAAGTGAATTTGCCCCATTTTTCAACTTTTCTTGTCACAGTTATTAAGTGAATCATTGCATTTGTTAAGTTAGTAACAAGGTTGTTAAGTGAATCTGGTTTCCCCATTAACTTTGCTTGTCAGAAGGTCAGAAAAGGGGATCACATGACTCCAGGACACTGCACAGTCATAAATATGAACTACTTGCCAAGCATCTAAATCCTGTGACCATGGGGAAGCTGCAGTTGTAAGTGTGAAAAATGGTCATGTCACTTTTTTCAGTGCCAATGTAACTTTGAACTATTAAATGAATAGTTGTAAGCCAAAGACTACTTGTATTATCCCACTTTATTATATTTGGTTAGTCAAATTTGGAAGATTCTTTTTTCATAAATGAATCCATCAGTCTTGAGTATATACCATATTTTTCGCTCCATAAGACGCTCCTGACCATAAGACGCACCTAGGTTTAGAAGAGGAAAACAAGAGGAAAAAAATCTGCCTGTGCCTCCCAGCGTCCATGCAGTATTCATCTGGCTAGTATCCTTGCAGCAAACAGCAAAAGCCTGCCTCCTCCGTGTCTGCTGCCTCCGCCACAGAACGCTAGAGCCTTCGCAGCCAAGCAGCTGATTGGCGGTTGGATCGGCCTCCTGGAATACTGCAGAACAGCTGTTCCAGGCGACGGGGATTGCTGCCACCATTCGCCGCTGTTGCCTGTCGCCCATATTCGCTCCATAAGACTCACAGACATTTCCACCCACTTTGGAGGAGGGGAGTGCATCTTGTGGAGCGAAAAATACAGTATCAAAAACTGTTTAATAGTTCACTAATCCCTGAATGAATAATGTGTGAAAACAAATGAATCAAAAGTCATACTGTACAAAAAAAAAAAAAAATGAAACACGGTACTTAAAGCTGGGATGAATGGTATAGTTTCCTCTTTCAAGAGTTATATATAAAAGATATGGATTAGATTATCTAATAATTAGTTAAATCTTTAGAAAAGCCAAAGAAGAAAAAAAATAGAAAAACTAAGCTATCCATCTCAGGACAATTGCTTCCCAATAAGGAGAAAAGAAGGTCTTATATTTTAGAAAGGTCAAATGTGGGGGAATATGAATGGTTACTTCCTTGGTACAGAGGTGGCAATTGTACATTTCTATAGCGAGGAGTTGAAAAACAATTATTGTGCATCTGGTGATCTTGACCGTGATCCATGTAAGTTGATATCTTCTTGTTTTTGTTTTGTTTTAAGGTTCAAAAGACTTTTAAAGTGCCACACACTAACTGAGCTCTTTCTCTCTTAAAGGGAAAAGGGAAATTCCATTGTTCAGACTGCTTGGAGCAAAGTTGGAACATTAGAACACAGCAGATGACTATTTAAAAGAATATTATATATTACAATGCTGTTTTCTATCAAAGCACCTCTTTTTTCTTAGAAACGTATGTATGTAAAGAATACAGCCTGGAGTGTGAAAACAACAAAGACAGAGCTAATGGATGAGGAAGCTATATGAAACAAAAGCTAGCAAGAATCAGTATAAACTTGAAAGGAGGACATCCATAAAATAAAGAACAAACCTACAAATCAAACAGAAAGAGTTTCTAAAGATTTGAATTTAGTTTAGGAGTGTTTTATCCCTCTGAACGAATCAAAGGAGGGGAGTCTAGATTATGTTACACTTTATTGTCAGAGATTGATAATGCAATGAGCAGAAAGCAAAAACAGTGAACTGTATATTGGGCATGGCATCTAAACAGTATTATTGGTTGTTATTGTTGACTGAGAGAAAGCAATAATGTTTGGAAGAGTTAGCAGTAAAAGGAAACCAGGAGATCAAAGAACATTGGACACCATCAAAGCTGACAACAGCCAGAGCATAGAACAACTCCAAGAAATAATGCAACATCAGAAGATGTGGAGAGACTGGCCCACAGAACAACCAGGAGTTGGACACAACTGAATGGATCATTGCCATCATCATCATCTTCATCAAAACAGCCCAGGAGCTGTTGATACAGTTCTACAGAGGAATTGTTGAGTCTGTCATTTGTACTTCTATAACTGTCTGGTTTGGTACAGTGACCAAAAGGACAGATACAGACATCAACAGATAGTTAGGGCTGCAGAAAAAACAATTGCAATCAGCCTTCCTTCCTTTGAGGACCTGTATATTGGACGGGTCAAAAAGAGGGCTGAGAAAATATCTACAGACTCATCACATCCTGGACATAAACTGTTTCAACTCCTCCCCTTCAGAATGCCACTGTAGAGCATTACATACCAAAACAACTAGACATAAAGACCGTTTTTTCCCTTGTGCCATCCCTCTGCTGAACACTTAATTACCACAGTACTGTATTGTCTTATGTCTAAAGATATTAACCAATGTAGTAGGGCTGTATTACTATTATCCTTCTCATCTTTTCTACTACCTTCTATCTGTGTATCATGATTATATCACTTAGTTGTTTATATGTACACTGACAACTTATGCGCCAGAGACAAATTCTTTGTGTGTCCAATCACATTTGAACAATAAAGTATTCTGTTCTGTTCTGTTCTTCCATTGTTGATTGATTTAGAAATATGGACATAATTTTTGAGCACAGTGTTTTACTACATCCGAGCAAAGAAAAATGGAAGGAAATTGCTGTGCACTTTGGTCACAAGTGAACAAGACAATTCTATAATTTCAAGATGTTTGTGCCTCCTGCAATGAGTAGTAATTCCATCTGTTACGGACACTACTGGAAAACTGCCCAGAGGCCTCTATTTACTTGTGTTGTGTGGGCAAGTTTTTACTTCACATACTCAGTCAAGGTTCAGGATTTTTCACAGTCAAAAATGTTACTGCAGTTCAGTTGTGAAACTGAAGTCCTCATTTATGGGAAGAAAAATCCCTTTAAAAAGGCAACCTTTTTTTCTGAAGGTAAGAAAGATAGTGAGTTATGCTTCCATTCTGAAGATTGGTGAAACACTGAACAAACGTGAATTAATCTCATTCAGAGTTAAAGTCTGTTAAAGTAATATTCCATCTCTAGGAAACAATTTGATTGAAGTGCTCAAATTACCTCCAGTAATGTTAAGTGAATGGAGGCATTTAAAGGCTGATTGCACCAAAAATGTAGTGCAAGATGCTTATTAAGCTTTTATATCTGACATACAGCCTGTTACCTGACAAAACCTTTTTGAACTATCTGAAGATCATTCAGCTAATGCACTTGGAAAAAAAAATAAAATCAGACATAATATAGTCATTTAAGTAAAAAAAAAAATTATCTGGATTTCCTAGGTCTTCAAAGTAATTTATAAAAAGAAAAAAAAAGAATCAAATGGCTTCACAAATGCTAGCAAGCTCTCCCTCCACCTTATATCCACTAATCTGTGCTTTTTCTTCCTCCTTCACTGCAATCTCTGTTCTGTTATGATCAGTTTGTAAAACAGTGTAGTAACTAACTTGCTCATTTCACATGTAACGGCTGCTACAGGAAAGCAGCTGCTTTGAATTTGTCCATGTATAGACTGCTCCCTATATAATGCAGTATCCACAGAAAGCCTCAGAACCAGGCCAAATCATGCATGGTTTTTCCTTCTTTTCCAACATCCAAAAAGAAAAACCAAAACCTCAATTTTTTTTAAGCATACGGCATACATAGCTTGGACCTGATTTAGGACACTAATTTGTAAACTGGAACTCAAACAGCTATTGCTGATTATAATAAACTCCATTATGCTATTCTCTCCCTTTCCTCACTGATGTTTGGGTATATATGTATCTATGATTTTGAGCCAGTGCTGACTTCTGGTGGCAACCTGGCCAAGTCCCTGAAGTTTTGGGAATGGTTTGCCATTGGGCGAGAGAGAGGGTGTTAGAGAAAATTTATTTCTCTATAGCTGTGCCTATTAATGGCTTTTGGAATGGACAGATACATAAGCCAATCAGAGGGCAGCTAATATGTTTGAATCTCCAGGATCCTACCCTAACTGTCATAGTTGGAAGTATAAAAGGAGATTCTTGTCAGAAACTCTTTGCTCTTCGATCTTCACTTGTCTTAGCTATTTGGTCTTAGGTCTTAGGTCTTAACTCTTCTAGGATCTTCCGTTAATCAACTGTGAGCAGTTTGGAAGTCTGTTAGAAGAGCAGTTCTGGTGGTTTATAATAATATTTCTTCTGAGGAAGAATAGTCATAGATAACATAGCTTAGAGAGAATATATATAGATATAGATATATAACTGACAGGATAATTAATCATAGTAACTAAGTGCTGTTTATTAATTGTATAGATATTGTTATGTTTTTATTATGTAAATAAAAACATTTACTGTTAAATGATTTAAAGGCTCATTTGTTAAAGTAAAAATTCATAGAGACAAAGGTTCACAGTTCATTGATTTTATTAACCTCCACAACAGAGGGACTGGCCCAAGGTCATCCAACTGGTTTTGTCCCTAAAGCAGAGCTAGAACTCACTAACTCCTGGATTCCAGCCTGATGCCTTAACCACTGATCAAACTGAGATTTATCCTTGGTTACCCTGATGAGCATTTGAATTCTTTCAAATTATAATAGGCAGATCATAACCTGCTCCATCTGGATTTGCCTTATCCTACAAGGCTATTATCACCAAGTGAATAATGGGATGAATTCAAGGTGGGAGACAAAGAGGAAAGCACTTTAAAAACCCTTCAAAAACTCAACTGGCTGGATTGTCTCTTTTACATCCACATAACTTAAGAATGAATTGGTCCTGAGCAAAATGTGAATAGAATCCGAAGTGATTGACCAGCATGGAAGTTTTGGTTGTTTCAAGAGAATGAATTCAGATTTAAAGCACTCATGTAAAGGAAGAGTCAATGTGCTGTGAAAAATAGGTTTCCTTCCTTGCTTTATCACATAACATTAGCTTCTTTTGCTTGCTTACTCCTTTTCTGTATTCTGCATGTTAAAAGCGAAGAGCAAGTGCTTTTAAAGTACCACACTAGAAACCAGGAGACTGTGAGATCTAGTCCCACCTAAGGCATGAAAGCCATGTCCTAGGGCCAGACACTCTCACTCAGCTCAATCCACCTCACAGGGTTGCTGTTGTGGGAAAAAAGAGGAAGAAGGAATATTAGGTATGTCACTTCCTTGAGTTTTAAAGTAATAAAGGCAGGATAACAAATATATAAATAAAATAATGGGGATGTTGTATGAACAATGTTGTTGTTGTTAGTTATGAAGTCATGTCCGACCCATCACGACCCCATGGACAACGTTCCTCCAGGCCTTCCTGTCCTCTACCATCCTCTCACACCAACTGCTTCAGTGACTCCATCCAACCACATCGTTCCCTGTCATCCCCTTCTTCTTTTGCCCTCAATCTTTTCCAGCATTAGGCTCTTCTCCAATGAGTCCGTCCTTCTCATTAGTTAGCCAAAGTATTTGAGTTTCATCTTCAGGCTCTGGCCTTCTAAAGAGCAGTCAGGGTTGATTTTTTCCTAGGACTGACCGGTTTGATCGCATTGCAGTCCAAGGGACTTCCAGGAGTCTTCTCCAGCACCATAGTTCAAAGGCCTCAATTCTTTGGCACTCAGCCTTTCTTATCCTCCAACTATGAACAACATAGCTTGTTCAAAAATCCAGATAACCTTAGATCACAGAAAATTTTTAGAAATTTCTGTATCTCTTCCTGACATCCGTAACTCTGCAGCCTTGATCTCGTTATTCCAGGTTATTAAATATATCATTAATCACTTTTTAAGAAGGTGCAACTTAAAAAGTAGGCAGGTAAATGAATAATATAATTCTGCATTAATATAATATAACTAAGTCCCATAATTTGCTGTTTTGACATTCTAAATGACTTTTTAAAAGAATCTGTAATCATCTATTTGCATTCAAATTATCAAATACACTTGCAGATAAGGTGAGAATGTTAGACTTCAAAATACACCCCCAAAACTGGGTACTTCCTTCCTATCTGTGGATAAGCTTATTTGTAGGTATACTTTTCTAAAGTACCTGTATATATCTGCTTATAAGCCAAACTAAACTACCATGAAAAATATGCCACCTGCGGATAAGCCAATGTGAAAGTTTAAAATGGAATATGTTCTGGAAAAACATTTATTGGTACAAAATATGAAAATAAATGAAGTCCTTTGGGATATATTTGAAAGCACATACAGATATTGGCTTATCTGCAAGAGGTACATTTTTCATGGTATTTTGATTAAAAATTTCAAGGATTGGTGTATCTGCCAGTGGGCTTATTTGCAAGTATATACCATAATATGCATATACACACAGACACACACACACAAAAAAAATCCCTCTCCCAAAGGATTTTTCACTCAGCTGAACATTGGAACTCTGAGGGCATTGGGTCAAAATTGATGATCCCTAAGGATGGAACCAAATACATTATGGTAGCCCCAATTTGAGGGCAGGAGAATCTGTGGTTCTCTATGTTGCTGAACTACAATTCCCAGAATTCCTTGCCATACCATCACTGACCTGGCTCTATTTGGAATTGAAAAGTAGCAGCTGGTAGTCTTCAGGTCCCAAAATTGCTCATACCTTGTTCATACAGTAACATCCACACCTCCTTCCTCTCAACGCAGAAGATCCCATTTCTTACATGTCATTTTATTTCTAAACCCTTGCTGTACCATCTTTTTGAACAAGAATTATGTCCCACTGCATGTTGCCCTTCAAATGTCCTAGTGGCATTTTTTTGCAGGAAAAATCAAACATTGTGAACGTTTGAGAAATCTTTTGAGGAATTAAAGATTGAGGCCACTCCGGTTCAATGCTACATTGAATTCTTTTCGCTTGATTCGAGAAGTAAAACAAAATGCCAAGCTCTGTAAAACACTGATCGAACGATTAGGTGTTTTCCTCCAACCTACCCTGATGTTGTGGCGAAATCTAATACAAATCAAGGTCCAGATAATATCTTTTTTTTTCTTTTTCTTTTTTCATAATGAGTGACGTATTTTGGCAGGCCAAGTAAACGCCCTGCTGCTTTAAAAAAAATAAAGCCACAAATCTAAGTGTGTGAAGAGAATGACAAAATAATAGTTGTAAAATGTGAAATTATGTACACATAGTCTGAACATAGTGTTGCCATGGTTTCCTACACTACGGAAGAAAAAAAGTTAGTGCTGTACAAGCTAGATATCCCTTTAAAGCAATAATTATGGAAAAGCAATGCAGGCCACACAGAGAAAAGGTATTTAGGGGTTTCAATCATGTGTCTCCTGGAGAATGTTAATAGCAGGTACCGACAGAGAGCAAATATCTGACTTTTATGCCAGCCTGGAAGGCTTGAGAAGAATATATTTGATCACACAGCTTTCTAAACCACTGGCTATTGTTTGGTTTTGGAAGGAAGGAAGTCTTAATTGCAAGACAAAGTTTCAGGATTTCCTATAAGCTGGATAATGATAATATCATGGAAAGGGTTACCTGGCCTGCAGCAGATTTTGATAAACCAAATGAAAGGTGAAATTCTCTTTGGAGCCCAAACAGGAAGGATGGGGAGGGAAACTCCCGTAGTTATGGGAGCTGCAGGAGGGTTAGTTATAGAAAGCTACACCAGCAAATAAAATTAGATAGCAGAGTGGAAAAACTCAGAGTGGAATGTCTCAGAGGAACCCTGAAATCAATAGTAAAATTTTTATAAGGAAGTGTTGTCAAGGTTGGTGCTTGCATGAAAGAAAGAAAGAAAAAAAGGATACAGTGATAGGAGAATTTAGGTTACTTAAATTACAACTAAGAACCAGAGGTACACTTTCTTCCAGGGAGGGAGGAAGAGAGAACTCAGTTCAGCGTAAGGATTAGAAAGAGGAAAGAACTGTGAGAGAGCAAGGAAGTGACAGAAATCATAAGAATGTTGGTTCAACCAATAGGAGCCACGTAAGCGAATTAACGCAATTGTTACATGAATCACCTAGTTGTTAAATGAATCCAGCTTCCCTTATTGACTCTATGTAATTGTCAGAAACCAGTCTGGAATATCCCAAATGGCAATCACATGACCTCAGGATGTTGCATATCATTGTAAATACATGCTGGTTGGCAAGAGTCCTAATTTTGATCAGGTGACTATGAAAATGCTGCAACAATTGTAAGTGCAAGGACTGGTCATATGTCATCTATTTTCAGTGCCGTTGTAACTTTGAACAGTCACTAAATGAATGGTTGTAAGTAGAGGATTACCTGCATGCACAGTGTTATCTTGGTTGCAAAACCTCAGTGACTACTACCAGTAGATGGCAGCAAAAGAGTCTTCTGTCTTTGGTTGCTCTCCAGTGCTTATCTACATTTTCACAGCTTAGAAATTGTGGTCCTAAATGTACTTAAGACAATGGGTCACAAAAGTCCAGAACTAAAAACTATCTAATGCCATTTGAACTTAGTTTAGTATGTGGTTCAAGCTCAGCCTACGTGATTCTCAGCATGCTCTACTGCGTTGGGTCTCAAACTTTATGGTCTCAGGACCCCTTTACATTCTTTAAAATGAAAGAGTTTTGGTTTATGGGGTTTCTATCAGTGGTGGGATTCAAAAAAGTTTACTACCGGTTCTGTGGGCGTGGTTTGGAGGGTGTGGCATGGCTTGGTGGGCGTGGCAGGGGAAGCAGGGGTGAAATGCTCCCGGTTCAGACCAGATCGCCCGATCCGGTAGCAATGGAGGCGGGTGGTTCGGAGAACCGGTAGCAAAAATCCCTGCCCCCCCCCCCCCCACATGCCCAGCTGAGCCACACAATCATCAGAGGCTTTTTTTAATTACTTTTAAAAGCATTTTTTCTACAACCTCTTCGGCCGAAAAAATGCTTTTAAAAGTAAAAAAAAGCCTCTGATGATCGTGCGGCTCAGCTGAGATCGTAAAATGCTTTTAAAAACCTCTGATGATCCCAGCTGAGTTGCCTGATTGGCAGAGGCTTTTTTTCTTTTAAAAGCTTCTGACGATCCAAGCTGAATTGCCTGCCTTTTGAAACCTCTTTGCCAAAGAAGTTGTAGAAAAAATGGTTTTAAAAGTAAAAAAAAAAAAAAAAAAATTGGCCACCCCACCCAGTCACATTACCCCCCCCTCCCGGTACCAAGCCACGCCCACAGAACTGGTAGTAACAAATTTTAGATTTCACCACTGAGGGGAAGGATACTGTAAAATCTCCATTCCCTCCTGATCAGCTGGAACTTGGGTGGCAGAGAATAGATGGGGGCGAGGCCAGTCAGAGGTGGTATTTACCAGTTCTCTGAACTACTCAAAATTTCCGCTACCGGTTCTCCACAACTGGTCAGAACCTACTGAACACCACCACTGGTTTCTATCTAACACTGCTTACTGTGCAAGAAACTAAAACTGAGAAAATTTAAAACGCTTATTTGACTTCAGTGGATCTCTTTGAAATGTTTTCAGAACCCCCTGACCACACATTAAGAACCATTGCTCCACTAGTATTTGAATCAAACCATTGTGTGGGTTTATCCTAACCTTATGGTGATACATCCTAGTTGGAATGACTTTGGGAGATAGGTCAAAGGGATACAGCCAAGGAAACAGTCAGATAAAAGGCACCTGAGCCTGCAGCTGGATAGTGGAAGGGGAAAGAGGATCAGAAGAGGCCCTCCCTAGTTTGGCGACTGTAGAGGAGATTAAAATCTCTCCAAGTGGTTCTGTCACTCTACATCACAGTCCTATCAAATTCATTTCCCTGAAGTTCAGGAATCACAATTGCAGAATTGTAACACGGATGGAAATTTGATAGATTCCATTTTATTTTTCGATTTTCCCAGCCTATCCCATCACTCCTGGTCTATTCTGCAAATGGCGATTGTAAGAGTGGACAAATTCTCAACAAAAAACAGCAAGGCTAATTGCATTTGACATTCAATAGGGCTTGACTCTCGGTGGGGAACTTCACAGAGCACATCATTCGAAGTCTCTTATGTGAATGAACTTCATTAACAAGTATGCATGTTTTGTGGTTCATTAAATAACTCTCCGGGTCCAGCCTAATGAACTTTTTGTTAGTAAGGAAAATTATAATTGTTGCCAAGAATATAATTTAAATTTAGCACTTGCTAAATCTAGCTTGAACTCAGCTGCCAAAGGAGACATCTGAAATCTCCATTACATTTACTGCTAGCAAAAGTGGGGGAGGGGAAGGATTGCCACGTTACATTCAGTTTCTAATACAAGAAAAATAAACTAACCACAGTAAATTTTATTCTTACACAGTTTATAGTGTAATATATCACCCATAGGCCAAATGGTTGCAATAATCACTTTCGTTGCCTGGACGTCCCTAATGCCTACTGCAGATTGATCCCAATTTTATGTGCCCAAACCCTGAAAAAGGAATTAAATGCACAAAGAATGCATGCAAAGCCTCAAAGCCTATTCTTTCTCAGAATTCAAAAGATGATTGCTTAACAGAGTCAATAGTGAGGAAAAGTAATTTGACTCCAGCCATTTTCAGGTTATAGAACTCCAAATACAAAGAGCGAGGCAGGTGTGTCCAAAATCTATGGAAAGGAGAAAAGGCAACAAGTAAGGTTTTGTGATCCTTGGATGCCTAATTTGGAGCATGGGTAGGTTAAGAAGGGTAGATGCAGTTTGTAGTACAGGTAGTCCTCGATTTATGACCACAATCAAGCCCAAAATTTATGTTGCTAACAGAAACATTTGTTAAGCAAATTTGCCCCATTTTACGACTTTTCTTGCCGTGGTTATTAAGTGAATCATTGCATTTGTTAAGTCAGTAACACGGTTGTTAAGTGAATCTGGAATTCCCCATTGACTTTGCTTGTCAGAAGGTCAGAAAAGGAGATCACATGGCCCCGGGACACTGCAACAGTCATAAATATGAACTACTTGCCAAGCATCTGAATTTGATCTTGTGATCATGGAGCTACTGCAGTCGTAAGTGTGAAAAATGGTCAAAAGTGACTTTTTTCAGTGCCGTTGTAACTTTGAACGGTCACTAAATGAACTGTTGTAAGTCGAGGACTACCTGTATTTACAGGCATTTGTTTGGTGACTGTTTGACATTACAATGGCACTGAAAAAAATATGACTTATGACCGGTCTTCATACTTAGGACTGTGGCAGCATCCCCATGGTCATGTGATCAAAAATTCAAGCGCTTAGCAAGTGGCATGTATTATGACAGTTGCATGGTCCCAGGGTCATGTGATCACCATTATAACCTTCCCAGACAGCTTCCGACAAGCAAAGTCAATGGGATATGCCACATTCACTTAATGACCACATGATTCTCCTAAAAACAGCAGTGATTAACCTAACGAATCTGGCAAAAAAGTCATTCAATGGGACAAAACTCACTTAACAACTACTTTGCTTAGCAACAGAAATGTTGGACTCAATTGTGCTCATAAATCCTGGACTACTGTAGTGTATTAGGCTTCCAGCTTAAAACTGGGAGACTGATTTTTTTTTTTTTTTAATTTGATTTATATGCCGCCCTTCTCCGGACACTCAGGGCGGCTTACAATGCGCTAAGCAATTCTAGTCCCACCTTAGATACAAGTCAGTGGTGGGTTTCAAATTTTTTTACTACCGGTTCTGTGGGTGTGGCTTGGTGGGCATGGCATGGCTTGGTGGGCGTGGCAGGGGAAGGATACTGCAAAATCCCCATTTCTTCCCAATCAGCTGGGACTTGGGAGGCAGAGAATAGATGGAGGCAGGGCCAGTCAGAATTTTTACTACCGGTTCTCTGAACTACTCAAAATTTCCACTACCGGTTCTCCAGAACTGGTCAGAACCTGCTGAAACCCACCTCTGATACAAATCCAACTGGGTGATCTTGGGCCAGTCACTTTCTCTCAGCTCTAGGAAGCAGGCAATGGCAAACCACGTCTGGAAAACCTTGCCAAAAAACCTACGGATCCCCGATTGGTTTTGAGCCCTGGGAAATTATGGGAATAACCATCTTGTTCACAACTGCGGTTGGCAACTTTGAAATGACACTAAGTTTGCGAACTTCCTTTTCTAATCATGTTCAAAAATTGCTTATTAAATACTTTTTAAGACATTAGAGACTTTGAATTGACAAATCTGAAAACACCAGATGAGTTTGCTTTCAAATTATAATGAAATAAAATATTAATCATAAACTGAATGTTTTGTTTTTTTTAAAAATTGAAATAAGCAATGAAAAGCTAAACAACACTTTGATCCTAAAAAGTTATGAGTGGATTAAAAATCCAGATTAGTTTTGCAATAAGATTTTGTAAATAATTATAAAGAATCCTACCCATGGGAAATAGATTTGTTTGGACTTTTGCAATACAAAATAAAGGTAAGTGATTTTAAAAATTGGGCACTGGAGGGAATTAAAGATTTTTGTTGAGAAAAATACACAAACCTGATTGACAAGTAATTAACTAGGACTTATACAATTATTCAAAACATTATAATCAATATTTAAAATACTAGAGGACGCTTTTGAAAAATGGAATCCCAAGTTAATACCAACAATGTCAATAATAATGTATGCTTCTATGATTAGACTGTGTCTAAAAGTAAGCAAATCTGTAAGACTTTCTGCTGACACCAAGTCTGAAAAGATGATGCTTTAGGGAAGGGCGTGGGCAATTAATCTTCCGAAGGGGTCAACTAAGAAACTGGGATTGTTGCGAAAGGCTGCTACCCCACCCCTGACACTGCGGACACTGCACCAATGCCCTATCCTGTCCCAGTGCCACCGCCATCCCGATGCCTCACTCCCTGCTGCCAATGCTCCATACACACACACATACACTGCCAATACCACTGTCAATGAAGGTTGGACAGGGACTCTTTTCTTTTCGTAGGCATTTATGTGTATTTTTCTTTAGCCAGGTTCTTCCTACGTAAACCAAGATTTTGACCAAACTGACCCAGGGCTGCATAAAAATTTTGGTTTATGTAGGAAGAACCTGGCTAAAGAGAAATACATGCACACACACACACACACACACACACACACACACACACACACACATATAATATATATGTTTTCTTCTCTTATTGTAGGCCCTTTATGTGTATTTCTCCTCAGCCGGGTATTTTCCTACGTTAACCAAGATTTTCAAATGCTGCCATAGCTCAGTGAAATCACAATTCACTAGTTCTAGGCTTTTCCAGACAGCAAATAAGCAGTTTGCTGCCCTTTGGGAGACTAATATAGAAGGAAGGGGAGGAAACATGTGATGAGGGTGTGGCTAACTAATGAGGACTAATTAGTCCGAAATAGATCTATATTATTTTTATAAGTAAGTTCTATATAGATTTAGCTGTTCCAATACTGCAGAGGCTGTAATCAAGGGGCACTTCCCTTAACCCACGATTAACTCTTTCTGGTTAACTAGCCAGATGTATGCATAAACTAAGCAATGAACCATGGTTTACAAATGTTTACTTATTTTTCTTAGTGAGGCAAGCCTGTCTGGACTGTATCAATCTCAATAATCTAATGCTATGACTTGGGAACAGACAGATCTTTTGCCTCCTACATCTCCTACTTACTTCATCCAGGAAATAGCAAGTTGGTGGGGGAGAGGGAAGCAAATGGCAAGCCATTATTAATGATACACTATTAATTTCTTTCAGTACATCTGTCTTTCTCTCATTAGGAAGTATAAACAGGGTTCCCAGGAAGTTTTCCCTCTAGATCCCATGGACCCAAACCTTGGACAAATTATGGAATTTTAATGCCCTTTGATTAAGAGTTACATATGTCTCTGTGTGCGCATGTATACACATTGTCAACTCTGAAGCGAACCTGAGTGAAGCCATCTTTTGCTACCTCATAGTTGCCATGAACTCTGATAGGGGGAAGGGAACGGGGGAAGGGAATAGATAGACTGGTTAATAGTCAAAACAAAAAGTTTTCTTGTGGGAACCAAGATCATCCTAACAGGTGGCAGCTGAAGGAAGATAGGAGTGACCAAGCAGCCTGCCAGCTACCTACATTGGAAAATGTGAACGGTGACATCTGGGGAGGGAAATATTTGTTCTTTTAACTAGGCTAAAACCATGGGAACTTTTAGAGTTGATTTTCACTGTCTCTGCCGATATGATTTATCCAATAAACATGTTCTTTGAGGAATCTACCTGTCTCAGTGTTCTGCTTTTGGTAGATGCGTTACTCGGAACGCTGACACACATATGCATTGGGAAAGTACTATTTGAAGGGGTATTTATTACGCGCCCCCCCCCCTTAATAAATGTAGCTAGCTAGATACTGCTGCATTCCCCAACCATCAAGCTGACTCTCCATCCCAAAAGATTTGATCAGAAATTTTCTTGGCTTTAGACACGTCCTTTTATGAAGAGGTGCCAGCTCTCTGGAACACTATCTAGGCAAGGAGAACCTTCAACCAAGCAACTGAACCATAAGGACTTGCTGTCTAATATTTACTGATTCCACCTATTTTGAAATTGGTCCCAGATACTCCCTTGCTCAGCAGTTCTCATTTAACTGGATGAGCAACAGACTACTTTATTTGTGGCTATAGCACTGAGAACACTAATAACTGCTTCTAGGACTAGGCCTTTTCCACCCACACACACACCCTTTATCAAGCTGCCCATGTAATAAATATGTATGTATGTATGTATGTATGTATGTATGTATGTATGTTTGTATGTATGACGTTCCTTCCAGGGAGAATTGGAATGGCTCCTTTCTATACATATCTGCCTGAATGGAGGATGTAACATCATTCAGTGTGAAATCCATCCTTTCTGAACAATTCTCAGATGCCCTTATCGGAAACCAGTCACCAGTGGTGTCTGCCTGAAACATGCCTAAGTTTAGAGTAGTTGTAGGAGTTCACACCCTCTAAACAAGGGGAACAGCAGACTGTTCAGCTGTTTGTAAACGTTAATTTAATTCAGTGTGAAGGTTTTACTCCTTCTATTAGCCAAAATTGCATTGTCGTCAGAGAAAAGTACTTTAAAAAGGACAAGATACTTTTCTCATCCTTTTTCAGTCAATCTGTGTGGTTCTTTATTTGCGTCACACAGGCACTTTCCTATCTTAGTTAGCTGTATTTTTCAAAACTGGGAAAGAGCCAGCTGACCAAACAAAATTTTGTCCATATTGGGCTGTTTGCTACCAGTTAAAATCACTGCTTAGATTATATTACGTACTAAATTATCTAAAAGGAGAGAGAATCAAAAGCTATTCATTTTGAACTAATGTATGTATGTATGTATGTATGTATGTATGTATGTATGTATGTATGTATAGGATGCCATTCACAGCTCTTTAGAAAATCTGCTGAAAGAGATGTATTTGATCCAGTCTCCCCCAAAGGTGCTTTTTCAAAAGGCAACTGGACTTTGTTTTTTCTTGAAGACGTTTCACTTCTCATCCAAGAAGCTTCTTCAGTTCTGGAAGCTTCACAACCATGCCCTGGATGATTGAGAATCTCCATAGACATGTTATTCAGTATATTTTTACCAACCACTGAAGGATCAAATGTCCCTGAGATGAGTATTTACAGTAGATGGGAGCACCATTCACCATAAAACCATATACATGTATAAGCCTAATCAGTGTTGGTGGCCCAGTATTATTTCATTACCTATGTAGAAGAGCAATGAGGGGAAAAATATCTATGAAGATTCTCAATCATCCAGGGCATGGTTGACCCAAAGATGCTTTTTTCCAAAAGGCAACTGGACTTTCCTGGGTTTTTTTCTTTCAAAATTTTTTCATCTCATCCAAAAACTCTTCTGAAGAACTGAAGAAGCTGCTTGAATGAGAAGCAAAACATTTTCAAAGAAGAAAACAAGGAAGTCCAGTTGCCTATGGGGAAAAAAACACCTTTAGGACCATGAGGGAAATAGCCAAAGATGCTAGTCACCAATTGTCATATTGTTGCCTGGTGTCACTTCGTCGTTCTAAGCCACCACCAGATCCTTGCAGGGCTCTAGTTCAGTGTTGGCTAACCTTTTCGGCACTGAATGTGGGAGCGCACGCAGAGGGGGCAGCACCGCAAACCGGAAGACCAGCTCCCTGGTGCGCACGCGCGGGAATGCCAGAAACTGGAAGAGCAGCTCCCTGGCATGCATGTGCACGTTGGGAAGCTGAGCTTCCTGTTTCCAGCATGCACATGCACACTAGTCACCTGGTCTTCCAATTTCTGGCACGCATGTATGTGCAAAGACCAGCTGGTCTTTGCACATGCGCCACCGGAAACCGGAAGCTCAGCTTCCCGCGATGCATGTGCACGCGGGAACCCAAAAGAGCAATGGGCAACGGTTGGTGTGCCCAGAGAGATGGCACTGCATGCCACTTCCGGCACGCATGCCATAGGTTCACCATCATGGCTCTTGTTCATACTGTGAGAATTACCAAGATATATTAGGAAACCATATGGCCTCATTAGCTGTCGGACCTGCCACAACTTAAACTACTAAATAGAAATGATCCTTGGCTCCATTTGCTGCGAAAGGTATAATTTTATTAAACATCAAGTGTATTGCATAGCCAGAACTGAAATCACGTGCCAAAATCCCTAACCTTTACTTTTCCCTCCCTTAACTGTCTCTCATCGCCCACCCCATTGTAACCAATCAGATCCAAGCAAGATGTTTTCATAACATTCAGTCCAAGCTCCATTTGGCATGCGGCTCTCTCCTTTTTCAGCTGAATGACCTTGAGGCATCATCTGGAGGAAGTACAGCACTTACTTTCAGTTTCCCAAGCATTCCCCACTTCATTCCTCCTCCCCACAGTTCATGGCAATCTGTCACTGCATAGCAGCTAAGCACAAGCAAGCGTAAAGTGGCAGCTGACACTAGCAATTAGGAGCAGACTCCCATCTCTGCAAATTTTTCCTATTTTCTGTTTTCTAAAAGCCAAAATTAGTGATTCTTGCCATTATAAAACTGTTCCTAGTCAAACATTTAATGGTGCAGTTCTTAAATGTCTACTCAAAGGTAAATCCCACTGAATTCAGTGAGGCTTTCTCGTAGATCAGAATGTACCTTGAGACCATCCTTGTCACTGGATTCAGTCACCTGCAGGGAGAGTGCTCATTTTAATATTAAAATATCCACCTGTGGATAATAAGAGAACTGCATATATGGATTTTCTCTAAGCTAAGTTTATAGGATTCCTATGACCTTTTGTATAGTTAACATTGAACTGCAGCTTATTCACCTTCTGATCATCCAGTTTTAGCTAATCACAAAGTGATGTCCTCTAAATTCAGTGTAGCCGGAAACAATCCACAAGACATACAGACTTTCTAATCTTCTTTGATGCAAGGATGTGGAGACTTTTTAAGTGTCATTTCTTAAATATTTCACAGAGCTTAGTGCTTACAAATGGAACAATCCTAAGCACGTTCCCTAAGAAGCCCAATGTTGCAGATTTAATCATATTGGGAGCTACATATAAGCAGAGAAAGATTTACTTGTAATGGTCCCCTATTATTATAAATATAAGGAAAAATCATATTCATTACCTATCATAGCTGAAATGCAAAAATATCACATAACCACTAGAAAACAACAGTGATTCAGGGAATGTTAGGATCGTTGCAGCTTAAGGAAAATCAAAATCTTAGGAGGCCTGTGATATTCACCTTGACTTTGTATGTATCTTTGCCGAAGTGTGATTAGGTGGTAGAGACTCCACTGCAAGGTTAATTATATACACAAGATCTCTGTTCCAAAACATGCTAGAAGGTGCTGATTGGAGAGATGCAAATTGGTTGTTTTGTTCTGAACAAGAAATACAACTGTCTGGTATTTGGCTCCCTCCTGTGGTTTTTCTCTTTATGAAATTTTCAGCATCCCAGTGGTCAATCTTTGTGTTTGTCTGCTAGGCTGTAACTTTCTTACTTCTAAAAGTATGTCATAAACCTTATATAAGAAAAGCAGAGTCATTAAATACTGTACTGTACGAATAACTAGAATTAGAATTAGAATTCTTTATCGGCCAAGTGTGATTGGACACACAAGGAATTTGTCTTTGGTGCATATGCTCTCAGTCAGTGAACATAAAAAGAAAAGATACATTCGTTAAGAATCATAAGGTGCAACACTTAATGATAGTCATAGGGTACAAATAAGCAATCAAATCATACTAGGAAACAATCAATATAAATCGTAAGGATATAGCAATCAGTTACAGTCATACAATCATAAGTGGGAGGAGATGGGTTGTAGGAATGATGAGAAGGCCAATAGCAATAGTAATGCAACCTAACGTGAATAGTTTGACAGTGTTGAGGGAATTATTTTTTTAGCAGAGTGATGGCGTTCGGGGAAAAAATATTCTTATGTCTAGTTGTTCTGGTGTGCAGTGGTTGTTTTGAGGGTAGGAGTTGAAACAATTTATGTCCAGGATGTGAGGTGTCTGTAAATCAGTACTCTAATAACAAGAAAGCAAAGCAAATGGCCTTTAAGCTTTTGAAAGTATTTCAATTCATTTATTTATTTATTTTATTTGTTTAAATTTCTATACCGCCCTTCTCCAAATAGGACTCAGGGCGGTGCACAGCCTAAGTAAAAACAAAGCATACAAAATTTAAAAAACAGTATTAAAATAATTAAATATTCTGGCCGTAAATTAAAACAACCAAACACCCTCACACAAGCAGGCTGAATATATTTACTGTATATCCTAAGGCTTATATATTTGCTATCACAGATAATCTTGCTTAGACTTCTATACAGATAAGGCAAATGAATATGGCATTTCTTGTGCTTGTGTTATTCAGAAGAAGATGTCTCATATTAGGGTATTCTTCCTTAGAGATCCCAGCTGAACCGGACAAAATCAAATAAATGGTAAGATGTCATTCTCAATCACTCTGCCTTCCCAAATGCTCAGATATTGAAACAAGAATGTTCTCTTTTTGTCCCAGGATAACAGTGTGACCAATCTAAAAATAGATTGTAAAAAGAAAGATTCTTATTAAGGAAAAGCTTTTAATAGAAGGACTTTCTTTTTAAATCTGCTTAATGTTATGCATTTTTCAGAACCATTTCACATGAATTCACTTGAATATTTTTATCCTGTGCAAATCATAGCTAAATCAGTGGATTTGCTCAAATTTAAAAAAAAATCTCTTGTGAGCTGCAAATGATATGAACACTCTTATGTGTGGTCTTGATTCTGTATAATTGAATCTCATGGAAATAAATACACAATACTTCAACCAACAACTGCTGACTGTGCATTGTGTACAGATCCTCAGCAAATCCTGCAATAGTTCTTCCTTTACAACAGCAGAGCTAGCTAGCTTGCTTAAACAACCTGGACTGATTATGATTAAACCCATTACACATCCCATAAGAGTCTCTGGAATGATGCCCTTTGATCTTTTCTTTTTGACAAGGAATGTAGTCACAGAAGTTCCAAACACAGCTGGATTAGATGGCAAATCAATTCCCATCTTTTTATGACTACCGTATTTTCCGGCGTATAAGACGACTGGGCGTATAAGACGACCCCCTACTTTTCCTGTTAAAATATAGGGTTTGGGCTATACTCGCCGTATAAGACTATCCCTCTTCCAACGCACACCAAATAAAAATTAAAAAAACATCAACTGGCTCACCCACAATGTAAAAGCAGCTGTGCTAGACCCAAAATGGCCCCTGAAACAAGCAGGAACCTCACACAGCCCCAAAAAGCCCCAAAAAACAACTTTCACGCTTTACACACACACAACACAACACAACACAACACAACTGGCTCATCCACAATGTAAAAGTAGCTGTGCTAGACCCAAAATGGCCCCTGCAACAAGCAGGAACTTCACACAGCCACAAAAAGCCCCAAAACCCAACTTTCACACTTTACACACACAAAATTCCACATACAGCTGTGTGAGATTTTGTGTGTTTGTGTAGTTAGAGTGAAACACTACAGAAACACACTAAATCTCAGAAAGCTGCACAAATATTATTTTATTTTATTTTATTTTATTTTTATATGAAAGCTAAATTTAAAACTTCCTAAACTTTAAATGGCTAGGTCTAAAAAAGAACTTAAAAAAAACCCAATTAACTATTTTTTTTTAAAGATCCCAAAGGGGAAAAAAACTTACGTACCCAATAGAACAGGGGTCTCCCACCTTGGCAACTTTAAGACTTGTAGACTTCAACTCCCACAATTCCTCAGCCAGCTTTGTTTTGCTGGCTGAGGAATTCTGGGAGTTGAAGTCCACAACTCCCTGCCTGCTTGGTTGTAGGCAGGGAGTTGCTTGCTGATGGAATGGATTCAGGCAAGCGAAGCAAGGCAAGCAGCTAAGGCAGTGGTTCTCAACCTTCCTAATGCCGCGACCCTTTAATACAGTTCCTCATGTTGTGGTGACCCCCAACGATAAAGTTATTCCTAAAACCATCAAAAATATTTGTTTTCCGATGGTCTTAGGCCAGGGGTCCCCAACCTTTTGGACCTCAGGGACCACCAACTTCATAATTTTAAATTTCGCAGACCACTAATACGAATCCAGTGCCCCGCTTGCTGAAGCACCTGGACTCCCAGTACGGGATGGGGTCCTTCAGGCACTCTCCATCCTCTCTGTCTCTCTCTCTCTCTGTCTCCCACTCTTTCTCTCTCATTCTCTCTTTCTCTCTCTCTCATTTTCGCTTTCTCTCTCTCTCCCTCTCTTTCTTTCTCTCCCACTCTTTCTCATTCTCTCTTTCTCTCTCCCCCTCTCTCATTCTCTTTCTCTCTCCCCCTCTCTTTCTCATTCTTTCTTTCCCCCACTCTTTCCCTTTCTCTCCCCTCTTTCTCATTCTTTCTCTCTCTCTCCCACTCTTTCTCTCTCATTCTCTTTCTCCCCCCTTTCTCTCTCTCTTTCTCCCACTCTCTTTCTCTCCCCCCCACTCTCTCTCATTCTCTCTTTCTCTCTGTCCCCCTTTCTCTTTCTCCCTCCCGCTCTTTCTCTTTCTCTCTCATTCTCTTTCTCTCTCCCCCTCTTTCTCTCTCTCCCCACTCTCTCCCTCTCATTCTGATTCTCTCACTCTGATTCTCTTTCATTTTCTCTCCCTCTCTCTCATTCTCTCTCTGATTCTTTGGTTCTCTTTGATTCTGTCTCTTTCTCTGTCTCTCATTCTCTCTCTCTCACTCTCTCTCTCTGATTCTCTCTGTCTCTTTCTCTCATTCTCTTTCATTCTGTCTTTCTCTCTCTTTCATTCTTTGTCTCTTTCTCTCTCTGTCTTATTCTGATTCTCTCTTTCTCTCTCATTCTCTCTCTCTCTCATCTCATGGGCCAGCCAGTGTCTTGGGGCTGAGAGGAAGTCAAGCATCTCCCTGAGAGACTGAGGGCCGGAAGAAGTGTGGGAGCGAAGCACTACTTGAACTTGTGCGGCATGAGCATTCGCCTTGGTATATTTGCGCCAGCCGATGGCCAAGGCAGCCCTCATCTGTCTGCTGAAAGTGCAGCATCAGGATTCTGCCTTGCTATATTTGCGGCGCAAGGCAGCCTTTGTTTCCTGCTGCTTGGGACTCAGAGCGGTAAATAGCGTCTGATCCGGAGAGCTGCTGGATTTTGCTCTCTAATCCGGATGCCAAATCGGCCCCCTGCAAACTCTCGTCTCTCAAGGAGCGCTCCCTGAAGCGGGGCTGGAAACTTTGGTTGGACTGCTTGAGAGGAGAGCTTGCAGGGGGGCGATCTGGTGTCTGCAATGGAGAACGGCATCCGGCTTTTTCTCTCCGCTGTAAGAGCGCTGTAAGAACGGCAGCCCTCATCTCCTAATGTTTGGGACTCGGAGCGATAAATGGTGACTGGTCCAGGGAGCAGCTGGATTTTGCAGTCCCAAGCATTAGGAGATGAGGGCTGCCACTCTTACAGCGCTCTTACAGCGGAGAGAAAAAGCCGGATGCCGCTCTCCATTGCAGACATCAGATCGCCCCCCTGCAAGCTCTCCTCTCAAGCAGTCCAACCAAAGTTTCCAGCCCCGCTTCAGGGAGCGCTCCTTGAGAGACGAGAGTTTGCAGGGGGCCGATTTGGCATCCGGATTAGAGAGCAAAATCCAGCAGCTCTCCGGATCAGACGCTATTTACCGCTCTGAGTCCCAAGCAGCAGGAAACAAAGGCTGCCTTGCGCCACTCCTGACACAAATATACCAAGGCGGAATGCTGCTGCCATACAAATGAAAGTTGTGCTTCACTCCCACAGCTTCCAGCCATCGCAAACGCCGCTTCTTCCCGCTTCTGCCGCCCCCTCCCCCACCGCCACAACAGCACCATTCATTCCGGATGGCGAGGGCTGCGCTCGTTTTTCTGTATTGCACCACCATCAAAACCCCTGTGAAAGGGTTATTTGACCCCCCCAACCACTGAGCTAAGGTAAGCAAGCCAGGAAAATGCGCTGCGCACTCCCACCCTTTGCCTGCGAGCCCGGACGCTGATCCGGACGGCTGCAGAACGAACTGGGCACCGGCTGTCATGTCTTTTCTGCTGTGCGGGTTTCGGCACCTGGGCTCCCGGGGTTTAAGCCTCTGGGCCAGCCCGTGCTGCTCCAGGATGTTCACTTCGGGCTCCTTGGAATCGCTGCCGGGCAGTTCTTCCCGTTGGGGCGATGGTGGGTGGCAGCGATCGGCGTCGCTTGGACTGCGGGAGCCACGGCGGACTCCTTCCCCACGAGGTATTGCTCTGCATTTCACCACCTCTTCCAGGCTCGCAGCCACCCACCATCGCCCCAACGGGAAGAACCACCCAGCAGCGATTCCAAGGAGCCTGAAGCGAACATCCTGGAGCAGCACGGGCTGGCCCGGAGGCTTAAACCCTGGGAGCATAGGTGCCGAACCCCGCACAGCAGAAAAGACATGACAGCCGGTGCCCAGTTCGTTCTGCAGCCGTCCGGATCGGCGCCAAGCCAGGAAAATGCGCTGCGCACTCCCACCCTTTGCCTGCGAGCCCGGACGCTGATCCGGATGGCTGCAGAAGGAACTGGGCACCGGCTGTCATGTCTTTTCTGCTGTGCGGGGTTCGGCATCTGGGCTCCCAGGGTTTAAGCCTCTGGGCCAGCCCGTGCTGCTCCAGGATGTTCGCTTCGGGCTCCTTGGAATCGCTGCCGGGCGGTTCTTCCCGTTGGGGCGATGGTGGGTGGCTGCGATCAGCGTCGATCGCTGCGCACTCCCACCCTTCGCCTGCGAGCCCAGGTGCCGATCTTCTTGGACTGCGGGAGCCACGGCGGTGCTGGCCGGGCTGGGTCTGGTGCGGTGGGCGGAGATGAAGGAGCAGCCTCGGTGGCAGCAGCAGCAGCAATTACAACGGGAAAAGCCGTGGGGAAAGGAGGACGAGGAAGATCTGGCAAGGCGGTGCGAGCACTTCATGGCTCCTCCGGTGAGCGGATTGCGAGAGCTGCGCGACTGGGGCGGAGACATGCGAAGTCGCATGGAGCTTCTCATAATGGAGACGCAGAGCCAGGTGTGCAAGGCGCTGGCCCAGGTCGACCGCGCCGCCGCTTTCACCGTGGACTGCTGGGAAAGGAAGGAAGGTGACCCGAATTCCGGGGTAGAGTGGGGACGCGTTCCTTTCTCGTGGGCCGCGCACTGCCTGGCACCTCTTGTAGGTTGGAACTAATTCAGAGTACAGCTTCCCCTCAATGTTGCCGGCGCTCCCAAAGTGTCATCAGTCAGCGCCAGCAACTCAGATTCGGGTACCCGGCGTATAAGACGACCCCCGACTTTTGAGATGATTTTCCTGGGTTAAAAAGTCGTCTTATACGCCGGAAAATACGGTAGTTGAAATCAAAGGAAAACTATTTGAGGCATGCTGATTGTGACAGGAATGCAAGACAAAGCAAAGACAATCACTTCCTGGCACAAAAATTACTTAGTCAGATATATCACATAATGGACAAAATCAGGGCTCCCATTAAACACAAAGTTGTTATAATTTATACTTCCTCCATATCAGTAGTGGTATTCAGCTAGGGTTGCCAGGTCTGCTTCCAAAAAATAGCAGACAAGCGGGGGGGGAGGGGGGTTAAGTAGTAAAAAAAAAAAATTACAATTAAATTATATATTTTCTTACAAACATTTTAACACGTATTAAAATAATCACTTCAAAACTTTACTTAAAATTCAAAACATCAAATATATTATAATAATATGTAAAATATTAAATTACATTTTACTTTGCTGTCGTGTGTATTTTTTTCTTTGACTGTGCAACTTTGATCAATTCTTTGTCTTTAAGGAATCATTCTTTAATTTCAGTACAACGTTGAGAAATATTAAAAAATATACAAATATACAACGTAACCGACTGGTACAAGCAGTCGGTTACGTTCGTCAGTCCACAAATTTCCCATGACACTGAAAATTCGTTCAACATTTGCATTTGATACCGGAATTGATGCACAATACTGGAACAGTTTCAGTAAACTCGGAGCTGGCTCTTTCTTGAAAAAGTACGTCCACTTATCAAGGGATGAATCACCCTGCAGATGAACATAAACTTCTTCTAAGGCAGAAATTTCATCGAAGAGAATGTTGGGTGGAAGTTCTTCTCGCCATGGTGATAATAACCAGATGTTCGTCATTTCTTCTAAAGTTGGAGGATTATTGCGATCAATTAGATTGAAACAATTTAGCGTCTCATATACTGAATCGGTGAAATTATACCACTTTTCTAGGTACGCAATGGCTCTTTGATACACGTTGATGGCTTCTTTCTTGAACTTTTGCACGGCATTCTCAGGCAAATGTTTTTTACGTAAGGCAAATAAAACTTTCATTCCAAAAAACTGCTCATCGTATTTTTTTTGCAAAGAATCACACAGCTTACACATGATAATGTGAAGATCACATGCAAGTATTCTCTTGCTTTCCAGCTTCAGTAGGGTGTCTTGCATTATTGACATGAAGAAGTGCATGAAATATAAATACAATTCTGAAATTGTTGGTTCATCGTCCTATGCGAATTCATTTTCCTGATCTGAAATAAGGTTCCAGATAACCTTATAGCACTCATCAGATCCGAGAGAAATGAAATACGATTTTAGAGGTATCCAGTTTAAAAGAAGTCTTTCGACCGCTTTAAACAAACTTAATCAACGTGTTGGAACATGGCGCAAAACTTCATGGAATTCTGACTCGCAAAACTCAAAAAATGATTTCAACTCTTCTCGTTTCTTCGCAGAATTTGAAAATTCGGCAAAAACCTTCAGCACTACATTTTTGATATCAAAAGATAACTGCTTTATTGCATTTTTTGTGCTGTTGTGTAAAATGTGATTATTGCAATGAGCAGCTACAATATTGTCATTTTCCAGCAATAATTTTTGGTAAACAGATTTGTTCACTCCATAATTGACCGATGCATTATCTGCTGAGTAAGCTGAAACATTATTTATTTCCAATTTGTTATCACTAAGAACTCGACACAGCTGATTTTTTATTGATGTAGAATCTTCGAAAGAATCCTCATAAAAGTCTAAAATTTTCACACACAATCCTTCTTCAGAAGTAAAATATTGTGCAACAATGGGATACATTTTGCGATTTCCCTTGTTTGATGCATCAGTGGAGAGAGAAAATGGAATTCTAGTTTTAAGATCATTGAGAACCAACTCAATAGAAAAAGGATACAAAACCTCATTGACAATAGCTGATGATTTGGTTCTTCCACAAGACATCTTTTTTACAATTTCTGAATCATCAAAAATTTGCTTCATTAACTTAATACCGCAATCTTGAGCCAGGAAAGAAATATGGCATTTGATCCCATGGTAAGTTTCAGCCATTTCAGCTACAGACACTTTCTCACTGAAAGAGGAGTCTTTAACAATGAAAAACGAATTGATTCGCTTATTGCTGGAAGCTATTTTCTCCTTATCTAAATGTGCTTGCATGCTGTGTGACAGCTTTTATACCATTATATTCAATTGTGAACGATTTCTGACACAATTTACAGTAGGCCGTCACATTTGTTCTGTCGGTTTCATTGTTGGTAATCCATGCAAAAGTAGCTTCCCAGTCTTTGGTGTATTTGTACACTCCTCTCTTTCGTTTTAAAGAATTTGAAATCTCGCCGCTGTCACTCTCATCACTCGACGCCATTTTAGGTCAGTCGACACAAGCTACAATACATTTTAAAAATGTGAACTGTACATAATTTTATAATATATTTTTATTTTAATCTCATCATTAATTTTTTTGGAGAATCGAGTTCAATGGATATTCGATCTTTGTCTCATTCTAACTTATGAAAAAAAAGACAAAATGCGATTCTCCTATCCTTATTCTCTTAGACTTTAGATTACATACCATTTCATCATAAAACTTTTGAATAAAAAAAATGTCCACTATTTTGTGAAAAAAAATAGTGAACATAATGTGAAAAAAGCGGACTGTCCGCTCAAATAGTGGACACCTGGCAAGGGTATATTCAGCTGCTTCTATCCGGTTCGGGTGAACCGGTAGCGGTGGTGGGAGGCTCCGCCCACCCGCCCAGACATCATCACATCCCGTTTTTGATGCGCTGTGCATGCGCAAAAGGTCGCGCATGAACGAAAGGCCGCACATGAGTGAAAGGTCCCCCGCGCATTCACATTTGCGAACCGGTAGCGAAGGTAAGTGAATACCATCCCTGCTCCATATGGCTATATTTTGAGGAAAAAGGCCTTAGCCTCTTGTTGTTCAAGGTGAGTTTACCTTTTCTGAGAACATTCTCTGCACCTGAGAACATTCTCTGCTCCTTTTGTTAACCCACCTTATTCCCTAGCTTACCATCACACACACACACACACACACACAGACTATGCATACTTTGATGGTCAGGATACCACATTAGTGTCACTCTTTTCCCCATAATTTTCCTTTTGAATTCATCCCACAATTGAACTGGTGGGTCCTGAGACTGTATGGATTGCACAAGATTGTTCAAGGGAGAGAGAACAGCCTGTCTCTTGACAAGATTAATTGACAGCAATTTGACTCCCCCAAGTTTTGGCTGCAATTTTTTCATCTGTCAGGCAGCTGATACTTTTTAGTCTTGTACAAATACTTTCAAACCCCACACAGATACTCCCTAATGCTCACTCTCTCTTCAGCCTGTTTGCATTTACGTCTGATGAGTGACTATAAGTCCCACAGAGAGAGATTTCAAGGCTTAAGAAAGCATCCCGAGGCACTGGGAATGAAGGAGTTGAAAAACATGAATTCCACTTTATGTTTAATGATCAAGCAAGCTATTCCCTATTACCTTGTTTATCCTCAAGGTATATATTCTGTTGTTGATGTAGGGTAATCTATATCCCCTGCATCTTCTCCGTTATTCTCTGTCTTCCGAAAATTAATCATCAGGATGTCAGCCATTGTGTCCTCACTTTGAAGGCCATCTGGAGTACCACAGACCACAACTGTTCTTTTGGGCTTTGGCAGACTATTCAGTTGCCTGTGGAATAAACACATCCCATCTTTTCAAAGGGCAAGAGATGTCCTCTTTATCCCTCCTGCACAAGGGTTCCAAGCCTTCTGTGGGAAATCAGTTTACAGCCCCGCTGAAAAAGCTGGTTGCACTTCAGTAATGAACAAACAATGATATCAATGGATAAGCTATCACTAGTTTAAGTTCATTCTTAACATTTGGAAATTTTCAGGAAAGAATACCCCCCCCCAAAAAAAGTTATGAAGGATTATATATCTTTCTATATTGCTTCATTGTTCTGATTTGTATTTTATTTTTTGGTATATTCTTGTCAAATTACAGGTGCATATGTGTGTATATAATATATCTTTATATGTTGCTTCATTGTTTGTTTGCATTTATATCTGATGAGTGACTGTAAATCCTACACAGAGATTTCAAGGCATAAGAAGGCATCCCAAGGCGCTTTTAGGTATATTCTTGCCAAATTACAGGTGTGTATGTGTTTATATTGTGCAACAAAGGTATAGACACTGCTTACACAAACTTACTACAATCAATATATGAGCAAACAATGGCGACAATTTGCCTTAATGATCTTAAAGTTGAAATCAACAAGGTGATACAATATCACCTATCCTTTTCTCAGCCTGCCTTGAAGAAGTATTTTGCAAACTAGACTGGACAAAAGATGGAATAAAACCAATGGCGCCCATTTAAATCACTTAAGATTTGCAGATGATGTTGTTCTCTTCTCACAAGACCCATAAGAGTTACAAAGACACATACAAGAGCTGCACAAAGCGGAAGAACCATTTGGCTTAAAAATAAACCTGAAAAAGAGCCAGGTTATGTTTCATAAATTCACTAAAGAAATAAAAAAAATTATATCTGGAGAAGAACTAGATGTAATAGACCACTACATATATCTTGGTCAACAGATCTCAATGGAAGGTGTACAATAAAGGAAATTGAATGGATGTTAAATGTGGTTGGCAGGCATTCAGCAAGCTAAGCATAATTTTCAAGATCAACCTCCCCCTATACCTGAAAAGAAAAGAGTTTGATCAGTGTGTACTACTTGCTCTAACATATGCCGATGAAACATGGACACTAACCTCACAATCGATACAAAAGCTACGAGTGGCACAAAGAGCAATGGAAAGATACATGCTCGGCATTACAAGACAAGACAGAGAGACCTGCATGGATTAGAGAACAAACGAAAGTATACAATATCATCAAGATAGTAAAAGCATTGAAATGGAAATGAGCTGGCCACATAACAAGAAGAACTGATGGAAGGTGGACCAAGGTAGTCATAGAATGGATCCTACTTGATGAAAAACATCCACGAAAGAGACCTAAAACAAGATGGATCGACAACATCAGCAAGTATTATGGGCCCAATTAGCAAAAGAAAGGTCAGGACTATATTGGTAGGAAATATGAGGAAGAGGCCTTCATCCTGCAGTGGATAAAAAGGTAAAGATGAAGATTCTCCTCACACATATGTGCTAGTCATTCCTGACTCGAGGGGGCAGTGCTCATCTCCGTTACAAAGCCGTAGAGCGATAGACAATGGCTAAAATGATGATAGCAATAGCAATAGCACTTAGAATTATATACTGCTTCATAGTGCTTTTACAGCCCTCTCTAAGCAGTTTACAGAGTCAGCATATTGCCCCCAAAAATTTGGGTCCTCATTTTTTTTTTTTAATTTGATTTATATGTCGCCCTTCTCCGGAGACTCAGGGCGGCTTACAATGCGTTAAGCAATAGCCTTCATACTTTTGTATATTTATACAAAGTCAGCTTATTGCCCCCACAAACTGGGTCCTCAATTTACCTACCTTAGAAAGGATGGAAGGCTGAGTCAACCTTGAGCCTGGTGAGATTCGAACTTACAGTAATTGCAGACAGCTGGTGTTAATCACAATGCTATCAGTCTGCTGAGCCACCAGGCCCTTCTCCTTTACCCACCTCGGAAGGATGGAAGGATGAGTCAACCTTGAGCAAGTGAGATTTAAATTGAAGTAGCCTGCTGTACTGCACTCTAACCACTGTGCCACCTCGGCTCTTAGTGAAAATGATGATGATGTGTGCATATAACATATATTTATATATTGCTTCATTGTTTGTTCCAATGGATAAGCCTCCAACAACAAAAAAGTAGATTTGGCTGAAAAACAGTGGCCACACCAAATGGTCTTCAGAGTTGAGAATTTAAGGCTGAGTGTCTCCTCTCCTCTCCATACGTGATTCCACCACAACTCTCAAAGCTGCTTTCCTGAGAGATTACGTTACTTCACAGCAGGATGTCTTAGATTCACTAATTAAATTAAAAGCTTATTACTGACATGTTCATATTAAATACATTTCACTTGCTTTTCCCCCTCAGGTGGTACACTACTGCCTGTAATAGTGCCACCTGGGTGGTGGCATCTGCCTTGCCACACTGTCTCATTTGTACAAAAATAACTTATTGATTCATTACTATACAAAGTGTACTGTAGACTTGACAGGAGGAAATGGTTTGTTTCTGAAACATGAATGGATTTATAAAAAAAAAAAGACATTGGAAGGAGATTCGTCCAAATTTGAAACAATGCTGTACTGTATGAATTTAGGGGAATTTGCTACATATTAATTGATGCCAAATCCTGGTTTCACATATATTTCACAAGGTTTTGGAACACCAGATATTCACTCTTGTTCCACCAGCCTTTGTGCACATAATTGTTTTTTCCAAGAAGTGCCTTTTTGTGTAACCCTTATTCAGAAAACCACACACTTCTTCTCATTGCTTCCAGTGGAAAGATTTATGGTATTTTTATGGTCTCACTGGAACATCAAGTTTTTCTATTTCTGCTGACACAGAAATAAGTTTTTCCAGGAGGTTGACTAGAGTCTCTACAACCTTTACATCTTCAAAATATAAGGGATGCAAGTGTCAGCCGTTATTTTTTGGCCATTCATTCTAACTAATGCATCCAATGTCTATTTTCATTTTTATATATAATTTTATTAAAGTTTTTTTAAAAAATGGAACATAAAATCTACAGATAGCCCTTGACTTACAACTGATTATTTTCATTAAGACGGCAATGAAAAAAGTGACTTGTGACCATTTTTCATACTTACAATGACTGCAGGATCCCCATGGATCAAAATTCAGATGCTTGGCAACTGGTTCCTATTTATGACAGTTGCACTGTCCTGGGGTCATGTGATCACCTTTTGCGAACTTCTGACAAGCAAAATCAATGGGGAAGCCAGATTCACTTAACAACCGTGTTACTAACTTAACTGCAGTGATTCACTTAACAATTGTGTCAAGAAAGGCTGTAGAATGGGGCAAAATTCATTTAACAACTGTCTTGCTTAGCAACAGAAATTTTAGGTTCAATTGTGGTCGCAAGTCAAGGACTACCTATGTAATACAAACTGATATTAAGTAAAAAGAAAAAAAAGGAAAGAAAAAGCTAAAAATACAAAAAAGTGAAAAATGAAAGGAAATAGAAAAGAAAGGAAAAAAATACAAAGAAGCGGTTTTTTATCTTCTTTACAACAGTTGTAAGTACAATTATAAATTTATCTCTTACTGCATGGTTACAACAAACTTTTCTTTCTAGAATCTATCCTGACTAATCATCAAAGCTCATTCAAATCATAAATTCATTTTTTTCTGTTTTACACAAAAAGTCCACAAAGAGGTGTAATCCTTACTTTCAGATTGATTCTGAATTCCAACTCTCGTATTTGAATTTTCTTCTTTTTTCCTCATACCCACCTGCCTGCCTTACACTATCTTGAGTATGCAGAACTCAATATTTTGCTCCCTTCTTTTTTGTGTTGCTTTTTTGGTTCATTCTCAGTAGAAATGGGAATTCAAGAACATTATTCATGGTTAACAGAACAAGTTTCTGCTGCTTTTCTAAAGAACCAATAATATGGATGCCCCAATGAGCTTATGGGAAGACACACTATCTTAATCTTATAACATCACCAATTTCACTTCAGACACTGGCAAGAGGAAAAGTACCAGTAATGAGGAAAATGAGAAATTACATGAGAATCAAATGCCCTCATTCAACATCAAGAGTTGTATTGTGGTGATTGTATAAAAAGTGCATCACTGATATATTAGGACAAGGGCACCCGCGGAAAGCAAAAACTGACCTTTTGCAAACAAACTTAATTTTGCCTCATATCTAGACAAGGTCCTTAACCTCTATTCACAGGAGTTTTGTTTTAGAAAGCAAAGCAGAACTATAGTGCCTACGGGCCCTTCTGTAGAAAAGCAATTTTTTTAAAAAAAGACAAGAATCAAAATGTTTTAATATTCTCTCCTCCGAGTGAAGGAACGAGTTCAAAGAGAGTTTGCAAACTTTTAATTTAAACTCTGCTAATTCTTATCAGCTTCTGATGGTTAAAAGTGCTTGAAGCAATCAATTACCGAATGGACATTGTATTTAAAGTTATGTTAAACTGACTCTCTCTTCCAAATTGTGTTTTTGGTTCATCAATATATAGGTTAGTCCTTGATTTACAACTGGATGTCCATTCAGATTAGCGAGGGCGAGATTAGTAGGCTTCCAACTGGATCCCAAAATTATGACCCCAATATGGTCCCGTGATCATGTGAGCAAGATGTGATCAACCTTTGGTACCTCAGAAGCCACCTGTGCTTCCAATGATCAATTTTCAAGGTCCATGACAATCCAGGGATTTAACAACAGATGGATGTTTTTCCTCATTGCTGTTGTGTGCAGGACCAACAGAGCATAACTTCTGTGTGCCTAACAAGAAAAGCTTTTCCTCCCATTAAGCAGTGACTTACATTTGCCTTTAATTTTCCCTCAGTTTTTGATTAACAAGTACAGTAGACATTTGTATGTTGGCATTCATAATCCATCCTCTGCCTAACTTTTAATTATATTTAACAATATTGCATGCTGATTTATTGTTTCAAAGGGTTTTTTTTTATTCCAAGATTTTCCTTCCTTTAGAGTATTTGGAAGCAGAAAGCAGTCATGTTAATGACGAACAGCTGTATCTACTGTTGTATTACTGCTCAAGGCAAACATTTTATTTACTGTAGTAGTGTCTTCGTCTTAGTGGCTGTTGTTGATCTAGGTTTATTTATTTTTATTTAGATGATATAGAGTTGGTAAATTCTGTCTTGCTGATGCTATTTAGAGTAGATGACACTTTTAGCTAGCTACAAGTGTAGCATATTAGCTGTTGTTGATCCAGGTAGGAGCTGTATTTTATTTTTACTGTAATGTATTTTTTTCTTTTGATTTTCTTTCCAATCCCTTGGAAATACTGTAGCAGTAACTGTATGTGCAAAATAATGTTTGGAGTATTTTTCTATTTTCCAACAGTGCCAGAGGACCAAATATTAAATTGCATTTATTTTTCTCCAAAAGGAAAGGGGTAAAAGGAGTTTTGCTAGGGCTTTCTTGAACTAATATAAAATAAAGCAGCGATCTCTTAAATTAAAAAAAAAAATCAATGTAGGTCAAATTTATATTTTGAACTTTTCATGTGGTATTGCCTCTGTCATGAAAAAGTACTTAACTGTAGCCTCTGTAGCCTATAACACTAATTTAGTTGTAAGGCTTAAGTGCTAGAAGCAGCAGTTATTTGCAGAGTTTAAAAACAAAAATACAAGACAAACTGTACAAGAGTGTTAGTTTCTTTTCCATAAGAATTTGCACCCACAAATAGATTCATTATATCATTCTACCATTTTTTCATAGAAAATAACATTAAATATTATCTGTGCAGTGTGATAGAACACACCTGTCATCTGCATATATTTAACTTTAAAAAGGCAATCAAAATAACTAACTTAACAATAACATTATATATTGAAATTTAAGTAGAGAAAATATTTCTCATCTTTCTTATTCTAACCTATGCAGTCAGGTTATGGTTAACCTTTTTGCCACAAAGTGCTGAAATTGGAGCGTGCGTGCACTGGAGTACTGGAACCTGGAAGAGAGCAGCTGGCCGGTGCACATACACATGGCGGCCAGTTGTTTTTCTGGGTTCCATCCTGCACATGCACGCCAGCCAGCTGCTCTCTTCCGGGTTCCGCCGTGTGCATGCGCGCTGACCCATGCACCGGAACCCAGAAGAGAGCAACTGTCCGGTGTGCATGTGCACGACAGAACCCAGAACACCAGCTGACGACAGTGCATGTGCCCACAAAGGGCTCTGCATGCCACCACTGGCATGCTGCCATAGGTTCACCATCATGGGGTTGTATGGTTAATTCCCAACCTGATCCCCCCAAAAATGCAACGCCCATATTTTTTGTGTGTGTTTTTATGATAATTTTTATTAAAAATTTAAAAATACAAAGATAAAAACCTATAAAACACACACACACAAAAAGAAAAGTGGAGAGAGAAAAAAGGGTTCCTCAAGACAAATTCTCGGAGATAGCTACCGTTCAAATCTTGTAAAGAAAATTGCAGGGTTCTGTCCAGGCTGTGACAAAGATTTTCCAAAGCACCAGAAGGCAGGACAAGAAACAATGGATGGAAACTAATCAAGGAGAGAACCAACCTGGAATTAAGGAGAAACTTCCTAACAGTGAGAACAATTAACTTTCCTTCAGAAATTGTGGGTGCTTCATCACTGGAGGTTTTAAGAGACTGGACAGCCACTAGAAGACCTCCAGAGTCCCTTCGAGCTCTGATTGATTGGTTCGTCAATCTCCAGGAGTCAACACTGACACAAAGGTACACTCTGCCAAAACCAAAACTTTCATTCTTATAAGCAAACAAGGTTGTAGTTTAAACCTAGGTTGGAAATTGGAAAAATCCAGATGTTTGTGGCACATTATACTGTATGCAATTATACATGCATTCAAAACATCCCTTATGATTTATCTATATATTTAATTATTTTATTTATATTATCTATATTTATATAGATAATATTTATCTATATTTATTTCCCCCCTCCTTTACAGGCACCCTCTACAGTGGTTTTTTTTCCACCACAATAAACAAAGCTTGAGTTGCATGATACTAATAAAGCTAAAATGATCCAGGGCTGAGACTGGCGTTGGTGACTACATCTTCCTCCTCCGTTTCCTCCAAAGTAACACATCCCCTGATAATAAACCCAATCGGGCTTTTGAGCACATGGCAATAAGGCCAAGTGCTTATTTCAGAGTTCAAAAAAATATAAGACAGGGTCTTATTTTCGGGAAAACATGGTAGGTGCAACCCCAAAGAGAAAGAACCCCTTTCGTAAAACAGGGCTTCGAGGCGCTCAGTTGGTTTTGTAGAACAGATCTAAAAAATAGAATTGAGATTTCCCAGGAAACATACAAATAGGTGCTTTGTAAAAACACTCAGTAATCTCACTTGTGATTGTTGGACATTTGTAGGGCTAGAACAGGGGTGTCAAACTCACGTCGTCACGGCGGTGTCACATATCGGGACTTTTTCCCCCTTCGCTAAACCAGGTATGGGCGTGGCCAGAGCATGACACATCCAGCCCATGGGCCGGGAGTTGTATAGCCCTGGGATTAGAACATAGATGATTCAAGGTAAAGCCTCATTTATGTTTTTAATAACGAAAAAGACACGGGCTACTTCTGTAACTTGTAGAGCATAAAATCACCTTTATTCCTAGGCCACAGAAATTGCCATCATGCAATTGTGCCAAATGCAGTTGGTACTGACTATTTGCGCTATAAACACTGATGTGAGTTGCGATTAGATCACAAATTAAGTCTCCTGATTTCAACATTAAAAAAAACAACAACTGAAACAAGGAACTTTTAATTGAACATAGCTTTAAATAGGTCTTCAAAGGTGTTTGAAGCTTCTACGTTACAAGCAGCTTCACTTCTAAACAACTGCAGGTTTAGTATTCAATTAGTAAACTCTTGGTGTAATTGGAAGCTGAGCCAGTCTACATCTTCAAGACTCTCATATGAAATCCGCTTGATCTATCTCAAAATAAGCAATTTTCGTTCCTTCGGGAATATAGGTCACTCGATCCACTTCACCCCCTCCATTGCTGGGTTTCTGGAAGTGAATTTCAATCATGTCTTCCACATTCTCCTCATCTTTCTGTTCTGCATTGATTCCTGTTAATAGTACAGCTTTCTTGGAAATCCCTGAAAACATCTGGCACAAAAAAGAAGCATACCATGTTACTTCCATAGTCTTCCTCAGAGAAAGCTAATATTGAAAGCACCATCGCTTAAGAGATAATTACACCCTTTCATTTTTCTACCGATTACAAAATATACATGCACACTGTTCAAGAACCAACAAAATGTGAGACCTGGGCATGGGAGCTGCAGCTCACATGCCCTTTCTAAAATACCAATGTATCACAGCAGGGGGAAGGCTGGGAAATGAACCATTTGCTCCCCTGCTGTGATCCTAATGAAACAAAATTGGCATGGAATCTCCATCCAGGTCAAAGCACATTTTCCCTTTTGAGTCTAATGGGATCATCGGCATATTTCTTCTTGTTACAACTTTATTCTGACCCAAATAAAGCAGCCACAAACACTCAAGCTATGTTTGCAAATAAACAAAGCTTTTGCTGTTCAGTCACTCAGTCGTATTCAACAGTTTTGAGACCCCGTGGATCATGACATGCCAGCCCCTCCCCCCTGTCCTCTACTGTCTCCCAGAGACTGCCCAAAGTCATTCATGTTCATTGCATCAATGGTCCTATTCCATCTCATTTTCTACCGTCCTCTTCTCCTTTGGCCTTCAATTTTTCCCAACATCAAGACCTTTTCCAAGCAGTCCTCTCTTCTCATTTGAGCTTCAGCTTCATATCCGTCTTTCAAGAATAGTCAGAGTTGATTTCCTTTAGGATTGACTGACTTTGATCTCCTTGCAAGGAGATCAAAGAGACTCTCAAGAGTCTTCTCCAACATCACAGTTCGAAAGCAATAAACAAAGCTAAAAGGTCTCATTCTTATTTCCTATTGGGTGGATACCACTGACCATGTTACAGTTTATGATACTATCTGAACCTCACATGATTACGTTGCTCATATCTGAAAACCTGATCTTGTAATCTATGTCAAACCCTGGGTACAACTCCCATTTCTAGAATCCCAAAATGATGGCCTTTTTTGGTTTAGGAAGTAGTAACTTACAATGCCTGGTTAAAAAACAGTGTGTGGCAGAAAGTACAATGGTATAGTCAGATATTATTTATTTTAATTCAATGTGCAACACATGCTAAGCTTCACTAAATGGAAGAAAACCAAGACCTAACCATCATCAAACCAGAGTAAGTGTTTGATAATATTGGGCCAACCATATCTGTAGTGTAAAATGTGAGATGAACAGTAGGTGGCAGCAAAGAGGTTTTACATTACTTAAAAGAGAGTTACATTATTTAAAGCCCATCAAGCGATTTACCAGATTTTTGCTGCCCATTTACAGTATATGGTTGATACTATGGTGTAAGCAGATTTAACTTCATTCTATAAACATTTAATATGAAGAACTCAATTCTATTGTTTACCCATAGAATACATTTTCCAGCTGCTGGAAATACAATGGATAAATTATCTGGAAAGTAGGGGAATAATATATTAAATACCATGTTTCCCCCAAAATAAGACCTAATGCCTCTTTTGGAGCAAAAATTAATAATTTTTGCTCCAAAAGAGGCATTAGGTCTTATTTTGGGGAAAACACCGTACTAAATACATCCGTTTGGCTGACGATCCTAACTGGGCCTTACTTTTGGGGTAGGGCTTATATTACAATCCTGAAAAATCATGCTATGGCTTATTCTCTGTTGGGTCTTATTTCTGGAGAAACGTGTTATTACAAAAGCTATAAACCATATTCCCAAGGAAGTCCCTTTGAACTCAATGACTTATATCAACTGCCGTTTTAATTGTAACGTATCATGCTATATCAACCCAGCCACTAGTCTGGAAAGCATGGATTAGATTTCTCCATCAATGCATGTCAGAGCATTTACCCATCTATCATATGAGAATAGGTGCATGTATATTGCATTTGTATTTCTGCAAATGTTAACATTTTGGCTAAGGAGCTCTCAAGCAGCAAAGCACAGAACAGGAAGTCTGTTCTGGGATTTGAGAGATGTGCGCATCAGCCTGTCTGCAATCATCTGCAACCTACACTTACCCATTAACCCCTTCACAGTGTAGTTATGCGGCAACGCCTATGTGCAGTTGTGGGCAACTCTAAATCAAGTTTAAAATCAATAATACAATGTGATATATGTCTGCTTTATTGTGGTTTATTCAGTAACCCACAGCTTAACACAACAGATTCATTCACCTGCTGAATTACCTGCCATGCTTGATTATTCCCCCGTTACTTACCTGAACATTTTCCACATCACATTTTTTGAGAGGTGAAACAGTGAGAAAATGAGTCTTTCCAAACACATTGATACAATATTGTCCATGCCTTATTATTTTATTAAGAGCTAGAATAAAAAAATAAATAAAAATGAGTTACACAAAGAGGTCCACAACTGAAAAGGGCTGGTTAAAATTTAAATAAATTAACCTAAACATTAGAGTTGCACATATATACTGCTCAAAAAAATAAAGGAACACAAGCAGAAGACATCCGAGATCTGAATGAATGAAATAGCCTTATTAAATACTTTGTTCTTTACATACAGTAGTTTATACACTGCTAAAACAACTAAAGGGAACACAAAACTACTGTATGTAACGAACAAAGTATTTAATAAGGCTATTTCATTCATTCAGATCTTGGATGTCTTCTGCTTGTGTTCTCTTTATTTTTTTGAGCAGTGTACTTTAAATATATAGATACTTATTTAGGAAGAACTAGTTTTCCATTAACTATGGGACATAAAGGTGTTTCTTTCAATATAAGCCACCAGTGGACCAGACTGTAAGGCAAATATAATAAAATATTAATCACAAGCCTTTGTTTCCAGCATAATAATACTGTAGTGCAATTCTAGATAGGTTTACCTGTAAGTAACTCACAAAAGTACAGTGGAATTTAATCCAAAGTAAACAATTTCAAATGTAACATTAACAGAAAAATCTTGTGTAGCACTAGCTTTCAAGAGTTACACTTTCTCCAACCTGGTACCTCCAGAAAAAACTGATTATATTTTTCTACATTCATTAGTCAGATGGCAACAGCTGTGGTGGTGTGTTTTCTAAAACAGCTGGGAAAAATCCAGTTGTGGAAGGCTACATTGCATTCTAGTGAAGAAAATGACATAATATATATATTGAAAAGTACCAATAGAAGAGAATGTATATAGCTCAGGGATGAACACTCAAATGTAGAGAATAAAATATTTTCTGGCATGCTTATTTATATTTGACTTCTAATATCCGATTGACCTCACATGGGCCAGATAGGCACAGCCACACGGATGGATGTGGCCTCCGTTCTAAGACTATGTGCTTGAAGTCAAGCAAGCAATGATGATCTACAAACAAAGCTGATTACAGACCATATCCTAAAAATAAACTGGTAGAATAATCCAAAAACTACCTATAGGTTGACAAAAGATAACTTTGGCCTCTTGTAAGAATGGATTATATAATATCTTCTGAATTTCACCCAGTTTTGCTTTGTAGAAAAGGAGCTCCAATTTCTCTCTCATCCATTCCTCAGGAATGTTTATATTTGGGATGTTAGAAACATAAATCTCCCTTTGAGAGAGCTTAACTTGGATCTGGAAAAACAATACAAGCTGGTGTCAAAATTATGCACATCAGAAAAATTCATAGTTGCAACTATTCAAAACATATTATGATCAGAGCACAATTTCTGATGGGGAAGAATGTTTTCTTGTTATCGCTACTGCCTTTCCTTTCAAGCTTTTCTCTCTCCCAGAGTTATCTGTTCATATTGGCATGAAATTTGGGAGTTATGGACAAGAGAACTTGGAAAGGCTGAACTATACAAAAGATACAGTTAGCGTTAATTTAAAAAAAATACTATAATAGTCAAGAGTTAAATTATTCCTCAAGATTTTAAGATAGAAATGTAACAGTTGGATTGAGACAGTGTGATGATTTGTACAACGCACTAAAATTGTAGTTACCCAACAAAGCATAATGCAACTACAATTCAATGTGGTTTGTATGCACAGTCAATAGTTAAGGGAAATTAGCATAATTTCCCCCCCCCTTCCAGGCTCTGTAATACGTTAGCATTAAATATACAGTGATTTATTCAACAAACCATCATTAAACCATACATTAATATAATGTAGGAATTTCTATCTACAATATGTGTTAAAATCAAAGTTCGCCATAACAGCTGATTTTGAAAATACAAGCAGAGCCACACATGGTTAATACCATCAAAGCCGTAGCTTAGAGTGGGAAGTCAAAAAACATGCTGAAAGAAGACAGTGGGAATCCATTTCTATAATGTTGCCAAGAAGATAAGCCCTTGATAAGCCCAATGAAATTTAATCAATAAGCATGAATACTCCTTCTTTATAATGAAGACTAGAGGGTGTTCATAAAATGGTCTTTAAATTAGACCTACAGACAATCTTTGCCAGTAAATTCTCAATCCAGTGTTTGGCCAACAGAACATAGTATCATAAGTATACTAACTCAGGAAAAAGGATGCAATTATGTCTGTATGTATTTTTGGTTGAATTAGATGTAAAATCTGAAAAGGTACATATCTAGGGAAAAAATGAAAATTCTAAGAAAAGGCTTGCCTTCTTTCTATGTGATTAGGAAAAAGATAAAAGCCTCTTCAGCCTAAATTTACTATATCCCAACCATGAGAGTCTTATTTCTATGCAGGGCTAAGCAAAGCCAATTGAATTTAAGCTGTCTATATGTGGAGGTCCAGTTACCAGTACAGAATAGTTCACATTATTTGGATATATTTTAACATCTTTCATGATTATGTCATTACCTTAAATGTTGTTCCTGTCGCCAAAACAGCAGGGCAGGCTTTCAAAGCAATCTCCTTATTTTCCAGGTTGATGATATGGTTATGTTTTCTAATCAGATGCTGAGCAACTAAAGAACAACAGATTAACAGGTTTCCATACTGAACATTGACTAAATAGTTCAGCTTCACATGAGACATATAGTCACATTAATCAACAATTGTGAGGAAAGCCAAGGTTTCAACAATGACATTTTTGACATGGGATTTTGTTGACAATTATTGCTGCTAGTTTTGCATGGTTTCCCAACTCAAACATAATATCTCCCCTACAATTAGGACACTGTAATGGTCAAAGTTTCTTGCCAAGGAAAACAGGGTAACAGATCCCTGAAGGAAGTATTCTCGAAAAGCTTGTGTTTTTCCATTCTTGCACTGAATACTTTTTTTTTTTTTAATTTGATTTATATGCCGCCCTTCTCCGGAGACTCAGGGCGGCTTACAATGCGTTAAGCAATAGCCTTCATACTTTTGTATATTTATACAAAGTCAGCTTATTGCCCCCACAAACTGGGTCCTCAATTTACCTACCTTAGAAAGGATGGAAGGCTGAGTCAACCTTGAGCCTGATGAGATTTGAATTTACAGTAATTGCAGACAGCTGGTGTTAATCACAATGCTCCACCAGGCTCAGCAGACTAAATAGATCCAGTAACAACTGATAGATCCAGTAACAACTCAGAATATTCATAATTCAGCAGTTGGCATAAGGTTATTTTTATTGGCACTGACATCTCTCACCACAGCACTGGCTAGGTTCACACATCGTGCTATGCAATAATGGGATCTAATTTGGTTTAGTGTTATGAATCCAACCCAACATATAAATTATGGTAAAGTGATCAACAGCCACCTTTAAATTCCCTTTTTACTGACCCTCTAATTGGATCTGTCAGGCCTGGAAGCCTTTTTTTTTCATTGGATCTTCAGGCCTGCCACATTTACTACTGTGGGAAACTGGGAGGGGAGGTTGTATGGAGCTAGGGTGATATATAGTCATAATAACATTCCTTTTTCAGAAAGTCAAGGACATCTTGCCCTGCACCTGGACGGCTGGAACTGGGAGGCATCTCCAGTTGGGACGGTGCTTGTGATGGACATGTGGGTGTGGAGCAGGGACTTGAACTTTCTTTTGGGTGGGAAAAACCTGGAAGCTTTCAGATTCAGGTTTTCCCAGATGTGCCAATATGACCTCTCTAATAAAATGGAACTTTTGAGGAAACTCAAGCCTCGGAGTTTTCTTTCATGGGAGGGGGTGTTACTTGGAACGCTGATAGGATAATTATCTGATTTTGGCAAAAATGGTAAGCGTTAAGTAGACTTAACATAATTTTATAAACAAAAAAATTAAATGCATTTTTTTAAAAAAATTAGGATCTTGCCATATGAATATATATTTTCAAACATTAAATGTATTATATTTCTTGCTTGTTTTCCTCTAATTTTTATACGTTAGTCATATTCAATTGTAAGGATCATGTGACAGTGAGATGGGTGGCAAATAAATTTGAATTAATTAATTTAAAAAATGGAAGGGCTCCTTGACAGAAAAAAAGTGTTTTCTCCTGGTTCAAAGCTTGGCATGATATGCGAACCCAATCATTCATAGACAATTCCCCTAGCTTATCTGATAAGCCTTAGCTTATCTGATGTGTAAACTCAATCACTTAATATCATAGCTAGCCCACCTACAGGAAGGCTGGTAAGAGACTAGGGCCCTTAAAGAGCATCAAATTATAAATTACTTTATCATTTTTACAGTGGGGATGATAAGGTTAGAATTTCAAACATCAAAACCTATTAAAACAGATTCATAAATGGCAGGTATTTGAACTGATCCTAAAATTTTCTTGTCAGAAAATGAAGCGCTAACTTAACACAACCTCCTTTATTTAAAAAAGGAGGAAATATATCATTTGAATATGAATATACCAGATTCTTCTTCAAACTGAATGAGAGCTTCTCCTCGGTTCACCGTGAGTGGGATTTTTGTAGCTAGGTGAAAACAGCAGGACATGTTTGTGCAGTCATCTTCATCCTTGGCATCCTCCAGGTGCATAAACTTCATTTTTTTTTTAAGTAGGCTCTGCTGAAGCTGAAATTTTAGTAATAATACAGGAGAGGACAACTTTTAAGACAAAAGAATATTAAGTAAACATATTCTTTATCTACTAGTTTCAGTGACACATAAGGCCATTAAGAAACTTTCTTCAGATCCTTTTTCCACTATTTCCTGTTTGTTCAAAGGTATAACGGACAGAATCTTCAATGCATTGTCCATTTTGAGGGATTTGGGGAAGATTAACAATCTTGTACCAAAAATCAGCAGGAAATCAGATAGTTACTTGCCAATTTGCTGAATAATTTCAAAACAGGAACTAGGAACTACATGTTGTCTCTTAAGTATCCAAACCAGGGGTGGTATTCACTTATCTTCACTACCGGTTCGCAAATGTGAGCACGTGCCTTCTGCCCATGTGCAGAGGAAACAGGATGTGATGAGGCGGGTGGGCAAAGCCTCCTGCAGCAGGAGCTACTGGATTGCGAGATCCGGATAGAACCGGCTGAATTTCACCACTGATCCAAACATTTTAAAACTTTAAATCTGGGATTCAACTGAGACTAAATAGTTGCATTAGTACAATATATTAGTAAGAAACTGAATGCAATTTCTGTAATGAAGTAGCAAGCCTATATCTATTTACTTGGGGGAAAAAAACTCTAGAATTCAGTGCGATTTCTATAGTTTATTATTAGGTCATGGATTTATGGCACAAAAATTGTCTAATGCAGGTGTCAAACTCGATTTCATTGAGGGTTGCATCAGGGTTGTGTTTGACCTCGGGACGCGGAGGGGTGGGGGGGCCAGCATGAAATCACTCATGTTGGGGGGTGCCTATGGCGGCCTAAGTGCTCTGCCAGTGAAATCGGGCTCCTGAGCTCCATTTTCAGATGGGATGGCCTCCTGCAACCCTCTGCCAGCAAAAACAGAGCTTGGGGGGGGCTGCATGCGGTCCTCATGAGCTCCGGTTTTGGCTGGGATCGCCTCCTGCAACCCTCTGCCAGCAAAAATGGAGCTCAGGAGGGCTGCATGCGGCTCTCGCAAGCTCCATTTTTGCTGGCAGAGGCACAGCAAGCTGGTCCTTTGCTGTTTCCAGGGCAGCGCCAAGGGCCAGATCTAAGCACCGTGCAGGCCGGATCCAGGCCCTGAGTTTTGAGTTTGACACCCCTGGCCTAATGGAATAAAACATATAAAGATTCTAATTTTTTGTAAACTACAATTTCCCTGGAAGGGAGGGCAAAGGCATTCTTTCTTAAATAAAGGATGAAGAATCCTTTTATGAAGGATGAAGTAAGTTTATGAAGTAAGTACAGTATGTTAGAACACCAAATCAACTCTGTTGCATCCCCCACATGCACGCCAATTCATTAATGCAAGAGTTTACCGAAAAACTCCGTGTAAATTCTCTACGTTTCTCTTTTTCTGCTGCCAGATTCATCTTAAGGACTTCAATTTCCTTTATCAGCTTATTATTTTGCTCATTTATTAAGGAATGTCGCTCCTGTGGAATATGAAAAAAAAAAAAAAAGACTTACATGCCTAAGAATCAGTTTATGGATGTTTTGAAAAAAAAAAAATTATTATTATTATTTTTGCTGGGAAACACAAAATTACTAGAGAGAAGTTCCCTGAAGATGGGCTCCAGCACGAGTCCGAAAGCTCAGAATACAAAACCTCTGGTCCCAGTGATTGACCCAGATTGGATCCTGCAACATTATCCTGGGACAAGTATATTCGTCTTCATTTGTGACAAAATATCCTTGCCAGAAGTTTTAATAAGTAAACTTGTAACCATCTCCAGTATTTTACTGAATCTGAATTATCAATAGAATACAATGTGATTAAGCCATATCTGTACTCCAAGTGAGAGGAAGTGCTTTAAGCAGCCCTCTTACTTTGCTATTTTTGTACAGGGAAGAGTACCACTCAATGAACACTCACATGGATGTGCCGGTCAGTTGAACCTATATCCATAGAAACATGTCAGGGGTGGGCTTCAAATATTTTAGCAAGGGGTTCTCTGGTTGCTGGGTGGGCGTGGCCATGGTGGGCGTGGCCTAGTAAGCCTCCTGCACGATGGCGGGGGGGCGTTTTTGCCCTCCCTGGGCTCCGGAGGCTTTCCTCAAGCCTCAGGAGGGCAAAAACAACCTCCCAAGGCTCCAGATGCCCTATGGAGGCCAAAAACGGGCCCGTTTTTAACCCTCCCCAAGCCTCCGCACGCGCCCTGCACTTACCTGCATCTAAAAAGGGCTGCGTGGGGACTCCTGGGAGGGACAGGGTGGGGTGGGCGGGGCCAGCCAGGAGTGGGATTTGGGGGTTCTCCAAAATGCACAGAATCTTAGCTAGTTCTCCCGAACCCCCAGCAGCCCACCCCTGAAACATGTATATGTCAATCTTACTGTTTTTTTGCCCATTCAGCATATTGTCAGTTAATCAAGATTGTATATGACATTCTTAGCATATTTCTTCACATCCATATATTAGATTGACAAAATGAAGGTCTGAACAAAAGCATTCGCATTTTGTTTATGAAACTCAAGTCTCTCACTCAAATTGAAATTTTCAACTTACAATAGTTCGTTTAGTGACCATTCAAAGTTACAACGGCACTGAAAAAAAGTGACTTTTGACCATTTTTCACACTTATGACCTTTGCAGCATCCCCATGGTCACGTGATTTAAATTTGGATGCTTGACAAGTGGTTCAAATTTATGATGGTTGCAGTGTCCCGGGGCCACGTAATCATCTTTGGCCACCTTCTGACAAGCAAAGTCAATGGAGGAGCCAGATTCACTTGACAACCATGTTACGAATTTAACAACTGCAGTGATTCATTTAACAAATGTCGCAAGAAAAGTCGTAAAATGGGAAAAAGCTCACTTAACAAATTCCTCACTTTGCAACATAAATTCTGGGCTCAACTGTGGTCATAAATCAAGGACTACCTGCACTGTCTGTTTCGGAGTCTGAAGATTCCAAACTGTGCTATCAATTAATATTCAAACTTGTTCTTTTGGGCTCAACTTTTAAGAAAATGAACCTGCAAAATATGAACAGGGTTATAATGCCTGAACTGATGGCTTCTACTTTGTTACGAACTGCAAGACACAATTTTTCTACAAGGACTAAAAATATTAGTTTCCGCAGTGAGATACAGTGACCAGGCATAAGAAACAAAGTTTGCAAGATGTTTTGTTAAATTTATACACCACCCAACTCCCAGAGATTCTAAGCAGTTCATAAAGTTAAAAATAAAAAAGAATAATATAACAATAAAGACAGAGGAGCAAAAAGATGGCAGCAGCAAAAACATCTACAGGTAGTCCTTGACTTACAACTGTTTGTAGTTACAATGGCACCGAGAAAAGGGACTTATGATCATTTTCACACTTATGACCATTGCAGCATCCTCATGGTCACATGATCAAAATTCAGGCATTTGGCAAACTGACTCATATTTATGATGGTTGCAATGTCCCGGAGATCATGGGGTCACCTTTTGCGACCTTTTGACAAGCAAAGTCAATGGGGAAGCCAGATTCACTTAACCATATTACTAATTTAACAACTGCAGTGATTCACTTAAGAACCATGGCAAGAAATATCATAAAAGGGAGCAAAACTCACTTAACAACTGTCTCCCTTAGTAACCAACATAAATTTTGGGCTCAGTTGTGGTTGTAAGTCAAGGACTACCTGTACAAGCTACCAATTAGGGGCCTCACACATTCCAGCCAATCTTGAATTAAGTTTGACTCAATATCACTCTGTAAACATTCACACTTCCCAGCATCAATGTTGAGTTCTATTCTTAAAATGATGGAATGTGGATATAGCCATTCTTTACCTCCTGGTTCTTCTGTATCCTCATTCTTTCAGTTGCTTGTTTAGCATTATGAACTCGTAGATCTGCCAGCGCCTTTTGCCTCATTTTTCTTTCCTCATCAAGGGCAAGTTTTGAAAGAAGGATTTCAGTTTTTTGCTTTTCAAGGTTTTTAAGCTTTTCCTGGGCAAATTAAGAATCCATTAATGCATTTTCAGGATTGCCAATCAAATAGGACTAAGCAGAGTTTTGAACACACACACAAACAAGTACAGCCTCTCTAGTTGGTATAGTATGTATAGATAGCTTAACTATCATTGGCAAAACTTCAAAAGAGTTTGTAAAAACTACCTTCCATTTTTCTAGTTCTTTCAGTAGTTCAGGCTCACTTTTTGAAAGTTGATCTTCCGCCATAGTCTGCAAAACAAAAACTGAAAGTTTTCTTTCCATTTTGCACCAAAAGCTGTTTTTCACATTTCCAAGAGTTTCATTTTTTTCCCTCTCAGATATGAAATTGAAATAAATTGTGAATTATTGGAATAATTTCCAAAGTTTTAGCCAACCACATTCAAAATAGTTTCATCAACCAATATTTTATTAGAACATTACACCTAAGCAAATGAGTGTTTTAAAATAAATGTACAGCATATGAGAACTAGAAGTAAAACAGGACTATTTCGGTAACAGGATAAAAGCTCTGTCTATGTAGATTCCTTATACTCATTCTTTCATGAGCAAGGTTATTTTATTGAATACATTGGAAGGCAGCATTTTTTAAAAAAGCAAGCACATAGAAATGTCTGGCAAGAATAGTGTCTGTTTGTAATACCTTTTCCTGCACCTAACTACTAAACTTATATTCCAGGCTTCCTGCACTAATTCTCCAAGAGAGGTAATAACATATCCAAATAAATTTTCAAATTAAATGAAAATAAACAAATTGAAAACAAGAATGATAAAATCCCAACCAATGTAAATCCAGCAGCAAAAATGATATCTCCACAACCTGAATATTCATATTGTTCATCATTCTTCATTCACTCAACAAACTGAACTATAAAGCAGTAAACGTAAAGGTCAGTTTTTTTAAGACCATAATTTTATTCACACCACATACACATATCCCATATCTAAAGCAACCGGTGGTCATAACATGATTAGAGTTTAGGAAAGCCATTGACTGGGTAGTTCACATATCTTGTTACAACTCAAATTCGTATATTCAGTTTATTGACTTTTCTAGGTGAACTTAGTTAGCCACTGAGGTTAATAATCTACAATTTAAACACACTGTGTGAACTCAGCCGATTTTGGGCTGTTAAACAAAACAGGTAATAGCACTTAGCTTATATACCCCTCCATGGTGCTTTACAGCAGTCTCTGAGCCAGTGGGTCTCAACCTTCCTAATGCCGCGACTCTTTAATACAGTTCCTCATGTTGTGGTGACCCCCAACCATAAAATTATTCCTAAACCATTGAAAATATGTGTTTTCCGATGGTCTTAGGCGACTCCTATGAAAGGGTCATTCGACCCCCAAAGGGGTACCAACCCACAGGTTGAGAACCACTGCTCTGAGCAGTTTACCCAAACAACCTGGGTCCTCATTTTACCCACCTATTAAACATATGTTTCAATATTTTGCTCTTTTTATCTGTGCTGTACTATGTATCATATTATTAAGCAAATTTATATAGCTGCCCATGTCATAAATGTGTCTCTGGGTGGCATACAACAATACAGTTAAAACAAGTATCAACAACTACCTAAAAACAATTAAACATAAAAAGAACTAAGACAGCAGAATGGACCAACATTCTAAATACAGTACAGATTACAGTCATTCATTTATTGACTGTTTGAAGTTACAACAGCACTAAAAAAAAAATGACAACTGTTTTTCACACTTGAGACTTGCAGCATCCCCATGATCACATGATCAAAATTCAGATACTTAGCAACTGGTTTTTATTTATGATGCTTGCCGTTGTCCCAGTCTCACGTGATCATGAGACCTTCTGACAAGCAAGGTCAACGGGGAAGCAAGATTCACTTAACAACTGTGTCACTCGCTTAACTGCAGTGATTCACTTAACAACTGTGGCAAGAAAAGTCATAAACTGGGGCAAAACTTACTTAACAATTGTCTTGCTTAGCAACAGAAAAATTTGGGCTCAGTTATTGTCATAAATCGAGGACTACATGTATAAATATCTTGCAGGCTCCATTTCCCATGGGATCCCTAAGATTGCTGGAAAAAAACATTTTAGAGATTTCCAGAAGGCTATAGAGATGGGTGCACAGGGGGGAGGGGGGGATGATTTTCCAAAAGAGAGAGTACCATGGCAAAAAACCCTCCTCTCTGGCCTCATCTCCTGAGGGTCCAGTCAGATGTAAGAGTCACATGTAACTCTTTAGCAATACACACATTTTCATTCTTCCTCATATCAAATACTTTATGAAAAACAAGGAAACAATCTTCCTGAGAATGCTCAGGAAGATAAATCTATCTCAGCATCTACTTCTGTCCTACTATCACAGCACCATTGAGAGTGTCCTGACATACGGCATTCTTGCATGGTATGGGAGCAGCTCTGTAGCGGACAAGAAAGCTCTACAGAGAATCATTAAAACTGCCCAGAATATCATCAGACTCCAGCTATCAGCCCTGGACGACATCTTCGAATCTCACTGTTTGAAAAAGTTACGTAACATTCTCAGAGACTCTTCCCATCCTGCTTACAATCTTTTTGGAATGTTGCCTTCTGGCAGAACATACAGAACAATTAAAACTCGGACTACACGTTTTCTGAATAGTTTTTATCCCAGAGCTATAATTGCACTCAACAATGAACTAAAGGGCCACCATCAGTGAGCTGTTGGACAGTATTACTGTCCGTTGTGTGGATGTTTGGTCTGTTGTGTGGATGTTTGGGTAGTTTAGGGGTGGGGAATTGTGGTGGGTGGGAGTATGTTTGGGGATTGTTATGTGTGTTGGGCGTAGTCTTTGGGTGTTAAGTGAATTTCGTTGTTGTATGGGTATACTGTGTATACACGTACAATGACAATAAAGTTATTATGAGAAAAGGCAAAGTTCGCTATTACACAAAGCTTGTTTATCATTTGTTGAATATGTCACCGTTGGCTAGGTTCACACAACATACAAAGCTTGTAAACCAACTGTCTCTAATCTGATGGACTAGATGTGTGGCAGCTACACTACCACTATTTCTAGCCAGCCTGACAATAGGAAGTTGTCATCCTGTCACATCTAGAAATCTCTGGAAATACTGGCTACTAAGCAGCACCGTAGATCCAATCCTGAGTATTTTTATTATTATTATTATTTCTTTTATTCATTAAACATGAAACTCAGTCAACTGGACATTTAAAAATGTGTCACAAATACCATTGACTGGTGCTAATGGTGCTAATTTTACCCACCTATTAAACATCGACTCTGGCATCTCTTGGGACCGTGATGTCAATAAATTGTACATTTCGGTTTTTGACAACTGTGATATCTGGCGTGTTGTGTTCCAAGTGACGATCTGTCTGTATTTGTAAGTCCCACAAGATCTTCACCTTCTCACTTTCTATAACTTTTTCCACTTTATGTTCCCATGACTTTTTGGATACAGGTAAGTCATATTTTTTAGATAATGACCAGTGGATTGTCTAGTTTTGTAATCAGTTTGTGCGATTTTGCTGCATTCACATATTAAATGTGAAACAGTTTCGACTTTGTTGTTGCAAAGTTGGCAGTTTGGATTGTCAGTGGATTTTTGTATCATTATTATTGTTGTTGTTGTTGTTGTTGTTGTTGTATATGCTGCCCCTAAAATCCATGTGGATTTTCCTCCCTTGTGCCTAGCCACGGCACAAACACTTTTACTACTGTACTGTCTGTGAACAAAGCAGCCATAAGTATTCCTAGTTTTACCTATAATCTTTTCCCTCTGATGCCAACTCTGGTAGGATTTGGTAGGTTGCTCTGTGATAGGTAGCATTTGGTAGGATCTGTGGCTAATTACTTGGGAAAGAAGGGAAAGGATTGGAATAATTGACAGAATAAAGATTGACTATGAGGGAGACAGCAACATTTGTGCTGGGTAGTTTAAACCAGCGGTCTCCAACCTTGGCAACTTTAAGACTTGTGGACTTCAAATCCCAAAATTCTGGGAATTGAAGTCCACAAGTCTTAAAGTTGTCAAAGTTGGAGACCCCTGGTTTAAATAGTTAAACGGGCAGAGAAAAAGACCCCCAGTTTAAATCAACGGATATCTCTGCTTGCAAACTCATCATATAAGTTTCCTCGGGTGAAGCTCTGGACTCCCAACTTTTGACCCGGTATGGAAATCTCTGCCAAAATCCTTCTTTCCGGGCTTTTTTTTCCGACTTCCAAGCTCCGGTATAAAAAAAAAAAAAAATCAGAAATGTCAGATAAAGTTGTGGCTGTAATGTTACCTTCTACTGTGCTAAAGTGGGTGCCTTTTCTTTTTTCTCCCGTTACACTGTATCCCTTCTTTTTCTCCTCCCTCTCTTACTTTTTCATGCTTTTCTTTCTCTTTATATTTGATAAACTAATAAAAAAGTTAAATGGGGGGAAAAAAAGTCAGATGAAGCCCTAGGGCAGGGGTTCCCAAATTTGGCTGCTTTAAGACTTGTGGACTTCAACTCCCAGAATTCTCCAGCCAGCTTTGCTTTTTTGGGAGTTGAAGTCCACAAGTCTTAAAGCTGCCAAGTTTTGAAGACCTCTGCCCTACGGTAATACTAACCGGGCCGCCACTGCTTAGTTTTCGAAATCAACGAAATTGTATCGAATGTTGGGGCAAAGTTCAAACACGGGGAAATTAGCAGAGGGGTGTTTAATGAGAGTTACACAAGCACGAAGCGTGCATTTACTCTTTACGCCCCTGTTAAATTGCGTTGTCTAATTAATTTAGGCTAGTTCAGTTACGTCAGTGCCAACCGGACCGAATTAAAGCGCATCGTACGGTCTAGACTAGATCTCCAATGTAGGCTTTTGACCGGACCGTTCACTTTCTGTAGTAAAAAAAAAATAAAATAAAATCGCTCACCGCTGTCCTCCACGGAGAAAGTTTACTTTCGCTTTCGAACTCTGCCAGCATATTCTGTTTGGAAGGGGGAACCGCAATATATTCATTCGCACGCCCTCGCTGGTCAGGCGTTTTCTCCCCCCGCTCCCCTCGGCCCGCTTTCCAGTGGGGTTGACTTACAAGGATCTTTCCGACTGCAAAATACCCGGAGAAGCTTCTCAATAAAAAATAAATAAATAAATAAAAAGCCCCGTTTTCCCAGCAGCAAGAAACGAAAGTCTCAGCCTTATTTGACTGCAGATCACGTGGAAGGGAGGAAAGCGGGCAGGAAGGTGCAGGCAATCGCCGGCAGCTGCGAAGTCATCTCCCCTTGAGGCCAAAGAGGAAAGTCCGCCCGCCCTCTGCACATGACAAAAGATTCTCTTGAGAGCCGCGATGCTTCTCACGTTTGACACGCGGCGGCCCCGTTAACAAGATTGCGATAGCTTTTCGCGCCACCCGAAGCTGAAATAGGATTAAGTTAGCTCTGCGTATGCTCTGTGCAACCGATGAAGCTTCTTGGGTGAGAAGCGAAACGTTTTCTTCTTCCTCCTCAGGGGGAGAAAAAACAGTCCAATCTTTTGAAAGAAAAAGCACCTTTGAGACAACTATGACCTGGACGACTGAGAATGTCCACAGATAATCAGGGTGTGGCTTAGTGCAGTGTATGAATCTGACCCAGACTGTTGAGGGCAATATGCTGACTGTAAGCTGCCTAGGGCTGTAAAGCACTGTGAAGCAGCATATAAGTCTAAATCAGAGGTGGGTTTCAGCAGGTTCTGACCAGTTCTGGAGAACCGGTAGCAGAACTTTTGAGTAGCTCGGAGAACCTGTAGTAAAAATTCTGACTGCCCCTCCCCCCAACTATTCTCTGCCTCCCAAGTCCCAGCTGATTGGGAGGGAATGGAGATTTTACAGTAATCTTCCCCTGGATTGGGGAGGGAGTGGAGATTTTACAGTATCCTTCCCCTGCCACGCTTACCAAGCCATGCCATGCCCACCAAGTCACACCCACAGAACCGGTAGTAAAAAATTTTGAAACCCACCACTGGTCTAAGTGTTATTGCTTTTGTTATCGTTAGGAACCCAATTCGGATTTAGTCAAGTAAGCCATGATTAAGCAAAATGATGGCGTAGTGAGAGAAAGGAATTCCATCACCATTATTAATAACACACTGCTCTTAGTTAGCAGGCAAGCCAAGGAAAGATCACACAGAGCTTTCTAATTCTAACCTTTTTCCTAGCAGACAGTACTGAATTAAGCTCTCCCAATTTGATGGCAGCTGAGTGGGATGGAATTCGGCTTCCAAAATTTCCAGCAAGATGATACTAGGCAGAGTCCAGAAAACTGCCTCAGAAATAGATTTGATTCCCAGGACATTTCACAACTGGTTCCCCATGTCTTCTCTTTAAAAAAAAAAAAAAGTAAGATTGTACAGTACAGGTATGGTTCGCAAACTTTGTAGTACCTTAGCCCTCTAAAACTCACATTTTTTTTGTCTGTGTGACATCTCTCCCCACCCCCCCAAGAAGATTTCATTGATGTTAGAGTTTGGCAAGAAATAAATAAAACACTGGGCAAAAGAAGAATGGGACGGCAGAGAATGAGGCGGCTGGATGGAGTCACTGAAGCAGTAGGCGTGATCTTAAATGGACTGCGGGGGATGGTAGAGGGCAGGAAGGCCTGTTCATGGGGTCGTTATGGGTCAGACATGACTTTGCAACTAACAACAAATAATGAAATTTTAATCTGTATGTCACCAGGATTCAAACTTTGCTTATCTTGGAGAAAAATACCTAGGTGGTTGCTAAGAGTCGTTGCTGACTTGATGGCACATTAAATCAAACTGCAAGACAACAACTCGAGAGATTAAGGAGGAAAATAAGGAGCAAAAAGTTTTGATTGCTCCTACTTTAGGCTGCATAAGCTTAACCAGGTTAATGGACTTCCAAGTCAGTTGCATGTAATCTCCTTGTCCACCGTATGAAAATCAGGAATACTGTAACATGGCCTAAGAGAATAATAATGAGCAGACAATACAGAGCAACTGCCTTGCTTGTATACTGTACTAAGCTGTACAGTGACTTCTTTAACAGTGATTTATTAAAAATCATTGTTGGACTCTCAGAACATGCAAAGATATAAGCTGTTGTTTACAAACGACACATTGATTGACTTCAGAGGATGTGCTAAACCAGCCACAACACTATAGTCTTAAATTTAGTATGGATGAACCCAGCCACAGTACCATACAAACTTGCAAACTAAATGCTATGGGCTCACATATTCGAGGTACTCACAGCTGCCTTCCTTTGGGTATCTCAGGTGTATCTTAGATGCTCTATATGATTATTTATGAATGCATTTCTTTTCCCCAACAAAAGAAGGGGCAAGAAATCATGTCAAATGAATCAGGCATTTATCAGCATGACATAGCTGCATTGAAGGTGCTTTTATCTATGAATTTGGAAAGTGGGGACATGTTTGCTTCTACATCCAGGTTGTCAACATCCAATAGTGACAATTGTCAGGGTTCCAAACACCCCCAACGAAAGAAGAAGTTCCTCAAAGTTCCATTTTATTAGAAATGTTATATTGGCACATCTGGGAAAACCCAAATCTAAGAGTTCCAGGTTTTCCCCACCCAAAAGAGAGTCAAAGATCCATCCCCTGCACCAACAAGTCCATCACATGATCCAATCATTTCAACATCCCAACTGGAGACGGCCTCCAGTCACTCCCATCCAGGTGCAGACCAGATGCCCTTGACTTCCAGAGAAAGGAATGTTGTTATGGCTAATCCTCCTCCACTCTGTGCAATCCCCCCTCCCGTTTTCCCAGACACTAAATGTGGCAGCCCTGAACCGCCCAATGGTAAATATGGCATTCAAGGCTGACAACAATATGCTTGTGCCTTTTTTATTCATCCTGTTTCTCATCATTTATTTTTCAGCAGGAATGTCACTGTCATTACGCCGTAACAGTGCTTCGTATATTCAATACAAAAATAAGTGGCTCATCTTTAGTAATGGAAGATCACTACATTCATTCATTTATGTATGTGTATGTTGTAGATGCTACAGGCAAAACGTAGAAGTCAGGTGGCCTTCTAGATTAGTGGTTCTCAGTGTGAACCATATGATTACCCCCGAGGTACCCATACCATATTTCTAGGGGGTCAGGCAACCTTAACTGCTAGCCATTATGGACAGTTTGTTATAACCACATCTCATTATGCTAATTTCTGGTCTGCATAAGCAATCATTTTTGTTAGTTACTACAAATAATTTGTTATAGTTTACATTAATAATTTGTAATCTATGTGTTTTATTTTTTGGCTGTTCACCGCCTTGAGTCCTTCAGGAATAGGGCGGTATATAAATCTAATAAAATCAAAATCAAAAAATAAGCACTGCATATGGTAAGGTACCCTTTTCCAGCTAAGGGCAACTATGGGAAGGGGCCACAGAGGCAATTGAAGTTCAGAAGGGAACCCTGGGGCTGCCTTTGAAGACCATTCTCCAATAGTATCTGCCTATCCTGTTCAAGCTGGCAGTGTTGGTGAACTCTGGGTTATTTTGATTAAACGATTAAACGAATCAGCCATCAATAGACACACAGAGATTAACAACGTCTATAGACTATGCAAAGGAGACAATCAACCAGCCCAAAATAGAAAAAGACTCTCGCATCTCTCCACCAGGAACCAGCACCCTGATCAGCATAGATTAACTCCAAGGTTAATTTCAGACCAACTATCTCGTAAGCAATACCCTAATCAAGAAACTGCCAAAGAGCCATCAGTAAACAGCCGAATCTGCACAGACAGGCAAGGTACCAGAGTATAAACTGACAACAAACCACACTCCTTACTAGCACTGATGATGTTACCTAGTTAAGGTAATAAATCATCTGCAAGAAAACAAGCAAGCTCAGAGAGCACCAAGGACCCCTTATTTAAACCTACAAATATTCTCTATTGATAAATGATGTCTTCTGTCAGGATCCCAGAATTCTGCTCTCTGTAATTAGGCTACACACACACACACACACACACACCAAGATTCATATAGTCCCCACTCTACTATTGTTTTGAAGGGTCCTGAAGATCAGATTCTTCACCTAGTCTTTTGGGTAGCGTGACTGAAACCTCCTTTTGATTATGAGAGTTGTTTTTTCCCCCTAGTGGTTTTGTTACTTTTGCTGTCTTCCACTATTTATTTTTGTTTTATTTCATGTTTAATGTTTTAAACAATCTAGGCAGCAATTGTCTAGAGCCAATGGAAGTTAAGCACATATTAAATGTGGGGTCCTTGGTGCTCTCTGAGCTTGCTTGCTTGCTTGTTTTCTTCCAGACATTTCATTACTTGAGCTAGGTGAATCATCAGTGCTAGTAAGATATGTGGTTTGTTGTCAATTTATATTCTAGTGACTTGCCCTGTCAGTGTTGGGAGGGGGGGGATTCTTTGATTGGGCTGTATACTGTTGACTTCTTTGGGAGTTTCTTGATTGGCGTATTGTTTCCTTGATTGTTGGTCTGATTGGAGTTAATCTATGCTGATATTACATATACAATGTTATAAATTATTATAAATATTAGAAAAAGTTGACAACTCCTGTTCTAGATCACAGTCGAACAAAAAAAATTTCCTATCCTCTAGCTCAGTGGTGGGTTGCTCCCAGTTCGCATCGGTTCGCAAGAACCGGTAGTAAAAATTTGTAGTAGTTCAGAGAACCAGTAATAACATTGGCTGGCCACACCCCCGAACCGGTCCCTGGCCCAGTCGCCACTCGCTTACCCTGCCCACCTCATCAGAGGCTTTTTTTTTTTTACTTTTAAAAGCATTTTTTTCTGCAACCTCTTAAGGTTGTAGAAAAAATGCTTTTAAAAGTAAAACAAAAAAAAGTTGGTCACGCCCACCCAGTCACATTACCCCCCACCAAGCCACGCCCATAAAATAAGCCACGCCCACAGAACCAGTAGTAAAAAAAAATAGAACTCACCCCTGCTCTAGCTCATTATCTGAAGCACATACATAAGTCACACTAAGCATAGCATGTTTTATTGGGTTTTGTTCTAGCATTTGGCTAATGTGGCTTGTAAATCCTATTTTATGACAGTACAGTATGTGAGTCAAAATTAGCTAGTTGTTGTCTTTTCAGTATACTGCTGTTTCTTTTTCAGTATATAAAAACTGCAATAAAACTATGGATTAAAAAAGATATACTGTACTCCTTTGCATAATTTGGATTTACTTTTCAAAAGGATCAGGCAAAAGATCCATGTTCCATAAACATTTTCCACGTGATATTAATAATGCTGATGTATATTGTCCCTTAACTGATCCAGTGTGTGCAGTTTAACCAAAATATTAAATACATTAGACAGATACTTTGCCATTATTAACCTGTGATAAAATTTAGGAACAAATACATTGTTCTTCTGTCAAGAATTTATGAATGGATAGCTATGGGAGGAACCCAAACTAGAGGATTATGACAGGATAAAATAAATGTGGATGATATGGTGCTATTTGCACATACGGACTGGGGGGAAAACTAACTGAAAAATAATTACACACCAGAGACTGAGCTAAGATAACTTATGAAACTTGACAACAAAAGGTCACCTTTTGATTTTGTTACATTTTTATTTTTACAAAGCAAAACCCTCCTAAAAAATACAGAACCATAAGAAAACAAGTTAATAATGAAACCGGCCAAAAACTAAATTTCACTTAGGGTACATATGTATGCTTTGGATACAAAAACCAAAAAAAAACCCTTTACTCATAAGAACATGCTGGAGATATATGGGGCACCTCCCTGCAACTCTTAACCAAATAAGCCTTTTTTGAAAGCTGTACTGCATCTGTCAAGGACAGCCATACAATTCCAGGAAAATATGTTCCTATTTTGCCGAAGACAGATGATCTGTCAAAAACACATTTTTGCCTTCTGTTCCAAAGTATCACACAATTTGTGGGTGTGAGTGGGTGGGTATGATCTTAAAGAGAAATACTTAGTCATATTCAAATATTTTTTAAATACCCATATTCAGTATTTCTTTTCCGAATGATGTTTGTGTAGATGAACGTAATCTATTAAGAAAACATTTTACAGTAAAATCTTTAATTATTGGATTTTTCAGGGCATTGTTTTAAACTCTCAGTTTTACAGCCAAAATAAGTTCTTTGAATTTTAAATACATACCACTGCCCCAACATAAAACATACCAGATTTCTAATATTTTGCAATAAATACTTATTAATTATAAGATTTTTGTTGCTAACAGAGGAACTGAAGCAATTCCACAGATTGTACCAGTCTATACGAATTAGGAAAAATGCATTAATTTTGAAAGATTGTTTAGGATTTTTTCCCAAATCCTTTAGAAACTTTCAGTCAAAGGTATTATTTGGGCTCTGCCACCAAAGGTGGTATTATATGACAACTTGAATATAGCTGGCCCAATACCACATTCTGTAAAATGCAAATATAATAAAATGTAATGTCACCTGTGGATTGATTTCATGGTCAGGTCCTGACTGAAAACTGTTTGAAAGGAATGTTATGCCTCAGAGAGTTTCAGTGAGATTTGTGAAGTTCAAATTGCAAATCATCCTTCCATATATTTTAAAAGGCTTTCAAGAGAACCTGTAAAACATAATCTTAAGAATATTATATAATAGGAATGTATAGGTAGTCCTACATTTGCAGCCATAATTGAGTTTAGAATTATGGTCATAACTCATTGTAGCCATAAGGCAAACCTCATGTGATCAGATTCAAAGTTACAACCATTTATATAACAGTTGTTAGTCAAAGGCTATAGTCATAGAGCAAACACCAAAATCATTAAACAAATGAGTGTGGGTTTTGGTTTTTTTGCCAGAAACCTGAAGTAATCACATAACAGGAGGCAGCAAAACATATATATTTACAAGAATACTGAAGAATATAACATAAACCATGACAGCAATCAAAGGATATTGATACAATGGAAATTTTGAATATTCAAGAATAAGACGAAGAGGGATATTACACCTCTTCTGTTAAAGGGAAGCCTACATTGATGATAATGGGCAGATCCCTTAATAGCCAGCAAATGTTCTTTTCAACCCAACTCCATTGTTACCACCTCAAACCCTCACAGCTTCAACCTTAAACTGTCTACCGTGGACCTCATCCCATTCCTAAGTGGTCCGTAAAGGTGGCATGCATAAGCACACCAGCGTGCCTACCGTCCCTGTCTTACTGTCCCCATTTATTTGTACTTATTTCCTTTGTTTATGTTTATACCTATACCTGCTATCTTGTACATGTTTGACAAACAAATAAAATAAATAAAAATAAATAAATATGCAGCCCCTTCCCAGTCGAATCTGCACTGAAGTTGCATCCTATGGGGATTTCTGACTAGCATATACAGTATATAGATCCTAAATGTTAATTAAACTCCCCTGCTTAATTATCTAATTATCCTCTCCCTTTGAGGGAGAAGTCCAGGGCCCACTCAACATGTGGAATGAATTAAAAAATCACTAGATACAGAACAATTGGATTGTAATACTATATTTTGAAGTAAATGCATTTGGTACATTGTTCTCCAGAAGCTGGGCTTCACAATATGGCAGGGTGTTCTTATATGAAATATTGAGGCTAAGTAAAAATTTATCTACTTTCAGCATTTAAACTTGCACTGCTAATTTAAAACTACATCCCCTCGAGCAAATTAGTAAAATAATGATTACCATCATCATTGCTAAGGATGTGAAGAAATATTAGGTGCCTTATGATTTCTACATGTAGTTATTGTCCACAGAAGCACTACAATATAAACTGTTGATACTTAAGAGCACTTAAAACTTGGCTCTTCCCCCAGGCATTGGGATAGGGTGAGATCAGGGTGGGATGAAAATGTGAGCGCATTAGACAAGAGTGGCTGCAGCGCCAGGTTTTCTGCTTTTATTGTGTCACTTTTTATACTGTTTATATTGTTTTATTCTTAGGTGTAAGTGGCCCAGAGTTGTTTTACAATGGGTGACTACATAAAATAAAATATTCATAAATAAATAAATAAATGTAAATAAAATAAATAAATGTAAATAAAATAAATAAATGTAAATAAAATAAATAAATATTCTAAATGCCACATGTCTCAGCTGTTGTTGCTGCTTGTGTAGAAATGGAATGTCTACTGGAGATACCCAGACATCAAAGGGTATTTTTAAAAGCATAAACACGCATGGAATTCCAGCTGGATAATTTGTTCCTTCTTCTTCCATCTCTGGCTTCTCCGTGTACAGGCTTTGAAGGACAGGAGGAAAAGCTGGCCTCTCCATATAGAGGACAGAGGAAATGGCCGTGAGGGACAGGAGGAAGAGCTGCTACCATGGCAACAGTTAGATAAAAGGATCCTGAGCCCAGGGCAAGAATGTAACATGCAAACATCTCAGACAAGCCCCTACCTACTTCTCAGAAAGGTAAAGTGGGGGAGGAGGGGTACATTCAGACTTTTAAGACTCTGTTACTATAACAAAATGGTATTGACTTACATGACATTGGCTTCCTAGCCTTGTCTAGCCTGAAGGACTGACAATCAGTTTTTCCCTGTAAAAGCACTGTGTCCTCATTAAGCCTACTGAATTCTCACTGAATTATAGTGGAGTTTTGCTCTCTCTTGTTGCCTACCTCTTATTCAGAGTTGTTTTCAGGTCTGTAAATCATGAGGTTTCAAAGCTTCAGGCTTGTTTTCCTTTGATAGGTGGTGTCGTTTTCTGTCTTATATACAAAGTTAAATTGGCTTAATCTTTCTACTGACATGCTTTTACTCCCTGACACAACTTCGCTCCTGGAGATTTGTGTCCAACTAGCTTTCTTGACAGCAGAACAGAACTCGGGTACTCTTGCCATCCACTCTGGGGTGCCCCCCTCACTCCTTATGTCCCATGAAAAAGTACCTATAGAAGAGCATAAATAGTTCAACAGGGATATTACCAGTGGTGGGTTGCTCCCGGTTTGGGCGAGCCATAGTGGTGATGATGTGATGTCAGCGAACCAGTTCTCTATGAATGTGAGCTGGGCCCTCCCACCCACCCCCGCGTTATATCTACCTTTATTTGTCGTTTTTTAGCCCAGCTGATAGGCATGGCACTGTGGATTTCTACACCTCAGCTGGGCAGAAATGTAATGTGCTTGCGCGGAGCGCAAGTTCGCGCAAGACGATAGTGCACAAAGCGCGTGCGCGAAGAGAACCAGTGGTAACACCAGTTGGAACCAGCACTGGATATTACATGTAACATAGGAAGAAATTAGGGACATGGAAAATTAGAGACATGTAACATAGGAAGAAATTAGGGACATGAGAATTTCCATGGGCACAGTCTATCAAATCTAACTTCTCACCTATTACAGTTGGGTTGTTTGTTGACATTAAACTCATGGCATCAGGATTACTATAATTTTAGTTTGTGGAATTAAAAATTTAAATCTTATCTGACACAGGAGTGTCTTGGAGTAGATTGGGTCTTATAAGCAAACCATATGCAGTAGAGTTATTTCTGCATGATGCAACTAGTTCTCATCCAACCTCTGTCACATCGTCTGCAGAATTCCCTCCACGTATCATTGTTTGTCTTCATTTGAATCACTGGTGACCTCCTCTGTTGCTAAAGCATTGGAAGCAACAGTTTTGACTCAGTTGAAGGGCTAGACAGTTGAATGAATAAGTCATGAGTAGAATTTTGCTGAATGAGAAACATGAATCATTTGAATATTTTCCCCTTTGGTTTACTCTTTGAAAGCCAGAATGGACACTGATTATCAAAGTCGAACACTTATGACTAAACTAAACATGCAGAACTGTCCATTCTGTTAAAAATGGATAAATTTAAAAAACAGTTCAATTTCTGGAAAAATTGGCTCACAGAACATTGTAAAATAAAATAAAATCTAAAGGGTTAAAAAATAATATAAAGATGCAACCAGAATTAGTGTAATTTGCATGTGACTTAAGATGTTGAAATGACCAATATGGCCAAAAACGTACTAATGTCAGAAGTTGAACCTCACTAAAAAACACTGGTGCACATCCTCAAGAAGCCTCAACTGTATCTGCTTTAGATAATTGAAGGCCCATCTCCAACTTTACTTTTTTAGGATAGGTGGTCCTGCAGCTACAAAGATTCCTAGACGAAGTGGATTATTTGAGCCACTGATGGTCAGGTTTCATACCAGTGTACAGCATGGAAACTGCATCATGCTTGTGGATAATCTATGGAGAGTGTGAGTCACCACTTGTTTGTGTTTCAAACAAAAGAGCTCTATCGACCTCTGTGGAGTTCTTCAAGGATCTCCTCCACTTCTTTTTAACCTCTGCATGAAATCCCTGTAGAAAGTAATCTTTCAGCTGGGGATTTGGTGTCATTAATATACTGATGATACCCAGATTCCAGAATCACTTGTTGGGCAGCTACAGAAACCAAATCAGTCAATAAATAGTTAAACACACAAGCATCTCAACATGTTAGAACTAAGACAAAGTTCTTTAAGAGGGAAATTGGTTGAGACCAGCGGTGAAATCCGGCCGGGTCTATCCGACTCGCACGAACCAGTAGTGCTGGTGGCAGAAAGCTCCGCCCACCCGCTGGGATGTCATTACATCCCATTTTTTACCCTCTGTGCATGTGCAGAAGAGGCGTGTGTGCACTCCACGCACTCCCTTTCCTGAACCGGTAGCAAAGGTAAGTGGATTTCACTGTTGGCTGAGACCTGCAATATGACTATACAACTATAGTGCTCCAGAACAAACAGTAACACATATACCCTGTTTCCCCAAAAATAAGACATCCCCTGATTATAGCCCAGTCGGGCTTTTGAGCGCATGCGCTAAAATAAGCCTCCCACCCCAGAAAATAAGCCCTCCCCGAAAATATTAACACAGAGCTGGAAATCAGGTAAGACGGCAAAAGGAGCCCCATCTTGCGCCACGCACCGCAAAATAATAAGACCTCCTCGAAAATAAGGCCAAGTGCTTACTTTAGGGTTCAAAAAAATATAAGACAGGGTCTTATTTTCGGGAAAACATGGTAGTTCAAGAATGTTTCCTCAGGAAATTTTAAGGCACCTGGGATTATCACATTGTACCACACCAAAATCAGTTAGAATCAGTTAGATTCGAATTATAACATCTATCCCATTGTAATTCCATGGCTCCATATTATGGTTATTTTAGTATGGTTCTATCTTAATATTTTATCTCCTATATTGTACTGTCCACATACCTTATATAAGTACATTTGCTGAATTTTATTTAAACTAAATTTGTATATCAGTGATTGGATGACCTCTGTAGATATAGATAGATAGATAGATAGATAGATAGATAGATAGATAGATAGATAGATAGATCCTAATGGGGCTGTGACACATGCGTCCAAGGTGACACATCACATTTTGAATGACACACTAGCGACCAACACTTGATAATTCTTCTCAAAGCACACCCAGTTCTCGTGTGATTTTCTGAGGCTGCATAACAATGGGGAATGCTGTTGTGCGGCCTCCAAATATAATTCATTTGCGATTATTTGGCATTTCTTTATATAATACGTAATACCACATATAATTAAGAATATAGACTGTATTTTTTGAAGTAAATTAATCTGTAAAATATGTTTCTCTTTTGGTCAGGTGTGAGGGAATGACATGCCAGCAGACTCAAGTTAGGTATTTTCTTAAAATTTTGACACACCAAGCCCAAAAGAGTCACCATCATCTTAGAAACAGGTGTTCTCAGCTGCTTGCCCTCTTTGAAATTCCTTCCCTGCAGAAATTTAGTCATCTTCATCTCTCTTTAGGTTTAGGAAAGCTGTGAAGCCCTGGCTGTTTTGTCTTACACAGAAAGACAGGGGTGTTTGTTTGTTTTTTTTATATTTGAAGCTGGGTTTTGCAGGTGCATGACTCTGTTATCTACTGATTTGATGTGATTTATTGACTTTTATTTTTAGATATATTTTGGGAGGTTTTTTTGATATTATTCTATTGAAATTATTCGCTGCCCATAGTTTTAGGAATAAGTGCCTTATTCCGGTCATTCTTTTTTTTTCTTTAATTTATTTTGTTTTGTTTTAATTAATATCCATCCAGTTCTTACATTATTCTTTTTTAAAAAATAATATTTATTAAATTATTTTGGTCATTCTTATTAACATATTGTCCGGCATGTTATTAAACACAGGTTGTTAGATAGTTTCAATAAATCAGGGTTAGGAAACAGCATAGCAGTAAGATTATTGGGCTGTAATAACTAATTTGAACAACATCAATAATATCAAAGGAAACATATTGATAGAAGACAACATGAGTTTTTTAATCAGCATCTCTTTGTTCTAATGGTTTCCATGAGGTTTAATTACTCTTAGAGAGAATGTGATGTGATGTTGTGGTTAAAATATTTGGACCTGAACTGGGAACTGTTCAGGAAACTTACTAGAGGACTTCGTTATTTCTTCTCAGATCAACCTATCTCTCGGGATTATTGCTGTTGGAAAACATGGGAATAGAGAGCATGGCATGTACCACTTTGATTTCCTGAAAGAAAGACAGGATATACATTTTATTTATTTATTAAATTTGTTTGCCACCCATCTCAACACAAGGTGAGTCTGAGCAGCTTACAGTGTGACAGTTATTTAACAAATACATAAAATAATACTAATTGTTAAATAGATTATGGCTATGTTCTTTAGAGCTGGGTTTTTCAAACTGTGTGTCATGTTATGGTCCTGCCAAAAGATATATTCTCAGACAAGAAGAGGAGAAGTCAGAGACAAGTCCTGTAGCTGGAGATTCCAGCAGTAGTAAATCCATCGGCCCTACTCTGACTTTTACAGAACCAGTATGTTCTCAGGACCCCTTACTGGCATCCCAGTCTCAGAAGTTCTGTCCCCCCACACCCAAAGCATCTAAGGCAGGCAGAAGGCTGAACTTCACAGACTCTGGAGATTAGCTAAAAGGCGTGGAAGTGCTAATACAGCAGACTTTGTAAGCTTCTATGTGATTTGTCTCAAGTATGCACTGGGAACGGTATCAGTGTGATTTATTTATAACCCTCCCTCCCTATGAAGAGTGCTGAGATAAATGAATGATAAATGATGCAATGAAAGATAAATGATAAATGATGTAATGTTTGTTTTAAAAAAATAAAAAGACTTTAAAAAAACACACAAAAAACAAACAAAAAAAAACACCATAGGTCTGATTTCAGTATATGTTGCTTTGTCATGTCTTGGATTATGGGTTTTGCCTCACCTTACCTCTTGCCCCTCCTGTGGATTCATCACTTGATTGTTGGTTTACTGCTCTTGGTATGTGTCTGGCCTATTTGATTAGAATACAGTCTAGCCTCCAGGTACTGCGGAATGACTTTTTTTTCCCCAATGGTTGCTTATTTTTTAATTGTAAAAAAGCCTGAGATCACTTATCTCTGGTTGATGCAGAATCACATCAGTTGCTCATTTACATTCCAGCAGCCGACTGAACTGATACAGAAAAACTTGCTAGCCATCCTTACCGCCAAGTCTGTAAGCAAATAAATAATGGAAGAGTTAGTATAGCATAAGCGGTTGTTACAACAACCGCTTGACTCAGGTTATAGGAAACCTACGGTTGACTCAGAGGGGAGATAATGTTAGTAACGCACCCATGCACAAATGTCTGTTGATGGGTCTAAGGAGGAGGTTCCTGTCTTCCTGACTTAATGCAACTGATTCATGAGTTTATGGCCAGAAGATTTCCTGGACCACCAGAGCGAGTGGGATTTGTTAACCACCTTTTCATGACTCTGCTGTCAATTTGGCTACTCTCTCTTTCCTATATCATGAGTCATGATATATGTGTGTGTGTGCGTGTGTATGAGAGAGAGAGAAAGAGAGAGAGAGATCAACTAAAATGAATGAGGAATTTTAAAAATGGATTGATACGGGGAAGGTTCTCACGTCTGTTATTTATTACTGGTAGTAAAATGACGTTTTGGTATTATCACATCAGACAATTAGTATGTGCTGATGTTTTTATTGAAACACAACATATTGTTTTAACAGAATTGACTTTGAATTATTTTATTTATTTATTTATTTATTTATTTATTTATTTATTTATTTATTTATTGGTTTGATTTATATGCTGCCCTTCTCCGGAGACTCAGGGCAGCTTACAATGGGTTAAGCAATAGCCTTCATACTTTTGCATATACCTGCTTAGTAGGGCTTTTGCCCCCCCCCAAAGCGGTGTTCTTTTTTATACAAAGTCAGCTTATTGCCCCCACAATCCGGGTCCTCATTTTACCTACCTTGAAAGGATGGAAGGCTGAGTCAATCTTGAGCCTGGTGAGATTTTAACTTGCAGTAATTGCAGACAGCTGGTGCTACTTAATAGCACTTTAGTCTGCTGCACCACCAAGGCTCTTAAAATTTAAACTCTTAAATTTTGCCTAAACACTGAAAATTGAATATTGATATTGTTTCCTGATTGCTTATTTGTAACCTACGACTATCATTAAGTGTTGTATCTTATGATTCTTGATGAACGTATCTTTTTCTTTTATGTACACTGAGAGCATATGCACCAAGACAAATTCCTTGTGTGTCCAATCACACTTGGCCAATAAAAATTCTATTCTATTCCAAAAAAAGAGTAACACAGGAGATGTCTATAAAAGGAAGTGTACTTTGAATTTAAGATGGTCTTCCAAAAAAATAAAACAGACAACATAAAAATTATAGATACTTGTGTACATATATGTATACTTGCCAGAAGTCACATTCTAAGACTGTCTGTCTACTTACCTACCTAGTTACTTGCCTACCTAATATTCCAAGTACGTATCCTAATCCTTCAGAGACGTAACTGTTGTGGCCCCGCCCTCTGAGCCTATCTCATCGGAGGAAGAAGGCTCCGAACATGAGGGAGAGGAGTCAGCCAGGCCTCCCTCTCCAGGCCCCTCCCCTCTGGCACTGTCTCAGGTGCCGGCTGAGGAAGGGGAGATTAGCCAGGAGCCAGGTGTCTCTGATGAGAGCGAGGAAGGAGAGCCGTCGTTCCTGGATGCATACCAACGAAGGCGTGATAAACGGTTGCAGCAGTTAAGGAGGCATGCTAGGGATTATAACTGAGTCACTGGACCACACCCCAGAGACTATATAAGAGAGGGTGGTGGCTGGTAAAACTCTGTGACGAACAAAAACTAACTCTGGCTAGTCACTTGAACAACGCCTGAAGCTGCCGAAGGGATATTGTTTTGCTGGACTATTTACACTGCGTATGTAATTTTATGTTATCTGTTGAAGTAAAGCTCTTGGCAGACGGTGCTTATATTGTTGCCAAGTTTGAGATAACGACCTGTGTGCGTGCCAAGTGCTTTCTTAACCCTCGGCTGGCTGTGTTTGTGTGTGTGTGGAGACGGGGACAGAACAGTAACCACTTTCGCATAAATGGGTAGCTACACTGGGAAAGGCAGGAAGAACAACTAGAATGGAGATGAGGGAAGTAAAGAGGGAACTGAAGAAGGATGGGAGAGAGGAAGGAGAAAATGAGAGAGGCATCCTTTTAGTCGAGGTCTGTAGTAGTACGCAAAGATATGCATAAGTATATGTATCACAATAAAGGTCTTTGCATATTACAAATATAAAAGGAAATGCTGTTTTCATATAGTACTATTTGGATTTTCACATAATAGTATTTGGATTCATATTATTATAATTCAGGATTATCAAATAGTATTAAAATTAAAATTCACAGAACCTAGTGAATGGTTCTGAAGAATTCAAGTCTCGCATTCTGTTTTATGACTAAGATGGTGTAATAAATATATTTTCCAAATGTGAAGTCTGGCTACCTTTGCTTTTTATTTCTGTGTCCTCTGCAATTCAGTGGTTATGTGTATATGAATATAAAGAAAATAAATCAGGATGACAGAGCACTGTATTACTGTTATATTCAATCTTACTCAATCTGAATCATTTTTGCGATGTAACTCAATCTAATTTTATGCCTCTTACTCAATTCTCCTTTATTACTGCCCCAGAATTATTACAGGAGGTAAATGTCAGCAATATCATCCTTCTTTATAATAAGTAGTTGTATTTTATGTTTACTTATGGATTTCTGATAATGCTTTTCCTTTTTGTTGAATCTAAGAAAATGCTCTTTTCTGACTGAAGACTAGTTGTGCAAACGCCTTCACTGGTGAGCTGCTTGAAGAACAAGCATCGCAATTCAAATATTTTTCAGTTCTCTCTTTCCAGAGCCCTTCAAAGAACCAGTGCAGATTAATCTGCTGCTAATAGCACTGAAGGCATGATTTATAATTCTGTTTAATATGTGTGGGCTGTTCCTTCCAGCTGCCCTGCAGGTATTTAAATCAATCAAGGATTGGCTCGTTTAGCAGTCCTTCTCTTGTGAAAAAAAGAAATCAATCCACAGGCTTGAATGAGGCATTTTGGGAGTAAAGGTAGAAGCCAACATGCATGGATGTCTGCTTTCTCTGAGATTGTACAGTAGACCAGGAAACAAGCTGACATAACCAGTTAATACTAAAAGCTATAAACTAAACAGTATCTTCAAGAAAAAAAAGAATCTCTATGTGGAATCAAGCAGAACATATATATTAAGCTATGCCAAGAACAGAACATTAAAAGGATAGAAAATAGCTGGGCTAAATCCCAAAATCCATAAAGGGATACCATCTAACTTGAATATCAAGGATACTACTTTCCAATATACTTCATCAGTGGTTTGTAAGACCTACTCTATCCATTGGGGTCCTTAATAAATGAATAAATTAAATTGTAACATCTGAACACTTTAACACTATTGTGGTATTCCCACCCCCGCCCAAGAACCAGATTTAATTCCCTCCCTTCTGCATTGCTAATCAAACTTTTTCCAGGATATAACATATGACAGTCACATCTGCTCCCACAGGATGGAAGCTGGAGAATTATTAAATCATGTAGCGTTATTCGAAGCTTCTACCACACAGAGTGCTTAAGATTTATTACTCTCATTTTTTAGTCAGATCCCCTGCAAGGTCTCTTGGACTGTCTTGTATCTATTTTCCTGTTAGCTCCCATCTACAAAAGTGTGGCTCTTTTTGCTGCCAAATCCTATTGCTCAAATGAAAATATCCCAGGGCTAATTTCTTTCTTTCTTTCTTTTTTTAATATGTGTTTTACGTTCATTCTTACATGGTGTCATTATTCTTAGGGCTTTACCGTGTTGCAACAGACTTTGTTAAAGGGCATGGAAGGCTTGTCTTTAACTTTTCATAAATAAATTATTCTACATATTGGCTTATGCTTATGACAAATAGCTCTATGCTTCCAATTTATGGTTGAAAGATAATTGTCGGAGTTTTCAATCAAATGGTCTCACAATCTTCATTGGATTTTCCTTTTCCACAAGATTATTATATTTTACATACATACATACATACATACATACATACATACATACATACATACATATTTATAAAGGCGGCAAACATACCTAATTCTCTCTGCCTTCATCTGTTTTCCTATCCACTTTCCAACTATCACTGTAATCTCCCTGCCTATAAATTAAAGCTATGGGATCTGGGCTGCAAAACTCTGAATGTTCGCTAAATAAAAGCAAAATGATATAGATGGTCTGGTTTTAGCAGCCCAGATCTCACAGCATCCTATTAATCAAAATAACATGCTCAAAGGTGTCAAAACTGCACAAATTAACCTACCACTTTCTAATACTCCTGTGAAACAGATTGACTTTATGAGTGTGATATATTGCTGTTATTTTCAGTTTTAAGAGCTGTATTTATTTGGAAGCTTTTTCTCTTTTTTAAAAAAAATTGAATGCATTATAATTTTTCTGGATTTTAAATGTGTGTGTGTGTATATATATATATATATATATATATATATATATATATATATATATATATATATAATTAAAATAAACTTTTGGAAAATATGTTTCAATCTTTTCATAGTTTCACAAACTCTAAGAAAAAAAGGGTTAGTGGGAATTGGTTATTCCGTTGTGGATTGTCGTCTGTAAAATGAATTTGTAAAATGAATCTCGAAATCCCTCTGGATACTTGAAAAGTTCCTACCCTATTGGTAGTTGAAAAGGTCTTGAAGACATGACTCTTTATCCAAGCTTTTGGGGAGGATGACCCAAGACTCTTTTCTTCATTTTCCGTGTTTGCATAAAGGTTTGTTCTCTCTGCCAACTTTTTATTATGATGTTCCATATATATATTTTTTTTAAATGTTTTTCTGTGGTGTTCTTTGGTTTTTATTTTTAATGGTTTAACCATTGTTAAACCATCCAGAGTTGCTGGAAGTCAGGCAGCATATGGATTTTTAAAATTATTTTATTTTTGTTTTTAACTGTTTTTATATAGCTTTTTTATTTTTATGTTTATTTGCACATCACCCAGATTCACTTCTTGACGGAGAGGGGGAATCTCCAAATATTGTCTGTCTCTCTGTCTGTCTCTACCTATCTACCTACCTACCTACCTACCTACCTATATATATATCTATATCTATCTATCTATCTATCTATCTATCTATCTATCTATCTATCATCTATCAATCATCTGTCTATTTATCTATCATCTATCATCTATCTGTCTATCATCTATCTATCACAGTTGTGAAATCCAATTTTTTTTTTTAATTTCACCACATCAGTTCTGTGGGCATGGCTTGGTGGGCGTGGCTTGGTGGGCATGGCAGGGGAAGGATGCTGCAAAATCTCCATTCCTACCCCACTCTGGGGCCAGCCAGAAGTGGTATTTGCAAGTTCTCCAAGCTGCTCAAAATTTCCACTACCGATTCTCCAAAACCTATCAGATCCTGCTGAATTTCAACACTGATCAATCATCTATCTTTGTTCTGTCCGTCTGTGTGTCTGTCTGTCTATCATCTATCTTTTATCTGTCTGTCTGTCTGTCTATACACACACACACACACACACACACACACACACACACACACACACACACACACACATATATATATATATATATATATATATATATATATATATATATATATATATATATATTCTTACTTCTTCGTAGGGTTTATGTGTGTTTTTCTTCTAGCCAGGTTTTCCCTACGTAGCCAAGGTTTTTTTGTAGCTCCAGCTCAGTAGAATCTCATCTACTTGGTTCTGGGCTTTTTTCTTTTCTTTTCTTTTTCTAACTTTTCTAAGGTGTTAGAAAAGAAAAAAGCCCAGAACCGAGTAGATGAGATTCTACTGAGCTGGAGCTACAAAAAAAACCTTGGCTATGTAGGGAAAACCTGGCTAGAAGAAAAACACACACACACACACACACACACACACACACACACACACACACACACACACACACATATATATATATATATATATATATATATATATATATATATATATATATATATATATGTCTATGTAAGTTTTCACGGGTATATATGTGTGTATAGTTAATATTTCGGGTTTCTTCCCGTGTAATTGTGGATATATCCCTAAAAGGGTAGAAGCGACGTTTCGACAGAATCTCATCTGCCATCATCAGGCTTATGTGAGGAGTCTTTTGCAGTAACTGCCGTTACTATTTATATATATATATTCACATACATACAAACATAATACATTGATTCTATTGTTGTTTTACAACTTGCACACAGCAAATTTTTTTTTTTTTTAATTTGATTTATATGCCGCCCTTCTCCGGAGACTCAGGGCGGCTTACAATGCGTTAAGCAATAGCCTTCATACTTTTGTATATTTATACAAAGTCAGTTTATTGCCCACACAAACTGGGTCCTCATTTAACCTACCTTAGAAAGGATGGAAGGCTGAGTCAACCTTGAGCCTGGTAAGATTCGAACCTGCAGTAATTGCAGGCAGCTGTGTTAATAACAGGGTGCATTAAACCACTGTACTACCAAGGCTCTTCACCTGCACTATTTAGTAGCATCTCCTTTCACAGAGCCATACTGATTTACAGAGTCGGACCTTGTTCCCTGGAGGATGACTACTATTCTCCATTACAGTCTTTGTACCACACAATCCTCAGCACCTGAATGGCTTATAACCTGCTGTGTGAGTGTTGCTAGTTTGGTTATCCTGGTTAGGCCCATATATAAGAGACTGTAGGCTTTCTTGTAATAGTAATATTTATTTCTTTTCTTCCTCAGGAACACAATTAGACAGGCACTAATCTGGGAGGAGCAAGAACTTATATACAGAGAAGGCGGGGCTAATGGTAAGTACTAACCAATGGTAAGTGACACAATGACATCACACAATGACATATAAACAAGCACACATATTTACAGATATCAGGTTAGGTATTTTCATCTGTAACAAATCCCCCTCTAAAATACCTAACTAATGGTGGGTTATTAAGATTATATATGCACATCAAGTTTGGAAGTCAAATACATATGTTGTTTGGTTGGCAATGGCTTAGTGAGGATATCAGCAATTTGTTCACTAGTATTGCAATGGATAGCTTTAATAAATCCTATACTTGACAGTTGTCTTACATGTTTATATTTTATATCGATATGTCGAGATCGTTGACCTATTGCTTCGGAAGCTGATATATCAATTGCTGCCTTATTGTCCTCATTGATAATAATTGGATAAACAGGTTCATCCCACACATTGGTTAACAAGTCATCGAACCAAGTTAGATTGTTGACCGCTTTGGATAAACAAACATATTCGGCTTCCGCTGTGGAAGTGGCAATTAAATTCTGTTTGCCTGTGTACCAGTGCACCGCACAGCCATTTATAAGAAAAACATATCCAGAAGTACTTTTTCTGGTTTTTGAATCAGTAGCCCAATCAGCATCAGCGTAGCAGGTCAAAGTTGGTTTTTCAGAAATGAATGGTTCTAAGAATAAGCACATATCAATGCTAGACTTTAGATATTTTAGAATCCTCTTAATTCCTTCCCAGTGGTATGAGTTAGGATTGCTTACATGTCTTGACAACAAATTTACAGCAAGGGTGATATCAGGCCTGGTCCAATTAGATATGTATAATAAGGACCCAATAATTGATCGATATAACGTGTTATCCTTGAATGGTTCGTACTCATTATACACATTCCTATAAAAATCAGTTGACATAGGAGTATCACAAATTTTTGAATTAATTAAATTACATTTTTGTATGAGTTCCATAATCTTGTCTTTCTGAGATAATTTGAACCCCTTATCTGTTTTGTCAATTTGGACTCCTAGATACTTATTTACCTTTCCTAATATTTTTAAGTTGAAATTTTTGCCTAGTTGTTCAGCGAAATTATCACATTTAATTTTGTCGTGTCCAAAATACAATATATCATCAACATAAATCAAAACATATTCAATAGAATCATTATTTTTTTTTGTGAAAAAACAAAAATCAGATGAAGTAGCTACAAAACCCATATTTTTAAGTATCTTTGATAAGCACTCATACCACCGCTTACCGGACTGTTTTAGTCCATAAAGGCTCTTGTTTAATAGCCAAATTTCTCCCTTTTTTGTATCCTTTCCTGGGGGTGCTTTCACATAAATTTCTTTATCTAGATCAGCGTGCAGATAGGCTGTCTGCACGTCAAATTGATATACTTCCAGATTTAAGATAGAAGCTAACACTAGTGCTGTTTTCACGCTTTCTGATCTAACGGTTGGGGAATAAGTGTCTTCATAGTCATCCGGAAATCTTTGGGCAAAGCCTTGAGCCACCAACCTGGCTTTGTATAGGAATTTACCATCCTCTAGCTCCTTGATTTTATAGATCCACCTAGTGCCAATAGGGGATTTCTCAGTGGGCAGGTCTGTTGGTGTATATACATTTAGTTCTCTCAAACTGTCCATCTCTTTTTTCATTGCTTCCTCCCACTTACTTTTTTCTTCTAGGGGTAGCTTAAGTATGTCATCATATGTGTTAGGAGTCAGGTGTTTAGCTTGGATAGACAGTACGTAATCATCTAATCTTTTAGGAATTATGCCCCTATTGGATCTAATGGGCCTATTCTGGGGATGTTCATCGCTATGCATATACTTAGCTTCTTTTTCGGTTAATTGATCTACTTTCAAAGTGGGGTGTCCTTTTTTCCATTCATCATTAACTATTACTGGGCATTTGATTCTGTTAGTAGATGTGGATTTGGGGTTCGTATCTGATGTGTGATGTTTTGCGTGCGTGTGTGTAATATTTTTTGATTCTGGGTAAATTTCATTGAGATGTAATTTTGACCAGTTCATGTGTTCATGAAACACGGCAGATCTGGATACAATGAAGTGATTATTTTTATCAATGAAGCGATATCCCTTGGTTCCTGATTCGTACCCCATAAATATCAGTCTTTTGGATACTTTCTCTCCTTTGCGTCTTAACTGTGAGGGCACATATACATCAGCAGATACACCAAATACGTGTAAATGCCCAATTTTTGGTTTCCTTCCATACATGAGTTCGTATGGGGTCTTATTGATTGTACTGGACCATAAGCGATTTATAGTGTAATTGGAATAATTAAGGGCTTCAGCCCAGAATGACTGGTTTAAACCAGCATCATCTAACACACATTTAACCATGGTTTGTAGCAAACCATTCTTCCTTTCAGAGACTCCATTTTGGAATGGGGAAAATGGACAAGATTTAAAGTGCAATATTCCTTGTGATTTTAGCCAAATTGAAAATTCGTTGGATAGGAATTCCGACCCCCTGTCAGTCATTATTTGTTTGATTTTGGTATTGTATTGTGTTTCTACCATTTTAAAGAACTCCTTAAATTTTTTGAAAACCTCACTTTTGTGGTTAAGGGTGTATACAAAACCAAATCTACTATAGTCATCGACTATGGTCAGGAAGTATCTTTTTTTGTATTTAATTGAAGGTTTTAATGGGCCTACTACATCCATATGAATTAGTTGAAAGGTTGATTGTGTGGTGCGGGTGGCTTTTTTGGGTTTTGGCTTGTTTTTAATTTTGGAAGAATTGCATACAGAGCATTCTAAGTAATTTTTACAGTTCTTTATTTTTAAATCTTCGGAACACTCTAACATTTTTCGTATGACTGGAAAGCTCGCGTGTCCTAGCTTTCTGTGGAGTAAGTGACTACAATTATCGTGAATAGGTTTTCCATTGTTTAAATTTTCAGACATATTAGTATCAGTGTTTGATGCATTCTTATCATTATTTTCATCATGGCTATCTGAATTTGGTTTTTTGTTTCTTAATTGATAGTTTGCATAGACTAGTTCGTTATCTTGTGGCAGTAGGTATGTTAGTCCATCATTTGTAAATAGTTTACCTATGTTTCTGTTGTTCTTAGTCATGAATACCTTTCCACCTCTGAAAGTGGTTTCTATTGCATTGTCTAAGCTTAACTTTAGGGTTGCCAATATGTTATTTGGAATTTCGGGCACAAATAGTACCCCCTCTATTTTTCCTATACCTTTTATATGCGTGTCTCCTATTCCTCTCACTAGGACTCTATTTTGGTTTGCTACTTTAATATAATATTTCTTTTCAGTGAAGTTACTTAATATTTCTCTATTATGAGTTGTGTGGCATGTGGCTCCTGAATCTATGAGCCAGGTGTTGAGTGAATCAGATATCAAAGTGTTATTATTTCTTATTCCATATAGTGATCCTTTCTTATTTTCTCTAGGGTTATTTCTGTATGTTTGTCTTTCTCTAGAGTGTGGTGATTCTCTTCTCTTATACCTGTAATCTGGGGAGGTTCTGTCTAAAAAGTGTATTCTTCTATCCTTGTGTTTATATGAGTCACTGTATCCTATATTCTTGGGACAGTCTCTACTCTGATGTCTTTCAGATCCACATGTGAGACATTCATGTGGGTATCTGTCTCTGGCCCTGAAATCAGTCCTTCTTTGATTTCTACCTTCTCTTTGTTGTGTATATCGCTCTCTTCTAAGTCTATCTTCAGTAATAAGCTTATTGGTAAGGTTTTCTAAAGTAATTTGCTCTATACTTAGGTTATCTATTAGTGTAATGTAGTTATCCCAGCTGTGATCTAGTGAGTTAATTATAATGCTTTTCATGGTGTTGTCAGAAATGGTTTCTCCCCTTTGAATAAGGTCTGCTCTTACAGCGTTTAAATTCAAGATATGCTCACTCATGGATGTATCATGTTTTAGTTTGGCAGAATAGAATTCCCTAGAGATTTTTGTGGTAGTGGCTACATTTTTGCTATAGAACAGTCTGAATAATTTTTGATATACTTCAAATACAGTTAAATTATGCTCTATACTGGGGAGTATACTTGGGGAAATAGAAACAATTAACATATAGTATGCTTTGTGGTGGAGGCAGTCTATTTCATAGGTCCAAGGCTTATTTGGTGGGTTATCAATAAAAAATAAAACATTTTCTTTCATATATACAATCTGTAAACACTGATCCCATTCCATTAAGTTGCTTCCATCTAATTTCAATTTTATAAAGTCTGGAGGTATTGTCCCTGAGTGTAGTGAGGTGTTATTCATGTTTAGTAGCTGTCCATGATTTAAGACCTTAGCATACTCACAATAAGGCCTGGGTATGGTAGATGTATGTCTGTATTTACTTATCTCTATGTTGCGCTGACTTGTATTTATGTTTCCTTCTTCTTTCTTTGCAGGCTCGTTCTGGGCATGCTCAGTCCTCATTTTTCTCCAGCAGTCGATGAGGGAGGTTCCTGTGTCTGCAGCTCCTGGGGTGAAGTCCCAGACGGCCTTCTGTTGCTCTGCTTTGTTTCCGGAGGGCCTCTGGTGACTGAAGAATGCCTGGGGTGCTGCTCTGCTCATCGGGGAGTCTTCTCTGAGGTCGTCAGTAAGTGGAGCTTGAGGCGGGCCGCCATTGCCAATGGAGCCGGGTTGTTCAGGGAGCTGCTCTTCAGTAGGTAAGTATGATTGCCAGCTTGTCTTTCTTCGGGTGGCTAGGCCTTTCTTTAGACAGTCTATTTCTTTTTGGCCTTTGGTAGATGGTAGTTTAGAATTTTCTATTTCATTTTCTGGTTGTTTGTTTGGTATTGTTAGTTTAGTCCCGAGTGCTGCAGTTAGCACCTGTATAGCATTGTCTATTTCTACTTCAGTAGGTTGAGCTTTGTTTTGTTTAAATAATTGTTTTTTATTTGTTTTTGGACTCGGGTAATCATCTTCTTGGTAGGTTTTGTTTTTTATTTCGTAGTTTGAGGTTTGGAATTCTTTTAGTAATTGGTCAGGCATTTTAGAGGTATTAGGTGGGTAAGATGGCTGCCATGAAAAAGGCGGGAAGCTGTCGCCATCTTTGGTGTCATTTTTGAAGTCAGGGGTTGAATTTCTTACCTTGCAGTTTTCTTGTTTGTTATTTTCGTTATCTGCTGCTGTTCCGTGGTCGTTTATTATGCTGCGGATTTTCACAAGCAGATTTGATTCAGCTGTAGTTGTTTCTATTAATTCTAGTATTTTTCTTTTTACCTCATCTTCTTTGTTTGGTGTTAGCAGTTCATTTTCTTGTAATTGCGTTTGTTTCTTAATATTTTCAAGTGGTGTATATTTGTCAGGAGTTAGTTGAGCTGCCATTCTTTTCGTTATGTATCTGGTGGCAGGTCTTCTTTTGTCGTTATGTGAGTCTTGCATCTTTATGTTCGGTTGGGCCTACCAAACCATCCTCTTGCTACCAATTTGTTGCTAGTTTGGTTATCCTGGTTAGGCCCATATATAAGAGACTGTAGGCTTTCTTGTAATAGTAATATTTATTTCTTTTCTTCCTCAGGAACACAATTAGACAGGCACTAATCTGGGAGGAGCAAGAACTTATATACAGAGAAGGCGGGGCTAATGGTAAGTACTAACCAATGGTAAGTGACACAATGACATCACACAATGACATATAAACAAGCACACATATTTACAGATATCAGGTTAGGTATTTTCATCTGTAACAGTGAGTAGAGTTGCTCTATGGAGCCTCATGCACTCCAGTCCTGGTCCCCGCCCAAATGCTGGAAGGAACTACTGGAAGACCCAATATTTCCAATGTTGCCTTTGTTTTCTTGCTCCTGAAATGGACTGCAGAATTCCAGAGAAAAGTCAACGAGGAATATGTAAAGCAAAATGACATAGATGGTGCGAAAAAACCAGAAGATAAAGTGTGGGGAAATCCTCTGATCAAAGTGAGTTGTTTGATTTTGTATGCTGATCAAAGATGCTATCTAATACATCCATTGTTATATTTTATCAGTTGTTTGAGAGAGAGATTGGAGTCAGAGTGAAAGTTTTATACTCCCCATTTAGAATTCAGGCAAATATTTTATTTTGCCTAACAGTCAGAATTCGAGCCCCATAAGGCCACAATTCAATAAACTTTTTGCTTTTTATTTCTCACATAAAATAGGACTTGACTTCAGAGCAGTGCATATTACATATCTTTGCATGTTCTCTGATATTTGTATTTCATAATCCCAAATATTCCCAGGAAGCTTCTTTTTATGAGAAGTAGTTTTGTTTTCCTTGGAAGAACGGCAATTGTTGAGAAGTCTAACCCCCATAATAACAAATTGATCATTAACTTCAGCCAGACTGGGATCACAGTCAGAAAGACAAAGGGAGATCTTTGTCCATTAAAATAAAGTATACTCCAGCCAGCCAGCTGCAAATCTACCAGGGGATCATGTGTCCTCTGGCACTACTTTAGCCTATCCTTAGTTTTAATGAAATCCTGTTTTTCCCACAATCTCACACAAGTTTTTCTAGTTCATTGAAGAGGGCATGCTTCATAACGGTACCTATGATAAAATGCTGTACCTCCATTTTATCTAACAAACATGGAAAAACAACCAGTTAGAGCCTCCTCCAGAAAACATTTAAGGGAGGTTTCCAAATCTATTATCCTCTAATTATCAGACTCTGTTTCCCAGAATTCAAACTCAACTTCTCTAAGATAAGGATTTGAACCAAACAGCAACAGTCGTCCCACACAACCTCTCTCAATATTTTATTCTCAGAGGTGATGGATGGACCCATCAAAACTTAGCTGAAATGTCATCAGTGATATTCATCTGATCTGCTGTCCAATATCATTGGGGTGGTTTGGAGTGTTGGAAGAATGAGAACTGCATATGCCTTTTTTTTTTTCCTTTAGTAGCTTCTTTTGGGGAGAATTTGCCCAATTTTTTATTTAATTTTTGCAACCCCAAATCCTTCCCAGATGGCTTTCTCGCAATTTGCGGTAACCCTCCATTGACTATCTGACCATGTTTGACTTTGTTAGATGGCAAACCACATTTTTCCTCCTGAAATTTAAACTGGATATACAGCACTTTTTTCCATTTTCCTCTGCAATAGCCACCCTGAGGAATACACTGAAAGAGAATCCAGTTTATTTAGTGACCTTCCACAATTAAGGATAGTCTGAAACCTGGTTCCCTGTTCTCCTAGCCAAAACCTTATCACTCTTACTATGCTGACTTTCAGGTTCATATCAAAGGGGAAAAAAGAGATTAGTCATGTTTCAGGGTGTTTTGTTATACAGTAGAGCCTCTCCATTCATAATTGAATAATAAAATGAATTTTGCCCTAGTGTTGGCTGGAACACAGAATGGATTTCAAGAATGAAGAAATGGGCCATTTCAGCATTATATGAATGAAAAATTATAGACTGTGATCTGGAAAGTATAGTGCCTTTTATATCTGGCTCATGAGGCAGATATTCATTTGAAGCCCATTTGCTTCAAGGCAGCTATTCCCATTATACTATTTTAGTGTTGAGGAGAAGGAGAAATATATTCGGCCTATTTCCTAATTATTCTGTGGGCATCCACTATCTCAGAGTTATGTGAATGCAGCTTACCCTTTCTTGTATTTTTCTAAGAAAAGCCACAACCGCAGTTTCTATGTCCTAACATGTATGGGTCCATGGAGAAATAGATGCTGGTTTACCCTGTTAGGTCTTCCAGGAAAGAAAAGGGCAACATTAGAACAGAAGTTGGTTGTAAATAATTGTGAGACAGACAACACTTTGGTTCACCCAACATATATAGAGAAGCTTATGTCAGCAGAGTTGAGGTTCCATTAAGGTCACATACAAAGATTCCACAAGGAATTCTGGATTCTGCAAAGAAAATGCTGTTGGGTGAATCATGAGCCTCTAGATACTGCTGGATTTTGACTATTATCAGGCCTAGAAAATTGGTCATAGGTTACGGAGCAGTCATCTAAGATCTAGATCTCAATACATTTCTCATCATTGATTTTGACCTGCATTATGGACTAGATTATGGCTTATAAATAAGATGCATAACAGAAAGAGAAACCATCATATGATTACCATTATCACTGGTCCAGATCACTATCACTACTGGTCATTATCATTAATCACAATTATCTTCTGTTCCAAACAAGTACAATTTTGTTCAGATCAATACTGGAACAATTCACATGCATGTGTCCCTTCAATGTGTGTTATTTACATTTTGACCACACAGTCAAGTACAAGCACTCCTCGGTTAGCGACTACCTCATTTAGCAACCATTTTAAAAATTCGTTTTCTGACCTATACACAGGATTTATGATAACATTTGATGGGCTGATAACAAAAGTCTTCCGTATGAGACTGATCAAGGTCTGAACAGTTTCAGGCAGTATCCCAAGTGAGTGGGAGTAGTCTAATCGAGTAATTAAAGTTACAGAGCTCAGTTTGTGAACTTGCTATTAGCACTTTTTAGGGATGTACTGCATTGGGGAGAAAAGCAGCTTAGAAGCGATAACTTGTTTGAGCAATCTCTCTGCCCTGCCAGGAGACAAAAAAAGAGAAATATCATCTTTCTTAATCTCTGCCCAGCCTACTAGATCGGATAGGATAGAAAAGCTCCACAGGGACACAATGACAATTCACCACCACCAACTCACCATGGCCAAATTGCCACGGCCAGCTTGCTGCAGGACAACTCATTGCAGGACAAGTCACTGCGGGACAGGAGTTACACTAATATCAAAGAAATGGTGGAATAGAATCATTAAAGAAAGGATGCAAAAGGAGGGACAGAATGAAATGTGAATGGCAAGAATTAAAATAATTTTTATTTACTTTAAATAATTAAATTGAATTGTTAAATTGTCCCGCAATGAGTTGGGCCTGCCAAGTTGGCCATGGCAACTTATCCAGCGGCAACTTGGCCGTGGTGAGTTGGCTGCACCAAGTTGGCTGTGGCAAGTTGTCCCATTCCCAGCTCCAGCTCCCTTCCCTGAAATGTTGACCTCTAACGGAACATTGAAAGGGTGCCTTTTCATGGCAGCTCCAACCTTATAAAACACCCACCCTCCACCAATCCAGCAAGTCCACAACTTATTAATTTTCCAGTAGGCAATTAAGACTTGGCTTTTTTCCCTGATAGTTGGGCAAAATGAAGGTTTCTTGAGGTTGGCTGTTGGAGCATCTCAAAGGAATGACTAAAGAGCCATGGATGTGTTTTACAATTGTAAGGTTTATTGCTTGAAGTTCGGGGTTTTTTTATTGTTGTGGACAGCTATCACATTTTTCTTTCAGTGTTATGGTTTTATGGCTTTTATAGTTCAGGAGTTTTATTATTGTAGAGGAGCCACCACCGTTGTGTTTTAAGAGAGGTGGCCGTACAAATCTTTTAAATAAATGAATGAATACAAATTTTGCTTCAGCTTTTGCATCTTGAATTGCATTTTGCCAACTGACGCTATCATACAATGGCTACCGGGCAGTGGTGAAATTCAATTTTTTTTACTACTGGTTCTGTGGGCATGGCTTGGTGGGCATGGTGTGGCTTGGTGGGCATGGCAGGGGAAGGATACTGCAAAATCCCCATTCCCACCCCACTCTGGGACCAGCCAGAGGTGGTATTTGCTGGTTCTTCGAACTACTCAAAATTTCTGCTACTGGTTCTCCAGAACCTGTCAGAACCTGCTGCATTTCACCCCTGCTACCGGGGTAGTTGGTCACAAAATTATTATAGTGGTAACCCTGTTACCTCCCCTTCTACTTCTCAGTGTGGTTTTTTAAAAAATCATTTTGGAGTCTTACCACCACCTGGTCAGGTGGGCATTCTTCCATCCAAGTAGTAGGCTGCTGCTACCCACCTTTTTATCTTCTAAGAATCTTCCTGAATTGATATGGTAGGATACTGGAAATACAAATTAGGCTTAATTTTTTTTAATGTAAAGAATTTTGTTAAAAAAATTAAAAAACCACCGTGTCAGGCAGGAAAGGAAGTTTAGCTGATTGATTATGCGCCATCAAGTAATTTTTGACTCTACCAGCCATATAAGTAGATTTTTCTCCCTGGCAATCTGTCCCTAACCTGGTCTTTCAAGTCTTCTAATGGTGCAGTCATTGCCACTGTAACTGAATCCATCCACCTTGCTGTTGGTCAATTACTTCTTCTCTTTCCTTCCATCTTTCCCAGAGAGCTAGCTCTTTGCATAACATGTCCAAAGTAGAATAATCTGAACCTGCATAGAATATACATAGAAAAACCTTGGGACTTGGGAAAGTAAGTTTTTTTTAATTAAAATTGTCCACTCTATTTTATATTGTAGTATTTCCATTGTGCCATGACACTTTTTTTATTTTTCTGCAGAAGGTTAACACATCCACCCCTGTGAGAACAGTGAAACCGTTTGCTTCTATTAACTGTTTCCTAGCTTTCTACACAACAAGCAGGAGAGAGGCAGGACCCTATTTCTTTTAATTTAACTTCCTGCTGGTTTTGTTGTTATTAAATAAAATTCAAGGCTGAACTGACTTGACACCCTCTTCTTGAGGTATTTGAAAATGATCTTTTAAAGTCCCTTGGGCAATAAAAAAAAGAACTTGACTCCTCCTTGGGACATTGAAAAGTTCTGAGATATTTTTCCATTCCAAAGTGTTCGCCCTTAGTTCCACCTACCACAAAACAGCTGCTGAAACCACAAGGGAGGACACAGGCAGACAGCTGTCATATTATGAATCAGACATGAGCTAGGAGCAAGGAAATGAAATTTACCCCTTTGTCTCAAGGACAATGCTATTTTTCAAACCTTTTGTATTTAAATAATTCCCTATAGGGAATACTAAGCTATATATACATCAGTGGTGGGTTGCCCCTGGTTCGGTCCAGTTCTTGCAAACCGGTAGTAGAACCGGGGGCCAGCTCCGCCCACCCACCCGGATGTCGTCATAGACGATCTGCGCATGCACGCGCGATCCCATTGCAAACCGGTAGTAAAGGTAAGTACTGATATACATGGATGCTGGAAGAAAAGCATTACCATTACCAAATGAATGGAAGTTAACCTAATTCTTTGTCCACCCAGCACACTTTTGTACATCCAACATCAAGAGGGATTGAGATGGGCAACTTCTTACCCACCTGAAAGTCACATTTCTATTGTTTTTCCCAGCATGGAAATGTATATGATGCAATATTAGGTGTAACCGTTATACAAAATTAAAATTAGAAACTGAGGAGTAGAATTCATTAGTCTGGAGGTACACTGAACAAATACGAAAATCTGCAGTTCATTCTTAATGAACTAAATTGGCTCCCAAGAAGTGAGCTGGAATTCTTAAGTCCCAGAATCTCCAATCTACAGTGCATTGAACTATATCCAGTTCCTATTTATACTCAATTATTCCTGCCAAACTGAGTGTCAACATATGGTGCATTAACAGCTGGATCAATTATTAATATATTCTTTAACAGAATCAGATTTGGTCTCAAAAATATTTCCTGGAGAAAAAAAATGCAAGCTTTAAGTTCGAACTGCATAAAAATTCAGAAAATGCTTGAAAGGATTGGCTGCAGTTGCTTTGATCATGCGATTTAGGAAGTAGAACATTCAGACCTATATCTTGATCTTCTGCTATTGTCCCATTTGAGGTTGACGTAAAACAGTTTGTTAAGATGACTTTGGATCAACTACTGAATGTTACGAATGTGTAAATTTCTTGGCTATATCCATGATATTTTAAATCTATCAAAACATCAAACTGAATATTTCAGAGCTGGCTAAAAATTATCATTTAACATTGAAAGGAAAAATGTATACCCGGCTGATTTGCACCAATATACTTTTATGTGGTGTGTGTCCACATTTGAAGTTGTTGGTTTTTTTTTTTCAAATAGGCAAGGAAGAAGTCTTGATCAAGAGGGTCCTTTTTTAGGAGTTTCCCAGGTCTATTTTCCCTTTTACTTTTTTATCAGGTTTATTAATTTTGAGGTAACATATTTTTAATACTTTTATCTTTAATTTTTATTTTATTAATTAATTAATTCAATATAACCATTTATAAGCTCTACCCATGGCAAAATTATTGTTTCATCCTATTTGCAAGACTTCTATATCACATGCCCTCGTTCAAGCAAAAGGTAGTATAGAAGATTATCAATGTGGTTTTTTCAGTGTATACCGCTGTTCATTTTATTAGCAATTAGAATTTTCTGATTCTTAGTTTTCCCAAACATTTCTCATTAATAACTGCTGAGCTGTAATAGCTAGAAACCCTAAAGAAATTCTCTTGCAATCAATTCACCTGTCCAAAAGCAAAATTGTATGGGGCAGCTTGCCACATACAAAAGTGTTAAAAGATATCTGAATATTTGAAAGCAGGTGAAAATTAGACATTTGCTTTGGCAATTGGACAATTGCACATTTACAATGAAAGACTTTGGACTTTCCTTTAAGGGAGGCAGAAAATGAGTCAGCCACACAAAAAAAAAACAGGGATCAGTTTTAATTGTGAGCAGTCCTATGACTACTTTAATTGGAGAAGGCATTCTGACCTCACAGATGAAAACACTATTTAAGTTCTGCCAACCAGATGTTCCACTAGCAACTAGGCAGCTGCGAGCAGTGGTTTTCCAGGCTGCTTGAACAGAAGGTACAGAATATTAAACCGAAAAGATGATTGCCTTAACTTTTCTTTTTGCCTTATTATGGGATAGAGGTTTTAGCTGGGGATTCAAGGATGGCGTTCTTCACAATTCTATTTGGTTAGGTAAGTTGATTTTTATTTTGTTTGTGCTTCTATTAATAAATGTTTAACTGCAGAAAGAGCTACTATTTCTTATATCAGTCCCTGCATTTTGTGTAGCTTGCATTAAAGGTACAAATCTTTACTGAATAATAGCACCATTCTTTATTTTCCATTTTAAAAGATGTTTGTGCAGAGATCTGATTTAAAGAAAAGGAATGCCTCTGAAACATGAGCTGTGAAAGCGATGCGATCTGAAAGCTTGAGCTATACAGAAAGCTAGACCTCTAGAGATGTGTATGGGGAAAGAAGAGACTTAAAGAGAAACAGCTGTGCAAGATACAGATCAGCCTTTCCTTTCCACGTAAATAATTCCTGGAAATATTGCCTAAAACTATAGTTTCCAGGTAGTTACATGTCCTTCCCTGTACTGCATTTGTCTCCATTGATTAATTTAGATTTCCTAACATTAATTTAGATTTCCTAACATGGCAACTCTCAGATGAGTTTGTTGACAGTTTCCAATAATGCCCAACTAGCATGGCTCAAACAGTTGTACAGTAGTTGATGGACACTGTAGTCTACCCAATGTGAATGGCACTAGATGTGGAAGGCAGTACTATTTCTTCTGCTGCAACTCTTCTCTTTCCTACCTCTTGGGTCATACTGTTCTACTCGTATTTTAATATTCTGGAGCCATCTCTGCTTCAGAGAAACAGAGCTTTGCTTATCCTGGTACAGAACTGCAGAAGGATCAGAATACGGGTGGCCCTCCACAGCTTACTACATTTCTCAGCATTTTTCATCCTATAGCATGTTGACTGAAGTTGCTGAAAACTGAAGTTCTCTAAGGCCTAGATGTTCTCCCTCAATCAACTTTTGGATACAGTCAGATGTTATGGATTGGGGGGGGGAATTATATGGCCCAAAAGGTATTTCATTCTCTCCTAAGCTCCTTTTGTACAGATACCAGACTTCTAAAACTTGAAAGCCACCCGTGAATAACAAAACAACCTTCCAGTAGGTAAATGAGGAAAAGAACAAAGCAGCATGAACACCTAAAATTCTGGGGGTGGTAGGGTGGATTACATCTTAAACCACCCACAGTTATTGGAGCTGCATAGCCTAGATATTTAAATCTAAAATACAACCTCATCATACTGTATGCCCCAAAGCTGCCAGCTGGTTTCTTTTCCACTACAGGCAGCCCTTACCCCCACAAAATAGAAAAACGTACTCCTTAACCAGAAAAACATCGTCTGTCCCACAACATAAAGATAGTCACATCAAGTATTCCTCCTGTCAAGCTCAACACTCGGTGATTTTAGCAGTAGCATAAAAATGGTTGGCTACTGCCAGCCTCCAGGATATATTTGCAATCTAATATACAGCCTTGGGATTTTTCTGGGAGCGTCGTATCCAATATTAACTAGGCCACTCACCTTGTTTAGGTTTTTTTGAGATTAAGCCTAAATGTGGTTTGTTTGGTTTGGGTTTAGCCTGGTGTTGTAAACACAGTACTTGTGATTTGTAAACTACAGATGATGGACTCAGAGATTGATTCTGTGGTCAGCAGAGAGGACATGTGATAACAAACTGGGGGAGGGAATCTTAGCGTATTGTGAAGTGCAACTTTTCTTGGTTTCCTGGTTTGGCGTATTGTGTATATGCGTATTGTATAGCAAAACAATAGCGTATCGTGGGAAACTTTTCCTAGTTCAGACATTGTTCTTTCCAATTTTTTTAAAAAAGGATTCTGGCAGTGTAAGCAAACAGAGGGTAGGAAACCTTTTTATTTATTCATCTTACTGAAATATAATTGCCCATTCACTGGAGTGGCACCACTAGTTCAAACCCCAGTTAAAACTCCTCTTTCCAATTCCTCATTCACAACATAAGATGGAGAAATACTGGAAATGTTGTTTTCTGCTGGGGGGTGGAACAGATATTAGCCTGAGGAAACCCTCCAGAAGCATATTTTAGGTAGCTCTTGCTAATCAGAATAGTGCTGGGTTGGTGGAGGAACCGTATATCATTAAAAAGCAGTTTTGTATGTGTTCCAAATAATTTTATCCAAGGGCCTGGTTATCACATTATGTTATTTCGGAATGAGTTTGGCTTGGTTTCAGTTTAGTGTTTTCTGTGAAGTCAGCCACTGTGATTCATAAACCACAGCTTATAGATTAATGAATGGGGAGAAATCTGCAACTCTTCCAGGCCCATGTTGCTGGCCCAGAGCCCTTCTGGACTGACCTGCTAAAATTCATCATAGCTGTTTGTTTTGAGCAGAATATCCTGGGCCAAAGCAAGACGCATGATAGGTACACTGAGCTTCCACGAGATAACTTAATGTTGCCTTTAAACCACTCCCTTGCTGGTTCAGAATGGAAGCATTATTTCAGAAGTTATTTGAATGATAGTGGACAACGTTCAGCCATCATGACGTCTCGCTAAGTTGAATATGCTGCGTTCAACACAGAATATCAATGCCCACTGTTGCAGAGGGAAGCAGAAAAAGATATTTCTTGGAGATGGTGTGGGGTTTTTTGGGGGCGGGGAGGGCAAAGAGTGGGTTGAAGGATCAGTTTGGCTTGGTGCTTAGTTTCTTTCTACTTATAAGGATAGAGAGAAAGACATGGTAATAGTTCAGTGAAACACATGTAGGCCTGAAAGCTTTTGCATTGGGCCTTCAGGCCTGCCACATTTACTGTTGTGGGAAACTGGGAGGGGGGATTGTATAGAGCATGGGTGATATGTAGTCATAATAACATTCCTTTCTCAGAGAGTCAAGAACATCTTGCCCTGCACCTGGAAAGGTGTGACTGGGAGGCATCTCCAGTTGGCACAGTGCTTTGATTAGAACATGTGATGGACATGTGGGACTTGGACTTTTTTTTGGGTGGGGAAAACCTGGAAGCTTTCAGATTTGGGTTTTCCCAGATGTGCCAATATGACATCTCTAATAAAATGGAACTTTGAGGAACTTCAAGCCTTGGAGTCTTCTTTCGTTGGGGGTGTTTCTTGGAACTCGACACATGCAAGTTCATGTCTTTTTAAATATTAATTCATCTTGTGAAAGGTTCAGTAATCTTGTCTGAAGATGAGGCTTGGGTTTCATAGACATCATCCGTCCCCCCGTCTTACAAAGAAGAATACATTTTTTAATTCCATTTAGCAGATACCTTGTTGTCTTGAGTGTTATTCAATGCATGGCATTATAAATACAAAAAAAAAAGTATGTACTTATTTTGCATATGACAACATTTACATATGCATGTTACCCATACCCCATTTATACTTGCTGTTGAAAATAATTCTTGGCTTGATATGGGTCATGCCTAGAACGCATCCCGAACTTCATAATCCTTGTGTCTTGACAGAATGCTCTGGTCACGTGCTCTTCCTTGTTTTTTCCGTCTACTCTTTTTCTAATTTTATTTTTAATACTGTTATCACTTGCTGTGGAAACTTTCTTTTTAAATAGAAAAAAAAGTCATAAATGTCTAAATAAGCTGTAACTTCCAAAAGTGAGACAGCTTCCATCCCATATCCACGTACAACATTGTAGGCCTCTCTATAAAGAGAGGAAATGGAATCCTTCAGTAATTCTCTCACATGTGAGGGCAAACACCAGAATAACCACTTTTCATTAAAACAATTTAAATGCAGATTTGAGCACTTGGAAAGGAAAACATTAAGTAATATCATTATTTATTACATTCACATCTTCCTTCCTTCAAGGCTTGAGGCAATTGCCCCTTCCACCTCAAGCCAAAAGATAATCTCCCCCCCCCCAACACTGATTATGTTCATATGACACACAACCAAAAAAACTCTGATTAAATGAGCATGCATTTTGTCCTCTCTGGAATGCATGCTTTTTAACCATCATACTCCAATATGTCATTTAAACTGGGGGTCTTAGACTTTGCAGCAGTAGTGGGTTTCAATTTCGGCCGCTACCGGTTCGCTCGTGGGTGCGCACTTGCTCGTATGCGCAACGCTTCTGCGCATGCGCAGAGACATCCAGGTGGATGGGCAGAGCCTCCCGCTGCCACCACTACAGTTTGCCCAATCCGGGGCAAATTGGTAGCAACCCACCACTGACTTGCAGCCTGCATGCTGTACCCAGACTTCCAAGCTTTTCTCTGCAGTCTGTATCAGTATTTGGGAAAAGATAAACCGTGCTTACATCTTCAAGTTGGCAAGAACTACCCCAAAACAAGAGAAGAAAGAGTACTAGACTGATCGGCTGACAAAGATAAGGAGGGAGAGAAAAGAGAAAAGGAGGGTGTTTCTAATAGCTTAGGAGGATTTAGGTAGTCCTCAATTTATAACAATTTGTTTAGTGACTGTCTGAAGTTACAAAAGCCCTGAAAAAAGTGACTTATTACTGTTTTTCAAACTTATGACCCCGTGGTCATGTGATCAAAATTCAGGCACTTGATAACTTATTATTTATTTAGTGTATGGTAAAAACATGACAGAAGAAAAGTAAGCATACACACACAATCCATGTAATTATATACAACTTCTATGGAGGTATGGCAGTGGCCTCATAACTGGATGTCCAAATCAGTTATCCAGCTGATTTCCTCTGGCATTGCTTCGTGCAGTTCTTCTAGGGAACCAGGGGACTCACGTCATGGGCAATCTTGCATGGTATGTTTAATAGTTTGCATATCAGCCTCACAATTGCAAGAAGGGGACGTTTTCTATCCCCACTGATCCAGGACAGAGGCACTTCTTCCAGTATCACACCTAATTCTGTTCTATTTCAACCAGACAGAGCAAGGCAGGTCAAAACCAGGTGGATTGGTAGAGGGATCACTGATGATCAGGCAACAAGAAGGTATCCTGGACCATTCCTCTCTCCAAGCATTGACAACTGACTCATATTTATGAAGGTTGAAATGTCCCGGGATCATGTGATCCCCTTTTGTGACCTTCTGACAAGCAAAATTAATTGGGTAGCCCAGAGGTGGGTTTCAGCAGGTTCTGACCAGTTCTGGAGAACCAGTAGTAGAAATTTTGAGTAGTTCAGACAACCAGTAGTAGAAATTCTGACTGGCCCCGCCCCCATCTATTCTCTGCCTCCCAAGTCCCAGCTGATCGGGAGGAAATGGGAATTTTGCAGTAACCTTCCCCTGGATTGTGGTGGGAATGGAGATTTTACAGTATCCTTTCCCTGCCACGGCCACCAAGCCATGCACACAGAACCGTTAGTAAAAAAATTTGAAACCCGCCACTGGGGTAGCCAGATTCCCTTAACAACCGTGTGACTAATTTAACAACTGCAGTGACTCGCTTAATAACCGTGGCGAGAAAGGTTGTTAAATTGGGCAAAACTCAACTATCTTAAAAACTATCTGCTTAGCAACAGAAATTTTGGGGTCAATTGTGGTCATAAGTTGAGGCCTACCTATAAAGGCAACAAGCTAAGGCAGTGGCTGAGTTACCACAATACCCTGAACCCCAAACAGTTCCAATCTTGTGCCATCTCAGCCACTGGATCCTTTCCCTTTCTTAAAAGCTTCATGCAGTTCAAATGGAACTTCAATGCCATCCTGATTTAAGCTACAAGAGGGAGGCTTGACAGACATGGATTGCTAAGGTGAATATAGCTGTGGCATCTCTAAGCCAAAAATAAAATAAAATTGATGTTCCACCATGAAGGAGAAGCTCATATTCCCATGTATTACTCCTGCTGGTTGCCATAGTAGAGAAGCATAAATATGTGCAAATGGTGTTTAGATTTTCACATCCTATTAGAAAAGAAGCTTTTTTCTCAAGCCTCCCAGGGAGAAGGACTTCCTCAAAGTGCTTTGAGGAATGATATCCAGATGGGACTCTAATGATATCCAGATGGGATTTTTTCCTGTGCTTTGATACCAGAGCTTTCAATTCTCCATCTCCCAGATACAATGCACTCTGTAGCAGGCTTTACTATACCTACACTATTATAAAAGTATAAAGTGGATTGTTGTTGGTGAAGAACAAAATCCAGAACAGTGGTGGGTTGCCCCCAGTTTGGACCGGTTCGCAAGAACTGGTAGTAAAACTGGCAGGAGGCCCCGCTCACCGCCCGGGATGTTGTCATCGGCGATCTGCGCATACACAGAAGGTTCTGCGCAGAAGCAAGGTACGTGATCCCGTTGCGAACCGGTAGTAAAGGTAAGTAGAACCCACCCCTGATCCAGAACCATTTTGATTGATTTATCCTGTATGTATAACTGCACATTGCACAAGACAGTGACATGTTGAGAGAATAGGGCCTAATAAGGCCATCAGAAGATTGGCCATCAAATAGATTTATTTTTTATACAATAAGTAAAAAGAATGTTTTACCCAGTCAACAGCAAGCTCTCATGCCCTCTGCATTGAATTCTGTGAGAGGGTATGCTTTCAGCACCTTTAGGTGCTACCACAGTACTTAATTTGTCTTATTGGGCTTTTTTTCACCTAGTATAGCAGCCAAAATTTATCTCTAGCTTTGTAACTATAAACACCTTTTTTGTTAAGGATGGAAATAGGTTAGCATTTGTTAGATACCATCAAGTTGGCATTGACTCTTAGTGATCATATAGACCAGAGCAGGGGTGGGTTCTACTTACCTTTACTACCGGTTCGCAGCGGGACATGCACAGAAGCGTTTTGATGACGTCGGGGTGGGTGGGCGGAGCCTCTCACTGGTTTTACTACCGGTTCTATAGAACCGGTGCAAACCGGGGGCAACCCACCACTGGACCAGAGGTAGGGAGTGATTGCCCCTTTATGACTTGAGGATTTCAACCTCAAGAATTCATGAGCCAGCCAGGGAGTTGAAGTCCTCAAGTCATAAAGGGGCCATCATTCCCCAGTTCTGATATAGATAGACCTACTCCAGGCTAATCTGTCCATGTTTGACCCCTCAAGCCAAACTCCAACAGTACACCCATCACCATTGTAATTGAATCAACTTACTACTGGTCACCGGCTTTCCCAGTATTATAGATTCTCAAGAGAGATGGACCTTAAAACAATACAATATAACACTTCTTTCTACACCTGATCAGAACCAATTTGCTTGTTTCTCCTTCCCAGCAAACTTTGAAACAGTGTCTGAGGTAAACAAACAAATTTCCATCCCAAATTTCCTTTCCATTTTCTTTGTTCTATCTGACTTAAAGAATTGTCACATACCCTTCTTCTTCTGACCTTTCAATCATTTCGTCTGATAAATCCTTCTTGGCAATTCCATAGCTGGGATGTTATTTTCTAAACTATGACTTGGTTTAGTAAATGTATAGCCTTTATCAAGACTTTTTGAATTTGGAGAACATACTGTACCTTTATGGCATGTGTATCAGTGAAAGAGATTGAAGCACATTTTTAATTCTCTGTGAAAATTAATTGAGTATAAAATTTATTTTTAAAATAAATACGTAGTTTACAACTAAATATCTTTTAAAACTGATATTCAACTGGCTATATTATCTTTAATTATGTAAATGTTATAGCTCTCCCAAATCCCAAATAAAAAGTTGTATATTATGGAGGAAGTAAAGGTTAATGTTATACAAGCATTGATCCTGTTATGACTGCATATCAGGGGTGAAATCCAGCATGTTCTGACAGGTTCTGAAGAACCGGTAGCGGAAATTTTGAGCAGTTCGGAGAACCGGTAGCAGAAATTTTGAGCAGTTCAGAGAACCGGCAAATACTACCTCTGGCTAGCCCCAGAGTGGGGTGGGAATGGAGATTTTGCAATATCCTTTCCCCTGGAGTGGAGTGGGAATGGAGATTTTGCAGTATCCTTCTCCTGCCACACCCACCAAACCACGCCCACCAAGCGACACCACGCCCACCAAGCCACGCTCACAGAACCGGTAGTAAAAAAAAATGGATTTCACCACTGCTGCATATGTACAAGCACTAAAAGAAAATAAGCAAATGTATATATATATATATGGGAAGATAACACTTCTGTTTTCATTTTGCATAAATCCATAATGTCTATTTGTTTCATTTTGGCTTGGCAAATGTATATCTGGCCACAGAGGTTTATTCAACAAGGCATAACTAAAATGAAATATGGCCCAGCATGATGTATAAATAGTCATTAGTACAATTACTGGTCAGTCCTTCGACGAGACAAAGATCTAGTGTAGGATGTTTTTAAGTAGGACCGCACCATAGAAGATTATGCCTTGCAAATAAGGCAAAATCTCTCTCCTTTATCTTTCATAACAGAACAATAGGGCCTTTCAGATGCCTCTAGGCTGATATTGCTTTAGAATTTACTCATTTTCTCATTTTTAAGCTATTTTTTTAACCTGCCCAGATCATTGTATGCTACTTAATGCTATTCAGAGCAGTGGTGGGTTTCAAAAAATTTTACTATGGGTTCTGTAGGTATGGCTTGGTGGGCATGGCATGGCTTGGTGGGCGTGGTTTGGTGGGCGTGGCAGGGGAAGGATACTGTAAAATGTCCATTCCCACCCCACTCCAGGGGAAGGATACTGCAAAATCCCCATTTCCTCCCGATCAGCTGGGACTCGGGAGGCAGAGAATAGATGGGGTCGGGGCCAGTCAGAGGTGGTATTACCAGTTCTCTGAACTACTCAAAATTTCCGCTACTGGTTCTCCAGAACTGGTCAGAACCTGCTGAAACCCACCTCTGATTCAGAGGTTTAATATAGAGATGGCAGGGAAAGCAGGGAGCTCTACAAAGCTCCCATTCTGGCCATTTCTTGCCCCAGACTTTCAACACAATCTGATCACACAAGGTAAGTCTAACAAGCTTACCTGGCTTTCAGAAATTCGGGTGATCACTAAACTGCAAAACGAAAGAAATAGATTTTTCTATATATTTTTCCTGCTATACCTAGTGTTCCTCTGGATTGCTGTACCCACCATGATAGTCCAGGTGTGAGGCCCCAGCAGGAAATCTAATGGAACAGCTCCACAGAAGGATTGAGAAGCAAATGGGGAGGCCCCATGGTGGCTGCTGCTACTCCCAAGTCAGGCACTGCTTTAGCTGTAGCAGCACTGTTAGAGCCAAAGGCATTGGAAGCCCTGGCGATTTCCCTGGAATTATTGTAGGGCACAGTCTTCCTCTTCCAGATGTTCTTTTCTTTCCTGTTGTGAAAGAACAAGGAGAAAGAGAATAGAAATGCCACAGTTGGGCTGCAAAAACCAAGATGACCACCCTCTGGAGAGATGAGAAGGCTTGGGCTCAGAGGCAAGTTTTCCATGGTAACCATGGTGCTTTGAGCTATCCTTTCACTAAAGGAACATCTGGCCTCAGTCGTATCATCCTTCCACAAGGCTGCCCAAACAGTTTTACTTAAGAGGATTTGAAGGATCGGTTGCTGTTTGTTTACGTGGTCTTGTCTGTTCTGTTTTCCACTCTGTTATGGTATGCTGCAAATCACACAGAATAAACAAGCAACTGTCATCCATAACAAATATACCGAACTGGTCAGCAGCATCCCGATGCATGTAGAAAAGGTCAGAGGTGCTATTCAGCAAGTTCTGACAGGTTCTGAAGAACTGGTAGCAGAAATTTTGAGTAGTTCAGAGAATCGGCAAATGCCACCTCTGGCTGGCCCCAGAACAGGGTGGGAATGGAGATTTTGCAGTATCCTTCCCCTGCCATGCCCACCAAGCCACACCACGCCCACCAAGCCACACCCACAGAAGTGGTAGTAAAAAAAAATTGAATTCCACCACTGGAGAGGGTGTGTATTCCAATGCACTACAATACTTAAAACCCTCTTGTTCCCCCCACAGACACCACTGATCATGGTTTCCCCACAGTTAAAAGTAGCCTATGTGGCTATGTTCTTCCTTTTCTTCTGTCCTCCCTTGATTTTTACAGCCTCATAGAGCTCGGTGCCTGAGTCCCAAAGGTGCTTTTTCAAAAGGCAACTGGACTTTCTTTGTTTTTTCTTGAAGACATTTTGCTTCTCATCCAAGAAGTTTCTCCAGTTCTGACTTAAGAAGCTTCTTTTATGAGAAGCTAAATGTTTTCAAGGAAAAGCAAGTCCAGTTGCCTTTTGAAACAGCACCTTTGGGACAACTATGACCTGGATGACTGAGAATCACCATAGACACTCAGTGCCTGAGTTCTCTCATCCTGTGGCACAAGTGGGGAGGGGGGAGACATCTATAAAATTTGCCTGGGGGCCCAGAGAGCTCTATTTGCCCCCTTCATGCCTCTCACCCATCCAAGTTCAGTCAGTTGCTGTATTCATGCTGTTTACATCATTTCTTGGGCTGATCCAACAATATGTCATTGATGGGTTTTTCCAAAGAAACCTGGGAAAGTTACTCATGGTAGATCCTGTGAGTAACCAAATTACATCAGTCTAGTAAGTTGCTACTGTTATGAAATAATTTTGGAATAAACAGAGAACCCTGCCCCAATTGTTTGAGCACGAGAGGGGAGATTCAATCTCTAAATCTAAATAAAATACCACATGAGGCATGGACAATCAATTAGTCAAGCTGGAAGGATGTGAAAGTAAGATAAAATATTTTTGTTTGCGTATAAAAAAACCTAAAACCCTTGTTATCCATCTCCTTACAGAAGATTAGCCAATCCTGCACTAATGTGTAGATTGTACTTATTTACAGGCTGTTCATAACATATCTCAAATGCTATTAAAATGAAGAATGCTGATTTAAGATGACATTGATTCATTATTTATCTACATTTAATTAATTAAATTTAATTATATTTTATTTATTGATGTACATTTCTGTAATAACTACAATTCTATTAGCTCCCTAAAAATAATATGTTTCATTCTTCCAAAGCCCAAAATTTCTAGTATTCTACTGCTATACATTTAATTTTCCAAAATAGCATTCATAGAATGGGCCTATATTATCTGAACATTATACCCTAATCTGAACATTATGGAATAAAGGCGCGTATACTAAATATCTATAATTCACCCCATCGGTACCTATTTTACTTACAATGTTTCTGGTTTCACTTTTAAAAATCATTCTGTCTTGTCAGGGTCCTTACTTCATTCTGTTTTTTAACATTAAAATCATTAATGTCACCCACGCTCTTGTCATCTCTCGCCTGGATTACTGCAATGCCCTCTACATGGGGCTGCCCTTGGGGTACACCCGGAGGCTCCAGCTGGTCCAAAATGCAGCCGCACGGGTTGTTACGGGAGCTTCCCATTACTCCCATGTTACATCTCTCCTGCGCGAGTTGCACTGGTTACCAGTGGTCCTCCGAATCCGCTTCAAGGTGCTGGTGCTTACCTAAAAGCCCTTCACGGCATGGGCCCAGGGTACTTGCAGGAGCACCTACTGCCAGCCTCTCACTGACCAGCGCACTCGCATAGGGCAGCCCTCCTCTGGGTGCCGACGGCCGGGCAATGTCGGCTGATGGCACCCAGGATGAGGGTGTTCTCTGTGAGCGCACTGACCCTCTGGAATGGTTTACCCACCGGGCTCCGCACGGCTCCCGACCTCTGCTCCTTCCGCAAGGACCTAAAGATGTGGCTTTTTGCCTGACCTGCGGGGTGTTTTTAGTTTGGTTTTAATATGGGTTTTAATTGTTGTATTTTTAATTTATCTAAATTAATTTATTTTTACTGTTCTACGGTTTTAATCCTTTGTGAGCCACCCCAAGTCCTTCGGGAGAAGGGCAGCATATAAATTTGACCAAATAAATAATTGTAAATAAAATGTATATGAAATTTGGCACTTATAAAACAAAGTATTAGTCTGCACTGTTGTTTTTGTTTTTAACAATGCCCTCAGATTCATAAAAGCTCAAGAAATAAAAATACTGAGTGGTTGCAGGCCAGTTGATTGCATATATGCCTACCTGTGTTAAAGAATAACCACAATTGGAACTGATAGTCAATCTCCTGGAATGGCAGGATAGTGAAAAAGTAAGTGTGCAAAATGTTCCAAAATATTGTAGAATACTCCATTTACTTTCAGACCATGCCAAATTTTTCAGGATAGTTCTATGATTTCCAGAGTCATTCTGGAGACAATTCCTTGTCTGCACATGAAATTTTGCACAACTCAATCTAGAAAAGATGGAAGGAAGCTACCTCGCAAGTTTACTTTCTGTTAATTGATCATCTTTGGCTATCTATAGCCATTTGTCAACAAGCAGGTTTCCTTCATAATAATTCACAGAATTCAGACCTGTGGTGAGGTTTATAATGTGGCCTACTTGCTCCCCACTTGTTCAGGAACGCTTTGTATCTTTCAATGGATTTTAGGCAAAGGACAGATGAAAGCTAAGGACAATTGTAATTTACTTCAAGGTAGAAAAGGAAGAGAGGAAAGCAGCATAGATTGTATGTACAGAGCAGTTTGGTCAACTTAGTTTTTGGACTAATGGCTTTTGCTGATTCTCTCCCAAGGCTCAATGGACCAAATGATGATACAAAATGGACTACATATGCACGTGGCCTTTCCTTTCCCTCTCTTTTAAAGAAAGAATTTCTTTGTTTTGCTTTATTGCTCTGTTTTAAAGTTTATCCAACAATTTTTGTGTTATTCGAAATTCAAAACAGCATAACACTGTTTGTCGGTTTGGGAAAATCCATGCTATTATCATTCTTTGGTGCCTTCTCGAGATCACTGTGAGGACTGCAAAAAAGGAGTTTGAGTTCTTCACTCAACTTGAGGCAGCAAAAACACTCCATGCGTTCTTAATTGTGCTTTACATGGTTACTGCCTAGAGCCATTGGGAATCGAGTGGCATATGAATTTATGTGCTTTTAATATTTATATATCATATAATTAATGTTATATAATTATAATTTTGTAATAACAACTATTATTTTTATTACATCATTTCTGCACCACTTGACTGTTCCTAATATGGCCCACATGTGGATGCTGGGAATTCCCCATGCCTATGTTAGAACAAACAAACAAACATAAAACCCCACCTTCCAATCTTGATTTGGGAAAATATGTTCTTGGAACACAACCAGTTTTTCACTTAAGGCTTACTAACACTTTAACGCTATTCTTCTAATTAAATCAGATCAATTTCTGACCTCCAAAGGCCAGCAAAAACACTGTCCTTAGCATGGGGACAAAACAGATTTATTTCTGCTGTTTTACTCTAAATACAATTGGACAGCCATCCTCTGGTTCCTGAAAAGAATATTGTAGATGTTATTATATAGGAACAGGAGGCTTTCATCTCATCTCCCAGCTATTGCAGTACTTCCATAATCCTTATCCCTGTAACTGTGGTGTCAGAGGCTAAACCATTGGCCCTCAACCTTTTGGGCACCAGGCACTGGTTTCATTTTTCCGTAGGCTGGAGGAAGCATGGTTATACATGCTGTCTACAACCGTCGGATGTAGTTTTGCTTATAGAACTAGTATATAGAACATCAGAGTTACGTGGCCTGGATTTTGGTATGCTGCAAACCAGTGTCAATCCTTGGACTGGGGATGGGGACCCTTGGCTAAAGGAGACAAAAGAATAGGAGTAGGAGATGGGAATCCAAGACCTTCTTGGTTGTAGGAAATGCTACTACATCTACCCTGTTTCCCCCAAAATAAGACATCCCCTGATAATAAGCCCAATCAGGCTTTTGAGTGCATGGCAATAAGGCCAAGTGCTTATTTCAGGGTTCAAAAAAATGTAAGACAGGGTCTTATTTTTGGGAAAACACAGTATTAATCTGGGGATCCCAGAACTTTCGGGATGGGTCATGGCGTTGACGGGCATTGAAAATTTAGGACGTTGAAAGTACACTCTCAAAACAGATCCCTGAGGCATCACAAAAGAAAAAGGTACATAGCAATTAGGACTTAAACTGTTCCAAACACTGATTTATTTACAGGGTTGATCTATCCCATCTTCTACAGCTTCTTCCACCTTTTGTCCTTTTTCTAGGCAGGCAGCCACATACCCAAACAAAATAGTGGATGGAGCCAGCCATTTCTTTAAAAGCTATTTTTATAATGAAGTTTAAAGACTCATTTGGGGTCAGAAGTGTTCTTGGCAGTACAGATGCCCTGGAGGCAGTGCCTATGCTCCTCAGCATCTCAGACATCTTTTCCTTTGTTTTTGTTTTTTAAAATAAAAATTGTTTTTAATGCAATAAGCCAGCAGATTTGAGGATACCAAAGAACAAATTGGTGTCTCCAAGAATTACATTCCCAATGCTAATCAGTTCCAGGTCTGGAGCAGGTACAGAATATTCCTCTGGTCTTAATGAGATCACTCCTCCCTTATTTTCAGTCAGGAACTCAGCAAGCTTTTAAAAATCCAAGGGGAGTAGAAATCTCCATGCTTTAGTTTTCCAACATGGTAGTCATTATGCCAGCTTTTCTTTTTTTTAATATTCATTGCAACTTTTACTTTGAATTAACAGAACGAGCAGCAGGAGTGTATCACAGAGAAGGACGGTCTGGGAAATACCAGCTGACTTACGATGAGGCAAAGTCGGTGTGTGCATATGAAGGAGGACAGTTAGCAACACTCAAGCAATTGGAGGCTGCAAGAAAAATAGGTACAATGGTGTAGTTGATGTCACTAGAGAGTATAATCAATTAGAACAAGCACTGCACAGGATAATAAGACTTGAATGTATGTATCAATTCATTTCCATATGTGGGCTGAATAAATATGGTCAATCTCTAGATGGCAGCACCAAAAACTCCAACCCTTTGTGGCCATCTAGTGGTTAACAAACTTTGTGATGTCTATCCATCACAGGCTTTTTATTTTGTTTTGTTAAAGACCTGCCCATGTTTCAAAAAGTAAGTTATAAGCAGCACAAAGGGCAATATTCTGAGAACTCTGTGTACTAGGATACACATCCATTTGATCTTGAGTTGATTGTATGCTGGACAGATACATTTTAAAATATCCATACAATCAGTACAACATAGTCCTGGAACTTTCACCAAAGCAGGGGTGAAATCCAACAAGTTCTGACAGGTTCTGCAGAACCGGTAGTGGAAATTTTGAGTAGTTTGGAGAACCGGTAGTGGAAATTTTGAGCAGTTTGGAGAACCGGTAGTGGAAATTTTGAGTAGTTTGCAGAATCAGCAAATAACATCTTTGGCTGGCCCCAGAGTGGGGTGGGAATGGAGATTTTGCAGTATCCTTCCCCTGCCATGCTCACCAAGCCGTGCCCACGAAGCCACGCCCACAGAACCAGTAGTAAAAAAATTTGGATTTCACCACTGCACCAAGGTAAAGTGCATTCACATACATGATGTAAACCAGTGGCCAATATTAACTATATGTGGCTTGGGCTTGCACTATCAAGTAAAATATGAACAGCCTCATTTGTTGAACAGAAAATTCAGAATAGGGCAAGTCAAAGATATTTCAGCAGCAGGAGAAAAATATAAACAAAGGTTTGTTTATATTTATATTTGCAATACTTTGGATTCAATTTTGAAAGTTATTTCAGAAAATATTAACAAAGGTTTATATTTTTTTTCAGAATTAAAGTACAGAATGATGTGTTTAAATTATTACAAAATATTTTTGCTTGTCTTGGACAACTCTAGCTCCCTCAGCTAAAAAATGGAGATGAGCAGCGCCCCCTAGAGTTGGACACGGCTGGAAAGGAGAAAACTTTACCTTTATAAGGAATAAATGTACATGTTCTGAAACACAACGTGTGTATTCTACAGTGGATGGTGTTGTGTCAAATAGATTTGCATTCTGGGTAGAATAGAAATTAACTCACCAAGACTACAGTAGTGTAATGTTTTATGTTAATTAGGCATCTTTGAATAAAGATGCTCAGGACTACAGTACAATTTACTCAGCCTGTGCCTCCTAATAAGTTTTGATTGTATAAAGTGAAACGGTTCTTTTTGTGCTAAAAGGCAAAGATGACACAGTTAAAAAAATATGAACCAGGGATATACATTTCTCTCTGTCTAGGGTGGAAACTGTTTTGCTAGCAAACCCTAATTCATTTTTAAATAACTGGGACTGTATTGTATGGTGGTAATGAGCACAAGAAATTGTGAACCTGAAGTTCAGCATTCCCTCTTAGCCAATACTTGTCTTGTATGACACTTGCCTTTCATCCCTCAGGCTTCCATATGTGTGCTGCTGGCTGGTTATCTAAGGGAAGAGTCGGATATCCTATTGTCAAACCAGGAAGCAACTGCGGCTTTGGGAAGACAGGGATCGTTGATTATGGGTTCCGGCTCAACAAAAGTGAGAAGTGGGACGCCTATTGCTATAATCCTAATGGTACGTGAACATGAAATATATATATATATTTACAGCTATTTAGACTTAAGGATACACCTTTGCAAAAGCACCTGCCTTTAACTGCTGTGGCCCCTTAAAGAATACAATACGCTTAAGGATAGCAAAAGCTTTTATAGGCTAAAACCTACTTCATCAGATGCGTTAACATATCTTGATTTAGGATTGCATAGCTTCATGGTTGAGAAAATTATCTTGGCAATTTTAAATGATAACATTACAAGAAAAGAAATGTAGAAGGTATAGCCAGGGATAATAATTTTATTAGCAGTGACTGCTCACAAGATGGGCAGTATTGCAGAAATCTTCATATTGAATGGGTAATATACTGTATAATTGAATACTAGAGTTGGAAGGGACATTTTAAAAAATCTGATCTATCCCCCTGCTCAATGGAGGATCCGCTAGGTGTGAAACTCGCCACATCATGTTGCTGTCACATGACGTTTCGTGACTTTGTCCCATTCACAGAGCTGGGATGGCCTGCATGTGATGCATCCGGCCCACAGGCCACCAGTTTGACACCCCTGCACTAGAGCATGTAAAAAGGAATACACCATGATGTTTTGGGCTAGTAGTCACCAACACCCACAACTATTCTCAAAAGCACTCCTTATTTTCACACAATTTTCAGAGGCAGCCCAAGAATGGGCTATGTTTTTGTGCAGCTTCTCGACCCTTCTCTTGTGCAGCCTCTAGAACCTCCAAAAATCACACAGAATGGGGTGTGCTTTCATACAGTTTTCGGAGGCTGCAGAAGAACATTTTCCAAAGCCCTTCCAAGAATGAAGGCCTCCCGTGGCCCAGAGCTGCCTCAGGTAGGCCTCAGGGGCCTGTCAACAACAAAAAAAGAACATTGCCTGAAGATAAGCAATGCATGGCAGATTCTGGGGATCACACACACGATTGAATTGTATATTTTAAAAACTAAATTAAAAAAGTATTACTTCTCTTTTGTTTGGAGTGGGAAGTTGACATGCCAGCAGAGTCAAGTTAGGCATTTTCTGAAATTTTGACCCGCCAACCCAAAAGGTTTGCCGTCACTGCACTACAGCATTTCTAAGCGATATCCTGCCTGTTTGAAGAACATCATTTTATGTGGCGCAGCCTGTTTCATGTGCAATATGGAGTATGAGAAAAAGAACTTGTCCTATGCCAGCTAAAGAAGATTGAGCAGAACCTCTTGCTGAACAAGTAAGGTCGTATTCAATGGCCAAATTATGATGAAGTGCCCTAGAAAACAGAATAGTCTTCCAAAATAAAATATGTACTGTCACAATCTATCACATGGTAAGAGATTCAACACTCCACAGGAGAGATGGAAAAGACAACAACTAGGCAATCGACATCATTCTGAGCAGCGGCCCCGTACTGTGCCTAATTATACTGTGCTTGTATTCTAACACAAAGTGACTTGCCAAAAGCCACTCCACTGAAACATGCAGAAAGCAGGACTTAAAAGTTCATAAACAAATTAGATTCCTTATTCCAATAGACTCTGCTTCTTCAACCAACTCCTTTTGTTTCTGTCCTACGTTCAGGGCAGACTTCATTTACAATGACAAATATAAATTCAAACCTTTGTGAACATTCCTTTGCTTGCTAGAGTCTTTCTGGAGAAGGAACTGTAAGGAAAACAGCTGCGAGTGAAGACAGGGCTAGTCCCCGGGATAGGCTCCAGTGTCCAACCATGTCAAAGCACATAACATTGTTTCTGCCAAGTCCACTTTCCGCTGGCAACAGAACCAGTTCTTAAGCTATTGCTGTGCCCCAGCGGTTGCTGTTTGGGCCTCTTTGCTTGTCATTGTTAATTGCTTGTGACATTCAGTCCTGACTTGAGTTGCCAGAAGTTAGAGGTTACTCTAGGATAGTTGCGGAGATGTAATTCATAAGCAGGAAAAGCTCAGGGGAGACACTTTTATCATTCCGTGAAATATTCTTAAAACTATTCAGTTCAAAAGGGGTTAATTCAACATGTTACACCAAGCCGTGCTTTGGTTTATCCATGGTTGGTAAACAACACTTAATAGCTCACTTCACACTTAACATTACGCCACAGATAACTGTTGAGTCTGTACATTAAAGAAAAAACTAAAGAAACAACTCGCATTATGGCTTAGAATAATTTCTCAACCCATTACGGGAAGGAAGAGTTGAAAGTGGGATTTAAGCCTCAGTGGTTAAAGAGGCTGAACTTGTCAGCTGGAGATCAGTTTGAAAGCATGTAAATGCAAGTAGATTAATAGGTATCTCTTTGGTAGGAAGGTGACAGAGTTACATGCACCTTTGGTATATAGCCATAGCCATGCTGGCCACATGACCACAGAAATTGTCTTTGGACATCACTGGTTCCCTCGGCCAAGAAACAGAGATGGGTACCATGCCTTAGAGTCGGACATGACTGTCAAGGAAACCTTTACCTTTTAAACTGGATAATATAGAGAATATGCTTCCCAAAGATCTTCAATTTTGGGCGATCTTTCATTATCACTTGTCTGTAGAGACCTGCAATACCTTGGATTCAATTTTGAAAGTTATTTCCGAAAATAAGTCTTATTAAAGAGGAAGGTGGCATGTCGTGTCCTCCAAAGCTTAGAAGCAAATGTGAAGTGCCTCATCCCTATTTAATTAGGGAACCCATTGCTGCCACATGGCAGGGTGAGCTCCCATCACTCGCTCCAGCTCCTGTCAACCCAGCAGTTCGAAAGCAGGTGACCGCGAGTAGATAGATGGGTACTACTTCAGTGGACAACTTAATGGGGAGCCAACTGGGTCTCCCCTGGGCAATGGTGATGTCATCAGTTGATTCTTTTGTCACGGAAACACTTCAGTGCTTCCAACACTGAAGTGTAATATAACCCTGTTTAATGAATGTACAGATTCATTTCTTTTTCATAAACAATTGTGTTTTAGAATCTTTTTAAATGGAAATAGAATTTTCCATAATATGTTAGCTACCATAATAATATTAGACCACAATAGTCTAATATCAGAAACTACACTATATTCAATATTGGGGGTGCTTGATTTCTGTTCTTTCCTCCCCTTTCTTTCTTTCTTTCTTTCTCTCTTTTTTTTTCTTTCTCTTCCTTCCTTCCTTCCTTTCTTTTTCTTTCTTTCTTTCTTTTTCTTTCCCTTCCTTCTTTCTTTCCCTTCTTTCTTTCATTTCTTTTCCTTCCTTCTTCCTTCCTTCCTTTCTTCCTTCCTTTCCCTTCCTTCCTTCCTTCCTTCCTTCCTTCCTTCCTTCCTTCCTTCCTTCCTTCCTTCCTTTCTCCTAAATGTAACATTTTCTAAACGATAAGGACAACAATACTGTGCCTTCTTTGAAAAATCCTGCAGTTTTCTCCATGTAATAATCTTTCAGTGCAGAAAACACTCACAGATGTCAGGAAAATGGGAGAGGCCTCTTATTCATAAAATTACATATAGTCCACCTCTCTTCCTTTCCTATTTGGCCATATCCTCTGAGAGGCAAATCTGATTTTTTTTCCTCCCAAATGTATTGTTTGGGTGATGAAAAGCTTAATTAAACCAAGTTGTTTGCACTGGTTGGTGGTGAGTCATGTTCTTTCCATTCTAGAAAAAAATAGGTCTCCGTTACTAGCGAATGATGTTGAAACTTAAAAACAAGACTGCAGGTAGAACTGTGTCTTGAGGGGTTCATCATTATATCACTTTGGATTGTCTCATATTCCAATAAAAAAGAATTGACTTATGTGCTGTGTGCTGTGTTCTGTGCTAGAGTATTAGCCCATTTTCTAGTTAAAAATAGTTTCAATATGCTTGCTGCTTTATATTCCCATCTGGATGACCTGGAGAATCAAAACATGGTTCTTAATCATCTGAGATAATAACTTGGTTGTTGAGTTGACACAAGCTGTGCGGTTATATAAACACTTTAAATAAATTACATAAATATGCCTTCTTAGATTCAGCAGAAAGGCATTGAATTGGCCTGTTTCTGCTTGTAAATATCTGGAAGGTATTGGCTGTGGACAGGGCCGGATTTTCCTATAGGCTAACTAGGCTTCAGCCTAGGGCCTCAAGATCAAGAGGGGCCTACATTCAAATTGTTAGCAAAATTAAAATTACACTTTCACTATAGGTGAAAGGGCCTCATAAGTGGAATAGCCTAGGGCCTCTTTTCATCTAAATCCGGCCCTGGCTGTGGAATTGCTAAAAGCACATTAAGCACACAGATTTTTATATTTCTGTTATTCAGTTATTCATTTGAGGAAGGCAGTGGAATCCCCTGAATACAAGTAGATGACTTATGATCACAATTAAGCCCAAAATTTATGTTCCTAAGCGAGACATTTGTTAAGTGAATTTTGCCCTGTTATGACCTTTCTTGCCACAGTTGTTAAGTGAATCAGTGCAGTTCTTAAGTTACTAACATGGTTGTTAAGCGAATCTGGCTTCCCCATTGACTTTGCTAATCAGAAGGTTGCAAAACGGGATCAAATGACCCCAGGACATGGCAACTGTCATAAATATGAGTCAATTACCAAGCATCTGAATTTTGATCACGTGACCATGGGGATGCAGCAACGGTCATAAGTGTGAAAAATAGTCATAAATCGCTTTTTTCAGTGCTATTGTAACTTCAAACAGTCACTAAATGAACTGTTGTAAGTCAAGGACTACCTTTAGGTGCTTGGAGATTTAGGAATGAATTAGGGTGAAGGAGTAGAAGTTAGACTAGACAGCAATACGAAAAGAAAAGAAAAATGACCTGGATAGAGATACTGAGTATGTTTTCATTTCTTCTGAAAGTCTGTAGAGGTTCTCAGTCATCCAGATCATGGTTGTCCCGAAGGTGCTTTTTCAGGAGGCAACTGGACTTTCTTGTTTTTTCTTTTGAAGACATTTCGCTTCTTATCCAAGAGGCTTCTTCAGCTCTGACAGGATAGTGGGGAATGGAAGGATTTATATTCCTGTCTGAAAGGAGTATAAATCCTTCCATTCCCCACCATCCAGTCAGAGCTGAAGACCTGGATGACTGAGAATCTCTACAGACTTTCAGAAGAAATGAAAACATACTCAGTATGAAAAGCACCTTTGGGATTCCTCTGAAAGTGTGCGCATTGTTTTTGTTGGCTTCTGAATTTACTGCTACCTGTAGGTGGCCAACCTGCAGTGTGGTAAGAGCTTGTTCTACTGATAGGAAATAGTAAGCTATATGGAGAAAAGCATGTGTTTGAAAGATGGCTAACAATGTATCCAGCCAATTTAATATGCAGATTTACAAAAGCATATATGATTTAAATTAGTTTTCAGGACTGTTAGAGGTGAGCTGTAGAAAGTTGGCACAAAAAAAAAACCAAACCCCACGTGCTAAAAAGGCTGCAAAGGCACAATTTGACATCTGGGACGAGTATGACATCTGATCTGACGTTGTTATTCCTCTCTCAGGAAAAGATTGTGGTGGAATCTTCACAGCGTCAAAACATGTTTTTAAAACTCCTGGGTACCCAAAGGAATATGAAGATGACCAAGTCTGTTACTGGCATGTAAGAGTGAAGTATGGCCAACGGATCAAAATCCAGTTTCTTGACTTCGACCTTGAGGATGATACTGCCTGCATGGCTGATTACTTGGAAATATACGACAGCTACGATGATATAAATGGTTTTGTGGGCAGGTAAAAATGTTCAAATCTTTCATAGTACAAGATGTACAAATTGCGAATGGTTGGGTGAAAGAATCAGAGAAAAGGCCAAGTTTTTTTTTTTTTAATTCCACCCAGTCTCAAAGGATTATGTATCATGTTTACACACACAGAAGCCAAGCTAATAAGCATATATAAGTACAAGCCCAGTTAATAAGTGCCAAAGGAATGCTAATAGTCACACACTTTTTCCTTCTTTTTTCCATCCACTCCTTCTTTGTCCCTTGCCCAGGGGAGCCCATCTTAGACCCAGTCCTCACCATCTTCCAAATTCATGACACTTGCTTAGAGGAATCTATAATCCCAATCAATCTCCTCTCAGTCCTGATTCTGTCATCTTTTCAAACTATTTTCCCTCTCATTCCTTTTCCCTTACCGCTCACTGAGAAGTGTTTCTGATTCCAATAGGAATCTCCCAGGGTTTTTTTTATGCTTTTCAGCTCCATGCAGAATGACAGTGACAAAGGGTTATGGCAGATGAAGTTTGAAACACCCAAAGATCTTTGCCTTAATTAATCTTCTTCCATGGAATTTTCTTTACTTTCCTTGTCTCAGCAATTATTAGTGGAAAGCAGTGGTGAAATCCAAAATTTTTTACTACCGGATCTGTGGGTGTGGTTTGGTGGGCGTGGCTTGGTGGGCATGACAGGGGAAGGAGTACTGCAAACTCTCCATTCCCACCCCACTCCAGGGGAAGGAGACTGCAAAATCTCCATTCCCACCCCATTCTGGGACCAGCCAGAGGTGGTATTTGCTGGTTCTCCGAACTACTCAAAATTTCTGCTACCGGTTCTCCAGAACCTGTCAGAACCTGCTGGATTTCACCCCTGGTGGAAAGCCTTCCCCCCTAGTATTCCATCTCCCACCCCAACAGAAAGAGAAAATAAGGGAAATTAATCTCTTCTCCTGTGGGCATCCTCAGGAGGAAATGCCAATTTGTGGCTCATGGATATTAATTTTAGATTCTAGTTTTATTGGCCAGGCATGGTGGGATGGTGTAGCTCTTTAGATACTGTATCTGTTACTGCTTTATGACTTTCCTTTCTCTAAACACTCTCTTGAGAATGTGGGCATCAGAGTAACACCAGTGGGAAAAGTGTCAAGTTTATATCATTCTGGACTTTTTCATCCTGCTGATTCATCCTCTGGGGAGCAGAATGTATTTTGTTGGACCTGCTTCTGATTCAGTCCAATGTGATTTTTGATATAGTCAGACACATGTTATGATAAACAGACCACATAGCGCTTGGAGCTACTTTACTGAGAGAGCCCTCGGATTTCTGCCCACAAAGATTGTTTTCAGGCAAGAAGTACTGTAACTGAGATTACTGATTGTGTTTCAAGCTTCTCCAGAAGCTGGATTTGAAAAATTCTGGACCTAGGGTTTGTTTTTCTCTCATTTTCTCACATATATCTGATTACAAATATGTATGAATATGTAATACACAAATGTTTTTAAAAGTATATTATTCAGTGGGAGTAAAACAGGGGTGAAATGCTGCCAGCTCTATCCAGCTCGCGGTAGCTGGTAGTGCCGGCGGCGGGTAGTTCAGAGAACTGGTAGCGCCAGGGGCGGGAGGCTCCACCCGCCCAAACCAGGATGTCATCCCGTCCTGGTTTTGACCATCTGCGCATGCGAAGAAGGCTTTGCATATGCGCAGATGATGGCACAAGCAGACAACAGCGCATGCACATCAGTAAACCGGTAGGAAAGGTAAGTACATTTCACCCCTGGAGTAAAACATTTCCTTTCCATACTAAGAGAATTCTCGAGGAATGCCTGTAAGGCAGCAGTTCCCAAACTTTCCAGCTTGGTGGCCCAGCAGGGGTGGGGGGTGGGTGGCAGGTGCACATGCGCATGCACAGCTCTGTGTGTGCAAGCAGAGGGGGCACACACCCTCCACTCCTGAGAATGAAGCTTCGCGCGCGAGCAGAGGGTGCTTGCCCTCACACATGATGCTCCACTCACGCAAGCAGAAGGGGCTTGTGCTCATGCATGAAGTTCCACTCAGGAGAATGGAGCTTCGCGCACAAGTGCTAGCGCCCTCCACTTGCACGAGTGGAACTTCACATGTGTGCTTGCCCATCTCTTCCATGGCCTGGCTTTGAACAGGCCACAGCCTGGTAGTAGACCGCGGCCCAGGGTTTGGGGACCTTGGCTATACGGTATTGTCAAAAAGTCAAGATGTTGGATCCCAATGGTACAGTCAAAGTTCCTCCTGTTTATATCTGACACACATTTATTTGTATCCATTTTATTATTTTCATAAATAAGTCAAGGTGACAAACATACCTTATACTCTTTCCTCCTATTTTTCCCACAACCATGTGGAATGGAGTGGGCTGAGAGTGAGTGACTGGCCCAAAGTCACCCAGCTAGCTTTCATGCCTAAAGTAGAATTCACAGTCTTCTGGTTTCTAGCCTGGTGCCTTAACCACTAGACTAAACTGGTTCTCTAAAACCATAAAAAACAAGAGGAGCTTCAACTGCACCATCGTGGCCTCTATGTTGTTGGTTTTTTTACTACCTCCTGCAGACATTCCTTTTGCTTAAGGAGCTAAATATATCCCACCTAGATGTAAGATGGATGGAAGGAATTGGAGAATAGATGCTTCAGAGCATATTTTCTTACTCTTACAAATTAACACCATCCACCTATTATTCCTATCTTTCATTATAAGATTTAGTAGCAGATGTGCTAGGCATTTTTAAAAAGTGTTTTGTAAAATGTGTTAATGCAAACAGAACACTTTTCTTTGAACTGCTCAAGCAGTAGCCAAATCTTGTCCAATGTTTGCATGGCTACTAAAACATAACTCCCAATGATCCCTGCCTACCTATGCATTACTAATGATCTCACACAGGAAGTATCTCTGATGCACATGGACCAGTGACCACAGAGAGTTTTTGAATCAGCTATGCAGCCCTTGAAAAAGACACAGCTGCTTTAAAGCACCAATGAGAGATGCTTAGTTCTAGTAATGCATTATCTTTCAAATGCTTTGCGCAGTTTTGGCATTTAGGTTAAACTTGCCCTTATTTTTTATAAAGAACTCATGCCCATCCAACCTTAGGTGAATTAATAGCACCCTTAGCTTGGAAGCTAATAAGAGCTTGATCCCTGAATTTGAGAGAGAGAGATATTTTTACCTTTGCAAAGGGGTTTCTTTGCCCAGCCAAAAACACAACTCACCAAGTAATTCGGACAAAGCAAAAAGCATTTATTAAAGGGAGGGGTCCTTTTCAGGGTATAGATACATACCTTTGGTATATGAGACATCAGAAAGCAATTGACATTGATTATATGTGAGACTTGATCAACAGAAAACATTGATTTTAGACAACATTCAGCAAGTGGTAAATGTATGGTTTACACTACTCTTTCACAGCTGGACTATATCTTTCTTAAAATTTGCTAGTGTATTCAAGGACTTTTAGCATACAGCTCTCTTTCCTAGACAGGGATGCCCTCCGTACAGTCACTCATGCTCTCGTTATCTCGCGTTTGGATTACTGCAATGCCCTCTACATGGGGCTGCCCTTGTGATACACCCGGAGGCTCCAGCTGGTCCAGCAGGTTGTTACAGGAGCTTCCCGCTACTCCCGTGTTACACCACTCCTGTGCGAGCTGCACTGGTTACCGGTGGTCCTTCAGATCCACTTCAAGATGCTGGAACTATAAAGCCCTCCATGGCACGGGCACTGGGTACTTGCAGGATCACCTCCTACCAGCCTCCCACCGCCCAGTGCATTCACATAGGACTGCCTTCCTCCGGGTGCCTTCAGCCAGACAATGTCAGCTGATGGCGCCCAGGATGAGGGCGTTCTCTGTGGGCACACCGACCCTCTGGAATGGGTTACTCACTGAGCTCCGGACGGCCCCCGACCTCTGCTCATTCCGCAGTGACCTGAAGACATTGCTTTTCCAACAAATTGCCTGATCTGCTGGGAGTCTTAGTTTTAACTTCTTGGGGATTTTAATGGAATTATTTTAGTATTAATTTTATTGTTCCGTTGTTTTATCTTTGTGAGCCGCCCCGAGTCCTTTGGGAGAAGGACGGCATATAAGTATGAATAAACTAAACTAAACTAAACTCTTATTACGTAGTTGCTGAAAAAGCAAATTGTCACATACCAAGGAAATGGCCTTGACTGAAGAAAGAAAAACATTTTAATTTTCTTAAAGTTAAGTGGCCTAGACTGCCATGTTAAAAGTGATATTATCTTTTAAAATGCTAATAAAAAAGCCTAAAATTTGAGGTAACATCTTCTCTTGTCCCCTTGCCTTCTTTCACTTTAAAAAAATAATTTTGAAACTTTTAGTAATGGAAAATTTATCTGTCAGGGCGGGAGGGTGAAATATTTAGGAGTAAAAAAATAATGGAGAAAATACCTTATGGATCCACTTCTTGAACATTAAAGGATTAAAACCTCCCTGTGTGAGGGGAGCTAACTCTTTGGCAACCATATTTGAAAATATGTTGTACTCATTCCCACAAAATGAATGTTGGGTGGACCTGACCATTCACAAAATGACTGTCAAACATTGCTTTACAAAAAGCCACCTGTTCCAAAATCCAAAGCAAGCACCTAACACCCCAGCCTCATTTGCCATTTGATTTTGGGGGAAAGTAATAAACATGTCACTGTTATTTGACTGACTTATAATGTTATGTTTTTCAGATACTGTGGTGATGAACTACCAGATAGCGTCGTTAGCACAGGTAATACAATGACCACAGATAAAACTACGATATAACATTTTCCTCTCCGATTCAAAGAGCTAGAAGCCATGAAATCTGAGTTGCAATAAGCTGAATGATCACTTGATCATGGGCCATCAAGTCATTGTACATTTTATCCATGATGATCTATCTCTGATCTGGTCTTTCAGGTCTTCCATCACCACATTCATTGTTATTGTAACTGAATTCATCCATCTTGCTGCTGGTCATCCTCTTCCTATCTTTCCACCTTTCCCAGCATTATAGCCTTCTCCATAGATAAGTATTCCCGTAATATGTCCAAAGTAAGATAATCGGTGGCTGGTCATTTGTGCCTTGAAGAGAACTCTGGGTTGATTTGTTCAATGATCCATTTGTTTGTTTTCTTGGCTGGCCATGGTATTTTCGGGAGCCATCAATTTCAAAGTTCAAGTGTCAATACTCTTCCTACTTCTTCAAAACCCACAATGATCATTAGGTGGCAACAAACATTCCTTTACCTTCTTATTGCTCTCTAATGGTCACCTGGATGTTTACAGCAGTAATTTGGTAGCCCTACATATAGCACTACCTGAAGATAGGAAAGTCACCACTAAGTTTAACCATTTCATCAGATAAACATTCTTCAGATTTGTTTTTTTTTTAACTTTTCAGTCTGGCATCCAACCTGTGATTTGCTGGTGGCAACCCATTCAAGTATTAATGAAAGATCTGTAAGAACCCTGAAGAAAAAATCTATACCTTTCTTTTAAATCAAAAAAATGCCATAGAGCAGAGGTCTTCAAACTTGGCAGCTTTAAGACTTGTGGACTTCAACTCCTAGAATTCTCTAGTCAGCATAGCTGGCTGGAAGTCCACAAGTCTTGAAGCTGCCAAGTTTAAAGACCTCTGCCATAGAGCTTTCTGTTTCCATTGTTTGTATAAACAAAAAAGAAATGGTATTATTCTCTTCCGTGCATACATGGTCTCTCTCTTTCTTACTCCAGGAAATGTCATGACACTGAAATTTTTGTCAGATGCTTCAGTGACAGCAGGCGGCTTTCAGATTGAATACACTGCTATCAACTCAACTAAAAAGATTGTAAACCCTAAAGCTACTACGAAGTATTTTCCAGGAAAATTTGGCATTGTGTAAAAGAATTTTGCAAAGAAAAAAGATAAAAGCCTGTAAATGCTACACCTTGTGGAAGTTGCTAGCTTTCTCCCAGAAGATCCCATTTCCATGACTTCTGGCCTCCCCTCCCAATGTATTTTCCTCTTCTTAGCCATTAATCCAGGTACTTCTACTGAACTGAGCTGAGCTCTCCCTTCTTTTCCACTACTGCAGAATCTGCTTTTTAATATTTTGAGTCAAGGATCTGGGGGAGTGATACTCGACTATGGTAGTATGTTCCTTTCTGCTTCAGAGCTCCTGGGTAGTATCTTTTTTCCTCCTCTTTTCTATTTTTCTTGTACTTTTTTTTCATTCTTGCACTTTTTAGCTTTCTGATTATTTTTCTTTTTACTTTGCATTAGTTTCTATCTTATTTTTCTTAAAACTTTTTAACAAAAGCGTAGGACGGAAATACAAAAATATAACTGGAAACGTTTTATAGAAAACAGAAAAATGTGAATTTATGATTTATGGTTTTGATGATTAGACAGGATTATAGAAAGACTTGCTGTAATTTTAGAGAAAGAAGTAAATTTATAATTGTACATATAACTGCTGTAAAGAACATCAGAAGACACTTCCTTGTATCTTTTTTCTTTCTTTTTGCACTTTTGGCCTTCCCTTTAATTTTTTTCTTTCTTTTCTTTTCTTTTTAGTTTGTACTAGTTTTTAGCTTTTTAAAATCTTTTAGTAAAATTATATTTTTGAAAAAACTCCTGTGTGGTAACTCCCTTAGTTGTTATACAGCAGGGATTTTCTTGAGCCAGAAGGTTGTAAAGACGTATTCACTCACTAAATTTCTCTTAAAAACTACTCTGCATTTGATGTATTATTAAGAAGCTGAGGTAATAAATATTTAAGACTTCTTGAAAGGAATACCTTTGGGGGGGGCTTTAATTTATCTGAGGAGGAAGAGGCAGACCTCACAACATCTGTTTGCTTGCTTATTATTATTGGGGGTGAAGGGTGATTTCAAATCAGAGTTGACTCCTGATGATTGCCTGGACAGGTCCCTGCATTTTCTTGGCAAGATGTCAGAAGTGGTTTGCCATAGCCTCCTTCCTAGGACTTTGAGAATATGATTAACCCAAGTCGTTTTCCTTAATTCAGACTATTGTCTTATATCAATGGATATGGAAAAAAAGCAGTACAATACAACATTAGATACATCCCTTTATTGATTAGTTGAGTTTGCATAATGCAATATACAAATATTAGATAAATCACCTTTTACTCAGCAACTATGTTGGAAAGCCTTCAAATTTACAAGAATGTTTCATTTTTCATTTTATTGTTAAATATATTCTAAGGTTTGTTTCCACATCTTACAAGATCCCTAGGATGTCATTGTGGAAATTTCCATAATCTACCTTAAAATTAATATAAATGTAAGTGTCTTGTCTGAACTACTTCATTTTACCGAACATTTCAAGGGGATGATCAGATAGAAAATTCGATATAAACTGAAAATGACATTACATTTATGTTTTTTATGTTTTTGTTTGTATGTTTTTCTTTTTCTCTGTTTGTAAAAAATCTTAATAAAGTTTCTACAAAAAAAAGAAAAGAAAAAGAAAATTCATTAAATGGGAACCTGAACTAAAGTCATAAGCCTACCATACTCTGTGTGTGTGTGTGTGTGTGTGTGTGTGTGTGTGTGTGTGTGTGTGTGAAAAATTGAGGCTTCATATGTTCTTATGAAACAGCAGATTTTACAAATTTAATCCATAGATTACCTGAGGTTGCTAATTAAATTCTGCCATCTAGCGGTTTCAAAGAGCAGCATCCAAAGTACCACTAGCATTTATATAGACGGGACACAGAGGGAAACAGGATGGAATGGAAGGGTACTTATGTTCTCACATCAGCAATATCATAGTTTGACCAATTGATAGGGTTGCCCAAAGCTTCAAAATACACTCTGATTCACTCTGATGAAATTTCATGCAGCTGCTGACAAGTAAACAAGCACTCTCTTCTCTTATAAAAGAAAACTGGTGGATTACAGTACTACTGTATGCTTAACTTTACTGTGTTGGCAGTTTAGTAGCCTTGACAAGAATCCTATGCATACTCAGAAGCTAGGACTATCTACAAATATCCATAAGGTGATTTGATAGCCAAGAATCAAACATTCACCCTCCTTTCCTGCCAGTCATGGTTTTGGGGTTTTGCTGATAGCCTTAATAAAAACCTTTTCTAGTGAGCTATGCAAAGAGATAAATATGCAAAAGCATTAAAAGCCTCTTTAGCTGCTAAAACTGCTGGAAGGCATGCTAGAGGCAACAGGAAATACCTTGATAAGGCAGGTCCTAGTGCCTTCTCCCCACCACAAAAACTGTATAGCCTCTGTATCATGAAGAGGACAAAGAGGAATTCTTTACATAAGCCTGCTGATTAGCCCAATATTTTGGGTTCACAATCAACCAGACAGGATGGGTTCTAGCAGTATACCAAGCCTAAAATATTATGCAATTTGTGTTTGGTGATGCTGTGTAAATCCAGGCTCAAGAATTAAGAGTTTTTCCAAGTTGAAAATACAAAGAGCAAGGAATGAAAAACATCTCTAAATCACACCAATTCAGCCCATTTCTCTACATATTAATAATAGGACTCAACAAGTGGATAAAAATGTCAAATCCTGTCTAAACATCTGACTGACTGTGCAACTGGCCAGGATAATAATTTAAACTTGTATGCCACCCAATTCCCAATGACTCTTAGGATACCAATTTCAGAAGGCTGGGGTCTCCACATAAGATGCCTACCCCATTCCTTTACATCATATTCACAATTCTTAATTGTTCTAGAAGCTAAGACCCTTAAGCTAACAAAACATGTAGAAAGCAGAAAACACTATATAGCCCCTACTTGTCCAACTGGTTTTCCAGCTTCTTTTCTTTTTCTATCTTTTAACAAGTAGGTATTTTTTAGTTTTGAGCTAAGCCAGCCTTTATTAATAATAAAAACAAACAAAAGAGCACATGCAAAAGACATTTTCAAAAATAGAAGCTATAAACAAGTCAGATACAAAAATGCAACAGAATTCCTAGAAGTGGCACTTTGACAAATCAGCCATTAAAAGGCAAATTGAGAAAAGCTTCATCTATAAACTGCTCAGTCAGAGTCACTCCTAATCATAGCCTTTGTAAATTACACCTCTCTTACAGTATTCAACAACCAGATAAGCAGGAATCAGTACTAGATAAGAGGAACAATACCCCAATCAAGGCTGAAAGTCAAACTACCTCTTAAAAACGGGCAACAAACTTGACTTCCCCATGCTCTGATGTTACTTCATCTGATTAAGAAAAAAGAAAAGCAAGGACACAGAACACCAAGATCCCAACTATTTAACCCTGAACTACGTTTATTTTCCACCTTTGCAATATAAATACATTTTACTTCGGACTGTGATCACGGTGAGCAAACATACACATGCATTTAATTAAGTGTGCAAAGAGCTGCGGTCAAGTTTACAAGGCTGTATCCGATCATTCTTAACTGAACCTTACAATCAAAATTGCCAAATCGATTCTTGCGCTTGTGCATACTTTTTACCCCTTTGGAAGTTTTCAACAGAATCAACTCCACAATTCTGATCCCCCCTCCAATCATTCAAATGGGATTTGGAGTGAAGTACAGTTTTAGGTGCAAAGCATGTTTGAACTTTGAGCTGCTAACACTTCATTTTAATCAAATCTACTAAATGCTTTCCACAATTCCGTTTTGCTAAAAAAAACAAAACAAAACTGAAACGTGTACATTTTGGTCACTCAGTGGATGAAGTGACCGGTGGTGCCAAATTCGTGCTCTAGCTCATTTAGATGTAAAATTGATGCGTAGATTTAACAACCTATTAACTTTAGCTAAAGTCATCTTAAAGTTCGATTTTATGCAAACTACCCTAAAGCATGATTTGCTTAACCCTGTTGCTATTGAGTTGGAGGCATTAAACTCAAGTTTTGCCGGCTTAGACCCACGTGACGGTCTGGCTCTACCAATTCATGCGTTCCAAGCAAGCCTTCAAAACCTTAGTCTGGGGGGAGGGGGCTTATTTTGGAGAAAGTTCTACCGATCTTACTGAGTGGAGGTGAGTCATAAATAATGAGCGTGGATTGCAATATCAGTTTGTCTACAAGACAATGAGCAGAGCATCTCTGTCGAATCGCCCACTCAAGCTGGGCGCCCTTGCGACGTGCAAAATGCTTTCCAAACACGAGCACCTCGTTGGTTGCCTTGATCCTTAACAGAGAGGAGACAAGCAACGACGGGCATTGTGGATGAACGACCCGGCTTCCTTTTGCACGCTAGCCGTTTGCCCTCGGCGAAGAAAACTGCGATCCGCAACGCCTTCGATTCCAGTAAGGCAGAGGTCTTCAAACTTGGCCGCTTTAAGACTTGTGGACTTCAACTCCCAGAATTCTCCCAGAAGCTATGCTGGCTGGAGAATTCTGGGAGTTGAAGTCCACAAGTCTTAAAGCTGCCAAGTATTGAAGACCTCTGCAGTAAGGGGAAAAGAGGTGAAAGGGGGGGGGGAGGGAACATGTCGATCGATGATTCCGCACTCTCCCTCGCAACGGCGGGGGCAAGAAGAGCAGAGAGAGGCATTCTCCGCGCTCGACCTCTCGGCGCTCTGCCTTCTCAAATCCACGCCCCGCCTCCTCCCGCTCTTCCCGAGCGTTGATTGGGCGAAAGCGGCCCCCCAAGGCTCCGGCTCCCGCGCTTCGCCATCTTAGCCCGGGAGAAAAGGAACGCGAGCGCGGGAAGTGCGTTCGAGAGCGGGGGCGGCAACTTCACAGCCGTTTTTATCCTCTCCCCCCCCCCCGCCCTCCCACTCCTCGAGCCGTTAGTCCGCGATGGGACCCTGCGACGGTTCAAGCATGCGGGCCCTGCTGGAGACCCTCGAGGACCCAAGCGCCTCGCCGGGGGTGTTGACAGACGCGTGGCTGACCCTCACGAAGTGAGTCCCGACCATGACTCCTTGTGCTCTCCGCGATAGGATGCGAGAGACGTGCCCGGCAGCGGCAGTCCGGCCAGCCGTGTGCAGGATATTTAAAAGAAAACAAAAGCAAAACCAAGTTGGTTTAAGGGGCGGCATTATATTCTTGGCTCCCCTACGGACTGTCCGAGAAGCCTTTATATATATATATTATATATAATATACACCAAATGGTGGCATGTAATCCCTCTTTGCCAAATCCACGGAGTTACTGAGCGTCTCTTCCTATTGCAGCGCAGCATCCTGACGCTATGCAGCTTCCTGAGCCATCGCCGCCACGGATTTCTTTTCATTGCCTAATGCCCTTCTCGGAAATTGGGGTTTTTTTTTTTTTTAATAATTATTTTTATGGAGGGTGGGGAGGAGAAAGGGAAAAGTGAAATCTTTGCTTCCGGCCGTTCTCAGTCTTGGGTTGAAAAGGTTCCACAATTCACTCGTTTTCTCTTCGCTTTTTTTTTTTAATTTCTTGGGTTTTAAACGTGCCAGCAGGGATTCTGTGCTTTTTTGGAAAAAATGCTGTAGAGAAGAGAAAAATTTTTTGGGGGGGGGGCGTATTTGGACATAATGTTGCAGGAAGTTTTCTGACATACTGATGGTTCTCGTTGGAATTAGGCTTCCCCCCCCCCCCTGAATCTCAATTTGACTGGTGAAGCTTTGGTGAGGGGCACCTCTTCTTGGGATATTTGTTTGCTGCACAATCGAAAGCTAAAATATTCTGATAATGGCACGGGGGAAAAGGCATTAGTGCTATATCCCACTACAGCTTTTTTTTTTTAATAGGTACAGTTGATTATGTGCCATCGCGTAATTTCATAGATTCTTTTTCCCCAGGATGATCTGTTCCTGATCTAGTTTTTCAGGTACTTGATGGGTACATTGGTATACCCATCACCAATGTCATTGTGTCCATCTGTTTTGATGCTGGTCGTCCTTTTCCCTCCCACTTTCCCAGCGCTGCAGATTTATCTAGAAAACTAGGTCTTCACTTCACACAATGTATCCAGAATATGATAATTTGATCAAAGGTGGTGTAGTGAAAGCTCTGGGTTGATCTATTCTGTGATGCATTTATTTTGGAGGGGTTTTTTTTCCCTTGCTATCCAAAGTACATTCAGGACCCTTCTCCCACCCAAAAGTTTAAAAAGTATCAATCAGCTCTTTTCCTTTCTTCATTCTTTAAAATCCAACTTTCACTTCCATAGTGTCACAGTGAAGACTTGCCTGCACAGTTCTGATCTTTGAAGTTACAGATAGTTCCCAGCATCTGAATATCTTTTCCAAGGTCTTCATGGCTACTCTACCAAAAGCTGAATTGAGAAGTGTTTCTTGGCTGATGATTTCTGTACTGTTACTAATTGATCTTAAAAGACAAGCTTATCCATCACATCAGTATAGATAGTCCTCATTTAGTGGCCATAATTGGGGCTAGCAGTTTGATCGTAAATTCTCCAAAGCACCTGAACCCAGGACAAGAAGCAATGGATGGAAACTAATCGAGGAGACAACCAACTTAGAACTAAGGAGAAATTTCCTGACAGTTAGAACAATCAGTGGAATGACTTGCCTCCAAAAGTTGTGGGTATTCCAACACTGGAGGTTTTTAAGAAAAAATTGGACAACCATTTATCTAAAATGGTATAGGGCAGTGATGGCTAACCTTTTTGCCATTGCGTGCCAAAAGCGGGGGGAGCGGGGGGGGTCACAGGTGCGTGTGCCCACATCCATAATTCAATGTGCCCCCCCCATTTCCACCTGCTTTTGGCACGTGATGGTGGCACGGGTCCAGTAGGCCCGTTTTTTCCTCCTCCCCAGGCTCCAGAGGCTTTCTAGGAGCCTGGGGAGGGCAAAAGCAGCCTTCCCCATCCCCCTGGAGGCCTTCTGGAGGCCGGAAACAGCCAGTTTCCCGACCTCCGGTGGGACCGGAAGGCCTGAAAATCAGTTGGCCAGTGCGTGCATGCGTGCTGGAGCTGAGCTAGGGCAACACTTGCGTGCCCACCAAAATGGCTCCGCGTGGCACCCGTGCCATAGGTTCGCCATCATGGGTATAGGGTTTTCTGCTTGAGCTGGGAGTTGGACTAGAAGACCTCCAAGGTTCCTTCCAACGCTGTTATTCTGTAAAGCAAAGTGGTCACTAAGTGAAACCACAATTGTGCTTTTCCTTCAGCTTTGCTTTGTAGACCTTCAAAAGTTATAAATGCGAGCATTGGTGACAAAGTTATTTTTTCATCACCATTAGAACTGCATGTGAAATAGGCAGTCACTATACAAGTCTACTTCTATCTTCATTTCCAATTCTAAAGCTGGTTGTTGTACCTGTTGTCATTAGTTTGGTGTCTTTAATTTTAATTCCATTTTTTTTTTACTCTGTTCCTTAACTATTTACTAGAGCTTGGAGATTCTTTGCATTACTAGTAGTACCATCAGCAGTACACATATAATTGATACTTCTCCAGTTTTAAAACCATGCTCATCTTTTTTCATCCCACTTTCTTTTAATATGTATTCAGCATATAAGTTGAATAAAATGAGAATATACAGCCTTGCTACACTCCTTTGACAACCTGGAGCCACTCTGATGTAAACAAGGCCTTACTATAATTAATGATGCACACAGAGACTTCCTTTTGGTTTTCTTTGGCTTTCTCAATTATACAGGGTACATTAGCAATAATGCTTTGTGTTCCTTAGCTTTTTCTAAAACTTGTTTGTCATCTTTTCCAGGTAGGGCTGTAATTTTCATAATCTTTATTATTTTGTTAATGTGAAAGTAAGGATATTATATGATTTTATTAATAAGATTTATATGACTGCCCATCTTGCAAGAAATGATTGAATAGCATACAACAATCAGTAAACAGAATAAATATAAAAATAATCACATAAACAGTAATTATTAATTTTAAAAAAAACACTAAGAAATGTAAAACACACAAACTAAGTGGAGAAATTAAAAAATCAACCTAAGAATGTTTCCAGTTCCCTGGGGTCCCCAGGTTTGCTGACACAACCAGGTCTTGAGGGTCTTCTGGAATGAAAACTGGGATAGACCTAATCTGATTTGACGGGGTGGGGAAAATAATCCATAGGGCGGGCGCCACAGCAGATAAGGCCTGCCTTCTGGGATCTACCAAAAGCAGATATCCCTGGCAAGTGGTGCCCACAACATGCCTTCTCTGCCAGATCTAATGAGACAGGCTAATATAATTGGGAAATGGGATCCAGATCACCTGGTCCCATGCCATAAACAACTTTTAAGGGTTTGAATTGGACCCAGAAGCCAGTGCAGCTCTTGGTATGGATGATGTAATGTGTGTTCTGTTAGGAGAACTGCCACATAACTGCCACTGCTGCTGCATTCTAAATCAGTTGAAGCTTCCTGATAATTCTTCAAGGGACCACTATGTAGAGCACATTACAGTAGTCTAGAAAAAAAAAGAATGATAGTTTGCATACTCTAAAGTCTCTTTTGTACACACGCTCTCTTTTCTTTCTCATTCCTTGAAATGTTGAGTGACTTCCAATTTGTTGGCTACTGTGTCATTCTGCAAATTTAATGGCATAGTTTGGTTAGACCTTGACTGATTTTTCCATCTATTGCTTGCCATATTTCAATCAGTATTCCATCCTGTAGCCTTCCAATCTGGTAATGACTGGGAGTATTGATCTAACTTCATCTCCTAATACAAGAAGTTCTTGTGAGTAGGGTTGTGAGTAGGGTGAGTTTCTTAAACTTTTTTCTCTTAAGATTTCTTCCCACTTTTAAAAGTTATGAAAGACTCCAAAAGATATTTTCTTTATACAATGGTACCTTGGTACTCATCATTAATTTGTTCCAGGAGGTGCGATGAGTACTAAAAATGATGACTACCAAACAGTTTTTTCCATGAAGAATAATGTGAGTCATAAGGCAGCCAACACTGACAGGTTCTAGTTTGTGCATTGAGTACCAAACAAATGATGAGTACCAGGAAAAAGTTTTCGCATCAAAATGTATTGAGTACCAAATCTGATAAGTTTCAAAGCAGTTGAGTACCAAGGTATCATTGTATGGGTTTTATTTATCAATATTTACTATATTGAAAATTAAAATGAAAAAATTTACTGCCATTTGCAGATCTTATAATACTGCTACATATCTCTTCTAACTGCTCTCTTTAAGTTACTTGTTAAACTCCTTTCTGGGATTTTTGTCTTTCTTGGCTTTGGCTTCACTTCTCTTACTAATTTTCACTGTTTGTTTTGACTTCCAATTTGCTTTCTTGAAAGCATGAGATAAAAAGGGAAATATAATTAAATCTGGGTGTACACCATTATTTGTTGTACCATGTCATAACTTTATATTCTGACAAACCATTTTTGCTCCCAACCCCCATTCATACGTATTTCATACATTGCCTTTTGCTCTTTAACATTCTTGTCTCTTTTTTGGAATCTTATCAACTCGTTTAATGGCAACTTTCAATCAGTATTCATTCCCTTTGCATGACAAAACTATTGCATTTTACTTCTTTCATAGTATTCATTAATTAATGGCTGCTATATTCATTTAGCACCCATTCCTTGTCTATGGAGATTCTCAATCATCCAAGTCATGGTTGTCCCAAAGGTACCTTTCAAAAAACAACTGGGTTTTTCTTGGTTTTTTTTCCCCTTGAAAGCATTTCAATTCTCATCCAAGAGAACTAAAGAAGCTTCTCAGATGAGAAGCAAAACATTTTCAAGAGAAAACAACCCAAGAAATTCCAGTTGCCTTTTGAAAAGCACCTTTGGGATACCCACTCCTTCTTGATTTGTTCCACGTAGTCACAGAAGCACACCCTTATAGAGAGTTGCTTTTACTTTTGTCAATGCATTTTTTTTTATCAGCAGGCCACTTGCTACTCACTATTTTGTATTTGTATTCTTGATATTTTTCTACTTATTTTCCCATTGTCAATAAACATATGAAATCATTTGCCACTTTCTCTATCAGATACCTTGGTCTTTAAGACATTATTTTTCAGATCCATAATCTTTACGATATCATAATCTAACATTTGCTAGAAATAATTCAGATTCTGAATGGTGCCAGACAATCTTTTAACATCACTTTCAGCATTCCTTTCACATTTATCCTCAAATACTTTATTTGGATATTAACAGAAAGCTTGAATAGCTTGAACTTCTCACGAGCAAAGCCTGATACCGATAAATGTCTATTATGATCAAATTCATAACTGAGTCATGGGTTGTATTGGCTAGCCTTTAAATAGCTATGTATTTTCTTACATTAGAGCACTTTTTAACTGACAGCTTGTTTGTTTTTCAATATTAAGTCGCTTGACTGAAGAGGAAGAAGATGAAGAAGAAGGAAAAGAATTTGCAGCTGAGGTTGAAAACTCTTTTCCCCAGCTTTACAAGATATTTATGGTATGTATTTCACTTCTGTTCTTAGCCTTTATTTCCCTGTTTAGTTATCTGAATACCTCAGACTAAAAAGGTTTGAGTTGCTTTCTCATCAGAATTAGGCAAGATTAGCAGTTCAAACTTTTAATTTGAAGAAGTCCATACTTTTGTAAGTTTTTAACAATTTGAATCATGTCAACAACTATTGGTTTTTTTATTGAAGATGAAGTAAAGAAATATAATGTGTTATCTAGTTTGCCCATTAAACCAGATAAATAAGTTTATTCATTTTTCATATCAAGATCACTAAATTACTGATATTTTGGTCAGCCTCCAAATTAGCTGGAAATCCATTTTCATGCCTTCCAGTAAAATGACTACGGATGGTGATTGAAGAGCATCTAGTGGTTTACCAGATCGGGGAATGTTGGATTAGAGAATGATATCAGTTTCAGATCTTAACAAATTGAAGTAATATAACTGGTCAGTCTTCTATTGTGTGAGTTTAGATTTATTTTCTTTCCTGTTTAGACACATATTCCTACTGAAAATTTGGAGTTGAGCAGTGCAGCTTTACAAGCTTTAGGATTCTGTGTGTGTAATCCAAAGATTGCTTCCTTATTATGCGGTAAATATCTTTTTGTATTATAAACATTGATAAACTATAATCAGTTTGACTAACCTGTTTCTTCCAGTGTCTGATATCCATAGTCTAGATGTATAACTGTAGATAATGCATATACAAACACTTATGCATATATTAACAGAATTACATAATCACAGATAGAAATTAAATGTATTAGTTTTAAATCTGTTTCCCATTAGCTAAATTTCAGCATAAATAAACCACATAATCTTTTGGTTGGTTCATGCTTCAGCCAAAATAAAACCTGCAGGGATCCAAGAATGATTTTTTAAAATAATAATTTCTATTAAAGTTTAAAAATACAAAAGATGAATAAAAATAACCTGTGGATTTTCCTGACATCGAAATAGTCACATGAGCAGTACTTTGGTATATTTTTTGCTACCTGTTGGCATACTACCAATGGTAAACATCATTCTGAAAGAAACCTCTATTCAGAATAGCTGTTTATACAGAATAGTTGAGCCATCATTTTATGAAATTAGTCTGAACTTCATACAGACCAAGAAAATTGCTACTATCAATTATTACACAGTGATAATACCTAGAACAATAATTACTGGTTTTTCTTTCTTTTTTTAAAAAACAGAAATAGAAATACATGAACTCTTGTCTATGTTAAACAGTGTTGCTATAAATTCAGGAGACAAACACATTCGCACAAGAGCCCTCTGGGTGATCTCAAAACAGTCCTTTCCTCCAGATACGGTTGGAAAGTTGGTGAGTAGGATTTGTTTTCATCACCTATAAATAAAAGTTGATAAAAAGTCTTACTATACTTAACTCATTATATTTTTTCAGGTACCCAGTATTATTGTTATGCTAGAAACAGTACTTCATAAAGGAGATTCACATTCTGTGGTGGTTGAACACGAAGCACTAAATGTTATCATCCGGTATGTGTTAAAATATACATTTGTTAAAAGAAGTAAGAGGAGAAAGACTTCTGTTTAAATTTTGACCTGTTTACATTGTAAGCCATAGCACTGTTGCTATGATTGTACTACATGATCAGTAGCGCCTATGTTTTGAATTTATCGTATTATTGGAGTATGTGTCAGAGAAATTGTATATATGTTTTTTTTTTTTTAAAAATCTATTTTCCAGTTAAGCTACTAACTATATTAGATCTTTATTGATATTGTATTTCATATTATAATTGGAGCAATGTAATATAAATGGTATTTCTATAATGTAGTAGATAGGAAACTGCTGCTTGTAAGAGTTAGTTTGGGGAAGGTTTTCCATATTGCTTCAACTATCAACAGTCTATTGAAATGAGCAAAGAATTCTGGATCATATTCTAGATTTTACTTAATCTAAAGTGATTTTAATTTATTTGTGGTCCGAATCAGCTGAAACGGCCTCATTATTGCACTGATGCCAATGGGATAATTGACAATGGATTAAGTTACCTTGACTCTGGCCTGCAGATCCCTTCAATTAGCCTATGAAGCATTGTAATGTTATTCAGAATAGACTATGCAAACCACTGCCACGTGAGAACAAAAGATTTACATACACTTGCATGCTCTGTTCTTTTGACAAACTTTTGTAAAAACTTTGTGTTTGCAAAACTTACTCATATTTGTGTTTCTGAAATCTAGGCTGATAGAACAGGCTCCATCTGACATGGAGGAACAGGCTGTGACGTGGGCTAAAATGATAATTCCTTTGCTGGTTCACTCAGCTCATAAAGTACAGTTAAAAGCTGCTAGCGCTTTGGAAATGGGTCTCCCACTTCTTCAGCAGCACCAAGAGGTGATAGCAGTCGCTGAGCAACTCCTGACTACTGTAAGTCAAATATATCTTAAATGTGTTTGCAGAGCACCACAGAGCCAGACATATTTCTTGCATGAGCAATTTGTAATGCTCTTCTTTGACCTATAATTACACAATATTAATGGTAGCCCTGTTGCTGGAGTCAATTTAAACCTATTCAAAACATGTTTTTATTCTCAGCAACCCAGTTTCTAATCTCAGAGAATAAATTTCTGAATTGTGCTTCGTATGATAATTAAGCAGTGGACTTGCCACAAGTAATTTATTCAATTCCTTCTTGGATTGCATGGAATTTTAAAATTGCTTTGGTATTTTTTGGAGTGATGGAAGAGGCATAACTGCAATTTGCTTCTAGATATTTGACAAACAACTCCTAGACATTTAAAATAATTCAGAATGCTGTTCTAGGATCCTAGCTGACCATCTCTGAACAAATCTCCAAGAATCTCATCAAAATACATTTTTATCTAATTTAATACAACACTTTAATAAATGTTCTCTATTATAATCCTACAGAAAGTAATTCCAGAACTCCAAAAGCTATTTTTTTCAAAACATGAAACATATATTCTGAAACTGTGGCCCCTGTTTGTAAAGCTGCTTGGAAAAGTAAGTTGGAGAAAAATTCTTTATAAGCTATGATACTGGAAGAACATTACAGTGTACAGTGATGCTGTATTTTTCCCTTTAGACACTGCATCATAGTGGAAGCTTTATCAATTCCTTGCTGCATTTAGAAGAACTTGGATTTCGTAGTGGCTCGCCGGTGGTGAAGAAAATAGCTTTCATTGCATGGAAGAGTCTGATTGATAATTTTGCTTTAAATCCAGGTATGCTAAAATGTTGAGCAGTAATTTATCCGCAATGAGTATTCTCTTGTTTCTCATGTGCAGAGGGAAAATCAGTGGTTAAGCTAACACACAAAAACATAGAAAGTTATTAGTGATATTGATAGTTTAAATTAAATTAGTTGCCATCTTGTCACATACTGACTATAGTTAATGTAGTTGTTATTATTACCAGATGCCAGCTATCTCTTATGAGAATGTGCTTTTCACCCACTATAAATCATTTACTCAAATTTAAGTTCTGCCTGATTTCCAGCAACTCTGGGCAATTTTCAAATTGTTAAAAATCCTTAAAAACAAAGAACACAAATCAAAAAGAACAAAGACATAAGACAGACATAAAACAAAGACAGACATAAAAAACCTGGATGGAAAGCCCCAAAGGTGCTTTCCAAAACACAACTGGGCTTTCTTGTTCTTTTCTTTGAAAATGTTTTGCTTCTCATTCAAAAAGCTTCTTTGGTTCTGAGAACAGTTGCAGAACTGAAGAAGCTTCTTGGATGAGAAGCGAAATATTTTAAAGGAAAAAAACCCAAGAAAGTCCAGTTGCCTTTTGGAAAGCACCTTTGGGATAACTCTGACCTGGATGGTTGAGAATCTCTATAGACACCTGGATGGGAAGAAGAAAAAGAGGAAAATGCCTCAATCATGCTTGCCAAAGGCCCATTGAAACACCAATGTCTAAAATACTTCTCTGGATTATTGGCCTTTCCCATGAGAAAGTTTATAGAAGACTACATTTTGAAGCTTTTAGAGAGTTGGATAGGGAGTACAGAATTCAAATACAAGAACCATGGTGGCGCAATGGTTAGAATGCAGTATTGCAGGCTAACTCTGCCGACTGCCAGCGGTTCAATTCTGACCGGCTCAAGATTGACTCACCCTTCCAAGGTCAGTAAAATGAGGAACCAGATTATGGGGGCTAATAGGCTGTGAGAAGAGAACACTGTAAAGCACTATGAAGCAGTATGGTAAGTCTAAGTGCTATCATTACACAAGTGTAAGAAAATTATTATATTTCTGAAACACCCGTACAAAAAGAGTGGCTTATTTGTACTTGTTTTTCTGTTGGTTTTCCTTCTTTCTTTTCCTTGCACTTTGTATTTATATTCTTTTAATTTTTTTTTTCTTTCTGATATTAGTTTGGGTTACCTTTTAGAATTGTTAAAATCTTCAATAAAAAGTATTTTTTTAAAGGGGATGCCATATTTGTTAGACAAATCTATTTTTAATTCTTAGCAACCCAGTGAGGCAAGAAGGATTAAACTTTGCTTCTCTTTCTATTCAATATAATAATAAATATTTTCAATTTCTGTTTTCCAAGATATATTGTGCAGTGCAAAAAGGCTAAGATTGCTAATGCAACCACTTACCTCTATTCATGTGAGAACTGAAACTCTGGCACTGACCAAGCTTGAAGTTTGGTGGTATTTATTAATGAGGCTTGGATCTCAGCTTCCAGTCCACTTTGAACAGGTAACTGAATGTTTGTTGTTAAATTAATATTGAGCATTAGTTAAAATGGGATTCTGAAAGACACTTACATTTACATTTCTATGCAATATCTGACATATTGGTTGTGCTCTTGTATTTATTATTTATTTAGGGAATTTATATTGCCACCTATTCACACATGGCGACTAAAGGTGGCTTACAGAATATAAAAACAATAAAACTAATAAAAGAAGAGTCATAATAAATTAATATACTAAAATCACCCCCTGCTGCTGTGGCAGCACCTCACATGAGCCATTTAATGGGCTCCATCCCGCTCTGGGTTCCCCAGGCCCGCTGGCAGAACTAGGTCTTCAGCACCTTCTGGAAGAGTGCTAGAGTGGGAGCCATTCTAATCTCTATGGGGATGATGTTTCAGAGAAAGGGGGCCACCACAGAGAAGACCCTTCTGGATCCACCAGGTGTATCTCCCTAGGGGATGGGACCCGCAACATTCCCTGCCTCCCCGCTCTGATAGGTCAGGTAGATGTGACTGTCAAGCGACAGTCCCTCAGATAACCTGATCCCAAGCCATGAAGGGCTTTAAAGGTAACAACCAACACCTTGAATTGCACCTGGAAGCAAATAGACAGCCAATGAGGCTCCCGCAGGAGAGGTGATACATGAGCACACCGGGATCTGCACAAAACCATGCGTGCTGCTGCATTTTGCACCAACTGGAGTTTCCGGATGCTCTTCAAGGGCAGCCCCATGTAGAGCGTGTTGTAATAATCAAGACTAGGGCATGAGTGACTATGAGTAGGGATTGTTTGTCCAGGAAAGGGCGTAACTGGTGCACAACCCACAGTTGTGCAAAGGCCCTTCAAGCAGGAGTTGTGAGTCCAGGAGAACCCCCAGATTATGCACAGGGTCTGTTTGGGTAGTGCCACCCCATCCAAGACAAGAATCAACAATTCTCCCTGAGCCAACGAACCCCAAACCCAGAGCCATTCTGTCTTGCCAGGGTTTAGTTTCAACCTGTTGCTCCCCATCCAGCTCCTAACAGCTTCCAGGCACTGCAAGAGGGAGGACATGGCATCGCTTAACTCACCATTGGCTGAGACATACAGCTGAGTATCATCAGCATATTGGTGATACCTCAGTCCATGGTGACAGATGATCTCACCCAGTATGCATTGTCCCGTTCAATAAATAATATATGTATGCAGTAAATATCTCTTGTTTATTGCTAGAATAAATTATTGACATCTGATCTGCCCATTTATTTTATTTTGGGGCTTATGCTTCAGTGTTTGTTTTTTAGGTTTGTGTACCATTAATTCAGAACACTTTAAGCGTAGATGCCTCTCTGCTACAAGAAAATTCTTCACGGTTAATTTCTAATCAGAATTTAGCTATAGCGGGTTCTTCACGAAAATCAGGTATGAAGCAAGCAGGTACAAGCACATTGGCAGCTGTGGGGAGGGAGGGGGAGCATTGGGAAGGTTGGGAGGTGGTGACCACATTGGTGGGATATGGCATCATGGAAGGGGAGGAAGAGGATCATCTCAATTCTGCCCAATTGTACCACTGACCTGAAATGGTTCACACAACTCACAAAATACGTTAGTTCTGGGTTTAAAAGGGAAAAAATCCTTTTTCCATTTCTTTCACACCCCTAGTCTGTCCCAAAGCATTTGCCCTGCAAGGTAGAACATTTTGAGTAGACTTTCTTTGCTCCTTGCTATTACTGAAGGTAAGTTTTGTTAAGAGAATACTATTAATGAGCACCGCAGTTTAGAATTGTATAGTTGCAGTTTAAGTATAGGACCATTAATGGAAGATAATGTCATAGATTTGGGGAAACTCTAAATAAAATATGCTGGCTAATTTTGAAGTGCAGTCCTATTGTTAGAAGCATGAGATACAATCAGATCTTCAACCTAATTTCCGTCAGCCAACTCTTCAAGCTACTCCTACTGGGGTGGGGTGGGGTGTTTTTGTTTCCCCATATGAATAATTTTCTTTGCTAGAAGTGAGAGGAAAAATGCATTTTTTTTTTATTTCAGGGGTTTTCCCTTTTGGAAATGTTGCCAGTCCAAGGATGTCTTTGAATGCTAGCAATGAAGGAGCTGTTATTCCATCTATTCAGCTTCTAGGAATTGAAATGCTACTTCACTTCTTTATGGGACCAGAAGTATTGACTTTCGCCAGGGAAAATAATATTGTACTTAGTTTAGGTAACTATTTGTTTGGTAAAATAACTTTTGTAACAAGGTAAAATACTGTAGCCTTAGTTTTATTTTTAATTATTTTTTAAAACTGCTGATTTGTCAGTGATAGAAGTTCTTTACTCTCTCCTTATATAGAACCTCTTCAGTGCCCAGTAATCACCAGCCCTTCCTTTTTCTGCAAGTATGCCAGTGTTTTCATAAATGCAGCTCAGGATGGTTTCATTGCAATTGGAAAAGATGTTTCTGGTAAGGAATGTGCAGGTTAGATATTTATTGTAAGCAGGTATCTTCAACTCTAAAGACAAAAGGCATTAACTATAGGAATGCTATATAAATATAACTAAATAAATAAAAAATAAATCATTTAGGTAGTTCTTGCCATCAAGTTTAAAGAATAAAAGAGGCATGTCATAAAAAGATGAAAAAAAATTGATGATCACACTTCATTTTAATTGCTCAGATAGAACTGAGCATTTTACTGTCTGTACTCCATTGGCACTGGATTTTGAGTCTTTGGTTGGACTGTTCCTTGCAGATTTACTCCATTTTTTCTTCTTTGCTCCTTACCATTCCTGAAAAATAAACTGAATTAGTTCCTTGTCTCCTTCAGGACAAGATAAGCCCCAGAAACCCTATTGCTGACTTTTAAAAGGGAGGAAATGGCTGCCATGGTGATTTGGATGTTAACAACCCACCAAGTTGTTTGTAGCTTTTATCTTCTACTCACAGAAAAATTCTTTAGTGGGCATTTTTTGTTTTAAAAAAGCTTCATATAGTGCAGTAGTCAGCATCTTTCAGGTACCTATTCCAATGTTTATTTAATATAAATCTACTTACCTGATTTTTCACTCAATTTTCCTTTTGTTTAAATCATGCCTTGCAGATTTTATGCTCACTGCTATATGGAGAGAATTAGTTGGTTTTGTGAAAGCTGCAATTGAATCAGGTAATAATTGTTTATATGGTCCAACTGTACAGAGACCTTATGAAAGTGAGAAGATATTTCTGAATTTATTTATTTACACTTACAGCTCTCTAAATAAGTTGGTGTACTATGACCATACCATGCTCCTGTTTGAACACAGCTTGCTGTTAAACTTCATTATTTAGAAGTTATCTGCCCAAAATGGGATCTGGATAAAGATGCAGTTAATGTATGAAGCTTGTTACTATGTCTAGTGTTATAAGATCTGATTGACCACTACATGCATAACTTATTTCTAGGCAACAAAAGAGATCGGCAGAATTCAGAAGTATTAACTATGTTGCTGCAGACTTTAAAAAACATTATTTTGTCAAAAGAATTGCCAGTATTAAACTCATTGGTAAGTGTTGATAGAGTTTTTACACGTGTGAAATTTAAATTTATAGTATTCAGCATTCTTATATAAAACAAACCCTAAATTGGACATCCTTTTTAGAGGCTTATATTATTTATAAGAGTGGTTCCAGTATTTTATTTATTTATTAGAGCTCAAGGCAATATTTTGTTGTTCAGAAGTTTATATACTTGTCCTTGATGGTCTGAATTTGGTTATTTTCTTCAAGATGTTTCATTACGCAAACTAAGTAATATCATTAGTGCTTATGAGAGCACCAAGAATGCACTCATTTCAACTCTGAGCTACAAATATTCTCCTTCATTGGTTTATATACTTATAAAAGTGATTTCAGCATTTTATTTATTTATTAGAGTTTAAGGACAAATTTTGCTATTATATGTACACATATACAGCATAATACTTTGGATAAGTCATATTTGTATGATAAGCTATATGTTATAAATAGTGCTTATTTCCTGTGGAGCAGAATGCTATTTTGGGTAATCTTGATATTTTTTTTTCATTATATGTTCAGTTTCCAAATGAACATGAATATACAGTGTAAACAAAGGCGAATAGTGTTTTCTAATTTTAGTCATGTTTAGTTGTGATATAGATACAAGTTAATTATTTTACCTTGTTACCTGTTAAATGAAATACTTTGATTTCTGTTTTAGCCCTTGTTAGAAGTGGCTATTAAAGAATTGCCTCCAAAAGTATTGGGATCACCAGCCTATCAGATTGCTGATATGGATCTTCTGAATGTGAGTACAATACATATGATGAGTGATATTGCTCAGATTAGTTACACAAAGCATGATATGCCACATGCTTTGTTTCCTATAAGAGATAACAACTGGCAAGATACCAGTCACAAATATTTATAAGTGGTTCTCTTAATTCCATTAGACCCTAAATTCCTAAACTATTACAAGAATGGATATGGAATTTCTACACATTGGTTAAAGTGACCCTCTCCTAAAGCAGAAATCAAAAGCTGATGAGTCAGAATGTCATGTCCATCTGCTTAAGTTTTAAGACACTGAGTGGAAACTGAGACATTCCCAAGTCAGATAAAGATTAACATGTCAGTGTGAGAGCAAGCCAGTTTAGCTTTCGTACTGTTCAAAAACCAGGAACTGTTTTTAATTATTTTTTCTTATATAGAAGTGCACTGGTCACTTAGATTCAACAAATAATCCATGTAAACAAAAATGTCTTCAATTCTATATCCATAAAGAAAGGAGTATCTAATTCCAACACTTGACTCCGTCCTTCTATATACTATAATCTTATTCCACCAAAGCAGTAGCATATCAGATGTACTATGTACTAATTCACAATTAAAATTCTGAAGTGGCACAAATGAGAAACATATTCTTAAGTACCATAAAAAAATCTATCCTAGTATTCTCTCTCATGGGGTCAGGAAGATGAAAGATGTTGCACAGTGCTCGGAATTCATTTTTGCATAGTGAAAGAAAGAACTAACTAGGTTAGGAAGGCACATAAAGGCAAGGAGTCTGCTATTGCTCCCTAAATTGCATTGCTATGGTTAAGTATTTTTGCTTTTGAAGGAAAAGAATTCCAGTAATTTGATCCAAATATTTATGTATTAATTGAAACATTCACATATGAAATTGTCTCTTCTATATTAATTATGCAAGCATTTTTATTTTTAAGAATAGTCTGCTTGCTATTAAATGCAGAATATATTGCAAAGGCTAGACCAAACCTTATTGTACTTTCATAGTAGGGCAAGACCTGAAACGAGCAATTCACGTTAGGAAAATTTCAGATGTTATTGAGCTAAAGCAATCTACCATGGAAAAGTGGGTTAAAGTTCCTGCAGAGTAACATGAGAGCTTGATCATTGATTACAGAATAACTTAGGTGGAGTTATTGTAGCTAAAGTTAATTCAAACCGTTCATAATTCAAAGGAAGTAATTATATTCTCCTACTGACATATTTCACATTGGATTACTTACAAAACAGGCACCAGACTTTGTTGTTATTTTGTCACTTAGATTCCCTTTAAATAACCATAGGATCCACATGAAGCTCAAATAACATTCAGTGGAGAGTATGTGCAAACTCATAAATCCTGGACGAAGGTGAATTTTTTTTAAAGGCGATATGAATTTAGGCGCAATTCACATATTGTTTGTTTGTTTGTTTGTTTTATTAGATTTATATACCGCCCTACTCCCGAAGGACTCAGGACGGTTAACAGGCACAAAATAAAATGCATAAATACAAAATTTAAAAGCAGAAATAAAACCAAATTAAACAATTTAGCCCGAGACAAATTTAAAACATCCCAGTAATTTAAAAACAGATTTAAATTTTCGATTTAAAAGAAAAGGGGAAAAAGGTTAGGCCAGGCCAGCTTGCTGGAATAGGAAGGTCTTAAGAGCGCGGCGGAAAGTGCGCAGATCCGGGATCCTCCGTATCTCCGGGGGGAGCTTGTTCCAGATAGTGGGTGCCCCCACAGAGAAGGCCCTCCCCCTGAGGGCCGCCAGTCGACACTGTTTGGCCGACGGAGGAGCCCCTCTCTATGAGAGCATACCGGCCGTTGGGAGGCTATTTGTGGTAGTAGGCGGTCCCATGAGTAGCCAGGTCCAAAGCCATGGAGCGCTCTAAAGGTGGTAACCAAAACCTTGAAGCACACCGGAAGACCACCGGGAGGCAGTGCAGCTCGCGCAGGAGAGGTGTTAATGGGAGCGCCATGTCGCTCCCATAACCACCCGTGCGGCTGCACTCTGCGCCAGTTGGAGCCTCCGGGTGCTCCTCAAGGGGAGCCCCATGTAGAGAGTGTTGCAATAGTCCAGGCGGGAAATGACGAGGGCATGAGTGACTGTGTATAAGGAGTCCCAATCCAGAAAGGGACGCAACTGGCGAATCAGGTGAACCTGATGAAAAACCCTCCCGGTCACGACCATCAAATGCTCTTCTAAAGACAGCCGTGAATCCAGGAGGACACCCAAGTTGCGAGCCCTCTCCATGGGGGCCAGCGATTTGCCCCCAATAGTCAGCGATGGCGTCAACTGACTATATTGGGACGTCGGAAACCACAGCCACTCGGTCTTGGATGGGTTGAGCTCGAGCCTGTTTCTCCCTATCCAGATCCGCACGGCCTCCAGACACTGGGACATCACTTCAAGGGCATCGTTGGGGTGGTCCGGGGTGGAGATGTACAGCTGGGTGTCATCAGCATACTGGTGGTACTTCACCCCGAAATCACAGATGATCTCGCCCAGCGGCTTTACATAAATGTTGAACAAAAGGGGCGAGAGGACTGACCCTTGTGGCACCCCACATATGAGGGGCCTCGGGGTCGACCTCTGCCTCCCTGCCAACACAGACTGCCACCGGTCGGAGAGAAAGGAGGAGAACCACCGCAACACAGTGCCCCCCACCCCAACTCTTCCAACCGGTGCAGCATGATACCATGGTTGATGGTATTAAAAGCCGCTGAGAGGTCTAATAGGACCAGGACAGAGGAACAACCCATGTTATATTAATTTAATATTTAATTTAATATTAATTAAAAACAGGAAGATCTAAAGATTTGGCAATTGAATTTACATAATTTTCCCAGCCAAAATGCTAGGAAGAATGCCTGGTCACATGGTAAATCTTTATAATGTCAAGGTAATATCTAGGGGTTGAATTGTATAATAAAGGTATGTTGGTTGACAATTGTGAAACAGAAATTTAGTCCTGAGGAAAATGTTGATGGTGGGCAGAGTTGGTAAGGCAGAATAGACTTTACATTACTCCAATGAATAATAGACTTAACTGCCTGAATACTTAGCTTTTCTTTTCTTGACAGGGAACTCCAGCACTGTTCCTGGTTCAGCTTTTATTCTGTGAAGATGTTCTGAAATGTGGAGTTGAAAATAAAAGGTAGGTACTCCTGAACAGTTTTTTTTTAAAAAAAATCTATATGATAATAAAAAAATAGTTTTAAAAATTATGTATCCTAATACCGGAGTTCATTTGAAAATGCTACTTTATTTAAAATATCCCTTGTGAAGTACAATAATGCATCAACAAATGGTAGTGCTATCCTGCTTAAGTATAACTTAAGTACCCTTCCCATCTCTAAAAGTTAAAACTACAACAATTAATTTGACTATGTCCAACTGGATATTTAGTTGCTAAAATACATATCTTTAATTTTGATTCTAATTACTTTTTTCTTTTTCTTAACTAGATTCTTTTTGAGCTATGAAACTCTTGTGGAATGTGCTTTATCTGGCCCTACGTCTCCTCTGGCTTTTACTGAGTCTGTACTCACAATTGTGAATCAAAGTGCCCTGCACTTGGAAAATAAGGAATATTTGTGGCGAATGTGGAGTATTATAGTTAACCCATTAATTGAATGGATTAAACAGGTATAGTGAATTAGTTTGTCTAGTTAATTATCAACTATATAGAGATATCAAAATATTACTACAGAAATAAAAATATTTTCCAGAACTAGATTTCTCTCTACATGGGGCTCCCCTTGAGGTGCACCCGGAGGCTCCAACTGGCGCAGAGTCGGCCGCGCGGGTGATTATGGGAGCAACGTGGAGCTCCCATGTAACACCTCTCCTGCGCGACCTGCACTGGCTCCCGGTGGTCTTCCGGGTGCGCTTCAAGGTTTTGGTTACCACCTTTAAAGCGCTTCATGGCTTAGGACCTGGTTACTTACGGGACCGCCTACTACCATCAATAGCCTCCCACCGACCAGTACGCTCCCACAGAGAGGGGCTCCTCCAGGTGCCGTCGGCCAAACAATGTCGGCTGTCGGCCTCTAGGGGGAGAGCCTTCTCTGTGGGGGCACCGACGATCTGGAATGAGCTCCCCCCAGAGATACGGAGGATTCCGGACCTGCGCACCTTCCGCCGCGAGCTGAAGACACTGTTATTTCATCAAGCTGGCCTCGCCTAAATCTTCTCCCTTTTAAGTGTAAATTTTAAATTTTTACTGTATTTTAAAATATGGGTATTTTAAATTATGGGATTAATTCAGCCAAATTTATTTAATTCATTTTATTCGATTTTAAATTTTGTATATCTATGTGTTTTATTTCATGGCTGTGCACCGCCCTGAGTCCTTCGGGAGTAGGGCGGTATAGAAATTCAATTAAAAAAATAAATAAATAAATAAAATAAAATAAAAAATAAATAAACAAGAATATTAAGGTTTCAGTGTGTCTTAAATATATAAACAGTTCATGTGTCAACCTAGATACAGGTAGTCCTTGATTTACGCCCACAATTGAGCCCAGAATTTAGGTTGCTAAGTGAGAAATTTGTTAAGTGAGTTTTGCCCCATTTTACAACTTTTGACACATTTGTTAAGTGAATCACTGCAATTGTCAAATTAGTAACACGGTTGTTCAGTGAATCTAGTTTCTCTGTAGACTTTGCTTGTCAGAAGGTGACAAAAGAAGATCATGTGGCCCCAGGATACTGCAAGTGTCATAAATATGAACCAGTAAATCACGTGACCCTGGGGTCTATGCTGCAACAGACCTAAGTGTGAAAAATGTTCATAAGTTAACTTTTTTCAGTCTGTTGTAACTTTGAATGTCACTAAATGAACTGTTGTAAGTCAAGGACTACCTGTACAATGTTTTAAATACTTTGAATGTTAAAAAATTTAGAGGATTTTTTTTAATTTGGGCTACTTTTTTTTTTTCCTTAGACGAATGAAGTAAATCAAGGTGATGCTTTGGAGCATAATTTCAGTGCAATTTACTGTGCATTGTTGCTACCAGTAAACTGTATATTTTCATCTTCTGAATTTCCAGAGGTAGGAAACTGAATAGCTATAGCAGTTCTTGTCATTTAGAATCTAAGGTTCGTTAAAATGTAATTTATTTTCTTGCTACAGTTTACCATGAAAAAACTATTGCGTTCTTGGTCAGAACTGTATAAAGCATTCGCCCGTTGTGCATTACTAGTACCAACAGCAGACGATAACATATGCTGTGAGGAACTCTGTGCCAAAATAATATCTGGATTAAAAGATGAAGCACATCTAGTAAGTGGAGGTTCCCTTATCCTAGTACACATATATTTCTCTGTTCCTTTCTATGCTCTCTTGACAAATCTGTTTTATTTCTATTTCAGAATCAATCCATGTTGGATGGGCTCTCTCATATTACAGCAGTCATAGTTGAATGCGTCAATTTTGCACCTTATGATAAGAAATGTCCGTCAGCACATAAACGTAAGATTTGCTAGTATGAAATGTTGCAGTATTGAATGGTCTAGCTTTATTTTTCTTCCTTTTATATTTTTTGCACCTCTCCTAATATATATAGTCTTCAACAACCTTATAACCACATTTGCAATCAGAACATCTGTTGCTAAGCAGTACAGTTATTGAGTCATCACCTGGCTATGTATCAATTTTGTGCCCTTTTTGCCAAAATCCAAATTCTCCTATTGACTTTGCTTGTTGGAAGCTGTCTGGAAAGGTCACAAATGGTAATCCCATGACCCCAGGATGCTGCAGCTCTCATAAATCCTTTGTTCTATTCCCACCGCCCTATTGCTTATCATCTTTTGTCCCACTGCTTTTAATAATAACAAGCTAGGCTTTAGAACATGGTTACAAAGAAGCATGACCTTTGGCCTTCCGCAATTGATATTGCAACTAGTGGGTATGAGGGATATTTGAATCTGAACAACTTTTCATTTTAAAATGCTACTAAGTTTTTACGTTTCAAGCAAAATTAATGTTAAATTGTTCTTCAGCTCTACAGACGCTAGTGGAATGGGCCAAAAGGAAGAAAAATCCCCTTTGCGAGCTGTCTTCTTTAATTAAACTTCTGATAATATTGATAAATACTCTTCAGATGCTTGCATCTGAGGAATCTGACTTTGAACAATTAGCTCCTGTTGGTTTTGTAATCGTTGGTATTCTTCACAATATCATCAGCCGCGTCACTTTGGCTTCTTTCATGAGATCGGTCTTAGGATTTATTGCAAAACCTTTCACAGCATTATATGAAAAAATAAAGTAAGTATATGTACATTATAGAGTTGGGTTTCAGTGACGTAACAGTTGCACACTGATGTTATGAAATTGTCTCGTACAAGTAATTTGAAGTAATTATGGAAAGTTATTGCATGTGGCTTTGGATGGCCTTTCATAACGACTGCAAATTAAAAGAGGACACAAGCAGATTAAAAATGGGTGGACAAGGTACAGGGGTAATAGATACACCTTTCGAAGACCTGAAGGACAAGTTAGTGAAATATCATTCCAGAGAAAATACATCTCAGTGGTTCCTAACAGGTGACATTGATTTATGGGGCATGTAATCATAATCATGGAAGACTATTTGACTATTACTTCAGCTCTTGAGTTTCTAGATATACTTCATTGGTGGCATCCTAATTTAAAGTTCTGTAATTACAACATCAGTTTTTAAATTACTTGAACCAAGTAGCTTTATAATCAGACATTTATTACAACCACATATGCAAGCTTCACCAAGGAAAAGATTGCTCGTTTTTCTACTAGGAAAGAGAAGGTGATTATCACATAAAAGCTTCATCTTAAAACAGATTTGGGGTTTTTGATTGCAGACTTTTTTTTATCCATATGCTCATTAACTAATTTGTTGAAAAATTTACAAGATTATGCAGCTAAAATTTTCTTTGGTTTTTTTTATTTTTTTATTATTATTTGATTTATATGCCACCCTTCTCCGGAGACTCAGGGCGGCTTACAATGCGTTAAGCAATAGCCTTCATACTTTTGTATATTTTATACAAAGTCAGCTTATTGCCCCCACAATCTGGGTCCTCATTTTACCTACCTTAGAAAGGATGGAAGGCTGAGTCAACCTTAAGCCTGGTGAGATTTGAACTTGCAGTAATTGCAGGCAGCTGATGTTAATAACAGTGCTTTAGTCTTGCTGCGCTACCAGGGCTCTTGTTGAGCAACCTGGAAGTATATACAATATTACAGATTAATGTTAATCCTTTTCTGAAAATTCAATGTAATTGTGTTGCAGAGCATTGGCCCATTTCTTAATATGTGTTGATATGGGCATAATTATATTTACCGTATCTGCATCTCATTTGAAAGTGCTGGGCTGCCTTTAAAAATTGTTCAGAAGGCTCAGCCAGTTGAAAACATGAGTCCACATTCTTGACTGGGTATATATGTACAGTAACTGAATATATAACTTTCTTAACAAAGATAAACTGTCTTAATCTGTTTTTGTGGGACTGTCAAAAGCACTCTGAAGTTTTAAATACAAACCTTGATTTTTAGCATCTTCAGGTGAGTCCCCACTCTCAGTTTTTTTGCCGTCAGAAACATATTTGGTAGAAATGCAGGAAGGTATTCTCAGTGAGTATTCCCTCGTTGCTAGATGGGTTTATCCCTGTTACCTTCTGGCAGCTAGCAAACAATTTTGTTTTGCTTTCTAAAAAAAAATAGAAAAACATTTAGTGCATTCATTCATTAAGATGTGCTTTACTTTCCTGGGATGCAGTTTGCTGGGTTTTTTTTTAATTTACTTGAGTAGTTTAGTGTTGTAATTCTGTTTTTATCTTCATTTTTGGTGATACCTTGAACACCATTTGGGATCAAAAGGCAGAATATAAAATATATATCATAGTTGAAAGCTACTGGTGCTCAGCACTTAGATAATTTCTTAATGTATCAGTGTACTCTTTCTTAATATATGTAGTGTATCCTATTCACTAAACCAGTATCTACTGTATACCTTACCTATTAGTTGTATTTCAGTTTAAGATTGTAGTCAAACTGTTATTTTATAGATGAATAAATACTTACATGCTAACTATTTTTTTCTACAAGGTCTGCTAATCCATCTAGAACGAGTCCTGGACTCATTAACAAGGTACTTTATATATGGAAAAAAGCTATTTTTCTGATTTTTAAATGGTAACAATTTTGAATATGCTGCTGTTCTGGAGTTAATTTTAGAAGAAATATAGATTACAATTTTTATTGTTTTATTATATTGTGCTTTGTGCTGTGCTTGACTTTGTACATCACCTAAAGCCCGTGAAATTGAGTCAGTTTACAAATCTTATTAATAAATAAATGATGCTCACATATTCATTTGTGAGAGTTATTCCCAATTTAGATTTACTCTGCCATAGAAATACAGATTTGGCTGGGAGAGTCCTGCCGATTGCAGTGGCACTTCTAGCTAGCGTGCACTTGGAGACCTATTCTGATAGCAGTATCGGATTGCCATCCTTTTACCTTGATTAATCCATACTGTGGTCGAGTTTTGTCAAAATAGAGTTATTGCCATTTAAAATGGCCTTCAGAAATTGCAGTTGGTTCAGAATGCAGCAGAAAATGTTTAGGTAGATGTTTATAGGCAAGATCATTACAAGTCCTTCAAGGGTTGCACTGGTTTCTATATCAATTCCAAATATGGGTGATAAGGCCAGATCAGGGACCGCGCCTGCTATGCCACCTTATTTGCCTCTTCAGATCTAGAGGAGATATTCTGTAAAGGTTAGGGATAAGCATAACATCCTTCTTGATGCTTGCAAAGCTCTTGTTTTGGGAAGTTCCATTGATGCTAACTCTGGTTATTTCCCTGCTAGTAGAGTAAGACTGAGAACTCAAGAAAATGTCCCAGAGGTTTATGCAATGACAAACTATCTCCATATTTTTATGAAGGCATCAGTGTAGGATGGGGAAGAGCCAGTCATTGGGGAACCACTATATAGTGACATGGTGGAACTAATAGATAGTGGCATGGTGGGAAATATGCTGTTTCATGTATGGGTGATGCAGTGAGCCACCTAGGCTTCTTGCATATATAGTTTGTAAATAAATAAGTAGATAAATAACACTGCATAGGGGTGTCCATCAAACCATCAGAGTTCAAATAAGTTCCCCATTGCCCAATTGCCTATAGAAGGTAACTTGTTTTTGATTTTAATTGTTATAAATTTAATCTGAACGGGGTATAAATTAGAAAGGACAAGATGCTTGTTATGTAAATACAAGTGAGATTAATACATATTTTTACAATACAATACAATTAATACAATATTTTTTTAAAATTAATGATGTTTCTTACACCATTTTTGCTTTTAGTGTGAAAAGATACTGGCAGACAGCCTTACTTCTTTGCGGTTAAACTATATTGGATCTTTTAACAGTGATCTCTTGGAGGAGATTTTTCCATTATTAAGCGTAATGTTTTCAGATAAGAACAGACAGGTATGCAGCCATGCTGCTCAGTTTTGGAATGCAACATTTGGAAAAGCGCCAACCCTCGAGTACCCTGAAGAATTAAAGTAAGACATATTTTGTTCTTGTGCTTATTATAACATTTTGGAGCCTTGAAACAGACATATCATTACGTAACATATCATAATTTGGATCTAGACATTCCTTCTATTTATGACACACTGAGTTTCTCCTGTGCCTGATGCATCCCTCTAGTCTCATGCAAAGAGGCAATACAAGAACAAAGGAATTCATTATTATTTCTATCAGTTGCTTCATTCAGTTGAGCATCCCAGAACCAAAACTGATAGGAAGAACAGATGACATCTTGGTTTTATTAATAAAAAAAATTATTAACGTTTAAAAATACAAAAAGTAAAAAGTAATACAAACAAAGAAAAATATATAAAGTGAGAAAAAATGTTCAGAGAAATGAGGGAGAGAAAGAAGAGAGGGAGAAAGAAAAAGAATAAGAAAAGACAAGTACAAACAAATTTCAATAACTTATCACTTTTTCTAATATTTCAACCAAGACTTATTCAGTGACCATGTAAAGTTACAATAGCACTGAACAGTTGGTACTTACAGTAGTCCTTGAAGTTCTGACTATATCTCAGGAACCCCACAGTATGTGATCACTTGGCACTTAAACTTGCATTTAAGACAGTTACTGCATCCCACCATCACATGATTGCTATTTGCAATCTTCCTTGTCAGCTTCTTGGAAGCAAAGTCAGCAGCAAGGGTCACAAGTTGCTTTTGTCAGTCACTCCTGCTCCCTATATGAGGAGCCCTGCTATGGCGTATGGATGTTGTACTCCAGTGTGTACATGTCTACAGCCTTCCCCGATTGAAATTCAATAGTGCACATGAACACCAGGCTGCAACAGCCACCTGGGCATAGTCTCACCACAGCAACCATCTGCATGCCGTTCGTGGCACGTATTCTTGGCCATACACATGCCATGCCACAGCAGTCGCCCATGCACCTCTCCACCACAAAGCTGCTTCAGCAGCCATCCCTTTACCTGAGGACACTCCACAGCGCTCACCTGCCTGCTGGCTTGCTTGGAAGCTGCCCAGGACCTGTGACTTCCTGGTGGCTTCCATGTTGACTGTTTTTTGGGAGTCAACAGGCATTCACAAGTTGTAGTTACATAAGCCTTTCACTTACAACCTGCAATCCTTGCTTAATGATGGCAACAAAGCCGGCTGGGACTGCCATTATTAAACAATGCAGTATTATGCCATTATTTTATAAGAGTTGTTTTTAGCAGTGAATTAATGTTTTGCCTTTTTTTTTTTTTTTTTTTTTGCTTAAGAATTAGAATCAGCCTTAGGAGAGTTGGTAATTTCAAAAAAGATCTGGAGCTCAGTTCGTTCTGTCCTGGTAGTCTTGTGTTCAGAACTTCATGTAACCATAAACTTGACAGTGGAATTCTGTAAGAAAATACAATGATAAATGCTTAATCTTTTTCTCTTCAATTTGTTTGGTTAAGAGGTAGTAATTATTTAGGAAAAGCATATGTGAAAATAAGGTTCTGTTTGGATTCTAAGCGTTTTTAACTGGAATATCATCATGCTTGGAATTACTAAAGAGAAAGTGTAATTTTGCTTTTTAAAGTTCAGCTATAAGCAGTTTGTCAAAAATACATTTTGAAATATTACCATAATTTTTAATTTTTCACTGCTATTTTATGCTTTCTTGCAGAATTGTTTTAAATAAAGCAAAACAAAAATTCATACTCTTACTGCCTGCTTTTGAAAGCTGCGAGATAATGGAGGGATCTAGTACTACATATTCCTATTGTGTAAGTTCTGATTGTTTTCAATTCCATTTTGGAATATTAGCAGTTTTCTTTGATCTGAATAAACAAAACTCATATAGCTTTAGTTCAGCCACATTATTGATATTTTAATTTACTTTAATAAATTATGCTTAAATATGTTAAAACAGACAGAGAATTCCCAGTGCAGTACAAACATCAGTGGGATAAGATTAAATCCTAATGGAAAAAGGGACTTATTCCTAGCCCAAACCGGTGAGCCAAAGGAAGAAAGTGTTGATTTTCACATTACCCCTAAAAAGGTAAGACATAAAAATTTACTAATCAAATTATAGTTTTGGTAGTTGTATCTCTAGTAGTTACAGGAAGTATCAGTGAAACACAGGCATATAATGGTAGTCTAAATATGGGGCCCTTTGTTTAAAATTGAGGTTAAATTTACAATTTACAAACTTGTTCTCCTTCCCAGACATGAGTAGAAGGCGTCCTGCTCATTGTGGGCATCATTTCTGTTTTGTGTTATGCCTGAGATACAGACTCCATGTTATTTATGAGCTATTTTTGTCTTTTAATGCTTTTTCCTCATACAAGATGAAGCGAGAATTCTCGGGATCAAAATCAAATATAAAAAGCATTCCTTTGGAAGAAGAAAATACTGTGGACTTTGTGTACATTCCTGTAGAAACAAAAGAGCGAGTCTTAACAGAGCACCAAAAAGAAGTTCTGAGAACTAAAAGGTTTGTAACATATTCATCACATTAAATTAGTTTTTGCCTGCATCTTCTCTGTGTTTTGAAGTTTAGGAGTCAATGAACACCCTTTTTATTTTGCCAGCCAGCTTCTGACTTTAAAGTTTACTCCTTCTGTGGTCAGGAAATGCTAGAAGGAGGTTTTGCAATGAACAGGCTTTCATGGCCTTGAAGCAACTAAGAATATAGGTTCCCATACTTTTCTCTGCATAGCCACTCCATAAGTAGCAAGGAGCTTACTAAACCAGGCTTATGTGTAGAGAAGAGTTCACCATAGAACACCCTTCTCCACATGGTATCCTCTAGATATTTTGAATCTAGATATTTTCTAGAATTTTCAGTTAGAATTGTTTTGAAAATGATGGTCTAAAGAAAGAGTTCAATTTCCTCGAATACCCTCTGCAGAAATAAAAGTTTGGTTTATGTTATGTTCTTTCTGTACATTTTTTTCAGGGATGATATTCCTGTCATGTATAATAATCTGGATATGTCTCAAGATGCTATTCTGTTTTCCCAGGACACTCAGAACCAGGAGGATTCTTTGTAAGTAATAAGCACCAGAAGAAAATTTTAAAAGGGTTTATGTTTTCAGTGCATTTTAACCAGTGATCTTTGTTGTAGGGAGAAACCAACCATAGTTGACATAAAGGAAGAACATGGCAAGAGAGAGGACAAATTAACACCCCAGGTATATTTCTACTTTGAATGTTATTTCTGTTTGGGATAACACGAAAGTATTTTTAGAGCTTTCTTGATAAAGGATTTATATGAAAGGATTTTACCTGAAATAAATCAGTTATTTTTTTTCAAAACTTTTGCAGTAATGCAAGCTTTCTGAAATATTGTTGAAGAAACACTAAACCATTATATTTGAGTGACATTATAACGTAGTAAAACAGAGGTGTCAAACTGGATTTCTTCGAGGGCCAGATCAGCATTGTAGTTCTCTTCCATGGGCCAGCCGAGGGGGGAACGGGACGGACGCCTCCAGCACCCTGCTGGCCAAAACGGGGCATTGGGGGGACTGCATGCGGCCTCCTGCTCCCCATTTTCGGCCTGGACAGCCTCCTGCAGAACTTTGCCATGCCCCATTTTGGCTGCCAGAGGCACATTGGGCCAGTCTTTTGCTATTTCCAGGCCGGCCCCATGGGCCAGATTTAAGCACCCTGCGGGTCCAGCCCACGGGCCTTGAGTTTGACACCCCTGTAGTAAGATATATGTAGAATTATCTAGGCCTGCTTATATTGTGTTTGATAATCCTGTGGTTTTAGGTGTTCAGTTGGAGAAAAAATCATTTCATTTTTGATAGATCTGTTTATCTTTAAATGAAACAAGCCACTAATTTAATACCATTGTGTTCTGATAATTTTATGAAAGCAATACCAAACACTTTTAGAGGCAGGATAGAAAAAAAATTACTAAAACAAATGTCTTCTCAAGTAGTTACAGTGTTATAATCTTACTAAGTAGATAAAGGGTTTGGGGGACTAGAAATCCCACAGAATGCTTAATGCAATCATTTTATAAGGAGGGTGGTATATTAATGATGCAAGCAGTAGACTCATAATATTTAATGTTGCAAATTGTTTAATTGCAGAAAAAAGAGGCAACAAGTCATCATCTTGTCATCCCACATGGAGTAACTGGAAATTGCAAATCAAGTGTATCTCTGGGGAACATTACTTCTACTGTTACTGAGCAACCTAATAACTTTCAAAAAGAGAAGTTGGATCTGAAAAACGAGGAGTTGAATGTCTGTGTTCCAATACAATCTCCAATATTAGATTCCACTTTGAATGAAAATCCCCCTAATTGCAGCAGCAACTCCTCAGCTTCTAGTGATATAATTTCAGGAACACCACAAGTAGTGGTGAACAGAAGGCAGGCCTTTGTAACGTTAGAAAAATTTGATGACTTAGAGAACAGACCATTCAGTCCTTCCGTTTTCAATAATATTTCTGTAACATTAACAAGTCCATTTATCCAGCAGGAAAGCACAGTAGTTTCAGATGTCTCTTCAAAAGAAAAGTCAAACTTGGAGAATAAAGGTGGTTTAAAACTCAAAGCAAGAAAAACTGTCCCTGGCACAAGGAGGACACACTTAGAATTCTTAAATGCTCTAGAGATGTGTGTCAAAGCAAAAAGACTTAAAGAAGAAACTACTCCTGATCCAAAATTGCAGCCTAACGACACGGTTGAGATGAAGAATTCAAGTCTTGCACAAAATAAAACTTTGGATGACAAAACCTCAGAACAAATGCAATCAGACCAAGAGGAAAAAAATCAGGTTTCTGATACGCATTGCGAGGATAAGCATGAATTACCTGTGGACACACAAATACCAGCACATTTGCTAGATAATCAGTCTCAGATCCCCAGTGTCGGTGTGGCTGACAGCACAACAGTGGAGAGTAAAGTCCTCCTGGACATAGTTAAAAATGAAAATGGAGAACCAAATTTAGAGCACAAAGAGAATACATCTCCAGAGATAGATGTTCGTGAAGAAGCAGTGTCTGATGTTAACCAGAGTCCAGACATTTCACTTAATCAGAAAACATTAAGACGTTCTTTAAGACGAAAAGCAGAACCTGATGGAGCTGTAGATAGCCAAGATAAAGAGAACAGTCAACAAAAGAAGGACAAGCAAAAAGATGATGAAAAAATTCCACCAAAGAAGATGGCACAAAAAAGGGAGACTTCTGGGCAAAAAGAAAAGGCTGAAAAACTTGAAAAAGCAGCAGATGCACCAATATGTGTGCCTATAAACAATGCTACAGAAAACATAAACTCTAAAGAGAACAGCCAGGAAGAGTTGGACGTGAGTCTTGGGAAATCTGAATGCAGTCCTACTGCATCTGACCTTGAAGAATCAGGCCCAGATGTATCTGTGGAGAAACTAAAAGTATTTCCACGGTATCATACAAGAAGAGCAGCTTCACAAGGATTACTTACCAGTATGGAAAACTCTGAATCTGATATCGGTGAAACAAGAGAGGAAGGAGCGAAGAGGAAAAGGTCTGGGAAATTGAAAAAAAATGATCCCCCTGGGAACCAAGCAAAGGAAGAGCCAGACAGCCAAGAGCTTTCTTCACAAGATGCAGTAGAAATCCAAACCAGGTCAGTAGGAAAACAGAAAATACGTTCTGGCGGAGAGACAGATGTGCCTTCGATGTCTAATAATACAAAGGAAATCGGTACAAAGGAAGAAAAAAGTACTCCCTCGTTAAGTCCCTGTGTGGACCTTAAAGAAAATGCAGGCTCGACAGGTCCTAGAGCCTCTTCAGATGCAGGGAGAAAGCCTGCTAACAGGCAGGAATCTACTTCGGAGCCTATTTTAGAAAACAGGCAGGAAACTAGTACTCTCGACACAAGTTCTGTGGTACCTAACAATTCAAGTGGCATTTCAGAAGATGATGCTTCTGCTACTGCTATCAGTGCCTTTCCTTCACCCAAGAGATTTCTAGATGTGTCTGAATGCCAGCACAAAAGAAGCAAGCGGGCAAGGAAATCCAGGAGCTGCGAATGCTGTGATGAAAAGCTGTCTCCCCAAGTGGAAAAGTTGTCCTCTGAACCGAAAAAGGCAAGCACTCCAGAACCAAAGATAAAAGAACCAAAGAAGAGCCTTAGTAAAGTAACCGTGGCCCTGACCTTAATTCCTGTTGCTGAAGAAATTCAGTTTGCAGAGAAGCTGAGCATAGAACCTTGTGCAACAAGCACCCCGCTGTCTTTCGTTAAGGATGCCGCTGATCGGAAAGAGGCCAGCAGTGTTGCTGAATCTGTCAGTGGCGTCCCAAGAAACAAGGCGCCAAACGTTAAACTGGAGAAATTAGCATGTGTCCAAAATGAAAGGGACAAGCCAGTTGCAGGAATTCCAGATGTTCCTTTCTCTGAAACAATTTCAGAATCCAGATCAATGGATTCTCATTCAGAAGAGCTCAGTGTTCAGGGTCAACCTTTAGAACAAAGTTCAGTGGATTCTCATTCAGAAGAAGTCAGTGCTAAAGATCAGCCTTTAGAACCAGGTTCAGTGGATTCTCAGTCAGAAGAAGTCAGTGCTAAGGATCAGGGTTTAGAACCAGGTTCAGTGGATTCTCAGTCAGAAGAAGTCAGTGCTAAGGATCAGGGTTTAGAACCAGGCTCAATGGATTCTCAGTCAGAAGAAGTCAGTGCTAAGGATCAGGGTTTAGAACCAGGTTCAGTGGATTCTCAGTCAAAAGAAGTCAGTGCTAAGGATCAGGGTTTAGAACCAGGATCAATGGATTCTCAGTCAGAAGAAGTCAGTGTTACGGATCAGGGTTTAGAACCAGGATCAATGGATTCTCAGCCAGAAGAGGTCAGTGCTAAGGATCAGGGTTTAGAACCAGGATTAATGGATTCTCAGTCAGAAGAAGTCAGTGCTAAGGATCAGGGTTTAGAACCAGATGCAGAAGCAGAGACTGAAATGGATGTCGGTAGTAACCAAAGTGATCAGTTGGAAAGTGAAACATATACAGAGATCAAAATTATCCAAGTTGTGGGAGCGCAGCCTGAGGAAAGAGTCGTTCAGAATACTGTAGAAGAGACTACGGTAACATCTGCCACTGAGGTAGCAGAGCTGCAGGAAAATGAGACGAGTGAGGAAGAAGGCACAGAAGATAATGCAGCAAACGCACCAAGTGAACCTCCAGCCTTAGTCTTGTGGCAGGAGAAAAGTAGTACCTTGGATTCACCACCAAAATGTAAAGAACTTGATTTTCTTTCTTTAGCCAAGGTCAGTGGAAGTCCCACTGGGGCACAGGCTCGCTGTCTTTGGTCCCCATCAGCTTCTCCTTCTACAAGTATTTTAAAGAGAGCCATCAAAAGAGAACCAGAGGAAGATTCGTCATCTCCTGCAAACAAGGTATTTTTAAGCAAATTGTGCCACTCTACCTGTGATTATTTGCATATTACACAAGCTCCTTTTGAAGCCCTAAGTATATTTTTAGTTTCTTTGCCATAGTTGAAATCCATGATTCGCCAGCCTCTTAAGCTACTAAAGTCTATGTGGCGTGCCTGAAGCAATAAAACTTGAAGACTTTTGGGTGAAGGGAAATCTTTTGATCAGCACTGGAATTTTCTTTTCATAACTTGGTTTTATAGGATACATTATATTAATGTAATTGTATAGCCACTTGAACATTTATATCCTACTTAACACATTTTTTTATTCAGCAAATCATTTCTTATGCCTGATGGTTGGGCATTTGAAATAATTTATACAAATGAAGTGCTAATGGCACTCAAATGATAATGCATTGGTCACAGCCTCAAATTTAGTTTTTTAACAGATTTGGTTGTGTAAAAATATGCCTTCATTTGACTCCATGGTTAGTGAATATTGTGCACAGGGTTTACATACTTAAATAGTATTTTCTTTCTACTGGCATCTGCAGTTTCGTCAGGACTTTATTTAGAGATTCTAATGAATAAAAATAACAATGTGTAAAGTTTGAATTAATTTTTTTAAATTCCGGTATCCTTATGTTTGTCAAAGATGTGCTGAATTTATAACAGCCCTTGTTTGCCACAGGTAGTCACCACGTAATGACTACAATTGGGATTAGCAATGCAATCATTAAGTGAGACAACATATGTGGTTTACTACATCACTTTCACAGTTGTTAAGTGAACCACCTTTGGTCATAAAGTGAGGCTCCCATGTCTGAGGCTTGCAGTTTTACTACCATTTTCTCTATTGACTTTGCTTGTTGGACATGTATAAATGATAGATCATAAGATGCTGCAATAGTTTTTTTTAAAATGTAAGGTTTGATTGTAAACTTAATATTTCAGCCCCATCATAACTGAATGGTACTAAACAGGGCAGTCAAGGACTATCTGTATTCCACTTAGTGAAGCTTAAATGCATATGTCCTTGTTAAGGCTACTTACAAAGTGGTGTAAGTGAAAGAACCTCAATGAGTTAACAAAAGGATAGCATTCAGTATATTTCCGTCCAAATGTCTCAAATGTTTAACCTGAATTCCAGTGAAATGTGAAAAAGGAAGAAATTAATTATTCCTCTCTTATTTATGTGCTTCCTATTACTTAGGTTGCCCTGTACTGTTAGCAGTACAATTCCCTATTACATTGTCAATAAGTTCTGTTTCCTCAAGGAAATATGTTTAGTATTGCAGTTTAAAAAATCACTGTAATATTCAGGGTTACATTAATTCATTTGCCTTTGTAGGTACATGACTTTCCTGAAAGAGCATGCCCAATTTGTGGGAACTTGGATAAATTTGCTTTTACCAAAGATGCACACTAGCACATTTAAGATACATGTGATAGATTTCTATGTTTCTTTATAGATAATGCAAATCTAATTGTTTGTTTTTATAAAAGCATTGATCTATAAACAGAGCGTCTATAGATTTCCTTTGGAGGTTTCGAAGCATCTGTATTTTAAGCAACACGTAGGCAATAGGAACTTCCAAGCCATGAAATTGTAGCTTTTGCATTTGTATGATATTTCAAATTCATTTAAATAATAATTCGTCCAATATGTGTGAACAGAACCGAAGAGTCTCCTTTGCCAATCCAATCTACCAAGAAGAATTAGCAGATGACATTGACCGGCGAAGTCCTGTACTTAGAACTCATCCTTGCAATAATGGCTCTCAATCTTCGCGAAGTGCTAAATCTTCACCTAGTCACCAAGCCAAGGTAGTGTTACCCAGCTTATTCTTAGTGTTTTTTTTTCCTTGGAAAATAAGATCAGCGATGCAGGAGCTTTGTAACGAATTAATCTGTAAAAAAGCCATATCTTGGATTCTGAGTATCTGCATTAGCAAAAGTGTCCCCCTCTCCCCTCTATACACCAGGGTTTTTCTCCTGCAGATTCAATTTGGCCAGTTACTTTATGCAAGCCTTTGGGACCTCTAGAACACTGTACAACATAACATGTACAATAACACTGTACAACATAACATGTACAAGAAAATGTGTAATTACAAAGCAAAAATACTACCTATGTATATACAGGAAGGCCTTTTTGTTCATGTAGGGTATGTTGACTGTAAAATTAAATTTCAAGTTACACCCGGTTGGTATGAAAAAACATAACATAAGTTGATTTTCCTATCGCTATTACATGGCTGTCTCCATACATCAATTGGAATGAAGATTCTTTCCTGTTGATGTAGCTTAGGCATCCATCCATTACTGTTATATTGTTATCCTTGACTGGTTTTCATGTGTAGCTGCTCTTTCTACAATTTGGTCATGGAAGGAACCAGATGCCTGGTAGGAGAAACCTATGAAGCTACAGTAATCAAAGCTTAGTCATGTATTCCTTGTCTGTTCCAGTTAATGGATGAATTAACCTATTCTGTGGATGCCTTAAGTCATTTCAACAGTAATCTTCATTGTGAGTGGGTTTTTTTCCAGCCGAGCTAGTTTGTTGAAGAAGTATTAACTGCTTCTGGAAGTATTTTTCTGTTGAATTGGCCTTTTCTTAAATAAAGGACCTCATTTTAATTGTTTTGCTTTAAAAAAAAGAATCACAGGGTTATAGATGATTCCTATGATCTTGAGCAACATTTTTTCCTCTTTTCCTATCCAGCTTATAACCACTCCAACCAAAGGATCTCTGTCCCCTGGAACCCGTAGCCATAAATATAAGAGCTCAAAGAAGTGTTTAGTAAGATTTGTATCCCTTTTATGTACCTCATCTCAATTTCTCCCATGCTCAGGTCTTAAACTTATCCAAATTCATGATTTTTTGTATTACTTAAGATCACAGAAATGGGCAAGGAGCCAACACCAATACCTACAGAAAGCGTCTATCCTGCCCTAATGGGCTGTAAAGCATCTGTCGACATAATTCTGCCTCAGATTACTTCAAATACTTGGTAAGTAGGAAGACATTGAATCAGGTTGTCCTGAAAAAGTTTACGTGTTATATGTTTAGGCAGTGCTCCTAACAAGTAAAATAATATATTCATTTGAAGTTAAACACTAGCTGCATAAAAGGAGCGAGCGCCAGATGATAGGAATCTCTGTTTGAAGGGTACATTGCATTGCTGATAGATTGTGGGGTAATTGTTAAATCATATATATGAAAATGTTCATAATAATATAAAGTTGTACTTTTTCCAGTATATTGAATCTCAGTGCATTAAACTCACTCATTTTTCTATAAAGATATATTGTTATGTACCATGTTGAAAATACAGCTGAAGAATATATATTTTGGATAGACAGAAATTTTATATAAATAGTGCATCCCGCTCTTGTTTATATTAGCAAAAAATTCAAATTGTGCCACATGAGGTTTTTTTGTTTTTTTTTTTAAAGATTGCTATGTACAATGTGAATATTTCCTAATCTTAAATTCATTCTGATAGATACAGAATTATTTTAACCCAGAAGATGCTCTTTGAAATTGGAATAGATGATAAAATGCCCTTTTGGACATATAGTTTGAACAGAAGTATTGTGACCTTGTACTTCTCAATTACTTGTTTCGGGATAGTAATTTAGTGTTGCTTATTTTTGCAAAAGTTTCATATATGTACATAAATTTATAATCTGCATTGGGTTAGAACTTGTAGTGAAGTTAAAAAACACTTTTTAGATGGTAAGGTTATATTTTCCGTGGTACATTAGATTAAAACTCCTCCTTTCATGTACCTTTAGGACAAGAGGGTTAGGACATCTGATTCGAGCAAAGAATATCAGGACGGTGGGTGACTTGAGTTCTCTCACCGCAGCCGAGATCAAAACTCTTCCTATCCGTTCTCCTAGAGTTTTAAATGTTAGAAAGGTTCTTAAAGGCTATCATGAGCAACAGGTAAGTAAGCTTATTTGCACTTTTAAATTAAAATAAGCAAAAGTGGAACTGTTGCCTTAATAAAAGTTGGTTCTCCACGGAGAAGAGCAGTGGGAGAAATAAATTATTTAAATAATCTGGAACTTGCAGTTTGTGGATGGTGGGAAAGAGGTAAGGAGGACATCCTTGTTTCTGGTTTTTCTAACATCCCTCCTGATTATACTGAATATATATTTTCAGTATAGTGAAAGACTTAAATTTGGACTAAGTTCCATATCCCTCAGCAGTTCATTATTATACAGCAAAAAAAGACTTTCACCTACCTGATTGTGGCACAAGAGCAAGTAATTTTAAACTCTGTGTTCTTTATCCCCTAATCCTGTTAATTTCCCTTTCCTCCTTCCCACATTCACATTCAAGCCTGTGTGTGAGAGCCATTTTATTTAATCATATTCCTTTATCTGAGATATTTTGGATGGGCTTAATCACTTTTAAGAGTTCTAGAGGACTGTTACAGATATTCAGATAATGATCCAGGCTGTATCCATACATACATCGGAACCAGGGTGAAGACAAACGTAATATTTCTGAATTCAACTCTTCTAGTGGTATCTGAATTCTCACAATGTATGCCTTTTGCCTTTTGATTCTGTTAATAGCAATAGCATTTAGGCTTATACACTGCTCCCATAGTGCTTTTTCAGTATTCTCTGCGGTTTACAATGTAGGAACATTAGTTGCATATTGACCCCAACAATCCGGATCCTCATTTTACTGACCTTGGAAGGATGGAAGAACCTTAAGTCCCGTCAGGATTGAGTTTGCCTGCAATACTGCACTTTAACCACTGCATACCTGTCAACTTGGGGAACTGCCACTTTGATTTCAGGAACTAAGGATATTTGTGGATGTTGTGCTTAGGAGAATGTATGGTATGACAGAAATCAGGTTTCAAGCACTGCTCTTAAACATTGGACAGTTCTGAGCAGAACCTGCAGGTGCAAGAAATGCTTGTATAATTTTACAGTGTCCCACTCAAAGAACCACATTTACAGTTTTATCTTTTTCATCTGCAGATTAAACAATATTCTTCTCCCCCCACCCCACCCCCTTTTAATACGTGCAGGTAAAATCTCGTGGAATGGAGGAAAACGCTGGCCTTGATGATACAGAGAAATCAAGCAATGCCATGGGTGATACATTTTTCTCTGCAAATGAAAATGCAGGTAAGTATCGCTTAAACCTATGCAACCTGTTTTGCTGTGTTTAATATAAAGCATAAGAAAGCATGCTTGTCAGCAATTCAAATCCCAGATGAAACTGAGTGCCCATGTACCTTATGGCAGTATCCTTGTTATTGTTCTCTTATTCTGTTTCTTCTGGATAATTAATCTGGTTATATGATTCTTATATATGCTTAAGTATGTATTCCTGCATTTACTGTTGGTATTCCTGTGCTGCTGTATTCTGACACAGTTTTGAGTGGCATATAGCAGAATTAAGGTCAAAAACGGTCAGAAAAGTAGCATATGCACACTTAAGGTATGCCAAATTGGTTGTCATTTTCTTCTAAACACTTACATTCACTTGATACGTGACCTTTGACTATTTCCAAGTACAGTAACATTTCATCTGAAAATATTATTAATAAAACTTTGTCATTGGGCTGTGGGGCCTGATTGTTAAATGTGTGTGTGTATATATATATATATATATATACACATTCCAAGAGCGCTAACCAGTGCTTGTGGTGGTTTGTGAGATAGACCATAAAAAGAAAGGCTAATCACTCCCAAATGCTAGTATTTCAGATTAAATTTTCATCTCTTTATCCTGCTGGCTAAATCTCTCCAGTTAATGGGTGGATTGTCTATAGTTACACAGTTACTTACAAAAGCAAGAGTTACAGACTATCTATGTTTGAATGGGCTTCAATTTGGTCTCACCTAGAATGTCTTTACAACCCACTTTTCTTTTCTTTCATTTTAGACGTATGTGAACCTGAGGTCTCCAGTACAGGTGAGTCATCAGCAATAGACCTTTGGGCTCAGGTTAATCTACTTGCTGACCAAATTTCTTCTGAAAGACTTCGAAACTATTCAGGGAATGAACTTTTTGAAATGCAAGAGAAGCTTCATAGTATGACAGACTGCATCATGAAGACTCTGAAGTCCCGTTGGACACTTTCAAGATCTTGCGAAACCACTGTTTAAAAACAAAAACAAAAAAACCCCAGCTACTCTGATTAACTTCTTTGAAGAATACATTTGATTTTTTAAAATCCAAGATTTAAATTTGATATTAATATTTAGTTTTATTATATATTTTAAGTAAAAGGGATTCCTGTAACTTGAAGCAAATACAGCATTGGAATATAAATCTTAAACTTCTAAATTCTGTGGACTTGCATTTCAAGGTTTTCTTTTTTTTTCATTGCTGCTATGCACAACTTCCAAAATGTAAGATGTGCAGTAATGACTGTGAAACATGCCACAATTTGGAGCAGTATATTTTTAAAATGTTAAGTATTTTAAATGAAAGGGCTTTGATGCATTGTCAATATTTAAAGCCCTGGTTTTATTGTTCTGACTAAAGTTTGAAGTGTTAATTAATTTACCAAAAGTGATACAAATCTTCCTACTGATAGTTGTTTGGAAGGTACTAGTTTTATAGCTTCATTACCATATTACGAAGTATGGTGCTTCATTAGCATACTAAAAATATCTCAAACTTTTTCATAGGACATAGTCTATTTTTTCATGAATGTAGTATGCAAAAGAAAAAAGTGTGTCAGTACATAATTCCAATAAGTAATTCTCAGGATCTGACCACGTGCTCTTCGAATTTTTATATACCACAAAAGTTTTATTTGCCCCATTCATGAGTCCTATATAAACTGGACATAAGAATAATTTTGTATATTATGTATAGATGTACTAAATGCAAATGCTCTAAATTATATCTGTATGAAAGGCAGAGTCTAACATGCTTGAATGGGAGAAACTTTGTATAGAGCAAATTTGTGCTTTTTAAAGTTGACCTAACAATGGGATCAATTTATGTTTTAGGAAATAAATATATATAAATAAAGTATATAAATGGTTGAATAAAATGGTTGTAATTATTTTGGGAAAGAACTGTGTTGTGTTAAGATTAAAATTAGTTTTAGTCAAGAGAATGTATTTTTAAAACAGCATTTAAACTCTTTATTAATAACTGACATGGCAAAAGTGCTGATTTGTCTATTGCAGGAAAAAGGGATAAGGGTGAATCAATAGGTCTGGACCGTCTGGGCCTTTGTAAAGGTTAATAGAAAGGGTTTTTAAAACCAAATTAATCTGGCAATTGCCTTCTATGATTATATGGTAATTTAATTCCAATTTTGGTTTTTCAGCATAAATCAGTAATGAATAATAGGGTACAAGAAAACCTCAAGAGAATCAAAGACTATCATTAAGCTAGGAATATGCTTTCAATATTGAGGAGAGAACAGGCTATATAGGAATTTATAAACCAGTTCTGCAAACCTATTAATGTCGTCCTTCATCTATTCCCAAAGCTGTTGGAAATGACTCAGAACAATCATCTAATCCTCTTGATTTTTGATGAGGATCCTTGAGTTTTTAACCTTTAGTTGTTATTGCTTGCCACTTGTTTGACATTACAGGATAAATTGGATTGGATATCAAAGATTGTGTCAATCCAGCACTCTTGTTTATTTAAATTTTAATTTTCCTATTATCATAGAATCTCACCTTGTTTTCTACCATTTGTAACATCTCTATCTATGCTCATCGTTCATAAATATTTATGGCAACCGTCATATGATGGTTATAAATTAGACCCAACAAGCCCTTAAAAATATAAGGGAAAATTTAGTATCCATTTAATTTACTGACCTGAAATAATTGTTGCTTTTTGCTTGCCCCTTTTAATCCCTCTCTATTCAGTTATTTTGTTACCGCAAGTATATTTTCCTTCTTAAGGAAGATAAAGCTAAGAGAAATTGATACATGAGGATTGTGCCCATCAATCATGGTGAGGAGAAACTGCTACAAATGAAATACAGTCATTGTGAAGTATACTGTATTACCCTCAATGCTAATCAAGGATCAGAAGCTTGACAATGAGAAGTAATCGCAGAACAAAAATAAGGTGTGTTGGTTGAAAAGAACTGAATATAACAGCAGCAGCTGGTGGTATTCAGATGATAGAAGAGGTGGTCTACCAGGGAGACTGGGAAAATTGCTGAACCATTTACCTTGAAGGAATGAGGCCAAGATCTGGGGAGAAAGCTAAAATTACTGTTCTCAGGAAAGCAGGAAAATCTTACTATAGTGAATTGGACTTTGATTCTGAAAAAGCAACCCAAGAATTTCCAATGAAGTAGATTGTAGATTAAGGAAGGAAGCCCCCATTGTTTAAAATGTCAGTGTGAAAAGTATGAACATTGCCAGATTCCAATTTATAGTCTGTTTCTATCTTTGTTGAGGCCTGAAATCTTAATATATGTGGGTTCAGCAATCTCTTGTTCAATTATGCAATTAAAGTCATTTTTTTCAAAATGATCTCTTGGAAGTCTGCATCAGAGTTCAACTTCCCAGGATTCCCTGTTGCAGATTTCAAAACAACCATTAATTAACCAAGAGATTGCTGAATTCAACATATGTTAAAAAGTTAAACAATGGATTTTTAACATTACAATGATAAATGGAAAAGTTATTTCTGTCTCCTGTGTTGCCTGCATCTGGGTAACCAACCTGTCTTCATCACACTGCCCACAACCCAGTTTTAATCCAGCATCAATTTAGTTTTGCATCTGATGAAGGGAGATGCAGCTCCTAAATCTTACAGCTTTTAATAAAATTATGTAAATGGGGAAACATTCTTCCAGTCTCCTAGAAGAATTGCAGCCACTGTTTCAAGGTGCAGTGTTATTATTATACTGGTGATACCCAATTGCAATATGTCCTCCATGATACAAAGTCTTATCCTGTTATCTGAAGGCTGTTGGGGTGTGAGTGGAGTGAAACAGGTTTAACCCAAGCAAGATGCAACTTGCCTACTAAGCATCTCTCTCCAGCATTCTCTCTTCACAGGGAACCACTGCTAATGGGCAAGTCTATCACATGCAGGTCTTCCTGGACCCATAGCTACTGCTAGATGGGCAGGTGGAAGGCTTGGTCAGTAGGGCTTTTACCCAGCTTTAGAGGATGCGCTAGCTATGGCTATATCTAGAATGGAAGAGTTCAGAAGAGCAAAGTATCTCATGTGCATGGATCATACATGTATTAATATCCTCTTGAAAGTTACAATAGGTGCAAATGAGTGGCCTCCAGATGCAGGCCCTGCATTGGTTACTCACAGCTTCTGGCTGCAATTTAAAGCCTTATGAAGCCATATATGATTTGGACAACGGTATTTATTGGACAACCTCCAGCCAGAAATTTCCTGCTTCATATGTACATGTGGTTAATATTGTTGGTTCCCTAGTTTTATGAAGTAAGGGAGGCTGAGGTCAGGAGGAAGTGTTGAAATTTCTGTAATGTCTCATGTGCTATGGGATAACCCTTGGATATTAGATTTGCTCCCGATTTTCAGAAGATGGTAAAGATGGGGATGCTTTGGCAAGCTTCTGGAGATCGATGGGTGAACACACTCAAGTTCATGGGCTACATGTTAGCATCAAATACTTTTAGAATTAATTTGCATTTTGAATTTTTTTTAGTATTAATATTATCGATGTTTTATCACTACTTTGGATAATTTTATTGTACTGTTGTAGTCACAACAGCAAGGACTCTGAGAAGCAAATAAGTACATAAAATGAAATACAGCACATAATAGATTTGCGGAAACATGACATTTATTAGTCACTAATTTGAGAGGAAATTAACAGCACTGCGACCCAAGAACACGCAGATTAACAATGCATGCATCACATCAGCATTCTCTAAGTAGAGCAGAAGAGAGGCTTTCCACTTTTAACTAGTTTAAGGTGGTGTATACTAGAAACAGACATGGATACATCCGGCTGTGTTTAGACTATCGTGTGTGATCACTGCATCTCTTGGAAAAACCACATAAACCAATACAATTCAATGATTCGTGAAAATAAACTGAATCGTACAAATTCAGCTGAATTAAAAGAGGGATGACGTACTGAATTTCAAGTACCCAAAACTCTCTTTTAAACACCTAGTCAAACTAGGATGGATAATGTTTCCTGAAAGTTTTAGATGCCAGACAATTCTTCACATGTATCAAGAGAGAGAAAATAAGGCATTTTTGGCGACTTCTTATGAATTGTACTGAACTGATGTGGCATAAAGGGCCTTCTTATTGTCCATGTCAATGTGAGTCTCCGTTTAAACTCCTTCTACGTAGTTGGCTGGAAGCATGCCTGTTTTGCCTGTTCTTTGCACAGTTCCATACATCCATCCTTCGTCGATGGCTTGGACGTTGACAATTGCATCACCATCTTTGAAAGAGACTTCATCAGCATCCGATGCTGTGTAGTCATACATAGCACGATAAGTCTTCTATTGTGATCATATTAGGGAGAAAAATAATATCTACATGTTACTAGCATAAACACAAGAGTACAGGGAACAATCAATTCAACACTTCTGTGAAGCTTTGAATATAAAGACCTCCCTCCCAAACACATTAATAATATACCTCAGTCCCTCAAGTGAATAAATATTCATTCCAAAGATGACCATTCATTCAGACATATGAAGGTTCTATTTTACTCCCAAGAAATGGCAACCCTTCCACACGGCAGGCAATGATGAGTTAATGTTAAAGTATAACATAATCCAAGTTTCCTTCCCATTACAATTTGCCACCATGACCTTATATGTAAGCATGTAAGGAGCAAACCTTGATGTCATGAATCAGGTTCAACCATTCTGATGAGGTCATTGGCTTGTGGTGGACTCACCTGTACATAGGCTCAATTCAGAAATACCCTCTGCCTGCAGAAAACACCATTTTTATAGATACTTTTGTTGGATAGTTTTACTTACCCCTGCAGTGGATGGATGAGAGGGGATGGAAGATATTGTAGTCTGTTGAGTCGCAACAGAAGATGATCTTTGTTGTGGCAGCTCTACAGTTTTGGCATGTTTGTATTCCACTAATGAAGGAAATGAAGTTGAAATATATCAGAAGAAGCAAAACAAAACACTCCAGTGTGTTTTCAAAATACATGTTTAAATAGTGCTTGAATACTGGGTATGTTTTTCAAATTTTGTTAGTGGTTGAAGCTATACATTAATATAGCACTGATGTATGTATTGTTAGAACATCTCTTTGTAAAAAAAATTGTAAAAGAATATTGCCCACAGAGATGGTACTAACATTTTTTTTTCTTTTTGGCATACAAAGGTGTTGCTACTTTTTAGTACTTTTTTCTGATTGAAAAGAATCACTCTGGTATTGTACATTAAATAAATTGTGGCATTTATATGTTGCATTCCCAAGAAAGTGTTATCATCCTATAACCAACCCTTATGTAGGTATAAAAATAATGTGTGGCTGTTATAGTAGCTAGTGTTGATACTACAGCAGCCAACATATTGCATTATTCTTAGTCTTCCCATTCTGCTTTATCCATGCTCAATTGTTTTGAACAATGAATTACAAGTTTTGTATGACATTCCACTTGATGATAATTTTTCAAGACTGGCAAAAAAATGTAGTTTTCCTTCCAGTTCCATCTTTTCTATCATTTTTTTAACACATAAAATAAATCTGAGTTTTGGCACTAACAATGCTCTTCTGGCCTTTCTCTCAAAGTGCAGGGAAGCTGATTAAATTCTAAATAGATGGCTCATGAGGAGAGTAAGCAAATGGAAGCCAAAAGGGAAAAAAAGAATTTATGATTTATGTTTTTGATGATTAGATAGGATAGGTTATAAAAAGAAGAGAGTCGTGAGGTAACTTTGACAGAGAAGTTAAAATATGACCATAGTGAAAAAGATTGGAAGCCACTTCTTTATATTTTTCTTTATACTATTTTCTTCTTTCTATATTTCTTCTTTTTTTCCTTTCTACACTTTTAGCTTTTTTTTCTCCCTTTCTTCTTTTTCGTTCTATTTTAGTTTCTATTAGTTTTTATTTGTTAAATTTTTCAGATACACACAAATTATGCCACCAATTTCCCATATAAGGTGACTCTGGGCAGTTTACAAGTTATAAAATAAGTAGAAGAATAATTAAAATATTAAAATATTAATCGGTCAGAATAGAGCTGGAAGGGACCTTGGAGGTCTTCTAATCCAACCTTCACTACACTTCACCACACTTCACAGGTTAAGGTTTTAAAACTGTATTGAAATCAAAACTAAGAGTTGGGTAGAATAGGATTTTTTACTCCGTCAGCTACCTCCAGTAGTTAGTGGCTCCCTCATATATATTTGATGGGAAATTATTTATGTTTTTACCTGTTGCAGTTGTAGGAAAGAAGCCTCCATTGCTGTAATATGACAAATGCTGATCGGCGGCCTCTGAATGCTCAGATTTTTCATCCCCGCCACTGAGACTGACAGCACTGGCGGAACGTGAATGCTCTCGGCTACGTCGCTTGGCTTGAACTGGGAGCCAGAGGTGAAGAAATAATAGTGAGGGGGAACACTGTGGTTTCTTACTTAGCAGGAAAGTAAGATATGTTAAATTCCTAACATAAAGCTGCATTTTATTTATTTTATTTATTTTATTAATTTAATTTGTATACCGCCCTTCTCCCAGAAGGGACTCAGGGCAGTGAACAGCCAAAATTAAAAAACATACAAATGCAAAAGTTAAGATAATTAAAAGAATTAAATCACTGGCTACCCAATTTAAAACCCCAAATCCATAAAATTTAAAATCCCAATTAAAAACCATTTAGGCTAGGCCGGCTTGATGAAATAAAAACGTCTTCAGGGCTTTACAGAAGGTCCGGAGGTCCGGGATCAATCGTATTCCAGGAGGCAGCTCATTCCACAGGGCGGGTGCCCCCACAGAGAAGAGAGCTAAAACAATAAGCTGCCACTTTGTGTTTCATCCATAATGAAGCTCAAATATTCTTTTCTATTGATACGATGCTCACAATTTCACAAATAGCACAACATACCTGCCAGCAAGTGCAAGCTTCTTGACTGAATGTTATCTTCTGCTGGGTCATAGTCAAAGACCGATCCAGGATTGGTTCGCCAAACACGAAGGCCTGCAGAAACGTAGGATGAGAGTGGGATGTTGTTTTGTGTTATTGCAGTTTGACTTTGCAATCAAACAGTCAAGATGTAAGTAAATGAATGCTTGTCGTTTTTACAAGCCACATTTAGAAAACTAGTTTAGTAGTTATGCTTGAAATGTGGTTTGACTGAGAAACAACAAAGCTGTTGTTATCCTCTGTAAACATAACAAACAATTATGGTTAGATGATCTAAGATACTTTCCAAACAATTGAATCTGGAATAGACCATTAACTCAATAGACCTCAATATAAACTCGCTGTTGTGCAGAATAAAGTCTGCATGCTATGAAGAATGGATTTTACAAGCAGATTTGGTTTAGACATAGCTTAGTACAGGTAAACTCTCAAGATAAATCAACTTTTTTTAAAAAAACGTATTTAGTAAAATTAATTCTCTGCCTCGTATCTTGACACAATGCATTATAGTTTTGTATGCTTCATTTACGAAAATCCATACAATATAAGATAAGATATACCTGTTAGGTTATTCAGTTCTTGATCCTGACCTATTCGTTTCTGCTCCATTTCTACGACTCTTCTCTGAATGCCCCTATAGTTAATGTCACTGAAGTCTTGCATATTCTTCTTGACACGTTCTGTTATGGGATCTGTGACAACAGGTGTGAAACTACCTTTGGTCTTTTCAAAGTCTTCATGGTATTTCACCTGGAATTTTTTAAAAAAAATACAAATTCATTCCAGATAGTCATATTTGAGACAGCTTACCTGGTAAGAATTAGTAGTGGAGTACAACATTCATAATTTTCAGCTTCTAATAACTAGGAATTATTTCCCCAATAATTGATTTTGCTGATTAAATAAGGCATCCATAGTATTTTTTGCTTGAAAGGCATCAGGTTGGGGAAAGTTATATTAAGTAAGTGCTTAATATCTGCTTACCCACTGAAATTATGAAAAATTTATACAGTAAGTTGTCCAAACTCCACAAGCCGATTTTAGTTTCTGCTTTGGATGTTACATTTGAATTGTTCTTTCTTAAAATATGTTACTGTTGATAGTTTGCTTGGGCTGTTTCTTGGCTTTCATAGATAGCAGTACTCACTGTGGAAATGTGCCGCTGTGTCTCCCGAACACGCCTCATTTCAGGGGTATCGAAGACAAAAGGTGCTTTACCTTGTACTTGCTTCCGGAAGCTATCTGAATAGAGGATCTGACAACATTAGAGAGTTTGAATTAATGTTACTAGCCATTAGTGAACAGATTTTTAAAAGATGCTTCATTTAGAAGTTGTAAGGAATCAAGAAATGCCAAATATGAAAACAAGCTTAGAGGCATATCAGAAACATTTATTCTTTACTAACTCTTGATCTTAAAAAGTTATTGGGCATGTAATATTGTTTTTTTTAAAAAAAAAAATCTATACAATCTCTTAACCTACTCAACCTGAAGGGTTCTAAGGAGATAGCTTTCAAAACAACAGCAACAGAACACAGAACTGTTTTGCATTGTCTCTGATTCTTCGTTGTGGTTTTTCTGCATGGCTAATAGAAGGTTCTAAGACCTTCTGCTTATAAACGTGGCCTATTTCCAACATGGTGCAATAAAACAGCCCGTCTTAATCCCAGGCACTCAAATCAACCGTATGCCATTCCAAGAAAAAGTGCTAGCTTTAGATTTTGGTTGCTCCAAAGGCAATGGTGCTTCTATCATAATTTGGCAGCCCCCTAAAGCACTTGGTTCAAACTCTTTGCATGCAAACCTGAAGCACAAGTGATACACTTAAGGCAAGGGTGGTCTCACTTGCTCCTAGACTGGGAAAAAATGTAAGGAAGGGAGACCCTATAGCAGATAGAAACCAACTCTGTGATTAGTACTCATAAGGCTCAAAAGGGGAGAGCAGATCATGAAGTCCAGGATTGGACTTCTGAGAATGATTAAAGTCACAGAAAGCCAATGTTGGTGCTCGAAGTAGCTCCACCATCATCTCAATGGGGCTCAAATGCCTTTGTGTGTTTACACAAAAGACATGTGTACCTTGACGTCTACAATTGTGTTGACTTCCTTCCTTCCTTCCTTCCTTCCTTCCTTCCTTCCTTCCTTCCTTCCTTCCTTCCTTCCTTCCTTCCTTCTTTTTAGGTCTTATATTATTGGACATAAAATAGTTAAAAATATTTGTAAAGAACTGCTTCAAGGCACTCTGAGGAAATCTTAAAACTTATATTTAGATTAATGCAGGCTTGGGTTTTTTTTTTAAAGTCTAAAATGCAAAGATCATTTTGATCCATGTAACATGAATAATATAAAGGCTATCTTTTTTTTTTTTAAGTCTAGCTGTTTATTGAAGACAGTGGCAATTTAAAGTCCTTAAGCCATGCTTAAGTAGAAATATGACACCATTAAAAACCAGATCATATGCTAAGATAATATATTAGTTTCTAAATGCCAACATAAAGCTATAACACTAATGCAGTTATCAGTCTGGATTCTGGAAATATTTTGAACATTATAGAATATATATATATATATGTAAACAGTAAGTATATATAAAGTATATAAAATATAAATTGGTTGTTCTTGAAAATACCGAGCTAATGTTTTCTTGATTGCGTTTGGCCCTCTCCATCTCTGGAGTGATCGAAGTTGGGGTTCCTTTTCCCAGGCTCTCTTTGTACAAAACCTACACAGCATACAATAAAGTGTTGAAAAATCAAAGATTAGATGCTTGTTTGTGAGCAATTTTGTTAAGATGGATTACTATGAAGTAAGAGTGCAATCACTACAGTACATGGGTAGACACATAACCCAGGAAACAAAATGGTTAAAAAGTTACAGGGTGAAATAAAAACAAGAAGAAGAACAAAAATGACAATAAAAGGAGTGTTGTGTTTAAAAAATATAAAATGAATAGGATTGAGCTATATTAGATGCAGGACAAGATTGATCAAATTTGTTATTTTAAGTTATTTCTTTTTTTTTTTCCAATACCAAGCTAATGTTTTCTTGATTGCGTTTGGCTCTTTCCATCTCAGGAGTAACTGGTGTTGGGGTTGCCTGCCCCAAATTTTCTTTGTAGAGAACCTGAAGATTGTAAAAGTATCCAAAAATCACACAATCACCAAAAAAGTCACCAAAAAAATATCACAAAAATATAATTCAAATAAAATATCTAGCTGTTATTTCTTTTGCAAAAAAAAAAGTGCTTGAAGGCTTTTTCTGAAAAGAATACAAATAAAAATATAAAAATAATGATAAAAAGTTCATGATGTCCAAGGTAAACTTGATAAAAATGAAATGTCATTTGAGATATGGTTATTTTTTTTCTCTATTTCACACAAGTTAGGAAAACATATACTTCATTGATCACAGTTACATGGTTTTAGGTTCTTATGAAACCAAAGACATTTAATAAAACTGAAATATGAACGCAAGACAAAGAGGTGCTTGAATCAAACCTCACTTATTTGTTAAAGAGATCTCTGCAATATATGAAAAAATATTCTATGAGAAATCACAAAGAGAAATTGTAGTATATTTTGGTGTAAATTAATAAAGGCAACATTCAAGTAGCAGCATTTAGAAGGAAAAATTAAGGTGAGATGATTAATACAGAAAATATTATTTTAAAGATAAGGATTCTATCCAGTTAGCAAGATCCATTACATTGTGCAATGGTTCTTTTCAATGAAGTCTGTATGGTTAAAATAATGGTCCAATATTAGTTATCTTACTAACGAAATAATAATCAAATAACTTCTGTTGCCTATCAATTGCTTGCTCAATGAAAACCATGCAACAGGAAGTTATCTTGAGATGTTTTTCTCATAGGAAATGGACTAAAGGCACAGTGTATAGTTCTCCATACCAACTCACATAGATCTTTTCATTCTAATTCCTATACATACTTCTGATCACGTCATACTCCTACCGATATTAAGGTTCTATGGAGTCCTTGGTGCTCTGTGAGCTTGGATGTCTTGCTTGCAGATGTCTCATTATTCAACTAGCTAACATCATCAGTGCTAGTTTGCTCTCTGTTTATATACCGTAGCTTGCCCTGCCAGTGTATTACCAAGCAAAAAACCATACCCCCACCAACACTGGCAGAGCAAACTGCAGTATATAAACAGAGAACAAACACCACACCCCTAGCACTGATGATGTTACCTAGTTGGGTAATGAAACATCAGCAAGCAAACAGCCAAGCTCAGAAACCACCAAGGACTCCACCAATAGTGGATTTCACTTACTTTTGCTACCGGTTCGGAACTGTGAGCGCCTGCTCATGTATAGTGCTTCTGCGCATGCGCAGAACCTTCTGTGCATGCACAGTGTCCATGATGACATCCAGGCGGGTGGGCAGAGCCTGCCGCCGCCACTACCGATTCGCCCGAACCGGGACGAACTGGGAGCAACCCACCACTGGACTCCACGGTATAATCTTGATCTACATAGATTCTCTTCTATTGGTACATTAAGGTTCTATTTATTTTTAGATTGGGTATGATATAATTTCTCTGCAAACCTCACTACACCATGCTAAAAAAATTCAAGAGCATGAACAATAAGCCCGCTAAAGAAGAATACACTGAAATCCATCATTACTGCCAGGCCCCAAGAACCAAGAATAACATGTGGAGTTACTTCTGAATGGTTTCCTCTGTTCTTCTATATATACAGAAACCTTCTGTCTTCCCCTATAGACAGAAATCTGCTAGACTAAAGCAAGTATTTGCATAACTACACTAGGGAGGAGACATTTAACTCTCTTCCTGCTGAGCAAACTTTCCAGCTGTGCTGCCTCTTTGCCCTCAAGAAAGCAGCCCATCCATCCTGGAATTCAGACTTATAACCCATCACATTCAGACCCATCACAATTATAATTTATACAGAACAATGAACTGATAGTCTAAGTTATTTCAGAATTATTTTTTCCTAAATGTTGTTATCAACAAGATCTCATTCATTACATCAGTTCCAGAACAAAATTCTGATTATGCTGTGTTTTCTCTGCTGTGCAAGTTTATATAACCAGCAGCTGAGGTGCATATAGAAATGTTTACCATGTGTTTTTATGACTTGGCCTTTCATTATCCCTAAAAGGGATAGCTTATATTTTAAGGTTAGGCCATTGTTCGTGAATTATTCTGCCTCTTACAAAACAGTTATTTGCATAAACCTCTTCTCAAGAACAATTTATTTGGACCAGAAATCATAGCATGTAGTAATATCTGGATAGAGTCCTATTGCCATGGTTGCTAGATTATGAAAATTCTTCAAAATCTGATGGTTGAATATTAATATTAATATCAGAGGTATCTTATGAGTAGAAGGTAAGTGATCAATACATCAGTATTTTACTTCAAGGATATTTTTAGATACAAAAGGCAACATTTCTGAAGTTTTGTTAGCATGTTATATTTTATTATATCAAAAATATTTTTGTTTTTAAAGTACCGAGCTAATGAACTCTTGATTGCGCTTCGCTCTCTCCATGTCAGGAGTGATAGGTATCGGAGTACCTTTCCCCAAACCCTCTTTGTACAAAACCTACAAGGTAAAAAACGGGTGTCCAGTAACCATAGAATAGCAACAACCAAAATTATCTTTCAAGAGTTTACAATGTTAATGCCAGGAGCACATCAGCTTTCAGTATAGAAACTGTTGAATTGTGTCAGAACAGAGACCTTCAGTCAACAACCAAATAGAAAACAATCTAGTAGGATAAGGAAGCTGATAGACAGCACACGTCAATCAAGCACTCTGCTGAAGAAAGTAGTAGCTCAGATCTTTTTGGGAATATGTTAAAGTTAAGTTGCAGAAAGAGTTCAAAAGGTAAATGGTTTAGGCCAAGAGGCAAAAATGGGAGCTATAGTTTAGTTAGAAAACACAAAGCTCTAACACATTTAATATTATTTTAAACCATTCATTCCTTTGCCTCTTTCTTTTAAATACCGAGCTAATATGTTCTTGATTGCGTTTGACTCTCTCCATCTCTGGAGTGACAGGGGTAGGAGTTCCTTTCCCTATGTCCTCTTTGTACATCACCTACAGGATATAAAAAAGGTAATCTAGTAATTACAAAACAGCAACGTTCATCAAAAGATGTTAATAACTTATGGTGTTAATATTTGGATCACACCAACTTCCAGGGAAGCTTGCTAGCTATTGATTTCAGGGTCATCTGGAACAGAGACCGTTAATCAACACCCACACAAGAAAATGTTCTAGTAGGATAAGAAAGATAGAAAAGCTGAAAGGAAGGTAAAAACACCGGGTTTGCTGAAAAATAAACGTAATTAATTAATTCTTAGTAGCAGTAACAGTAGTAGAGTAGTAGATGACTTAGGTTGAAGAAGGAATTCCAAAGGTCAGAACCTTGTTTTAAGGGTAAAATTGAGACTCCAACAGTTAGAAAGCACAGATCATTCACACAACAACTTATTTTCAAAATATTAGGTATAATTTCTCTTCTTTTGAATACCGAGCTAATGTGTTCTTGATTGCGTCTGATTCTCTCTATCTCAGGAGTGACAGGTATAGGGGTACCTTTTCCCAGTCCCTCTTTGTATAAGACCTGAAGGATACAAAAGAGTATCCAGCAATTATGAAACAGCAAGGATCAGAAAACATATTAATAGCCAGCGTGGTTAATATTTCTATTGCACCAGCTTCCAGTGAAGCCAGCTGGCTGTTGATTTCAGAGTCATCTGAAGCAGAGAACTTGAATCAACACCCATAAGAGGAGAAAAAAAACTGATAAGAAAGATGAAAACGCAAAAACAAAAGGGGAGGAAATTCCGTGTTTGTTAAAAAAAAAGAAGAAGAAGAAGTGAGCAAATCTTAGTAGCATAAGTAGACCTGATCGGGAGAAGGAATTTCAAAGATAGGAGGCTTGTAATAGGCGAAAAGGCATTATTGATAGTTAGAAAGTAAGATTATTAACACATCAATCTACAGTATTTCAAAGAAATCCAGTTAATGTTTTCTTTTTCTGAATACCGAGCTAATGTGTTCTTGATTGCGTTTAACTCTCTCCATCTCTGGAGTGACAGGTGTAGGGGTTCCTTTCCCTACATCTTCTTTGTATGCAACCTATAGAATACAAAAAAGAAAGGTATCCAATAATTACAAAACAGCAATGTTCATGAAAAATATTAATCGTTTATGGTGTTAATACTTGGATCACGCCAGCTTCCAATGAAGCTAGCTGGCTGTTGATTTCATTGTCATCTGGAATGGAACAGAGACCTGTAATCAACACCCACAAGAAAAAATAATCTGGTAGCATAAGAAAGACGGAAAAGCTTTTAAAATGTGAAATTATCTATGTTTTGGAAAGTAGTGAGTCAAGTCTTAGTAGGAATAGTAAACGTAGCTTGAAGAAAAGATTCCAAGGGTGGGGGATTGTTTTAAAGGGTACATTGGCAGTACTGATAGTTAGAAAGCAACACATCAACTTTTTTAAAGAATTCAGGTCATTTTTTTTCTTCTTTTGAATACCGAGCTAATGTATTCTTGATTGCATTTAACTCTTTCCATCTCGGGAGTGATGGGTACAGAAGTTCCTTTCCCTATGTCCTCTTTGTACAACACCTACAGGATATAAAAAAGGTAATCTGGTAATTACAAAACAGTAACGTTCATCAAAAGATGTTAATAGCTTTTGGTGTTAATACTTGGATCACACCAACTTCCAGGGAAGATAGCTGGCTGTTGATTTTCCTCTGTTAGTTGGAGCAGAGATTTTTTAAATCAACAACCATGGAAGAAAATTATGTAGTTGGATAAGAAAGGCAGAAAGGGGTAGGTGGGTGGAGAGGATTCTAAATGTGTTGAATATTAAAAATTATGAGTCAACTCTTAGTAGTACACCTAAGTTGAAGAAAGAATTCCAAGGAAAGGAGGTGTTTTCTGGGAGATGAATCAGCACTACTGATAGTTAGAAAGGGAAATCATTAACACATCAACTCATTTCAAAGAATTCAAAGAATTCTTTTTTTCTTCTTCTTTCCAATACCGAGCTAATGTGTTCTTGATTGCGTTTGACTCTCTCCATCTCTGGAGTGACAGAAGTTGGGGTTGCTTTCCCTACATTCTCTTTGTACAACACCTGTGGGATAGAAGAGCAGCCAAGTAAGCCAGCAATAATTAAAATGGAAGGATTTTGTTACTGATGCTTTACAAAGAAGTTGATCGAGAAGTGGAAACATCTGGCTGGATGATGGCATCATAATAAGTTTTCTTTTCAAAAAGCAGGAACTAGTATTCTTTACATATAGTGTCATCCTTTGAAGGTGCATTTTGGATCTTTGTATAATATTCAAAGAAGATCGAACATACCAGTGATAGGAAAATAGAGTATTATATTTTGGCAATAATTTGAAGGCAAGGTATTGAATAGCAGGAAAGGTTTAAAAGTCTTCAAAATGATGCTATCCTAAGTTGAACAACAAAGAGCAAAGTTTCATAGAAAGCACAATGAAAACATTAACAAGATGGAACTGGGATTGGGAAAAAACTATCTTTTTAAAAAAAAAAAAGAAGAAGAGAGAATTAAAATGCCAGTTTCTTAGAAGTACCGAGCTAATGATTTCTTGGTTGTGTTTGACTCTCTCCATCTCAGGAGTGACAGGAGTCGGGGTGCCTGTCCCTAGATTTTCTTTGTATAGGACCTGCATGGTAAAAGAAGGTGGGACAAAAGAAAAATAAGAATGAAAAACAGAGGTCACTTCAAATATGCCAAGAGTGTTGGTCTTCAATCTCCTGGGAATGAGTCTGAGGCTTTCAAAGTTATGAGAACTTTTCCAAGTCCTATTTCCACAATATTCTTTCCGTGGTTTCTTGCTTTTGTCTACCCTGCCAGCAAATCACAATGTTAAATACACTAGGAATGTTTAAGTCATCCAAGATTATGAGAAGATGTAAGATTTGGCTTTTTAGCAATAGCAATAGCGCTTAGATTTATGTACTGCTTCATAGTGCTTTGCAGCCCCCTCTAAGTGGTTTACAGAGTCAGCATATTGCCCCCAACAATCTGGTCCTCATTTAACCAACCTTGGAAGGATGGAAGGCTGAGTCAACCTTGAGCCTGTCAGGATTGAACTGCTGACAGTCGGCAGAATTAGCTTGCAATACTGCATTCTAACTACTGCGCCAGCACGGCTCTTATGTTTTGATTAAGCTCAATAAGTATTTTAAGGTACCTACTGGGTGGATCCCGGCCATGCAACTAACAAACCCATTAAAGATTATGAATGAATGAATATTAAATATTAACATATTTAAATGGATTTTATGTGTGGGATTCATACAGGTACTTCAAAATTTTATTGTCCCTTTAGGTTTTTTTCTATGCAGTAATTTTTATTTTTAACTATACATGGCACATTATAGCATAGTTTGTGGTTGGGAGTCACTCACTCATGATCCTATATTTTTTGGAGGCTCTGCACTGTGATGTGTTCAGAAAGGTCAAAACACACAAGATGGCAACCGTGATGGCATGATCCAAGCCCCGCCCTTTTTGTATATGGTTCCACCCATATATAAAGTGTAAAGAGGTGAGGCTTCAGTCATGATGCTGCAGCCATTATCTTGACTGTTTTGATATGTCCACCACAACCACCACCGTCACCCCTCCCTGGATGAACTTGCTCTAAGACAGAAAAGATTGGTCCAAGATGTTGGAAACTCTTAAGATTTTGAACATCAGAATGCAGTCTTGTAAAATGGCCTGATAATCCTCCGAAATGCCCAAATTATCATAAGATATCAGTAATATTACTCAAGAGTTTTTTCCATGAGATCTTTTATATTAGAGTCGCTTTTCAGACTGTGCATATAAATTTAATAAATGAATAAATAAATAGTTTTAAAAATAATTTGGCTGGGGAAGGGCTTTGTTTTAGAAAGTAAACAATGCTGCAACTGTAGAACTGTGGTGTAAAGATTACCCATTCAATATTTTGGAAACATCGAACTATATACCATGTTGGTTAAATCAAGGTTTCTTTTTGCTATGCTAAAATAATACAGTAGTCTCCAACAGAACTGAGCAAAGAAACCACTGCAAAAGATATCATAAGGTTACTGGTTTGGCAGAAATAGGACATACAGCGATCTTAAAGTGATGGAAGAGAGATTCAGCTACGAATTATTATAAAAAATGATTCCAATATTTTATTCTGAGCATGCCCCTATTGTTTGCATTTTTTTTTCATTTCTAAACTCCATCTGAAAAATCACTGTACACCCTCATCCATCCAATTGGAGATTTAGACCATATTCTTTTTACAATTTAAGTTATGCTAAATAAATGGTTTTTAAAAAGAATCACAGGAGTTAAAAAAGAAAAGCATAGTCAGGATTGTATTCCAGATGGTTAACATTATTCCAGGGACAGCAAAAAAGTTAACAGTATTCCAGACTATTAGAATACAAAATAGTGAACAAAATAAATTCATTGGAAAATTAACTATATTGATAGATTCAATATTATTTTGATCAGTGAATTATATATAGCAGCTAATCAAGATTCAAATGACAATTTAAATGAGGTGAAAAGGGAACTTTGTGTTATTTGAAGTACAAAGCTGAACTTTTACTGAACATCTTTGAGTTGAACTACATTTTTGAAAAGATATAGCATAATTTGGCCCATGATTCTTTAAGACTATTCCTTAAAACCTGGCTGACACTCTCACAAAATCATAAATGTAAACTGCCTACACAAAGGTTCTTTTTCCAAAAGGCAACTGGACTTTCTTGATTTTTTCCCTCTTAAAAGCATTTAATTTCTCATCCAAGAAGCTCCTTCAGCATTAATTAAGTAATGCAATTTCATCCAATGAAATAAACTTTACATTGGATCCAAAGTTCCATTGTAAGCCCCATTTATTATAAGAAGATTCGGTAGACTTAAGTTTAAAATTTGCTTTTTCAATAAAAACCCACCAAATTAATTTTATTTCATTTTGGCTGGATTGTAGCCTAAATTTATGGATCCAAAATTTTGTTGTTATTTTGATCTACTTCTCACACTTTTCACAGGAACTATCAATATGAGTTGGGAATACATATACCATCATTAAAGAAATAAAAATCAAATAAAAAAAGGTCAGTAATTGAATGATTCAATTACTAAAACAAAGGGGTTTTTTAATGAGTATTTTATGTTACTCAGAATGAGTAATATCAAGGTTTGTAATAATTAATTCCATTTTAATAAAGTTAAAGGGCATTTTTAAGTACAAAAATACCGAGCTATAGATTTCTTGATTGCGTCTGACTCTCTCCAACTCTGGAGTAATAGTTGTTGGAGTTCCAGACCCTAAATTCTCTTTGTATAATACCTGTGTAAGAAGAAATATATACGTAAAAAAAAAAAATCAGCACAGAAAAGCAATCCGGTGCAATTTTCTTTATGGAATAAGTTTTCTTCTTGAAGACTACAGAAATTTGAAAATCCTCTTAAAAAATAAATCCTATCTTAAATCTAAAAAAGGATTCCTACTGCTAAATTGGATATGAAAGCCCACCCAAGATTTTAACTTAATTGCATTCAAATAATTTGATGTGGCTATAATCTTAGGAATACTTTAAACCCTCTGTAGTTTCTTTTCATTCTCCCTTATGAAGGACAGAAAGAGAAGAGAACACCCAACCAGAACTCATTTTGGGTTGATCAGACTATGTCTTCTCTGATGTAGCCTTGGAATATGAGGACCTCTTTTTGGAGGTGAGTTGTGATCTGTGGTCGTATGACTACTCATAGACAATATAACCCCCATCGCCAAACACACAGACACTTTTATTTTCCTAAATCCTTGACAGCTTAAATATATTTGGAATTGAATTCTCTTGCTTGCCAAGTTCAAGGATTCACATGTTTTTATGAATAAGGGACAAAAAGGTAGCCTTCTTAGAATCTGTAGCTTGGTCTTGATTCTTCAGCCTCATGTTCTCCGGTCAAATAAATGAAAGCTATAAACAACTACTCCATGGAGTACTACATGGAGATGGAGTTACTACAAAAGTGATAGCTATGCTATTCCTTCTCTGGAGTGAGACAGGATTGAAGGAGTGAGAAAGGATTTGGAAGTGACAGGATAGATAAAAAAAAATACTGGAATCCAGTGGAATAATTATCCCAATTTAATCGCAGTAAGGGGTCATTGGCACATGTTTGCATTTAAATATGTGCATGTACATATGGACTTTTGTACCGGAGTTTGGAACTTGGAAGACTATAATTGTGCTCTTGTTTTCATGTCCAGAATAACAAATTACCTCAAAGCTTCATTAACAAAAATAAAGATTAGCAATAAAAAGAACATTTTACAATAGTTGTTGAGACTCATTAGTTAGGATCAACGTGTTATTCTAACTTTGCATTGCACCAACACGTGGATGCCAAAAGCTATTAGAGGGATTTCCTGTTATAAGGGTTGAATATATTTATGTAAGGCAAATCATATTGTTTTATTTGAGGAGGGGAAGGAAGCTAGGAAAGAAGTATGGTGAAAAGAAGAAGTTAAAAAAATCACTGCAAAACAAAACTAATTAGTGCTTTAATTGTCCACGTCTCATGATGGGATTAAAATGAAGAGGAAGAGATTGTCAAGATCTCATGGAGGGTTTAAAATTAAAAGGAAAGTTAGCACAAGATCATGGCAGTTAAAATTATGTATCAATAAATATTTTGAGCTATACCGAGCTAATGTTCTCCTGATTACGTCTGACCCGTTCCATTTCTGGTGTAACAGGAGTTGCCATTCCTGTGCCCACCTGTTCTTTGTAAGACACCTGTGAGGGTACAATAAAGTATCCACAAAAAACCCCAACAAAGAAGTGCAATAACCAGAACTGAATTTCAACTGGTAGTAGGTAGTAACAGTGCATGGTTAAATCCTACGGTTGGACTAGTGCCACAAAGAGAAAAGGCTAAAAGAAATAGAATATTATTCATTAAATATGTGAATGACATCGCAGGTTAAGGAAAGCATATGGAAGGGAAACACTATGTTAATTTTATGGGAGCAAATTGTTTATTATATTTTGTTTTATTTTTTTAAAAACTTATTTTATGATGCATAAAGTTTTTCATTAGTTAAAAGTTAGGAAGGGAGATGAGTCACAAAAATCGTAGAAAATAGAGTAGGATAGTTAGAGATTATTTTTTTAAAAAGAAAAATTATGAGTTGTTAAAATAGATTTGATTTTATTGAGAAATACCGAGCTAATGTGATCTTGATTGCGTCTGACTCTCTCTATTTCTGGAGTACTTGATATTGCAGTTCCTTGCCCTGCATTCTCTTTGTACATTACCTGCAGAATACAAACACCCACCAACGTGAGAAATTGGATAACTGCTAAGAAAACATCAGGGCGCAATGCAAATGTTGATTAACACACTTATTTCATATATAAATGTAGACACACCCACATGCCCAGTTGCACTGTGAGAAATGTTTCCACTCTCTTTTGAAAACATTACATGTTCAGAAAAGAATGATATAAATGGAAATACTGTAGTTTTTAATACAGGTAGTCCAGTTTGGTGTAGTGGTTAAGACATCCATTTAGAAACTGTAGTAGATGACCAGGTGGAGCCCAAAGGCGGAATCACAAGCATCATTGGTTTGGAATCGCTGCGCTCCCACATGAGACCTTAGTCCAACCACCTGTGAATTCCATTGACTCTTATTTAGTGCCAATTTGCCTTCACCATTAGATCAGATTCTTGTGTTTAGTTAATAACATTGAAGTGCTTTGAACTAAACTCCTGTTCCTAGAAACTTGCGCCTGACAGAAACTGGGAGACTGGGAATTCTAGTCATGCGTTAGGCACTAAGCCAGCAGGACTTTGGACCAATCACTTTGTCTCAGTCTTAGAAAGGAGGTAATGGCAAACCACATCCAAAACCTTGCCAAGAAAACTGCAAGGATTAGTCCAAGCAGTCTCCAAAATCTGAACATGACTAAATGGAAAAAAAGGTTCTTGGTTAGTAATTGTCTCGTTTAGTGGCTGGTCATAGTTACGACTGTGATGAAAATATAACCTTGTGACCAGTCCTCATATTTACAACCTTTGCAGGTCTGTAAAATCAAGGAAAGCTGAAATAAAATAGTAAAATCATGTTTCACTTAGTGACAGCTTTACTTAACACACGGTCCCAGTTGTAGTTGCTAAATGAGAACGATCTGTATTCCATTGAACATTTTGTTTAAAACTCTTTCATGGGTCTCCTGCTGGAGAGAAGGCTTGGAACTATAAAATTCCCTTTAATTTTTTTTTATTTGAGAAACCCATATCTGGAAAGTTCCTTTTGAATCAGATTTGAATCACCTGAATTAATAAGAACTCTGTTTCAACTTTAAAAACATCCTTTAACATAATATCAGGCCAAGTTTTAAAAAAAGAACTACGTACGTTCAAGATTTAAACATAATATCAAACTGGTCTCACACGTTTTTACTTTCTTAAAAAAATGAAAACAAAAAAGGAGAGAGAAAAGTCCTTCCGTTTTTTTTAAAAAAAATTAAAAGTCCTGCATTTCACTCCTTTAAAAAGATGCTTACTTCCTCACATAGGAAAATTATAATTAGATTAAAGTATTCAGTCAGTTGAAAAAAAATCCCAAAACAAATAACGTAAACCTGAAGTTAGAACATGAAATATGTAATGCACAGGTCTGGCGGAACCAGATTTTGCAAAAACATATTTTAAAACTAATTCATTGGTGAAAAGCTTAGTCCAACGGATGGGGAAGGGGTGGGCGGGCAAAAAATTCAAGATGCTGGCTGTGATCATACAACTGGAATCCATTACAGTTGAGTGATACAATAAATTTAAATTGATCCTTGGTAAGGACCTGATAGGTGAGAAAAATGCCAAATTCAGCCTAAATAACAGGCTGACTTTACGACCAACTGTAATAATAATAATAATAATAATAATTTAAAAAACGCCATGTATCTTGACTTTTCTGATCCCTCCACTGCAAAGCGGACAGTATAGAAAACGAGAAAGGAGAAGACAATACCTATGGGTGAAATTTTATGGTTTCTTCAGCAATGTTACATTGTTACTAACTAAACAGCCCTCAAATGAAGGAAGATTCATGGCTAGCCATAATTGCCTTATTTTCCAGGCAAATCTGTGGCACAATATTGTACTTATTATTACACTTCTAATAACCACCCTAATGGCTTATACCAGCCCCTGGGCTGCAACCCCCTACTGGGCCATGGCCTATTCACAACTGGGTCACGTGAGTGGCAGGCATGTGTGCTGCCCCGCCACTTGTGTGAGTCGAGCTGCATGCACTCATGTGCTCCGGGCCATTGCTCATGCAGCCCGGTCCCCTCTCCTCCTCCCAGCCAGGTTACCAAGCCGCAAAGATTGGGGACCACTGATTTAGACTACCTAATTAAGATTTGGTTGCATATGTACTGTCAAGTTGTTTCCAACTCCTTGTGACTATATAAATAGATTTTTCTCCATGTAATTTGGTTTGATTACCTGACAGAATAAGCTAGAAAATTAAGTTCCATTAAGGGTGGTGAATTATTTAGAATTTCTAACTCTCAAATCTTGAATCCCTAACTCAGATTTCAAGAGGTACATTGCAAAAGCTAATTTGAAGCCTGGAATCAGATCACCCCAACAAATAAATAAGCAAGCTAAATTGCATACTTCACAAACTAAGGAAACAGATATGAATAAACATTGATGTAATTGTATTAGGATTGTGCCCAGTTATCTCTGAGTATATCCAAAAACCTGTCAAACATACTGACTAAACATCCCTGCTTATAGGCAGTCAAAGCCACTGGTCTTAGGCAAATGGCAAGTTCTAGAGTAGCTTTATAGGAAGCACTTCATCAATTACTTTTGTCATTATATTTTTAATTCCATCCCATTCATCCCCATTTGTATTTTTCTACCTGAGAAACCAACTTATGGCTCATCCTCATCAACTCAGCATTAATGCATTTAAATTCTCCTTTCAAGGTTTGTATACAAAAGTTAGCAAAGCAAATGGAACTTTAAGATGGGATACAATGAGAAGAGAACGTCCATTAAAAATACAGGAGAAGATGTTAGTACATGTTAACAAGAGGAATAAACAGCAGCTTAGCAGGGTGAACAGCAGCATGTCATATTTGGCCAGCTCATTATCAAAAGAGAAAGAAAATTTTAGGCACTACCGAGCTGATGTGTTTCTGGGTCTCCTTGACCCGTTTTACTTCAGGAAGGTCAGAAATGGGAGTTCCTTTTCCAATGTGCTCCTTGTACTTAATCTACAAAGTTGCATTCAGAAGAAAGACCAAAAAAAATGATGTCATGTACAGGAGACTTACATATCCATCTCATCTCACTTACAAGAACAGAGAAACAATTGTCACTGAAGGTTTTTATAGTTGTGGAACTTAAAGGCTTAATATGTACTCTACTGAAAAATCTCTTATCAGAAGAAAGTTAGGAGACAACACTCAAGTAAATATAGCTAATTAAACAGAAGTCCTTTTCCTGGGTTGAAGAAATTCTTATCCATAACTATGAAATTATTTTATTTTTAACATGTAAAACAACTTTTTTCTTGCCTGAATGTAACCCAGATTGTTTCCAATAAGCTAGTTGCAAAATTCTATAAACTGCATAACCCCAGATTGGGAACGGGTGCCATAGTAAAAATGATCTACCTCATAGGTAGGGAACTCATGGTTGTCCAACCATGGTTGGATCCATGATTAATCCAATTAGTCCCTTCAAACATGAAACATTATACATGCAATGGAGTCACCGGAGCAAGTAAGAATTATGGATCGGATCCAGTTTCTCCAAATTTAACTTCATTGATTTTGCTGAATATACTCTTAAGTACAGCAAAAATTATTCTTTCAACGTGTATTTTTCCCTTTCACTTCCAATCTAATTATATTTTAATTCCATTCAACACTAAGTGTAATATTAGCATAAATGACACTCAATTTTATAAGTTAAAACAGCAAAGAATGTGTGTGGGTTTTTTTAAAAAAAAATCATTTTGATGTTTTTTACCGTGCTAATGGCATCTGTGGTTTTTCTAATTCTCTGTGTCTCTGGTGTTTTTTCAATTGCTGTTCCTGTTCCAATGATATCTTTGTATAAAACCTAAAGCAAAACAAGATCAAGCATAGAAAGACATATTGTCAGTTCTGCAGCAGCACCACAAATCACCAGAACATTTATTTCAATAAAAAATAGAAATAGCATCACAATATCTATTTCAATAAATAAATAATCATACCCAATCTCATTTGTGTGTCAAGTGTACTATTGATGCTTGTATGGAGAAACCACTTAGTGTTTATAATTTCAAGCAATATAAGAGGAAAGAAATCAGACCAGTAAAAACAAGGATATGAGGATATACCTCTTTAACCTTTAAGGTAAGAATCTTAGCTTTTATAGCCTGAAAACAAAGACATTCATTTGCAAACACATGAGCAAAATATAAATTCTATTCACAGTTATGCCAAATGAAGTTCTGAAGATTTTTTCTGATATTTAATAATAGCTTTTTTAAAAAAATATTTGTTCATTATCTGGTTTTCTAAGGCTGAGGTAGGCAAGGATTTCATAGGATCTTCAAGCTTCAGACTTCAGGTATTGAAAATAAATCATGAAGTTTTTAACAGAGAACTACCTCTCTTGATCAAATACTTCAGTTAATAAAGACATAAAGTTACTTTGGTTAATAAAGACATCACAAAATGACAATAGTTACCCCTTGGAGGCCTTTGAGAGTTTTAGTTTCTAGAATAAACTAAAAATATTTATTCATGCCATTCCTGGATTAGCTGCTCAAAGAAAACACATGAAGCTTACAACTTTGGAACCCATAAAGGTTCATCAAGATATACGGAGATATGTCAAAATATTATTGCCGTGTATCAGTGGTGGGTTGCTACCGGTTTGCTCTGGATCGGGTAAACTTGTAGCAGTGGCGGTAGGAGGCTCTGCCCACCCACTCGGACGTCTCTGCGCACACGCAGAAGCTTCTGCACATGTGCAGAAGTGTCACAAGCGCATGTGAGCAATGCCCACGAGAAAACCAGTAGGACCGAAATTGAAACCCACTACTGCCATGCATGTTGTACAGTTATTGTACATTAAGTTATTGCATTATTTTAAAAAAATGTTAAAAGAAATAGAGTATAAGGCAGAAGTTGTCAACATGTGGCTCTTCTGACTTCATTATAAAACCCAGCATCCATTTCCATTGCCTAACCTAGCAGAGGCTGCTGGCAGTTGTAGTTCAGCAACAAGATGATTGTTATTGGAAAGTGATTGGTTTCCCATTCCTGATGGGCAACTACAATTCCTTTTAAAACGAAAGTGGCATTAACCCTTTTTGTCCACCCTATCACTTTGTTACATAAAAGTTGAACATCAAACCATTCTAAAAATGGATGTAACAGCTACATCTTTTTACTCTGAAATTCCAGTGTGGGAAGATGGTGGTTTCAACTGTCCATCCCTGATATATTTTGCTAAAAACATATATGTTTGTGGATCAGATCTTTATGTCATATTACACTGTAAACAATGAGTGGGTTAAAATCCCTTATCACTAACTCAGGGCTAAGTTCTGGATCCAAATGTGGGTCTTTTGAATTAGGAGGGAGGGAGGGAGGGAGGGAGGGAGGGAGGGAGGGAGGAAGGAAGGAAGGAAGGAAGGAAGGAAGGAAAGAAGGAAGGAAGGAAGGAAGGAAGGAAAGGAGGGAGGGAGGGAGGGAGGAAGGAAGGGTTTTCAGTTGTACATACCTGGATTCTTAATTGTCTATTGTCAAGAGATTTTATTGGTATTAGTGAAAAGATTGAAATGTGTTAGCCAACTGGGGACCAATAACTTGCTAAATAATATAAACTTACCGAGCTGAAATTTTTCTGGTTTTCTTTAACTCGTAATATTTCTGGTGTTTCATTTACAACGGTGACCTTTCCTTTACTGTCCTGCAGATCATGTTGATACTGAAGCTGTTAAGAGAATACATGTTTTTCAATGCATTAATCTCAAAACAGATTTCCGCTTGGCCTGTCACCAGTACAGGTCACTCATTGCTCCCTGAGGGCAAGAACAGGTGACATCTTCCACTTCCCACTCTCAGCTCTCTGCAAATGCCCCCTGCCCTGCACATAAGTTTCCCAGCTTTCATTCAAAGCTGCTGTTTTCCATCCTGAGCCTTCTGAAGTCCTTGAGAGCAAATGGCTTCCAGAGCTTTATTCCACTTCAGGAGCAGCCCAGCTCTGATTGGCTGGAGTGCCTAGCACATCCCTGCCCTCCAGTGTCTCGCATCTGTCTTGTGCAGCCATTTTGCTGGGAATAATCCCACAAAGGAAAGAGCAGGCACTGGTAGAGTGGTCCACTGAGAACCAGCCCGGGAGCCCTGCCTTCCTTGGCGCAGATAAGAAAGTCAAGAAGCAGAGGAAAGACCAGTCTGGCCATAATCTCCGGACTGAATACAAGCCCAACCCCATTGCCAACCCATTGTAATCTGGATTGGAATTTCTGAACTTTATTTAAGAAACAGACTGAGAGACAAAAATTTATCACTGCTGGGCAGAATTGGCCCAGGAAGAGCTCAGTCTTCTTGCTTCCAAACTGACTTTTTAAAATGTCAGTAAAAGCAATGGGACTTAGATTTATATACCATTTCATAGTACTTTATAGTGTCATAGAACTGTCGAAGATATATAAGAAATATATTTACGGCAGCATGAACAAAGGTCACTCAAAATATAGTATCAAAGTAGTCAAATATTGGTAAGCTATTAAGTATTCTGCATTCATGAATTCATGAGTTATTTGACAAATTCTATTAAGTTATTTGTAACTAAGCCCTCCAATCTCAGTTGGACTTGTTTTCAAAATAACCGAGAAAGGCTCAATTATTATGGGAAAATTTTAAATTTCTTGCTCAGCAAGAAAGAATGTACCTTAGAGAGAGTGGTAAGTATGGTATCTCTGAAAAATACCTGGAATCTGTGTCCTTTTTCTTTACCTACATGATCAGCATCACTGACAATTGTGAGCATGGGACTTTGTCATCATGGTCAGAATAGCATCAGACATGCTTCTAGTAAGGTATGAGCAACCTATTTCAAACTCAAACCAGGTGGCTAAGGCGCAAAGCATTCCAGATCCCTAATGTTTTCCATCCTCTAGGCTTAATATAAGAAAGGAAAATTGCATTTCAGGGGGAGCATGTCAGAATTCTATGAGTATGCTAAAATACATACCATGCTAAAATTCTTTTGATTTTCTCGGACCCGCTGATTTTCTGGAGTCTCTAACACAGAGACATAGTATGGCATGGTTTTCTCTGCATCCTCTTTATACTTTTTCTGTTACATAGGTTAAAAAAGAAAGAAAATGTACTATTGCAGTAACAAAACAAATACTCATGCAGAGAGACATTTTTTGTTTGTTTGTTATTTTGGGACAATAGCAAAGTCACCACAGAAATAAAACAAACTATCCAGAGTTCTCACTTGAGGCTCAAATGGCCAGGGTCACATTGTCATACTTTGGACATACTATGAGAAGCTGAGAAAGCTGAAGGGAAAAAGAAGATGGGGACAATAAGAAGCAAGGTGGAGGAATAATCTACACTGGTGACAAAATGCACTATTGGAAGTCCTGAAGTTCAGGTTAGGAACAAATCAAATATCTATTTACGTTGTCATTAAGAGTCACCACCAACCTGATGGCACATAATCAATCAATTAGTTAATTTGGTGTCTAAGGCAGAAATGCTTTAAAAATAAGAGCAGATACACGATAAGCAATGTATACAGGTATAATAAGGACATTTGTTAGAAGGTTTGATGGCTCGGGCTTGCACTTTCTAGATTGCATCTGTCAAACGTGATCTAGTCCATAGATCAAGCAAACTAAATAATGTTTTTTTAAGAAAATACTTGGAAAGTATTACCTTCTAAAAGGAGAAGCCAAAACTACCTGTTAACTATAGAAGCAGGGACATTCTGGTCACAGATTTTATGACTTAAGTATTTATTTGAGAAGTGTAGACTGGGCCAAAAGGGTTGGTTGTCAGAAGTGGATTTTAAAAAATGGGGAAAGTTGAGAGCCACAGATAGTAAGATGTAATGTCATCAAATAGCCCATGTTTGGATTTGGGGATGGAAGGAAAATAATGGATTTTGGAAGACTGGGTTTTTATTTTACTTTTTTAGGGAGCTGTTAAGCACTAAAGAAGAATAAAACTCATTTACCAAATGCATTTCTGCTAAAAAAAAAAAAAAAAAGTGAGAAATCGTACTTTTGATTCTTGGCAGTTGACTGAGAAATTCAGCTATACTCTAAAGCAGGGGTGTCAAACTCACGGCTTCACATTGTCATCATGTGATGTATTGCAACTTTTCCCCCCTTCGCTAAACTGGGGGTGGGCATGGCCAGTGCATGAAGCATCCAGCCCGCGGGCTGCAAGTTTAACACCCCTGCTCTAAAGGCACAAAAAGAGATTTTAGGGGCATGTGATCTGTGGTTGCCATCCCCTGCTTTGAAATCTATATGAATTTTCCCTTTAATTACTATTAGTTTTGTTCTATATTGAAATGGTTGCAAAAATGAAAGCAGAGTCACCAGTGAAAGTGAAAATCAGAGCAAAATGTCCAACAGTGTAGAGTACCTCACAGTTATTGGAAGGATTTACAGTGCACTCTCAAGGTCACACAGACTTGGCTAGGTGGCTCAGTGGCTAAGACGCCGAGCTTGTCAATCAGAAAGGTCGGCAGTTCAGCGGTTCAAATCCCTAGTATAGGTCTCCTGCGTGAGCAGGGGGTTGGACTAGATGACCTCCAAGTCCCTTCCAACTCTGTTACTGTTACAGACAGGGCCCTATTTCAGATGGTCTCCGTATCACACTATTTATCAGGCTGGTTAAGCCTGGAAGTTGGAGTTCACCTCCATCTGCACGGCCATCCTTACCTTACTGGAAAAGTTCTTCACATGATGTGCATGGATGATTTCTGGAGTGTCAACAACTGTGGTATAATTGGCTTTTTCCATTTCCGCAGAGTGCTTATATTTAAGCTGTTGAGAGAAACATTTCAGGAGAAATATTCAGAATAAGTAATTTACAGATGTAGCTTTTTGTTGATTTAATACAGCAGGAAATCAAATGATGTTCATTAATCACTAACTTCACTAGCAATATCTGTGGCATTCTTTGCCCTCATATAATCAGGTGTCTCCAATGAAAGGTCTGTTAGTCCCCTTCCTTTGATTTCCATCTCCAGAGCTTTCCTGTATTCTTTCTGTGGATAAAGACAGATATAAAAATATATCAAACAGCTTGTTCCCAAATGAAATTCACCCCAATCCTCCAAAGGTTATCTTGATATGTAATCTGCTCATGTAAATGTACAATGGAAGGAAGATCAATCTATTTTATAGAAGAAACATTTAATCTTGCAATGTGATATGAAATCTGACTAGTTATGCTTTTTATAGATCTCAAAATTAATCAGGCCATTAATCTGAAAAAGGTAAATATAATAACTAGCCAATCTTTTCCTTTCTGCTTAATGTTCCATCATTATAATTCCCAAGAAAATAATCCAAAGTATGCAGGATCAATTCAAAACCAATGGTTAAATGTACTATTGACCCCATTTTCTATTTTTTTATTATTTTAAAATAATTTTAAAATGCATAATGTAATTGCAGTGAAAATCATCTGGTTCCTATTTTAATATGACTGTGTAATTCATAGATCCATCCATGAATAGTCCTGTGATGTACCAATTAGAGAAAATGCCATGCCAAAAAAATGCATAAATTTGAGGAAATTGTACACAGATTTTAAAAAAAGATGGGCTTTAAAATGTGTGGAAGAATGTTATCTTCATCATCCTGCTAGAATTTATATCCAGATCATTGCTTATTTGCTACATGAACAGCTGTTATCGGAGCCAAAAGAAGGTGGTTGTTGTGTCTTTTGATTGTTTGGGAGAGCTTGTTTGTTATCTGCCTCATGGTGCCCTCAGGAAATTCTGACACATTTTTTGTCTCCTTAATGTGTCACTGTTGGCAGCTGCAAAGAATAAGGTGATGGCTGTTCTCCTTGAGGTTACAGAAGATGTTAACCGTTGTTAACAATATTGTTGGTACTAAACATTTCAAAATGGATTTGGCTGACAACAGAGTATTTTAGTTGCAAGATCATGAAGGTTTAGTGGGACAAGGAGGACTATCCATAATCAATTAATTAAACCTCTTCAGGATAAAGGATGCCTTTGGAATGTCATTCTTGATGGGCTACAGAGAAAGGCCAGTTGGTTCACTATGTATGGTTAACTGGACTTAAAAAAAAGTACCCAGCTTTTCTGGATTTTACCAAGGAAATTCAACAATGGGGGGGAGATTAAAAATGTGAGAACTATTGCTCATGAGAAGAATCTTCAATATCTTATTGGGTTTCAGTCATCTTTGCTTTCAACTTATCAAATGTTACTCAGAAATAATTTATAAAGGAAGTTCAAAGAACAACTTTTGAAGTGGCTTTTTTTTTCTTCAAGAAATTATCACTACAATTCTGGGAATTGACTATTGATTATGATGATTTTCCATTTGAGTGGTATAAAAATTAGATTGGATTTTTGTCTCCTATTTTATGAGGAGTCTGTAATAAAACTTTTTCATGCAAATCCCTGCCTTTAAATTTTTATGAAACAAATATCAAGTTTATTCCGAAACCAGGCAATCTGTTCCCATTCTAGAACTATTTCCTTAATAAATGTGGATGGTAGGTTTTATGAGCTTCTTTATGAGCAAATTACAGAATACAGCTCAGGCTGGGTATAAACAGGGCCATCAAACTTCTGACAATATTGGTTTTTCAATAGATGTTCTTCCTTTAACTCAAACGACTCAGCATCCACCAACTATAATCACTTTGGGGAGTAAGAAAGCCTTCATGTGGTCTCTTGGTAGTTTTTGGTGTGGGTTTTGATTTTTATGTCTCCACAAAGTTTTTATAGTTTGGATATAATTTATTAATGTTTAAATCACAGTTGATTATTAATAGAATGCTTTCCTTTCCCTTGGTTAAATCTCTATCAAAATGCTTTCTTTTCTTTTTAATTTTGCTTTAGAACTGCTGGCCTCATAATCAGAAATTCTAAAGTTATCAATAAATTACAAAAGGAGGAGCAAAATAATATTATTTGTCAATATTTGAATTTGTCTTTTTCGACAAGAGAAATTAAAAAAGACATTTAAAAATATCTGTTTCTTGGAGTTTTTACAAGTTCTTTCTTGTAGTATAACTTACTTATTTCCTTTCCCTATCAGTTTTGTGTTGATCCTTAATATTGTTATATGCATTTTTATACTTTTATTAGTTTGTGTAATTTAAAATAATCCAAATACTTAGAAACTAAAATTGAAAAATGTCCTTCCTCTGTCTGAATATATGCTGGACACAAAACTTTGAAATGGACAGACCAGTACTAAACATTTTAATACTCCATAGAAATCTACCTTCCAGATTCCTAAACTTTATTCCACCTAGTGATATGCCTTACCTCATTCAAGATATAGGTTGCATTCTTTGCTCTAAGTAAATCTGGTGTCTCTTCTAGAATTGTTAGACCTTTGCCTTTTACACCTTCTTCTAAATCTCTCCTGTATTCTTTCTAGAGGGTAGAAAACAAGAAAATAAATCAAAAGAGATAAGTAAGGAGGAGTCAAAGAGAGGAAAAATATAAAGGAGAACAAAAAGAGTTAGGAAATAATTCCTAGACTAAATAGTTGTTTTTGCCTTCCAAACACGCAAATCTTGTTACGCTAAAATTCACACAAAATAAATAATGAATAATGAGACAATTCTCATTGGTTCCATCAATATAACAAATTTTAAAAAGATAAAGAAAAAAAACTAGGCATCACTATCAGTTAAATCATGCTTATAATTAAAATTAAAATTAAGGGGAGAAATCAAAAATTAACTTGTAAGCTTAAAATTAAAGTTTAAGCATGGCAAAGACAACAGTGAAGAGTCTACTTTGGGGAACATAATTTCCATTGCAGAAGTCAGAAGAGTAGTTGGTACCTCGCTTGCTATTTTAGTGGCATATCTGACATGCAGTAAAGATGGTGTAACCTCCAAACCGGTAAGATTCCGGCCCTTAATGGACTCTTCAAAATCTTTCTTATATTCTTTCTAATAGGAGTTGGAAAAAGAAGGGAGAAGAAAGAAGGAAAGAAAGGGGAAAAATAGAATTAATTTTGGCATTGTAAAAATAATTTCCAGGCATTTTAAATAGATGTTAGTTATGGATCCAATTTTGTTTTTGTGCCATTTGGGAGAGGTTTAATGCTTTTCATTGTCCTAACCTATGATAAATTAATATTTTATGTACTTGAAAGCAATAATACCTACATCTGGCCTCTAGACAAGCAAAATTTCTACATTGTAGTATCTGGGGAGCAGGCTGTACCAAAAGGACAGAATGATCATTGGTCAGTAGTGGTCTTAGCAACCCAGTGCCAACAAAATGTGTGCTATGACATGTCCAGACTCCAGTGGTTCTCACTCAATATGCTTGGGATGATGGGAGTTCTGATCTAACACACTAGATAATATTAGAAAATACCAGGTAAAGAAATCTGTTCTGGTTAGAATGCTTGGTCCAAGGAAGGTTTTTAAAAAATGAGTACCGGTAACTCCATAGATCATGCATTTGGATATTATATTTCCTTTGAATGAAAACAATTGGCAGATTTAATAGATTCAAACATGACCCTCAAGTTTCACCTTGCATAAATTTGACATTGGAATGAACATATTCCAATAATTCAACTGTATCTTGAAATACCTATGAAAGGGTATGAAAGGGGTAAAATTGAATAGAGGCAACAATATACAATCTAGAAGCCCAGCAAAGGAGCAACTGATTCTCAAAACAAAACAATGGGAATAACATTGTATAGATGTAGATTGAGGATGGGGAATGGGCAGAGGGGCTGGGCTTTTATTTGGCACCCATAAAATAAGCTGTGATGGTCATTTAATCAGTGAATGGAAAGATATAATCATTCTGTTACAAAAATACCTTCAGAATACATTTATGATTTAAACTGACTAGAAACAGTACAACCACAATTCAGTGTCTCGCTGATGTTTTCTAATATCTGATTAGTAACCTCCTACCTCACTCTGCATCTGTTGGGCTTCCTTAGCAGTGATATATGTAGGTGTTTCAAAGTCCAGCATGGGTTTTCCTCTTTCCTTTTCATATTTTTCCTTGTATTTCACCTGCCAAGAAGGTGGCATGTGTTATCCCACAGTAGCAGATTAAAAAGACACATACAGAATGTCACATCATTCACTCAACCCTAATCCCGGATGAACAAAATACAATTGTTGTGCTCATATAACGTGCTATGTCAAAATGAATTATTTTTTTTTTGATAAATATATTAGCCACATCAGTCAAGGTGACTCTAACAGGTGAACAAAAGCAACAGCCACAACCAATAGAATTGCACATAAATATTTAGGCACCACTGATTAAACATTATTTCAATGAACCTGTTTCAATGAATCTGGTCGTGAATAAGACTGCATTGTTCAAAGTCAAGCACATCTTTCTGTGAAGTTGAATGGATCCGTGTCTTTTATGACCAGTTTACATATTCAAAAAATGGAAGTAATGACTTTGCCAGGTGAAACAGTTTGCATACTCTTTCAGTCAACAGTTTGTAAAGCTTTCTTTGGCAAATAAACAGCTTTTCAAATGTTTCTTGCCATTAACTGAAAACATCTATTGTTGCTTTTCTCTACTTTTCTTTGCAAGAAGTATTATAGCTCAAAAATGTTCTTAGGTCTCGTCTCATGCACTGCATGTTTAAAATCTTTCCACAGACTTTCAGTTAAATTTAGCTTTGAGATCTGTGAAGAACACTCCAAAACCTTCATGTTTCTTCCTATAAACACTTTATTGTTGATTATGTTTTATTGCTTTGTTAATTATTTGACCTCCTTTCTGAATATGGGACATTGGTTTTTATTATATGTGGTTCAATCCAATCTTCCTTCATCTGCACAATGTTTCCTAGGCTACTAGTGAAGGGGTGGGTTCTACTTACCTTTACTACTGGTTTGCAGTGGGGCTGCGCGCATGCACTCGCTTGCCGGCACGCTCTTCTGCACATGCGCAGAAGCGTTTTTATGACATCAGGGTCAGTAGGAGGAGCCTCCCTCCGGTTTTACTACCAGTTCTATAGAACTGGTGCGAACCGGGGGCAACCCACCACTGTACTAGTGCCACCCAATCCCAAAGCATAATAGATATCTTCAACTTTAGTGACCTAGTGGATACATTTAAAATTTTGAGATCACTTCTCACAAAGTAGTCCTCATGGGAAACATGGACAGTTACAAAACATCTCCTGTAGCTGTCCTCATGATGTTGTCTACCGCACAGCTTACTTTTAGCATTCTTTTAGGCAAGTAGTCACATTTTCAAACAAAGTACCTGTTATGTTAAAAAGGATCAAGCCAAACAACTCCATATCAATAGAATCAAAATATATGTTTTATTTTGTTTCTACACTAATAAGTCTACCCTTTAATCTTCTTTTTAGGTACATTGTATCAATGGAACACAAACCTGAGTGGAGTACAAAGAGAAGGTGAGTACCTTTTATATCAGGTGGGAAGGGAAAGTGGAACATTGCATTATGGGACATGTAATTTAAATAGAACATGATAAACATGATGTTTATTCCAGATTAAAACACTCTGGTATTTCATCTCAATAGTACCATTCTACAGCCTTTCACTGTTTGTATTTTCCAAGCATATATTTTGGGTGTGTAAGGGATCCAGAAGTATCTTGGAAATAAATCTGATGTTTATGACTATGGTTTGCTTTACATTATAGCACCTTTAAAATCTAATAAAATCAGGTGGACATGGAGCCTGCTAGAAGTGGTTTGTTTGTTTGTTAAATGTAGGCACTGTCAACCTCACTGCAGTATCTAAATGATTGTGGGCCTAGTGGTATGATGCACTTTGGTATCTCATATTAGAAATCCAGAAATAACTGGCTGGCTGCACATATATTATTTAGGTTTCTGGCTTATTAAGAAATACAGAAGCATTATATTGCCCAGAATAAAACTTGACAAGGTTTCCAGGGTAGTTCCCAATTCCCATCGATGAGCCAAATGTATCAAATCTACACCTGCATACTTAATATACCAACGTCTATAGAACTTTGAAGAACATGTTTTGGATGACAATACAGACACAGTGGCATGTGGCAGTTGTATTATAAACATAAGTGTGTGAAACACTTAACTGACTTACTATGCTCTGAAGTTCTGAGGCCTCCTTTAGATGGAGCTGTTCAAGGTTATCTGGAATTACGTGGTAGTGACCTTTATTCCTCTCGTACTGCTTCTTGTACTGGTACTAAAGGGAAGGCGTCAAAAACCACCTCAATAGTTAAAAAATATATCCTAACCAGAGCAGCTTTTCTAGATCACCTTACAAAAAACATATCAGTAGTCAAATGAGACATCAGAAATGAAATGTAAAAGAAATATATAAAAGAGAAGAAGAAAGAAAAATATGAGGCAAAAAGGGAAAAAACAGGGGAAAAAAGAAGAAGAAAAGAATCAAAGAAATGTGATGCAGTGAATAAGTGATGCTGTTAAAATGGAACGATGCCCCTTGGTTTTCGCTTAAGAATATAAAACGGGATTAGCTGATATTACTCAAGGGTGATTTAGTTCAGCATTTTGTGTCACAAAATGGCTGACTATATGCATCGACCAAGTCCACAAGCAGAATTTATTATAGCAAGAAGATCAAAGTTCAGACAAAAGCAAACTATGTCTGAAAATGGTTTTAAAAGTTAAAGAATTATTGTTTCAAAATAGTAGCTGTGGGTTAAAAAATATATAAAAAGTTAATAAAATAATACCTGTTAGTAAAAACATGAATTATAAAAGTAAAAAAAAACACTATTAAAATTTAGTTAGATGTTTAACATTATTAGTGGTTCTGTTTTAAAAGTAATAGAAAAAGTTCTAAAGATTTGAGGTATTAATGTTGCTAGTCAACATGGGGGATAGTCATCAGGCAGGAGATAAGAGATCACTACCAGGTGATTTCCTAGGAACAGTCAAGGAGGAGGAAAGATATTGCAGAGGTTGTTAGCTGATATTATCTTAGAAAGGCAAGGAAAGGTTAAACTGAATGTATCTCAGTTTAGCTAACAGGCTTACAGTGCTGGCAAGGTGGCTGGTGTTCAAAACATGATTCATCGCAAGAGATTCAGACATATCAGTCACCGGCTTGTGAAGTTTCTTCAGATCTGCCTTATATTTAACCTATTGATAAAACAAAGGAAAACGTCAACCACCTTGTCACAGGAGTACATAAAGCAGGCTTATAAATGGATTACATTTCAATTGTTGTATTACAGCTTGTGCAATGAGCTACTGTCTATGGAGATTTTCAGTCATTCAGATCATAGTGGTTCCAAAGGTGCTGGTGGCCTGCGGAGCTGGCAGCAGAGTCGGACAGTGAGGAGGTTGGGGAGGAACATGGGTCAGTCCTGGAGTCTGGGGAAGGCTCGGTTGAGGGCTCTGCGTCAGAGGCAGAGAAAGGGCCATCTGGGAGGTACATGCTGCCTCCGGAGCCTCCAGAGTCAGACCTCAGCGAGGCAGAGGAACAGGGGGAGCCTGTTCCCAGTGTGCGCATGCGCAGAGCTGCCAGAAGGCAAGAACAGTTAAAACAAAAGGGACAACTCGGGAGTAGGGCTTGGAGATGTTGGTCCCTCCCATAAGACTTAAAAGAGGAGCAAAGGCACGTGGGCCTTTGCAGGAAGCAACGTTGTTAATTCTGTTCAGTTTAAAGTCTGAAGCTCTGTTTGATTCTGGACTCCATGTGGCTTTGCTAATTAGGTCTTTGGCAGCATGACAAAGGAGATAAAGGTGGGTGATTATCAGCCTTATACCGAAGGACTCTTTACAACTATGTGGGACTCATCTACGAATGAACAGAATTCACAGCTGTTGCAATAAAAGAGGTTTTTGGGACTACTCGTGTGTTTTACTGACTCAGGAACCCCAAGTCAGAACAGGTGCTTTTTCAAAAATCAACTGAATTTTCTTGTCTTTTTTTTTTTCTATTCTCATCTAAGAAGCTTCCTCAGTTCAACTGTGGTCGTAAGTCGAAGGCTATCGGTACACCTCAACTTATGACCACAATGAAACCCAAAACTTCAGTTGCTAAGCAAGACAGCTGTTAAGTGAATTTTGCCTCATTTTACAACCTTTCTTGCCACCATCATTAAGTGAATCACTGCAGTTGTTAAGTTAGTAACACAGTTCTAAAGTGAATTTGGCTTTCCCATTGACTTTGCTTATCAGAAAGCCACAAAAGGTGATCACAGGACTCTGGGACATTGCAGGAATTATAAATACATGCCAGTTGTCAAGCATCCGAATTTTTGACATGTGATTGTGACCATAGGGATACAGCAGTGGTCATGTGAAAATGGTCATAAGTCACTTTTTTCGGTGCCACTGTAACTTTGAACAGTCACTAAATGAATGGTTGTAAGTCAAGGACTACCTGTATTGTTGGAGTTTTTAAACTGTTTGTTTTCACCTGCGCTTGGTCTGTTTACCATTTTTATTTTCTCTGTAAATACTACAAGGTTCTAGCAAACCTCTCTCAAAGGAATCTAGATCTGGCATCTGGGTTCTCCTCACCATTCAAAGAAAAGCTAATGAACCAGACTTACCTCACTTGCAATGTGGTGAGCATCTTTCAAGGTCTTGTAGATCTTGCTCTCCTTCAGATCGTATTGAGGCCTCTTTCCTTTTTCTTTATCAAATCTTTCTTTGTACTTGATCTGAGTTGAAGAAAACATACACACACACATATATTTTAAAAAGGGTCCTGAACTTTAACATTTCTGGCACCAAGAAGGGAGAAGAGAAAGCACCTATCCACAATCAGGTGTTCAAAAGAAATCTGATTGCAAGCAAGCAGATCAAAGGATGCATCACATAGGAACTACTTCGAAACAAAAGAGACCATTGGAAAGATCAAGATTTTTCAGTAGTAAGATTGTTACATGCTACATTTCACAGGGTGACATTTCTTCTTTCATTCAGTGGTTTATTTCAGCTCCACAAATCAAAAGGTATCAAATTTATCCATTGCAAAAAAAAAAAGGACAAATTGCTTGAGAAAGTGAGATGAAGCACAACTTCCGTTGTGTTCTTATAGCAAAGGCTTTCCCCAACCTTCAATTGAGTGGCACAGTATTTCATATATCCCTTCACTCCCAGACAGCATGGCTACTGGAATGAGGCAAACAACAATCTGGCATATATTCAGGCCTCAGAACAGGAAAGGTGGTATTATACAATTCTGTTACTCTACCACCACATCCCACAAAGGCATGATAAAGGGCAATAAACTTATTTATGTAAAAGCCAAACCTGTAGAATCCATGGTACACTCTGTGCATCTTCAGTGCTAAAAGGGAGTGGGGTTTGCTCTCTGTTTATATACATTAGTCAGCGTTTCCCTTCTAATATTGAAGGTGTTGCCTAGCTGGGTAATGAAATGTCTGCAAGCTCAGAGAGCACCAAATATTCTCTTCTGTTGGTAAAGCTAGACTTTTAAAGTGTTTATGTCTTGCTTTTACTTTGAAAATATCAAAGACATTTTACATCAGATTACGGTAGATAATTATCAATAAAATAAGATAATAACTTTCCTAAGATTTCTCATGTGGAAGGTCATTATTTAACATCTACCCTACTACCCCACCAAGAAAATTTGCACCTCATGTAGTTGATGCCCAAATTATTGTTTTTAAGAGAAGTGATAGCCTTTTAAAGTGTTTTTAAAAAGCAACTGAAAATAAAAGTTCTGCTCTTTCTTATTAAATTTAAAATAATCTATCTGAACCCACTGATGGATAGTCTGCTTCTAATCATGTAAATAATTCAGCAAGCTTGCTTTCATCCCAATATGATTATATTCAACTCAGCTTTTTTTTTAGTGGAACTTGCATATTGCATTTATATTACATAATATTGTACTTACATTCAATAATATAACTTTCTAGATAAACAAGTTCCTAAATGTTTTAGTACTATTATTATTAAACAAAGTCATAAAAGAGAGGAAATATATTAGCTGTTTAGTAGACAAAAAGTCACAGATTATAAACATAAAGGCATTATCTGGCTACAACTAAGGATATTTTCATTTTATTTAGACTATAGAGTTTAAATAGGAAGTAAATGGACAATACTCTTAAAAGATGGGCATAACTGTGTGCAAGAGCTGATGGAGATAACTGATGAAAGGAATTGATCATGCTAGGAAGTAACACACATCACTGTAAAGAAATAAATGCAGTCTATCATCAGAAAAATCAAAGATGCTATAGTGCACTTTCAACTCACATTCCATGATTCTTTATTTATAAAATATGGATATGTTCTTATCCATGCAACTCTGTATCCATCATGCTGGATAGTTTCATTTTTAAACTAGACTGATAAAAATTCTGGGAACATTCAGTTGATATCCTTCTCGTTAGATTTCCTTGAGAAACATACACCGAATCACACATGAACTGATGCATTTGAGAGGAACAATGACGTTTTCACAATGACAGATCTGACACATGACTAAGGAAAACTTTTAACTACATCCAGTGTTATGTATGTGGACTTTGGTTAAAGATTTCCAATTCTATGTTTTCTATTGGCAAATGGACAACACAGGATAAAGACAAACAACAATAACAACAGCATAAGAAATGACATGCAGATTAACCATAACAGTGATGGAACTGGTGACATGATAGACAGTATAGATGACAAATAACCCCTTGAAAGATTTTATGTTGAACTTCTACACAGTCAGAAGTATAGAAACATTCACACAAACAAATGATGTATCATTACGAACATCTATAAATCTGACAAAAGTATTGGATTTTTTTTTCAAGAAAAGATTGTTAGTCCCATTAACTTTCCAAGAGTCAAAAGTTGCTTTTTCTTCAATAAAAGACTAACTAGAACAGCTTAATAAGTGGAAGAGTTTATTATTTCAAAGATAAGATGGTGTATCATTTTCTGTACAAAGAACTGATTTTTGTCACAAGCACAGAAGACTGTCTGTGACTGCATGCAACATAAAGAAAGAAAAGCAAGAAAGGAAATATCTCCCTTTTTTCCTTATGTCCAAAAGTCCTCTTCAATGTATGTCCTTCCTAAGATTTAGGCCAACAATTCCCATCATCCTTCACCACTGGCCATGCTGGCTGGGGCTGATAGTACTTGGAAGCCACCTCAATGGAAGGAGTCAATTTGGAGAAGGCAGATAGTAAGAGAGTCTTTCTTAAGAGGGAGTGAGGAAAATAAACAGGAAACACTTGACATCAAGTAGCAGCAATTAGAAATTAGTCAAGATCCAGTTCTGGCTTCATTTTCCAGAAGCCTTTCTTCAAAACTCAATGTTTTGTATAGCCTGGCTGGTTGAAGACAATAAAGTGAGATCACTATTGGGAATGCTTGCTCATTGTCTCAGTTCGGCCTCCATAGTGAATGGCCATTTTTTTACATGTTTTACTGTGTGTGTTTTAGTTTAGTGTGCAACAACATTCATTAGACCAGGCTTGCATTTTAAATGCACTAACTGCACCTTCTAAAATTATTAGATTTGAACAAATATTCAATCTCCATTTCAATACTGAACTCTCAGGAGCAATTTTATATAAGAAAGAAAAGGGAGATTTTTTTAAAAAAAATTAAACTTCATGAGATTTTCTTTAAAAAAAAGAGAGAGAGAGAGCATCCCATTGGCAATCCAGGCTCAATTTTATGTGCCAAGAACATTTTGCAAAATTCATAAAATGGAAAAAGCTGAAAAGGACAGGCACTTTAAATCCTTCTTACATGACTACTTAGGGTATTAGCTTTTTTAAAATGCCTCATCCAGGGTGTATCATACGATGCTGCCCCATGTCCCCTCAAGTATCCTTTAATGTATTTGACCTACAAAGCATAGCAAGATAGTAAGATTAGGTTAGCCAACCTGCAATGACACAAAGCAAAGAGCTAAGACAGAAATGCAGGCATCATCCATTCCTTCTCTTGATGGAGATGTCTCATAGGATAGAAGCAGCATGATTTGAAAACTCATCACTTGTTCAAAGTTTGATGGAGGACAAACAGGTTGATGTTAATTAGTAACAACACTAAAATATAAGGTACCCAAATTATTGAAAATAAATCATTTATACAAGCAGTAAATCACAGTTTCAGCAAAGTAAAAATATCCAAGTATTATGCTAGAAAATCTTTTGAGTATAACTCAAAAGTTAAGTTTTCAAGCAAATATCTTGTCAGAAATCCCAAATACACGGGGAATGGAAATAAGACAAACACATTAAAATATTTATTGCAAAAAAATGTGGAGCTGGTAATTATTGTTTTAAAATCCTGTACTGGTAATATATGGCATACCAAATTTACTTAACAGAAAATTGGTGGTGTAATAATTACCTCTAAATGGGTAGTACAGTATGTTTGTGGGTCATGTATTCACTGAGAATAGAAAATACAGTTGACAATGAATGAAGGAGCTGCTTCTTGGTGAATTTAACTCTTTTCTAATATCTAAATCAGTGTTCCTCAAGCTTGGTGACTTTAAGATGGCTGATTGAGAAATTCTGGGAGTTGAAATCCAGACATATTTAAACCTATTAAAATCTATTTTATAAATAAGTATGTACTTTGCTGGCTATTCATTTTAATTAGGTAGTATTCAATTTTTTGGTCTAGATTAAATTGTAACTTCCATCAGATGTGTAAATGTACACACAAACATATGTATGTGTATATCTTGTATATGTATTTGCATACACGTATTTGATAATAAGGGAAATTGCCATTATGCTTTGTTTGTGTTTGTATTTTTATTTATTTTTTATTTCTAGAGAGTTATCTCAAATCCAGAAGTGTGGTATAACTATGGTACTTTCTGAAACAACAGTCATATGAAAACCATAGATGAGAGTTTTGTAAAAGGGAATAATATTTTATCAATAAAAATGGCTTCATACTCACTTCTGTAGGACGTCCTTCGCTTCCAATTAGTTTATGGACAAATTTTAAGTTGAAACTCACCCTTTGTTCAATGTTTTGCTTTAGAAATTTTAATACAGCAAATCTAATTTTTAAACCGCTAATAAAATTTTCCTGCAATGTTTCTAAACATTTAAAATGCACTGCAAATTTAAAATTGGATGTCTGCCCAAAATGAATACTGAAGTAGCTTTACTCTTTACCATCCAGTACATATTCATATGAACAGGAACAATTCATTTTAAATAATTCACTTTAAAGGTAAAATCGTCACTGTGCTAGTCAAGCCTTCTGAAATTAGGATCCAAATTTCTTCTGTACATTCAGTGTTACTCTTTGGAAGCTCATATTAAGCACAGGATTAATCAAAGATTAAGGGCGGCCCATGTATGCCCAGGATGTCTACAACACAGAACTAACCTTTTTATGTATGAAAAGATGAATTCACATGCTATACACAGTGACAGGATTCTGAGCTAACCCAGAGTCAGCTCTACTGATTACTTTAGGTATCAACATTACCTCCAAGAGATTGTGGAAATCCTGGGTCACTTGCTCCTATTGTTGTAATTTATTTGCTTTGATTGTTCATACCTGGCTGGTTAGTTTGGACACTTCTTTGGCAAGTTCAATATCTGGACGTCCAAGCATGGTGACTCCTACTCCAGCATCTTTGCGACCTTTGCCTTTGTATTCAATCTAAGATCAAGCCAGACATTTGAAACACCAATGAATGTTGTATTCTACATACAAAAATTAAAGCAATTTTACTTATATGTGTATTATATAAGCAACAAGTTATGAAGCAGTTACATTGATTTGCACTCACATCGCTGACTAAATGGGAGACTTGTGTGGCCTTCATAATATCGGGTCGATCTGCCACAGTGGTATAGTGGAGCTGTGATTTGGCATCTTTTTTATATTCGACCTACAGTAGGTGAAAAGAAGAGGCAGATCAACGATAAACACAATATTTTTTAACTAGAGGAGAAAATTTTTTAAAAAACTATTTTTTAACTAGAAAAGAAAAGACAACAGAAGGATGAAAATCAGCTAATATTTTGCCATTGGTTTGCTCTGGGTGGGATGAAATCACCATTTATATATGGATGTTTAGCAAAAAGGAGAATGGGGAAATGGAGAGGGGAGATGCGAATGTAGTCATCTATGGAAACTGTCATGTGCATGGAGACCCTTACGCCCAACCCAGATCAATAAGGGTGGAAATCTTGTGAGGCATGATTACATCTGCTCTGGATTTTTTTCCCTCAGTGTCATTTGCTTCTGCCAAAGAAGGAAGAGTGATGCCATAGGAAAAGTCATTGGAGAGAGGCAATTTTCTTGCCGCTTCCATACACACATTATCTCAGGAGCCTTCACAATTGCAGTCCCTTCTTCTCATGTCTAAAACTATGTATTTGCTTTTGATTGGATGAGCAGTTAATGCTTCCCCTCTGACTCTGCTCAGCAAAATCTCCCAGAATGTTTAGAAAGCAGAGCCACTAGTAGAATACTGGGAAATTCAGCTCTGGTCCAGGATGATGTAATGGCGTTTAGGAAAGCTTCTGGGATAGGATAAAGGCTAGAGGTAGAACTAACTTTTGAGACATAAACTAGGCTTTTCATCTGCAGAATATAATTTCACACATTTATGCTTTAAAATGGAATTATAAAGAAACTCAAAGTAGATTGAAAGAAGTTTTTTTTACATCTATCGTGCTTGAAATATACCTAAAATTATTAGGGCAGTATATATTTTAAAAGCCATGCCATTCATGCCCAAATCTTTCTTTAAAATGTTAAAACATCTACTTTCAAATTAATTATATGGGGCCTTAAGCACTCTGGAATTAAACAAATCTTTCCAGGAAGTGAGAATCCAAATTATCATGATATCCATTAGAACCTTATCAAATACATGTAATAATGAAACCAAGGTAAGCTTTAACCTCCAAAGCTGAATGCACTTTGAGGAGGAGTGGTACTTATACTGCTCCTTCTTCAAGGGAGAGGGGCAGTTCAGAAATGTAAAAAATAAATAAATAACAAAGTCATTTTTCTAGCAATTAGCATAATTATTATTACTATCGCTACACATATTTCTATGTTTTTCCTTAGATCTCCTTTCATTTTACACTGCAGTGGCAACCAGGTAAAGTAGGTTTGTTTGCAAAGGAGACTGATATTGAGGGGTCCTTGGTGCTCTCTGACCTTGGTTGTTTCCTTGCAGACGTTTCGTTATCCAAACTAGCACTGATGATGTTACCTAGTTTGGGTAACAAAACATGTGAAAACAAAACAAAACAAAACAAAACAAAACAAAACAAAACAAAACAAAACAAAACAAAACAAAACAAAACAAAACAAAACCCAAGCTCAGAGACTACCAGGGATCCTTCGTTTCAACTCTGAGCTCCAAATACTTTCCTTTATTGGAGACTGTCACACTCATTTATATATCCTGGTTAAATCATGATATCTTAATTCCAAATATTAACAATACACTGAAATGGTCCTGCATCCAATAACAGATCACATTTTATTTGTTAAGGAAGAAAGTGCAGAAATAACTTACAATACTCTGTTTCTTTGCCACATCCATGGCGTGCTTTACATCAGGAGGTTCCACCATGATAGAATAATCTGACTTGCCTTTTTGTTTTTGAAATTTCTTTTTATAATTTGTCTGTTTGGGATAGAAAGTTATGCTTATTATTAGTCTCCACTGAAAATCTGTTGATGTTTAAAATAGGAAAGGCAGATTAAAAACACTGCTATCTGGAAAAAAGGATGTGTGAGTATATGCTTGTACGATAATAAGTTTTATCTCTTTAGTTCTGCTGTAATTTTCCTTTATATTCTCAAACTCTTTGCATTATTGATTGGATTCAAAGGGCAGCCATATTACTGAATTGGCAGATAATAATAAAGTCAGTAGCATTAATTATATATGCAACACCACATCTGTTCTTAATTCCTAGTCATCCTGTGATTTAACTTTCTTCTCACCCTCATTTCTATCTTCTTTCTAAATTTTCAAGGTACTTAAAATTATTTTATTGTGTTCATAATCAAGTTTTTAAATCATGGAAGTTCAAATGAGAGGAACACTTTCCAGATTTTTCAACAATTGCAAGTACACATCCCACAACATGTTAAGCCTTTGTAGATTCTGAATATCTGAACAGTTGAAAGAACTGTTAAATGATAAACAGTACCTTTCAGAAAACACTGTTATAATTTACAGCGGAGAAATTATAGTTTCACTCACAAACACAGAAAAGACAAATGACCATCTGCAATGTGGATAAAGTGATGCAGAAGTAGCTTACCTCACTAACATTACTGGTGACTTTTTTGACATGAACAGTATCCCGTGTTTCTGGCAATTTTGTGAAAGAACCATGTGGGAGGTGTTTCTTCACATGCTCTTTGTATTTGTTCTGTTTATCAAAAGACAAACAAAATATTTCAGAAGTCACTTATCTTTAGGAAGAAGATATTCTGAAGCCAAATAATTGCAAAATAAAAAATGAAAAAGTCAGTTACCTCAGACACAAGAGAGCTAACCAGCTTGGCAAGAAGGATCTGGGGAGTGTCTGGAATAGGAAGGATGCTTCCCCGTTCCTTGTTGTGCTTCTCTTTATATTTTAACTGAGAAGTTAAAAAAGGGGGAAACATGTTTTCAAGCAACAATCATCAACAGGATTCCACAAATGAGATTATCAACAGTGAGCATGTTGTTTTCTTCTCTTAGCTATTAAAAACCCAGGATCGAGAAATCTTATACGGAAGCTTAAGCAACTATAAGATGTTTCTGAAATCAAAACATAACCTTGAAGAATGTGAAGGATGTGATGCAACATTATTCTTACAAAATCTTTGTTTAAACATGATGCAGGCATTCATCTAGACCAGAGTTCCCCAAGTGGTCAATATTGACCCCCCCCCAAGGATTGATGGGACTATTTAAGGTATAAGTGGCTGGGGATCAAAAGGGGATCAGCAAATGTCTGGAGGTCAATAAAAGATGTAAAATCAATTGGGGTCAGTTAGTCTTTTGGGGACAGTATAGAACTTACGTCAGTCCTGAAGATAAGTGGCCAGCAGTGAGATAGTATTAACTAGGGTTGGATGGTCAACCAGAGAGAGGACTTGAGCTGTCTCTATTATTATTATGTGTATGGGTTATCTAGTTAGATTCAAGCCTAAAACTGGTGGAAACAATAATTCAGTTCCTAACCAAGGATCTAAGAATTATTAAAGTAGCATCTAGGAATATAGGCAGTTCCTTATTTGTAAACCTTATTTACAAACCATTATTTGTAAATACTGCAAATACATTTGATTACATTTATGTTTTGTTTCTGTTTAGCAAGAATGGTCAAAATCTTTTCCATAGAAAAGGTTTTAAAATACTTACATCACTTGCCAAGATTGCATTCTGCAATGCCAACACTGTGTTTTTGTCATCTGTTACAGACAACTTGCATCCTTTGAGGTATTCTCGGTCAAGCTTGTATTCGTACTGCAAAGAAAGAAAGAATAATAGTAACAATAACAAAAAATGAAAAGTGTCTAGTTTACTCTAAATAACAACAAACTGTCTTATTCCATCAGGGGAAAAAGTAAGTTTCCTTTCTCAATTGCTTACATCACTCTGTTGCAAGGATGTCTTAGCAGCTTGGATAAAGTCAGGTCTATCCATGGTCCAGTGCCAGTGAGCTTTGGTTGCTTCATATTTCTTCTTGTAATCCAGCTATTTAATAAGAAATATAAACATATAATCAAAGTGTTCTTGCAAAACTGGCATTTTTAAAAGAATTTTAAAAGGTTATTATAGTTTGCTGAATAGTTAATTCATCAGCGAATCAACAGACATGATTAATAAGAATATTGGTCTGGGACAGATGTAAACTCCATAGAAGAGTGATGTGTCTATGTCATGGTGTAATTGGGCAAATCACCCATCTATGTCTAAAAGTCATCCAAGTTAGCATCATATAGATTTAATGAACCATTTTTATGTTACAAGATTGATGGGAAAAGTGCTCAGTTCTCTCTTTAGGAGGACACAAAAGCTAGTTGCCAGGATTCTATTTATTAAATGATGGTATTTTCATTCCATATTCATATCTTCTGGGTTGCATAAGGTTCTCCAAGAAAGTTGGATCTGGGAATCTGTACTGCCTCCCTTTCTCTATGAAGCATTTTACTCAACAAGATGGTGTGAGCCCATTCTCATACTTCTGAAAATACCATGAGGAACATGAATACTTTCATTCTGGATTTCTATTAAACTATGACAAGTGGGTTCTTCAAATGTTCAAGAGAGTGGGAATTGGAAATCCTGCTTTCCTAGTTTCCTTTGAAAGCCTTAGTCACCAATGATAACATTTAGATGGGAAAGAGAGAGAGAGAGAGAGAGGGAGGGAGGGAGGGAGGGAGGGAGGGAGGGAGGGAGGGAAGGAAGGAAAGAAAGAAAGAAAGAAAGAAAGAAAGAAAGAAAGAAAGAAAGAAAGAAAGAAAGAACTTACATTGCTGTTCACTTTGTAAGCCTGCTTAGCAGCTTTAATGTGAACTGAATCTGGTATCACATTGCAGTGAGATTTGTTCTGCTCATAGAGTTCTTTGTATTTCAGCTGTTGGAAAAGCAGAAGATGAATGATTTATAAGGAAAGACAGAACCAAAGCTATCCCAAAAGCTTTATTCATGTATTTATGCTAGGCTGGATTGCAGACAACTATTTAAGGCTGGCTGTATATTTACAACAACATAACCTAAATCCAAAGCATATTAATAAATAGTCTTACACATGAGGGGCACTTCATTAGAAGGATACAATTGTAAAAAATTACTTACTTCACTTATTCTGTCCATGACCTTCCGTACATGGAGAATCATGGGAGTATCATGAATGCTGGTATATCCCTTTGGTTTGGCTTTCTGGAATTCCAGTTTATAAAGAATCTAACATAAAAAAAAGAAAGGAAGTTAGCACATGTAATCAATATATACATACATACATACATACATACATACATATATATATATATATATACACACACACACACACACACATATATATACATATACATATACATCATGTACATCATATACATATACATATACATATACATATATATATACATGCATACATACATACATACATACATACATATATATATATATATATATATATATATATATATATATATATATATATAAATATTAAAAAACACTTCCATTAGAAAGTTGCACCCAAAATGTCCAACCCCTCTTCATTCCCTAGTTATCTCCTATTGGATATCATGACTGGCTTGAAAAATGCAACTACCAAGTCCAGTCCAAGAAAAACTACCGCTACCCTCATCTAGACCTGTCTGAATAAGACATACAAATGTTGCATCTACAATCACAACAATATTAAAATTGGCTTATTTGATCTCCTGTATTTGAACAATCAGCCAATGAAACAATCATTTGCATGCCCAGAACATACATAGGTCAAAATGAAGAAAGTGGGTGATAGCATGCTAACCGAACACCCTATGCTATATCTTAGCTATCAGACATGAATGATTGCAGTTGATGGCACTCTCTTAATTATCCAACTTAAAATCTTCTTGAAGGCATATGTAGAGAAAATTGCCTATATTTTCAGCACACACACACATATATATAAAGGACAACAAAAACAAAAGTATGACACTTTAATTAGCTTTTGGCATCGGATTTTGTATCATTCAGGTGTGGGTCTGCTACCAGTCAGTGAACATTGTATACTTGATGATATAGTTTAACATTTGGTGTGTTTGACAAGTGGGATTGATCTCAAATCCATTTAATTAGGAAGGTTACTGACTAGTCACTATTTCTCAGTCCGAGAAGTTGGAAGTATGGAAACAAAACTGAGGGGAAGCCAAGAACTCAAGAAACACCGAGTTTCTTGAAGATATGTAACCCATATCTTCTCTAGAACACACCAAACCCCCCCCAAAAACCTATCATTGATTTATCTTTAAACTTACCATTTAATTTGAGAATTTTCAGTCAGAGAGCCACTACTGATTCATTTCCTATCTCTCCCAAAATAACAATACTAAAAAAAGTTGCTTGACACCACTTCTTTCAAATCTCAGCACTTACATCACTGATTAGCTTGTTGACTTTGGTAGTCCTCAGATGTTCTGGAGTATCCACAATACTTGTAAATTTGTCCTTCTGCTTTTCATACAGCCTTTTGTACTTGTACTGTGAAAGGAAAAACAAATAACAGTGATATGGAATGGCAGCAACAAAAACACCGCCAATACACCTTTTCAAAAGGGAGCTAGAATTAGCCTGCTCGCTATCAACAGCTGCATAGAGGTCAACTGAAACTGTCTATGTGGGGAGCAAAGCCCACACAACGGAAATGTCAGTTAGGTGGCTTTTGGTTATGCTGAATTCAAAGGAAGCCAACGAGATGCAAAAAAAAACTGCAGAGCACACATTCAAGCCACCTCTCAGCCATGTAACTTTGGAGTGACTACTGTGAATCATCATCTCTAACCCTCCCACCACCTTGATATGGGAATGGATATGAGATAATCCCATATATCCTTCCTGGGACAGGATGTGAACATGATAAATAAAAGGAGTAAATTAGCAGGTTTTCACCCAAGCAGATGAAAACATGGGCTGTGCTTGGACGAATCTCTTAAAATGAATAACCAGCGTAGGTAAGTTGCACCTTTTAGAAAGTAAATTTAAGAATTTGTTAAATACTGATTTATTCATTTTATAGTGTTTCCTTTCTGTTGTAATCCACACAGGCTCTGGGCTGTACATAAGAGTGTGAATGAATTCAGGATCACTGAACCCACAAAAATTAGGAGTGGTTTTTAACCAATTAGGAATTACAACTATATATTAAGTAAAAAACAATACTGGTAATCAACTTCCTAAATTAATTTATGTTTTTATTTTAAAACATCAAATTAATTGCAAATCCAAACAATACTTCGTAATTATAGCAGAAAGGAAAATACTGAAACTATTAATTGTACAGATACTTTAAATATATATAAATATATTATTTATTTTGAGCAGTAGACATAGATATTATTATAGATCCTTATAAATTATTTTATGCAGCTGAAAATCTTGGGGAACCTTCTATTTAGTTATACACAGAATACCAGGACCTTAAAAGTGGTATAAAGACAAGAGTGAAAACATAATCATTTTTGTTTATGCATTATGATGAAAAAAACAACAACAAACGCATGCACAAAGACACAAATTCATGCACAAAGAATCACGCATATACAAAACAATGACAGCGTATACTAAGAGATTGCTGACATATCAATGCCATAAATAAAGCATGTATGTAGACTAGATGCGGGGAGACTGAATTTAATTCTGAGATTAGTTAACATTCCAAATCTAAAACTATTTACATGTAAAAAAAACCAACCTATTAATTTTAGGGCAAGTTAATAATTTGGCATCATAATATCATAATATTACTTTTATTCAGAAGTAAATCAATTTAGATTATCGTAGCGTAATCTAGATTTAGATAAAATGGATATTCTGTTCACAAATAGCAATACTGCTTTACTTCCAAACATGATTTGTTTGTGAGTTCAAGCTTTGGCGTTTAAATGTGAGCAGACAGACTTAATCTTCAGGTAGCTGAACATGACAGAATAGATTATGAATGACTAATATCTCACTTTAGAATTGGATTTATGGAAAACTGGAGGACTGAATTATGAAATCCTAAACATGAATGTCATTCTTGGATTGTCAAACCCTTGGATGCAGCTATGCCAGTTTGAACTTGTTTAGAGAATGAAGGTGATGTTTGTATTAGAACAGGTGAATGATGATTGTCATGTGCACAATGGAGAATCTATGTTGGCCACATTTTTCTTTCCCAACATTTAACAAAAACTGAGAAGGGTTTCCAAATAAAGAACAATAATTTCTGGGACTAGTGTCTTCCCCCAAAAGAAGAATAAATATCGTAGTTGGTACAATGTAAGTTGTCCTGATGAAGGTAAAAAGCAGGAGAACAATCATAAATTGCATCTATTTGCAGGGAATGAATGATCTAAAATAGCAATAATATAGCTAACTTTACAGAAGGATATGTTTGCTAGCCACATGTCCATCATGATGATGGACATGGAAGAGGAGACCTAAAAATATTGGATATTTCCTCCTACTCATACCTGTATCTGCTGCAGCCGGGTGCAGCTTTGAGCTGTGTGCAGAAAGAGAGAGACACATAGTAGTTTTCTGCCATTCATTGTCTTGCTGGTTGTAAAGAATTTGCTCTAATATGTATCAAATAATGGCAACATTCAAATCAACTCCACTCTTTTAATGAAGAGTTTTATGTTTATTGGACAAAACCTTCTTCAGTCAATTCACCATATTCTGTGTGTTGTACAGAGGTTTAATGTCTACCATGGGGCTATTATATATATGGATTTTTAATTACTTCATATTTAATTAATAGGAAGGATTTTTAATCCTTCAATATTTACTATTGTCATATCAACACTATCAATCCACTATAACTGCTGCTACTGCTACCACTACTACATCAACTACTACTACTACTACCACCACCATCACTACTACTACTGCAAAGCATTACCTGACTCCACTGATATGTGTTGTACAATGCTGTCAGCATATCTGGTCGCAGAATTTCATTACATCCCCGTTGAAGGAACAACTTGGCACTAGACTTATATTTATTCTGTTCATGCAGACAGCAACGAAGCACAAAAAAAGAAGACTTGTGAAGACAACAAAAAGAGCTCTAGATCCCAGATAGTGAAATTTAGGCCTTTGAAATACTCCTGGGTTCTCAAAAATTGCACCAATGAATGGCATTTGCCGTAGGCAGCATCAGAATAATGTCATAACTGAATAACTGGACACCGGACACCAAAAGAGTTATCCCCACACCCAGGGCTCCCCTTTTAATAATAAGAACATAGGAGTAAAACCAGACATTTCTTTTTTCAATTGAAATGTAGTAGAGAAATCATCCTCATTCATTGGGGCATAGTTTATGAGAACACAGAGTATGGACAGGCTCACTCAAAAAGCTACTGAGCAATTTTGGGTGGCAAAGTACAGATAGTTTTCAGTACATGAAAGGCATAACATTTTGAATATCCCGGATCACACCTGTTACATCGCAGACTAGCGACACTTTAGACATGTAAAAATGGACATCCACAAATGACAGCAGCCACATTTTGGATGCCTTGATCAACTTTGGCCAACAGTACCTGACTGCTTAACTCTCCTCCCCATTTGGCCAGCAAGGTTTTAGGGTCATCCACCACAAAGGAATACTTATCCTTCTTCTTCTCGTACTCTGATTTGTACAATTTCTGCTCAAAGCAGCACCAGGAAGTAATACATGGAAAGGCATAAATGTTAACAGCAATGTGTCAACTATGCAAAACTTTTTTAAGTTACTCATTAAATCGATTCAATCATTCAGAAAATAGAGAAGGCCCCTACTCCCCTCCTTCCCAAAAATAGTTATACATACATTTAAAACACAACATAATCTTATAAATTTAAACAGAATAGTGCTAGGCTGCTCTAATCAGAAAGCAGCCTAAATAATGGCTTATTTCCAGCTTCAGAAAGAATAGGATGTCAGTGTTAAAGATACAGAATTAAAACTTCAAAGTTGGCAGCATGTCTTTTAACTCTTCAAGCTAATCAAAATATTAAATTCAACTGCATTATGACTATATATACTGTATATATGCATTTCAAAATATATAAATGCTTGTCATATAGGTCCAAATTAATAGCCTGGACTTAACCCATTAAGGACACATAGCAAAATATAGAACGTATTTAACTAAGAGCAGAGTTTGGCATACTACAGCACCAATTAATTTCGCTGGTCTGAATGAGATTGACTTGAAATATACTTACTTCACAGCTGCAAATGTAGGAAAATTAACTTGATTTATATATGAAGTAGAAGAAGATTTATGTATTCAGCAGAAATAAAGTGTCCCTAAAACACAGATGTATCTCGGGAACAGGGGGAATTCTCATTTTTTTGTGTTAAACATGCATTATTACTGGAGTTTATAAAATCATTTTCTATTCCTTATATGCTTAATATTTTCCTGATTTATTCAAACATTATTTTATATCAGGCATGAGAACATCTAGCTTGTGGTTGGGTATTCACATCTTCAAAGCTGACTTCTTAGGGAGATCCTACTACTGTTCCCAAATTTCTTAACTCTCTTCTTTCCTTCCACACATCCAATTCTCTTTAAGTTGCATTTTAATATAAACTAGTTAGTTTTCTATGATTGGATTTACTTATACTTTTATAAAATGAAATAGGGCACTAGATCACAAAGAAAACTCAAGCTCTTTTCATACCAAATCTCGTACGTCCAGGATTTCTTTAAAGAAAATTCATTGTGAGTTTTTCACGCACCTTCTTAACCCTATTCTATACATGTGACACCTGAAGTTCCAAAGACATAATCAAGGAATCCTGAAGATATTATTCCACCTAAGCTCTCTAGATATTGATATTTACCCCTAAATCTTTTTAGAACACTAGTCCCTTTCACAAAATCTTTAGTCAACTTCTAACCCAGTCAGATCTCTTTACGGGTGGTTATAGCACCACCACTCTTAGTTAATTTACGAATTAGTTAATTCATTCAGGTTTGTTTGTTTTTTAAGTTTCTCAGCCAATTAATCTTCCTCCATGTTTCCTGACCTAGTTAAGCATGTTGAGAGTACAAAGCAATTTAATGTGCTGAGGAAGATTTAGTGGAATTGTTGCGGGCAATTCCTATATTACAAGAGTCTTTTAATCTACTTACCGCATCCATCAACCGAGTAGCATATTTAAAATGTTTGTTAATTGGAGTGTCAGCAACGTACTTGAACTTGGATTTTGTCTTTTCAAATGTTTCCTTGTACTTATACTATTGAAAACAAATATACAACAGTTATAAAGATACGATTAAAAGAATCAAAAGTCAGTATCAGTCACTGATCAAATATAAATGTGTGAAATATTGCAGCCTTCTCACAATTACTAATGAAAATGAGACATCAGTAAATGATTCCTTGAATGTTTCCAGCCTGGGAAACCTGTTAGTCTGCTGCATCCCAAAACAGAACTGTGATATATTTTTATTTACTTATTTATCAGATTTATAGATTCCCTGATTCCACCATGATTTGGGTGGCTCACAGGAAACTGTTATTTCTTTATTAAATTAATATCCCATCCTTCCTCCAGAAATTCAAGATATTGACCTTGCTGTCTTTCCTCCAATTTTCTCCCACAACAAAAATCTTGTGAGATAAGTTGGGCTGATTGTATCTACCCCAAAGTCAGCAAATGAGTCTCTGTGATCGAGGATGGATTTGAACATGGGTCTCCCAAGTCACAGTCCAACATTTTAACTATTATACTATGTAAAATGCAACACATTTATTTCAAGCAGTCCTTGACTTACAACCATTCATTAAGCGACCATTCAAAGTTACAACGGCACTGAAAAAAATGATTTGCAAGCAGTCTTTGCACCTATGACTGTTGCAGCATTTCCACCGTCTCATGATCAGAATTTAGGTTCTTGGCAACCAGCTTGTATTTACAACAGTTGCAGCATCCCAAGCTCATGTGACAGCCATTTGTGGCTTTCCCAGCTGGCTTCACACAAGCAAAGTCAATGGGGGAGGGTAGAGTCAATTAACAACTCCAATGATTTATCTAACAACCATGGCAAAAAGGGCTGTAGAATCGGGTGCAAGTCACTTAACAACTATCTTGCATAGCAACAGAAATTCTGATCCCTATTGTGGTTGTAACTCAAGGATTACCTGCATGACATGGATCTTGATTTATTTATCCAACTGATTCAATCGTATGATCAGCAGAACCTGAATATGACACAATATTGTAGAAACTGGTAAAATTTTATGTTGCTAAAAAAAATCTGTTAGGCAAACCTATGCAGGTTGACTAGAAAGAAAATTATTAAATTGATGTCTAAATAATGTACCAAAGGTCTTTCCCTTTGTGTATGCAGAATCCTGCCCCTATCAAACTAAATCAGATCTTCATAAAGAAACAACCTCTCGCAACTTTGAACAGGAACAAATAATGCACGTACTGGACTATACAGAGCTTTATTCTTTCCTGCGAGGACAAGATCAGGAGTATCCCATGCGTAGCATCCTATGCCTTTGAGCCATGTTAAATCTTCCTTATATTTAACCTGCAAAAACAAAGTAGTAAGAGAAAATTTAACTATATGAAATAATATCAGAAGTCACAAGAAGTCACCATAAACTCTTAATTTAACCAACTAATTAAATTGTTTAACTCTGTTTAGCAGATTTCAGGTAGAAGAGGTATATTTTTCATTTGGCACATAAGCTGAATCTATGCAAAAGTCCTCTTGGCAATTCTTTGAGTGATAGCTGTAAACCTAAGATAACCTCCTATGGAAAGTCCTTTAAATATCTACATCTGCTCAGTTCTGGCAGAGTAGAGCTGCACTTTATCATGGAGCTTAGAAATTTTGACAGATTTTAAATTCTGAGATCATAAACAAAATGCAGTCAAAAGTCCACTGGTAACCCTATAAATCTTGAGTTCACTTTGCAGGTGGTATTATGACTGCTAAGCTCTCCAGCATATGAGCAAAAATAGAAAACCATGCACTTTTGAATTGCATCATAAATTAACCACCCTAGAGTTTCTCAAGGCTTATTTATGTGCAAGATGCAAGTAGTCAACATAAATTAATACTCACAGTACTAACTGCATCAGTGACTGCACGATGGTGGTAGTGTTCTGGCCGGTCTGGGATAGATCTCCAAAATCCTAATTCGCTCATGTACTTTTCTTTATATTTCACCTAAAAAAAAAAAGAATTTGCAAACAATGAATAAATAATATTAAATTAACAAAAAACACAGAATGTATATGTGTTTTCTCACAAGAAAGCCCCACTAAATGCAATGAGACCTGCAAAAATTGAACTGCTTTATGTAGGCAATCCAGACTAAGAAAAATATGCACTGAATGGAGATACCAGGATGTGGAACAACTCACTTCTGCTGCTTGAAATTCTTTTCTGCCAGCAAAACTGAACTAGAAGGTGGGGGGAGGGGACAAATGAAGCATTGTATAATACCAAATCCATACCCTAACCAGACTGGGGGGGGGATATCTGCAATGCCATCACAAAATTAAGACAAGGATACACAGCGCTAAATAACTTCCAATACAGTTGTTGTTATTCAGTCACTAAGTTGTACCTGATTCTTCGTGAACCCATGGACCATAGCATGCCAGGCTCCCCTGTCCTCGTTGTCTCCCAGAGTTTGACCAAACCCATGTTCATTACATTAATGACACTATCTAACCATCTCATCCGCTGCCGCCCCCTTCTCCTTTTGCCTTCAATCTTTCCAAGGAGTCCTCTCTTCACATTTGATGGCCAAAGTATTTGAGCTTCAGTTTCAGTATCTGTCCTTCCAAAGGACAGGCAGGGTTGATTTTCTTTAGGATTGACTGATTTAATTGTCTCATTGATCCCAAGGGACTCTCAAGAGCCTTCTCCAACACCACAATTTCAGAACATCAATTCTTTGGCACTCAGCCTTCCTTACAGCGCAACTCTCACAGAAATACATTACTACTGGGAGAACCATGGCTTTGTCAATATGGACCTTTGTTGGCAAGGTGATGTCACTGCTTTTTAATGTCTTATCTAGGCTCTGATGCAGTATTCTAAATCTAATGGAAGCGCCCCAAACCCCAATTTGATGTAATGATCCCTAATGACAACTGAATTTGCCTGTAGCTGGGTGGGTAGGTGAGATGGGGAACAATTGGACCCCTTTAAAAACATGGTCGTGTAAAATGGATGTTTTTGAGTTAAATGGAGATTGAGAATGTTTTATAGTCAGGCGGAATTGCACGTTTAAGAAGCCATATACTTACTTTGCTGATATCATCAGTGACCTTGCGGTGATAGACAATATCTAAGGCATCCTTTACAGTGTGGTATTTACCCTTTGCTCGCTCAAATGTTTCTTTGTAACGCAGCTGATTTAAAAAAAAAACAGAAGACATTTATTTCTATATCATTTATTTATTTATTTATAAATTTATTTCTATATCATTAATGAGATAGTCCTGAATTATATCTTTAAATCTGGGACAAATCAGACATTATCTTCACTTGTTTAGCTTTTGCACAGACAAAAATAATACTATTATTGTAATAATAATAAAACAATATTATCCAATTATATTCTGACAGCTTAATTTTCTGTATATTTTCTGTAGTTTTCTATGCAAATGCAAATGCTCCTTCCCTTCCACTTTACACAATACTTTTGTTTACTTCATTCTTTTTTTTTAGACAAAGGGATAGATAGATAGATAGATAGATAGATAGATAGATAGATAGATAGATGATAGACAGATATCCAATTATAAACCAAATGTACATTCTAAATAATCCTGGTTTTCTGCAAAAAATCAATTCATCCCTATTCAGGTAATTATTATTTCATCTGCTGAATAATTTTGGTATTAATTTAATATTTCATTATGAAAGCCATGTAATAAGAATTGATTATCTCCAACTATCCCCCTATAACAATATTTATAGCATGAAAACACATATTATCTAAAAAATTGTTTCTTTTTTCTCATACACTTACATCACTGGCATTCAGATAAGCCTTCTTAGCTCTGATGAGGATTGGTGTATCTGGGACTGTTACGTATTTATCCTTTAGTTTATCGTAGAGTGATCTGTATTTTTTCTAAAGAAACAGAAGTGGGAAAGGAGGAGAAGTATGATTAACATTGAGACTTGTGCTCTATAGGGGCTAAAGTATAAAAGTGGGACCTTGAGTATCGCAGTGAGCACAGCCTGAAAGCTTGCGCTTTAGGAGAACCAGATATTTATCCATCTCATCAAGACAACCCAAATGGTTGCAACTTTTACCTCACTGGCAAAGTCCTTCACATGCTTAGCAAGTTTTAAGGCAGGCGTCTGATCTCCAGCATGGTGATGTGGTCTTTCCTTGGTGGCGAGTTCAACATACAAGTACTGTAGAAAAATAAAAAGTTGTTACAGATCAGAGAGGTGCTGCAATTAGAACTATAGGTGTATATAGCATAGTGCAGAATGTGAGAAAAGTATACAAGATGATGATGGAGGAGGAGGAGGAGGAGGAGGAGGAGGAGGAGGAGGAGGAGGGGGAGGAAATATTGGGCATAAGCTTTTGCAAGAGAAAGAATGTAACAATAGAAGACAGATCAGAGCTGGGTTAGAATTAAGACAAAGAGAATTCTTGGAGGTGGAAAAGACCTGAAGATTCCACTAAGCTGACTCAATAATTACAAGCACAGGAAACCATTTGTTACTGTAATTTGCACAATTACAAAGCACATAACAATGGCAGGAGAAGAGCTCTTAATATATCCTTTCCGATGAGCTGAGTATCACAGTTACTTGGCAGGAATTCCAACAACACAGATTTATAAAAGGAAAGTTGCCTGCAGGTTCCTGGCTAAGGGGGAGGAGGAGGGGGGAATGTCTTATTACTTGGAAAAACACCCCAGAGTTATATGTGTGCTTGACAGAGTTTCCATTAAATTACATGGGACGGTGGGAGGTTTATGAGACTACACTACTTTCTTTTATTGTCACGATTAAGTTAGCTGAGGAAAAACCCTTAAATCTATGCTATTAATATGGAGAGAGTCAATCATTGCATAATACTGTTTTCATGCTTTTAATTTTTTCTCTTTAATTTTTTTTTCTTTAGCTTTTTTAAAAAAAATTACAAATAGTGGTGTTATCAATATTATGCAGCGTTTAATTAAGTCTACTATGTATTTCTTAAGTTGCCATAATGAACAGCTCCGTACCTTTGATTAATTAATGAAACAATTAATTTCAAAATTGATCATTGTAAATATCTTGTTTATTTGCCCTATTTTGTTCTTTTTCGTCTATGAATCTTTCTATTTTTTTCTTCTTTTATGCAGTTATTTATCCTGTTCCTTTAAATATTTTAATAAACAATCAAAAATATGAAGGAAGATGGCACAATGTTTCTCAACATTACAAAATTAAATGTAATTAGAAAACGTTACACAATTCTTTCATACCTGCAGCTGCACATGTACATACCTGGCTCTGCAGTTTTTGTCCCCTTTTGGCCCTCTTGAAATCTGGTGTATCAAGGATTGATGTGTACTTAGTCTTTTGCTCTTTACCTGCAGCTCTGTATACAATCTGGAAAGGATTATATGGATACGATACTGTGAGAACAACCCCAAACATTTAATCATGCCCATCATTAAAGAAACACATAGTAACTCCTTAAAGCAGTTGATTTGTGCTAAAAGGTAGAACATTTAACTCATTATTGAAAACCCTTTTTTCCTGGAATGAAACCTTGCTCAATATTTCTGTCTAAAGTTATCAAAACAATTTAACTATTTTTCACCTTCATTTTTGGGGCAGGATATTATTGGAAATGTCTTGCACTAACCTCACTTGCGCCATTGACTACAATAGAAAGAAGATCCTTTAGCCCAAAGATATTGTGCAGCACTTACTTGCGAACAGTATGGAACAGTAGCTGTTTTCCTTCATCCTTGAACTTGGCTTATAAGAACTAACTTCAAAGCTAATGACCTAAGATTCCTTGACTTTTGGAAGCATGTGTCTGTTATAACCAATCTTTGGTTTTAATTTGGTCAAAATTGGGTTGATTGATTTATAAGTTCATAACTTCCCAATAATAACAATCAAAGCTTATTATGGAAAAGGAGGAGAGGTCTGAGGAAATGATGGTCTGATTGTCTATGCTATTTGTTTGTCATTGAGCATGAGTTTGCTCTTCTAGAAGACCCTTGGTTATTGTCCCTTCAGTAAGCTCGTGGTTTTTTTCCCCCTGCAGTTGCCCTACTCATAGATTCCTTATAGAACCAACAGTTAATCTGATGGGTTTGTTTCTGCTCTTGTTCTTATTCCCCTAGTCTTCTATTCTCCCCTGCTATGAAAAGTATTCAGGTTTGTTGGCACTTCTTCCCAATCTAAACTACAATGTATGCGGTTTGTTATGCTGAAAGCCAGATTGCATCAGATCCCCCTTACATATAATGCATCAGGGGTGTCAAACTGGTGGCCTGCAGGCCAGATGTGTCACGTGCAAGCCACGCCCACCTCATCTCTGCAATGGCAAAAAAAAAAAGTCGCAATACATCACGTGAGGTTACATGATGCGATCAAGTTTGACATCCGTGACATACAGTATATCTACCCAAAAAAGGTGTAGAATTTTCTTCACTTTGCAAAGTTACCAAGTAGTCCCACCATCAATTCTATTTCACATTTGTTACTGGTATCAATAGAATTATGTCTCTTGATTGTGTTTTTTATTGGCAGTTGTCTGCCACAGTGAATGTCCAACCTTCTTCTGTCGGTTCCTTAGAAAGCAACTACCCTGTTTCCCCCAAAATAAGACATCCTCCGATAATAAGCCCAATTGGGCTTTTGAGCACATGGCAATAAGGCCAAGCGCTTATTTCAGGGTTCAAAAAAAATATAAGACAGGGTCTTATTTTCAGAGAAACACGGTATGTGTTAGGAGTCAGCTTTCCTCTTGAATTTAAAGGGCTTTTCATTGTGGGAAAACTAAAATTAAATTGCCTACAGTTGTGTCTGGTGAGATGGGCAGCAAACAAATTTGATAGATAAATAAATAAATACATTGAACTCACCTCACTAAGGTGGGTCTTTAACTCCTGGTCTTTTCTATAAACAGGGGTATCCAGAACCACAGAGTATTTGTCTTGCATTTTCTTTGCAGCATCAGTGTACACATAATGAGACTGGAAAGAAAAATAGATTTAAAACATTAGCCCCACAAAATTAAGTAAGAAAGTGAAAATTAAAAGAAAGCTAAGATAGGAAGATTCCCTAGCTTCAATGGAATGTCAGTCTCAGCATTAGTGTAATACAGATTCATGTTGTCTTTTAATAACAGTAACAGAGTTGGAAGGGACCTTGGAGGTCATCTAGTCCAACCCCCTGCTTACGCAGGAGACCTGTACTAGGGATTTGAACCGCCGAACTGCCGACCATTCTGATTGACAAGCTCAGTGTCTTAGCCACTGAGCCACCTAGTCAGGCTATGTTTTAAATATATTTATATTATGGGTTTATTCGTAAGCCTTTTATTATGGAGGTTAAAGTGGCATATATGCTTGATTAATTAATCGATTGATCTTATATGCCACTTTAAAAATATTAAATCTTGCTTTATAGTGAGTTTTATCTTTTAACTAAGGATCAGAAAATAAATACATCTAGCATTGATGGTTGTGGGGGGGAAATGACATACCCAGAGTTTGCGTAAATGTCGCGAACGGACCATATCCGGAGTATCATACAGGAAGCAGCCGATACCTTTGAGCCATTGTAGATCACTTTTGTATTTAATCTGTCAAATAGAGACATTGGTTGAATATATAGCTCTTCCACATCAGAATTTATGTATATTTTGCATAAATCAATAATCTGAACTGGTCTGGAATGCTGGGAAATCACAAAGCCATTCTATTGGAATATTTGTCTAATGCAGGGATGGGAAAACTATAATTTTCCATATGTTGCTTGATTCCATTCTGAACAATCCCAACCAGCATAGCCAAGGACTGATGAGCATTGTAATCCAAAATCTTGAAATCCACAGGTTTCCACAGGAGTATCCAAAGCAGCTGCAGTTGATATAACGAACTAACCCTGCTCCATATTTATTTATTTATTTAAGAAAAATTTTATGGTCACCCACTCATTCTCAGTAACTCTGGGTGGCTTACAACCAGGGGTGAAATGCTACTGGTTCAGACGAACCAGTAGTGATAGTAGCACAAGGCTCCGCCCACCCGCCCGGTCGTCGTTACTTCCTGGCACATGCACTTCTGACCCGGTCAGTAGATTTCACCCCTGCTTACAACAATAAAAAAAACTCAATAAACAATAAAAACAATATCCTCCCCCAGGCCCGCTGGCAACAACAATCAAACAAACAAGCCACTTGATGGGCTTCATCCCACTCTGAGTTCCCCAGGCCCGTTGGCAAAATCAGGTCTTCAGGGCCTTTCAAACGAGTGTCAAAGTGGAAACCAATCTAATCTCTGCAGGGATGATGTTCCAAGAGGAGAGAACCACCACAGAGGAGGCCCTTCTTCTAGATTCCACTAGATGTACCTTCTTAGAAGAGGGAACCCACAATATTCCCCGCCTCCCCGCTCTGCTGGGTCAGGTAGATGTAACCGGGAAAAGACGGTTCCTTAGATAACCTGGTTCCATGCCATGTAGGGTTTTAAAAGTGACAACTAGCACCTTGAATTGCACCCAGAAGCATATATATGTTCCATTTATTGGGTGTAATGCGTTTTGATAAATTCTTTTTAGGGAAGAAAACCATTAATACAAAAAAAACATTTTGATATTACCATAGGCCTCAATATTTGTTGTAACCCATCTATATGTATTCACAGAAATTTATTCTAAAGATTGAAAACAAGTCCTGCTTACATCACTTGTAATTTCTCCGACATAGCGGTTGTGTACAGTTTGTGGAGTAAATGGTAAGGAAATCAAATGTCCTTGCATCTTGAAGAAATCAGTCTTGTAGATAAGCTAAAATAAAGAGAGAAGAAGAAGAAGTTTGTCCCCTCCCAGCAAAATCAAACACAACACAAATTGTGCATCTAATATAAAAATAAAATATGCCTACATCACTGAAAGCTTCTTGGTTTATTTTCACTTGGCGATTGTGTGGAGTATCAGGTGTAGTATGAATTTTATCTTTATTTTTGTGATACACCTCCCGATACATTCTCTGTAAGAAAAGAAAAAGGATTAAATAAAAAATTAAAATTAAATTTTAATCTATTTTGCACAGTATTTCCTTAAAAAACACTTATTCCGGTCATTTGAATAGATAGAACCAACCCATGAATGCTAAATAATAAACACATGAGTTAGTTATGCCACTTAAATTAGCACAGGTAGTCCTTGACTTACAACAGTTCATTTAGTGACTGTTCAAAGTTACAACGGCACTGAAAAAAGTAACTTATGACCTTTTTTCTCAGTTACAATTGTTGCAGCATTCCCATGGTCACATGATTTACATTTGGATGCTTGGCAACTGGCTCATATTTATCACAGTTGCAATGTCCTGGAGTCATATAATCAACTTCTGAGATCTTCCTAAAAGCAAAATCAATGGGGAAGCCAGATTCACTTAACAACCATGTTATTAACTTAACAACTGCAGTGATTCACTTGACAACTGTGGCAAGAAAGGTCATATAATGGAGCAAAATTCACTTAACAAATGTTCCATACAGAAATTTGGGGCTCAGTTGTGGTCGTAAATCAAGGAGTATTTGTATTAAAAATAATAGAATACACATGGAGCTCCATGCTCAAAACAGTTGCTTTACAGCAAGCAACAGTTTGAGAGAAAGCAGTTTATCATTCCTATTTTGTACTTTCTTACTTGGAGTACTCTGGCCTTTTCAGGTGTACCGGTAATTTATTATTTTCTTTCATTTTTAAAAAAATTACCGTCCTATTATAACGCTCAGATTCCATTTCTGCTACATATGTAAATGATCGAAAAGTTGTCTTGACTGTTATTTTCGTCAGGTTACCTTTCTATGAGATGAAAATTTTGTGACTGGACATGATCTCCATACAGCCAGTTTGTGAATGGACACACTCTCCATAGTGCCCCTCCTCCCCCAAAAATCTATAATACATTCCCAACCGTGGTGGGTTTCAAAATTTTTTACTACTGGTTCTGTCGGTGTGGCTTGGTGGGTGTGGCATGGCTTCGTGGGCGTGACAGGGAAAGGATACTGTAAAATCTCCATTCCCACCCCACTCCAGGGGAAGGATACTGTAAAATCTCCATTCTGTCCCCAGTCCAGGGCAAGGTTACTGCAAAATCCCCATTTCTTCCCAATCAGCTGGGATAGGGAGGCAGAGAATAGATGGGGGCAGGGCCAGTCAGAATTTTCTACCGATTCTCCAAACTACTCAAAATTTCTACTACCGGTTCTCCAGAACTGGTCAGAACCTGCTGAAACCCACCTCTGATTCCCAACCATTCAGGTAAACCTAAAACATTTACTACCTCAGTCAATGTTTTAATGCTGATGGAGAAAAGAAGCAAAGCATTAACCTTCTTACTATTTTGTAGCCATGCAGGTTTTATGCACAAATACAGTTCTTCGTTGCAAAATATTATAACTGTGAGCTTTTCAAAATTATTGATTAGAATACACAATTTAAAACCATTAATATTTCTAGCAGTCACATTTATCTGCTTTATCTAAAATGAGTTCATAAACATTATACAAAAGTGCACCATTTTTTAATGTAAGATTCCTACGTAAGATTCTAACAGTGATCACAAATAGTTTTATAAAACCAAGTACTGTATTATAGCAATGTTGGTTTTATGAAATGAATTAATTATTTACCTCATTAAGGATTTTATTGACTTTCCTTGTATGTACAAATGGAACAGCTTTGGGCCCAAAATTGTAACCAGTGCCCTTGATGTGTTCAAAAATTTCTTTATATTTTATCTGAAAAACAAATTTATACATAGACTTCAGATTCAGGTGTCTTTAATAAATAAAAACCATTGCAGCAGAACCCAAAAACCAAATGAATTAAGTATTATATATAATGAAACCAATATTTCATGTAAACATATAATTAAAAGACCCCATATTGCAGTTATGCAGTGTTTGTCTATCTCAATACCTCCCTTAATCTATTTGAATATTTTAATGAAACTTCTGGTTTTATTATTTTTGTTTTTATTTGTTTCTTTTAAAATTATCTGACTCAATTGAAAGAAGAAATCAATAAAGAAAGATACTTGGAATTACATTTTAGAAATATATGTACATTTAGAGTAGAAAGAAAATTATACGAGAGATTTTTAAAACAATTGTGATTTTTTTTCATGTATTTTGCAGTAAGATAAAGTTTTTCATCTTATCCTAAATATAAAGTCATACAAATCTTATAGTGATACAGTAGCTTTGCTATAGAGAGGTTCTCACATGAACAGAAAATCTCTTGCATAAATGAGAGGATTTTTCCAATATAACACAAGTTTTCTATAGCTAACAAAAGGCTAGAGGTATGTGGCTGTTAGCAATAAGATATCTGTTGCATATTGTTTTGCATGCTATCTCATGCTAACTCATGTCTAAAAACTATTTCTGTACTCTTAAGCATGAATAAGCATAAGGATTGCATTATGGAATTATTTTGGGTGCTACTGGTATATGTCTTGTTTAATATTACTCTGACAGTATTTCTCTCTTTTTGTCTCTCTCTATCTGGAACTAAAAATTAATTAAACAGTTACTTACATCACTGCCAATATAGTAGGCATGTTTAGCATGCTTGAAACCAGGGGTATCTGGTGGGAGTTTGTATCCAGTGGGAAGGGCATGCAAGCCAGCATTCCGGTAGAGAGGCTGCCAAAAACAAATGAATAAATGAATAAAAATTGAAATGTATAATAATATGCAAAACCCTTTAAGGCAATAGTTGGTAAACTTCAAACTTGTAGAGTCAACTTTGGGTATGCTCTAGCACTGTACGAGCAGAAGTCATACCAGGCTCCACCCACACTCACTTTTTTTCCCAGAACTTCTTCACAGCCTCAATTTGGTAGATTGAAAATATACATCAAGAAATGCAATCCTAGCTACTTTTAATTGCAGTACTCAATGGTAATAACATTTCAACAAGGGAAGTGGTGATCTCCTCTTGATAGGATATGTTCAAGCAGAGGCACGCAAATCTGATAGGGATACAGTTGAATTTAGATTTTCCACTAAGAAAGGGCTGGATTAGATGGCCTAATTAGCCCCCTTTCTACTCTATGATTCCACAGTCTGCTAAATTTAGGATTATGGTCAGAAAAAGGTGAGTATGCTGAACTCTGCTCCCTGCTGGCCTTGGTTGAACTTCAGAAACCTAAGGATTGGGGATAAAGGTAAAGGTTCCCCTCACACATATATGGTAGTCGTTCCTGACTCTAGGGGGCAATGCTCATCTTCGTTTCAAAGCGGAAGAGCCAGTGCTGTCCGAAGATGTCTCTGTGGTCATGTGGCCGGCATGACTAAACGCCAAAGGCACATGGAACGCTGTTACCTTCCCACCAAAGGTGGTCCCTATTTTTCTACTTGCATTTTTTATGTGTTTTCGAACTGCTACATTGGCATAAACTGGGACAAGTAACAGGAGCTCACCCCGTTAACACGGCACTAGGGATTCAAATGGCTAAACTGCCGACCTTTCCATCAACAAGCTCAGCGTCTTAGCCACTGAGCCACCGCATCCCTCAAGGATTAGGGATAGATCTGGTTAATATTAGATAGACAGACATCCCCACCCCGAAAATCTCATGTCTGTAACTTAGAATAGGAACAGCATTCTGAGAGAGAAAGTAGCAAACCCCGTTCTGTTTTATTGCAAGAAAACAAAACATTTCCACAAATTATCATAATGAGTTCAGAGAGTGCACATTTTATTAGCAATCTCACTTCCAAAAAAGGTAGCCAAAATCACACCACTAATGAAGAGAGATATCAACACACTTTAAAGTTTTATACCATATATGAAAAGCTTTTGCAGGAATGAGAAGACCCCCCCCCCCCAAACAGCTGGGTCCTTGTATGGCTCACTATAACCCTGCCTGTCTTGAACATCTCCTTCTTATTGTTTTATATTTGATACTGTATTATTTGTATATTATTATTGCTGCTGTTCTTCTGCAGCTTCATGACCTCAAATTTCATCAAACCCCTTTCCTCCCTCTTTTTAAAAAATTGTCATCAAGAGCCAACATCCAAGTACTTACTTCGCTCTGTATCTTGTACGCCCGATTTGCCCGCTCCAGATCCACTGTTTTATTTGTTGGTGTATATTTCCCTTTGATATGATGCACGTAGTTATGGCGGTAAACAGCCTAAAAATTGACAAAACAAAATAAGCTATGTTGAATATCAGCAAAAGCTTCCTCATTGTTTTAGTTTTTAAATGCTGGTTAGATATCAATCAGATCTAGAAAGAGCAAAAGTAGAGTTTCAAAGGAAAATCCTAATGCTGGAGAGGGGATCTGAAAAAAAGAATCAATCCTTCCTTCCTTCCTTCCTTCCTTCCTTCCTTCCTTCCTTCCTTCCTTCCTTCTTTCCTTCCTTCCTTCTTTCCTTCCTTCCTTCCTTCCTTCCTTCTTGCATCTGATCTACAGTTCTAGATGGTGCAGAAATATAATAATTAGGAAGTAGTGTGACAAAAAACTGATGGAGAGGAAATACTGTATCTTTATTTTTCTATAGTTTTGTTAAAAATTAAAACTAGAATCACTGCATGCCAGGGGTGGGATCCTACCGATTGAACAACCAGTTCGCTGAGTGCGCGTGTGCACAGTTTCCATAAAATTGAATTTCTGCATTGCAAACAAGGAAAGGAGCCAGGAAAACAGCTGAGGAGGGCCAATTCAATCTGCTGCCCCTGATCAGCTGGGCTTCAGAAGCAGAAATAAAGGTCAGTATAACCCAGGGGGGGGGCTCACTTTCACAGCAATAGAGAACCAGCACTCTCGGCAGGAAGTGGGAACCACCGGTTCAGGAGAACTGGTCCGAACCGGTAGAATCCCACCCCTGCTGCATGCAGTTACGGTGATTGCATAAACATTGATGACACAATATTACTTTGCCTGGAAAGTCATCAGATATGGACTATTCAAGCACGTGCTGAAGAATAAAGAAAAAAATCGCAGTCCTGTTGATTTATTTATAAAATTTCTAACTTGCGGCAATCTAAAAAGCTTTTGGTAGCTTACATAGAACATAGCAGAACAAATTAAAACATCCATGGTAACAAATAAAACCACACCAGAACTTCATATGTAACAGCAATAAATGTAGTAGCCAACCTAAAACATAGAGTAAAAACAAGAACTCTTTTATCTTATGATATAGATATCTGTTCAATCAGGGCTAAATGAACTGAAAAATAAAATGTTCCTGTGCATCTAATGTGTGACTTAGATGTAAAAGCAGGAATAGGGGGAAAAAATTCTTCTGTGGCTGTAGTTTAAAAAAACTACAAAGCTGAAGCTGTGCAATGACTTGCATTGGGGGGAAATCAATCCCCATTCAATTTCTGCAGTATTTGTGAACATGCTCTATTTGATTGATAAAATTGCAAAGAAATGGAACCAGATCAGTCTGAAAACAATTTCTGGTTTTAAGACTGAAATGGAAAGATGACCCATTCCTGAACTATTTCCACCTGCATATTTGAACTGTTTCTTCAATTGCTGCTGATTGGCTGGTGGATGTAGTATTAGTAAACCATGCTAAGCGTGTTAGCAAAAATCCAAGCCATGATGATTAAAGGAAAGGGGGAGAAGCTGATGGGAACAGAAATGCAAATACTCACTTCACTCAGATTCTTGCCACTGAGGACATTTTGAACATAGAGAGGTGTGTGTGTGACTACAGAATATTTGCTCTTCATTTTCTCTGCCTCCGCCTTGTATTTGAGCTGTGAGAGGGGAAAAATACATAGATAACATCTTCCTTTTTTGTCACTCTATTTTTCAAATTTAATTTATCCATTTAATAGTTTTTGTGAAAGTAGCATTCTTAAAACACATCAAGTTTTATCTGGCTTGGAGCCTCTTTTCCATGAAGAAAGGAGGCAGTGGAAAATTGCAAGCAACAATAGCTTTGGCAAGACTAAAACCATCTTGGAAAGATGGCTCATGTGCTGGGCTCCTTCCTGTTAGTTAGAAAGATATTTTTTTGCATTTGAAAATGTTTGGGTTGGTAGAAGTTTCAAGCGATCAGAAATTGCCAACCATACTTACGAGATTGCGAAGGTCATAGGCATGTTTAGCATGAAGAATTTCAGGAGTGTCCCAAACAAAACAGCCAATGCCTTTGAGCCAGTTGAGATCGTCTTTGTATACAAACTGAGATATTAAAATTAAAAGAGAAACCGAGAGAAAGGGTGAGGATTCATTCCATGCAATCTCAAGAATGCTTTATCTGTCAACTAAAGTTAACTTCCCAACTTGGATTCAGCTCTATTTCATGTAAAATGACCTATTAATTTAATTCCGGGCCTGGAAGGAATACCACTGACAAGACTAATTTGAATGTTAATTTCATGTCTTTCTAATATCCATGCTTATCAGATCTGGTCTAAAAAGTCTTGAAAGACAAGCAGAATATAATTCAATTGAGCCTTCTTTTTATCAGCCTCTGCCATCTGAAGAAAATATAATTAGTAAAAGCAGGAAGCTCCAAAAAGTGGAGCTTTTAAACTCAACTCCTTCCAAGGAATCTCCGTGTCTGCTGCTCTTAGGCCTTTAGTTTTCTGATGGTAATCAGTTTCATTGACATGAGAAGAAGATGGCTGATAAGGTTCTACATTTGTAATTTTATTCCCCTTTGGCTTTTTTTTTAATCTCATGAATTTCCTTCTCTCTCAAAGTAGACCTCAATTTTTTGATTGAATATTCTAGAAATGGGGTGTCAAACTCTCATCGTCACGTTGTCACGTGACATATCACAATTTCCCTCCCTTCGCTAAACCAGGGTGGGCATGGCCAGTGCATGACACATCTGGTCCGTGGGCCGTGAGTTTGACACCCCCACCCACTCTAGAGGTTGTTTTGACTCATCTTTGTTTTTCTTTTTTCGTTGACCTCTTTGATTGTCCCTTGACCAGTTTTTTATTTTGTTCTGAGAGTAATACTTATAAGGTTCATTGACGTATCACCCCAAAATGACCAACAGCAGCTGACCTTTGTTTTTTCTGATGATGTGTGACTCTGACAGAAGAAGGTAGGAAGGTCAGGAACCCACCAGTCCCTGCCCTCAAAACAAGATGTGTAATGGCAGCAACACAAATAGCTTCATTGCTGAGATGGAGCAAAAGGCAGGCATGGAGATGCAATGAGAAAGACCCCACAATTGTATTTTAATAGCATGGATGTTATATTAAAAATTTAGGGTAAATTATTTTTATGGAAGTTTCGTATTGATAAGTATTTGCTATAAAATAAGATCCTAAAATGTTCCATTGCAAATCAGAAAATGATGTTGGTTGTAATTTTTTGTGATGTGCATAGTTTGTCCAGGTATACATAATTTATTGTTTTTATTGTTTTAAGTTTTGTAAAATGTAAGTGACCCAGAGTTGTTCTTTGATTAGGTGGTCTTTAAATCTAGCAAAATAATAAATGGTCCTTTATATAAAATCTTACATTGTCCTTGTAAAGGTATGTGCTATACAATTCCTATATCACTTCAAAACAAAAACTGATAATAAGGAGTCTATTTTTGATGCCTATGTTTATAGATGTTTATTTATTTTATTTATTTTTATTTATTTTATTCATATTTATATGCCGCCCTTCTCCCGAAGGACTCAGGGCAGCTCACAACAATAAAACAACAAAACAATAAATTAATGCTAAAATAATCCAATTAAAATCCCCAACAGTTAAAACTAAAAACTCCCAGCAGATCAGGAGATTTGCTGAAAAAGCCATGTCTTCAGGCCACTGCGGAAAGAGCAGAGGTTGGGGGCCATCCGGAGCTCAGTGGGTAATTCATTCCAGAGGGTCAGTGCGGCTACAGAGAATGCCCTCATCCTGGGCGCCACCAGCCGACACTGTCTGGCCAATGGCACCCGGAGGAGGGCAGCCCTATGGGAACGCACTGGGCGGTGGGAGGCCGGTAGGAGGTGATCCTGCAAGTACCCCGGGTCCATGCCATGTAGGGCTTTATAGGTAAGTACCAGCACCTTGAAGCGGATCCGAAGGACCACCGAAGGATGTTTATGGATGTTTTATAATCTAAACCAACATATGATGGTTATATATCAGTATCATACTTTCATCTTGTTTGAATTAAGTTGCATTAAAATTAATTTTGTATAGCTTACAATGTATAAAATGAAATACATGCCACCACTCATACTTTTTCTGCCTTTTGTAATGTTCGTTTAGTAGATTTCTAAGAAGGAGTTATAATATAATTGACTTACATCACTAAGTTGATTATTGACTTTTCGGGCAAGAATATTGGCATGAGGATCTGGAATACTAGCCCACTGATGGAGATGGATACGATAATCAACTTCACTGATTTTCTTCTGTGTTTTCTTAGCTGTCACAATGCCCACCATGTCTGGGGCAATATGGATTTTAGCCTTGTTCTTTTCATAGACATCTCTGTATAAACGCTAGGAAATTCAGACAGAAAATTTAGTTAATAGTACATTAACAAGCTTCTCAGCTAAATATTAATCTGAGATAATTTTCTAAGGAGTTGAATACTATGATTAGAATAAATGTGAGCAAATGCTTATTGATTTATTTTGGAATGTAATGGTGCTCTAATTATGCTAAAATAGTTTTACAAAAATAAAGTGACTAGGAATCACTGAATATCTAATATAACTACAGCAATATAATACATATAAGCCTTGGCTGGCCTAAAATATCTTGGCAATGTAAGTCTCTCTGTAAATCCAAAGGAATCAAGGCTTGTAATTTTTGTGCTTGACTCCTTGCCACTTGGAGAAGTAGGAAATGTTTAATAATATAGTTTTTTAAAAATATCTTACATCAATGTTCAGCTTGCCAACTCTTAAGCATCTTGCAGTATTGGGATCATCCTGGACACCTCTAGGTATAGTGTAGAGTGCTTTAAATTTATCATACTCTTCCCGATATTTCACCTAGTGGCAAAGAAAAGAAAAATAAGGAACCATGCCTTATTTCTAAAGCAGATTTATAAATGCATTGTTACGCATACTTACAATACTGGCATTATATTTCAGCTGTTTAGCACGAACAAAAGGCACAGCATCAGGAGGCAATTTATAAGTGATGGACTTGATTTTCTCCCACAGTTTCTTGTATACATTCTGAAGAAAGGAGAAACAGTTATATATATATATTTGAGACAAAATCTATGAAACTGCAGTGTAGAACAGGTAGTCCTCGACTTACAACCAGATTTATATTTTAAATTTTATGTCATATAGTATACCTTATTTTAATTGTAATGCTTCTCACACGAATAAACCAATTTACAACAACCATTCACTTAGTGACCATTTAAAGTTACAATGGCACTGAAAAAGGTGACACGACCATTTTTCACACTTACAACTGTTGCAGCATTTCCCATGGTCACGTGATCAAAATTTAAACACTTGGCAACTGGCATGTATTTATGACAGTTGCCAAGTGTCCCAGGGTCATGTGATCACCTTTTGTGACCTTCCGATAAGCAATGTCAATGGGGAAGCTAGGTCCACTTAACAACCCTGTTACTAATTTAACAACTGCAGTGACTTACTTAACAACTGTGGCAAGAAAGGTCATAAAATGGAGCAAAACTCACTTAATGACAGTCTTGCTTACCAAGAGAAATTTTGGCTCAATTGTGGTAGTAAGTCAAGAAATACTTGTAAACAGTAGCACAGGTGGCACGCGAAGCCATATCTATTGGCACACGAGCGTTGCCCTAGCTCAGCTCCAGCTGATTTTTGGCCCATCTGGGCCCACCGGAAGTTGGGAAATGGGCCGTTTCCGGCCTCCGGAGGGCCTCCAGGGGTGTGGGGAAGGCTGTTTTCACCTTCCCCGGGCTCCTAGAAAGCCTCTGTAGCCTGAGGAGAGCGAAAAACGAGCCTACATGGCCCACAGTGCCATCACATGCCAAAAGCAGGGGGCACCCAGGGGAGTCACAGGCGCATGCACGGGGGGGCAGGGCACATTGAATTATGGGTGTGGGCACGAACGCATGTGACACCCCCCCCCCATGCTCCCCACGCTTTTGGCACACGACCGCAAAAAGGTTAGCCATCACTGGTATAGAACAAAGATTTGGATCTTCTTTAGCATTCTTGCCAATGATGGCACAAAGCAAAATTTGTCAGCAATTAACATAAAACTCCATATCAATCTTATACAGCAGGTAACCCAGAACTACATATTCCTTCACATATAACTTTATCTCCTCTTAATCTTCTTGAGTTGGTTGGAAATGAAAGGAATACCATCTCCACTCCCATCTATGATCCATCCTAGATAAGCCAGCCTAAGCAGGAAGAGAAGTCAATACTAAGTAATCCTCAAATTCTGATTTTGGCTGTTATATATTGGTATAAGAAGCTACCAGAGTAGCAGTGAGCCAAAATCTGTTTTCCTGCGCACAAAAAGTAATTTCAAGAGGTTTCTGGACTTGGCAGAATTTGAACTATTTTATATTCATTAGCATGCATGCTGTTTGATATACCATCTATAGTATGCTGTCATAACTCCAGAATAGCATTAAAAAGAAAAATACTCACATTACTGAAGAGGTGCTTGAGATTCTGGATCCTATCATGATCTGCTGTTTTCAATATTGTGGTATATTTGTCCTTTGTTTTATGGTATTGTTCTTTATATTTCACCTGCAATAAACGGGAGTTACAGTCATCCAATCTCTTCATATAAATTACAGAAAAAAGAAAATAAGGAATAAATCTAAGCAAAGAAGGAGAGTGACTCACCTCACTAGCATTGTGGCCACTCTGAACGGCAGTTACATAAACTGGAGTGTCCATAACCACACCATAGTTCGGTAAATTGTCCTTCCCTTGTTTTGTGTATATCAGCTGTAAAATCAAGGCAAAAAAAAGCAGTAGAGTTTAGTAATCATGTGCACAACCTATGTTCTTGAAGTCCATGTATTATGGAGTCTCTATAATATACAGCGGTTGATAGCTTTAAAAAAAATATTGCAGAGCTATATTTCTACTAAAGCCCTTTTTGGTTTAGAAAAATTAGAAAGGTTTGCTTTGTTCCCAGAAAGTGAGACACTATCCTTGCATTTATTTATGCCTGTATTTTTTTTTTCCACAAAGGAAAGTAATTCTATAATTAAAGACGCCTTACTTAACTCGGCTATGCTCAAGCATAGCAAGCCATGACTGTAAGCAAATCATGTTGTCCTGATTCTCACAAAACATTAAATGAAATTAACCAGGCAGTAAAAGATTGGTCATTCAAATCATCCCAAAGGTGCTTTTCCAAAAGGCAACTGGACTTTCTTAGGTTTTGTTTCCTTGAAAACGTTTCACATCTCTTCCAAGAAGCTTCTTCAATTCTAACTGAACAGTGAGAAATGGAAGGATTTATATTCTTTGCACTCATCTGGGTGTTAGCACTCTGTGGGTCCTTGAGGCCACTTGGGAGTTTATCTGTATCCTTAGAGACCCCTGAATAGAGTGCAAAATGATTCATTCTGATTCACAGCAGCTTTCCATTAAAAAAGAAAGTTTCCTAACTGTGCTACCTAATATTCCTCAGTGAATCTATGGATGAGCCTTAGTGGTGTGTGACTGAACTGATTAACTAAATATGCCTCCCCAGAGATATTTTTATTAGGGATTTTACCAGAAATGTATAGTAGAGAACTGAGATACTTGATTGTGAATGTTTTGACAGCGGCTAGAATTGTATTTGCTAAAAATTGGAAAGGAGAGAAGATACCTACTGATGATGAAGTTATTAAGAAAATTATGGAATGTGCTGAAATTAGTAAATTGACATTTGAAATTAGAGAACAGGAAGATAAACAATATTATTTGATATGGGATTTGTTTTACCAGTGGCTAGACAATAAAACATGGAGATGAAGTATGAAATATGAAATTAAGGTAATGACAAAATATATGAAATGTTTTCTTATGGGAATTAAGCCTTTGTTAAATAATTGTTAAATGAGAATAATAATATAAAGGGATATATAAAGTTGTTAAATAAGAGAAATTAAATAATTTGTAATTTTGGATATGGGATTTTGCACAAAAGAATTTTAACCGATCGACACACTCTCTGTGATTGTATTGAATGATGGTGTTTTTATGTTTAAAAATTAAAAAAAATCAAAATAAAAAACCTAAATATGCCTCCCAAATGTAGTTCATGTTCTTCTTACTTGACTCTGAAGGTCATAGGACTTCTTGGCATGCAGGATTTGAGGAGTGTCCCACACGTAGCATCCAATTCCCTTCAGCCATGTCAAATCATCTTTGTACAGCACCTATAGTTAGAGAGAAAATAATAAAGCATAAAACTTCTCTTATCATCCCTTGCATATCATAGTGATATCTTCAATCCTCTTACAGTTTAATTCCGGGACAAATTTTACAAAAAAAGGAACATCAAAAACATTAGGTAATGCAAATCAGAATATAAGAGCATGTGAATGTCTTTCTTAGCTTCTTCTTGATATCATTCATACTTTTTTTTAAAAAACCATTTTTTGGGTCATTATATCTGGTTACGTTATGGAGGATTTAAAGCAGAGATATAGTGGTCCTCAAAACATTGCTGAATTACAATCTGCAGCATTTCCCTATTTGGCTATTTCAATTTAGGATTTTTATCACTTTCAGTTTCAGGCAGCCTTCCGTTCCTTAGTCATCCAGGTCATGGTTGTCCCAAAGATGTTTTTTCAAGAGGCAACTGGACTTTCTTTGTTTTTTCTTTGAAGTTGTCTCATCCAAGAAGCTTCTTCAGCTTAGACTGGATGATGGTGAATGGAAGGATTGATATTTCTTGCAGACAGCTGGTCATTTGCATTCTTTTATAAGTCATTGAGGCCACTTGGAGGTTTGTCTGTATCCTCAGGGCTACCTGAGGAGTGCAAATGGCCTTCTTGGAACTGCTGAAAGGACTGTGTTGTGGCGCTGTGCTTTCTGCAGTGTGTTTTTCTGCACAGAAGGAACACAGGGCAGAGAAAAAAAAAACATCCTACAGAAAGCACAGCTCCACAACACAGTCTTTTCAACAGTTCCAAGAAGGCTCCACACGCATTTACATCACTCAGGTGATCCTGAGGACACATATAAACCTCCAGGTGGTTTCAAAGACTTTCTAAAAGGATGCAAATGACCAGCTGTCTGCAAGGAATATAAATCCTTCCATTCTCCATCATCCAGTCAGAGCTGAAGAAGATTCTTGGATGAGAAGCAAAACATCTTCCAAGAAAAACAAAGAAAGTCCAGTTGCCTCCTGAAAAAGCACCTTTGGGATATCCAGTGGAAGCCCATGAAGGTACTCTGCAGTTCACTTCATGGTCCTACTGTTCTATGCCAGCAGATAAAGCAAAAGCTCTGGATTACTGACACAAAGCTTGACTATCGATTGGCAATAAATGAAGCATTTCTCAGGGACCGTGAGACCAAACCATTACTTACATCACTCAGAATCTCCTGAGCCTTCTTAGCCACCACCACATCATTCTCTTCGGGGGAACAGTTCCACTGGTGCAGGTAGGTTCGGTATTCAAGGTCACTGAGGATATACTGACATTTCTTAGCCAGCACATGGTTGATCATGTCACTTGGAATATGAATGTCCGCCTTGTTGTCTTCATAATTTTTCCTGTAGGCCAACTGGAAAACAAGACAGAAGTGGAAATTATTAGGAAAATAAAGAGGCTCTGGGCTCCATCAAAAACAGACAGCATGTAACAATCAGTTACCAAAGTCAGATTCAGAACTGTTCTGAAGAAATGAGCAACAGGGTTAGCCCAACATCAGCACACATTCGTTGTCTTCCAAGGCCTCACCCTCATCCCCAATCATCAGACATGTTTTCCTCTCTTTATATTACAGGTAGTCCTTAACTTACAACAGTTCATTTAGTGACCGTTCAAAGTTACAACGGCACTGAAAATTGTGGCTTATGACCGGTTACAACCTTGGCAGTATCCCCATGATCATGTCACATTAAAATTCAAATGTTTGGCAACTGTTCGTATTTATGACCATTGCTGTGTCCCAAAGTCATGTGGTCACCTTTTGTGACCACCTGAGAAGCAAAGTCAATGGGGAAGCCAGATTCGCTTAACAACTGGATTGCTAATTTATCAACTAATGTCAGCTAGCCTTCTGCTTGCTGCCATAGAAAAGGGGGGAGGGATCAGTGGAGAATTTTTCATTGCAGCTTTGCAACTACGGCCTAGATTTTGCTTATCTCTCCAAGGCCATTTCTGCTAGCTCTGGTATGCAATAGCCTCTGGTTGCCTAGCTACAAGAGGGTTGGGCTGTACAGTTTGTTTCAAATTGCTATTTTCGCGCGCTTTGCCTCAGAGCTTCCCTGGAATTTCTTGCTTTCGATTCATTCCTAGTAAAAGTACTTTTCTCTAAATCTATGTAGCTGAGGATTTCCCCCCCCCCCAGGAAATGGACAGAGGCAACCCTGATAACTGCAGTGATTCACTTAATAACTGTGTCAAGAAAGGTCGTAAAATGGGACAAAATTCACTTAACCAATGTCTCACTTAAAAACAGAAATTTTGGAGTCCAATTGTGGTTGTAAATCGAGGACTACCTGTATTCAGCTTCCTTGCTATAATTCCTGGGAGAATTACCATCCAAGAAAAGCCACAAATAACTCCTTACCGCACTCCGCATTTTTTGGAAAGCAAGACAATGGAGCACACTCGGGAAGTCTTTTTTATGTTTCCCTGCCAGATAATGGCCCTTTAGCTTCTCATATATTGCTTTATATTTGAGCTGAAAAGGACGAAAAAAGAAAGTGTTAGATGTGTATTTTTTTTCAAAAAATCCCACAAAAGTAATAACCAAAAGAAAACTCATACAGACCTCGCTGTTAATATAATCGGCATGTTTGGCACCAACAATTGGGATGTAATCTGGAGGCAAAGTGTAACCATAAGCCTTCTTTGATTCCCAAGCATCCTTGTACACGTACTAGAAGGGACAAAAATGGCAGATTAGATTTAATGAACTAAGTTTCAAAGAGTCAAAATGCAAGTGCCTCTAAAGCAGGGGTGGGAAACAATGGCCCTTTTATGACTTGTGGACTCCCAGAATTCCTGAGACAGCCATGCTGTCCACAAGTCATAAAGGGTCCATCCTTCCCCACCTCTGCCTTAAAGCAAGAGCAGGGTCCTTTTCCCAGTTTGAAACACCAGCCTGCAATAGGAGGGATGATAATGTATAATGGGTGGGTACCCCACATTTAAAAAAAAAATCCCTGTTTTTAGTGGGAATATTATTTCTTTCTGTTTCTTCCTACTTCTGCTTTTCTCACTCTCTGATATACTATAGTTTATCTTACCGTTATGCACAGGTAGTCCTTGACTTACAACAGTTTAGTGACTGTTCAAAGTTACAATGGCACTGAAAAAAGTGATTTATGGCCTTTTTTTCACACTTACGACCGTTGCAGCATGGTCACATGATCAAAATTTAGATGCTTGGCAACTGACTCGTATTTATGACACTTGCAGTGTCCTTGGGTTATGTGATCACCTTTTGCGACCACCTGACAAGCAACATCAATAGGGAAGCCAAATTCACTTAAAACAGCATTACTAACTTAACAACTGCAGAGGTTCACTCAACAACTGTGGCAAGAAATGTCATATAATAGGGCAAAACTTAATAAATGTCTCACTTAGCAACAGAAATTTTGGGCTCAATTGTGCTCGTAAGTCAAAGATTACCTGTATATTCCTTTTCCCTTAGAATGGCAGGACTTTTCTACCATTATTGAAGAGAAACCCAAAAGTTGTACATAAATGAGTTCAGGAGCCACAATGGATCCAGAGTCTCAGTGTACTCTCTCCTACTTAAAAAGCAGATCTTTGTATGCCTGTAGGCAAATTCATTCTTTCATATATTTTTTTGAAGTACTGTATAATACAAAGTTTTCTTCAAAAGAAATTCCTCTGCTGAAGACTTTATCCTTGACTAAATTGATTTCATTTATTGATCTGTCAGCAACTCTGTTGTACATCTTGTTTTCTCTATCTTTAGCCTGTAGATTCTTTAGATCTATCACGATTAATAAACTATTTGAAAGACCATAGCTAGATAATCATTTAAAGAACGATATATTAAATTATTTTATTTTATTCCAATTTCATTTTAAACTGTGTTTTATTCCAATTTCATTTCAAATCGTATTTTATTTCAATTTCATTTTAAATTGCATTTTATCCAATTCCATTTTAAACTGTTTGTATCAGATTTTAGTCATAATTTGTGTCTGGAACTCTGCACTTTGATATGGCCCAAGGGCTAATCAATAAAGTAAAGTAACTAATTTGAAGAAGGAAAAGGCAGACAGCAATATATTTGCATAGTTAGCATGAACAAAATTTATTCCAGCCCATACAAAATGTATTACTTATTGATTTTATCTAAACTGTAAATTTAAATAGTATCAATGAATAATATTTAGTACTTTAAAGTATTGTGAAAGTAATTGCTGATTCAGAATTAAGACATAGTGTGGGATGCAGGTTTCAGGGAAAAGTGAAGTTCCAACAAGCATTTGCATAAAAAATATGCTTCCCCAGATTAAATTTCTTCCTAGTAATAGAAAGAGATCTTGAATTTACATGATACGAAATACAAGATAACTTACATCGCTGTAGAGTTTTATCATCTCTCTGGAATGATTTATGGCCGGTGTGTCATCAGAACCGATGTAGTGGCCTTTTTGAAGGTTAAAGGTTTCTTTGTATTTCACCTAAACAGAAAAATGAAAGGCAAGGCAAAAATTTCAGACATCAGGTTGAGTTTAAGGCTAACTTGATAAGTTGGCTGTCTAGAATGATAACTATTTTAAAGCACTATAGAAAATTTGTTCTAATTTTTAGAAGTTTATAAAGTATTATCGCTTCTTTATATGTGCATTTCTTTTCTGTATGAAAGACACTAAAGCTATAGACCAAGTCATTGCTAGGAATTCTGTCATTAACACAGATTCCACAAAGTTATTCTGGCCTCAAACATGGATTATATTTTTAAAAGCGTTGTAGAGCATTTATGTTATATATAACTGCCCTAATATTGAAAGTTTTGTTAAAAATAATATTGTGTTATACAATAGTATATTAATTTAACCTTCAATCTACTGAATATTTAACACTAGATACAATGGTCAAGCAGAACAATGACAAACATATTGTATGGCATCTGAAAATACATATTCTCTCACACAGGGACACACATACTGTACATTGACACTACTGCAGCCATCCTGTTTTAAAGAATGCTTACGTCACTCTGCATGATCGAGTTTGCCTTTGCCAAAACGACATCTGGAGTGTCTTCAACGGATGTGAAATGGTCAAAATTATCAATGGCTTCCTGTGTGTAGATTCTCTGTAGAAAAACATGACATAATCATAATTATCTTCTGGGGAAAGTCTAGAATGCTGCTATGAGTGTACAAAACAATAATTTACCTTGTTTATTAATTCCTGAGCATTCTTTACTCTCCGATGATCCACTGAATCTAGTGGAATCCAACCACAGCCACGGAGCCATTCAAGATCAGATTTATAAAGGTTCTGTAAACATTAATAAATTATGATAAGTACAGTATATCTCTATCTATCTATCTATCTATCTATCTATCTATCTATCTATCTCTGATTTATTTTCCTAGATCTTTCTCTTAGGTATGCTTTGTTAAGGTAATGATGATTTAATAGCTGACCAGTTGCTGTAAGGCTGTAAACCGAGATGATGCAATGAGAATGAGTCAGCAGGGTTATCACTTTAAGAGGCTGTCTATATAGGGGTGGCCATGTGAAGGCGTCTCTCTCTCCTCATGTTCTATCTCCATTGTAGCTCTCCATGTATTTCTCTCCATATATGCTTCCTGTTATAGTTGAAGATTGATTGATTGATTGCCTGGCTTTGCTTAGCACGTGTAAACCACTGTTTGAAAGATCTCTGTGTACTATATTTTGCTCCTGGGTTGTCTCAAACTAGCAGTCACACTGTGCACACTCTGACATGCTTTCATATCTAGCTTGTAAAAAAAATTAACTTCGGTAAAACTGGAGTTGGGTGGCTATAACTTTAACAAATCTGAATAAATAATAAAAAGATAAAAATTAATAATATTAATATTATTATTACTTACATCACTTTGAAGGTCATAGGCTTTCTTTGCCTGGATACAGTCATTTTGGTCAGGGTGACACGTCCATTCATGAAGGTAAAGACGATATGGAATGTCACTGACAAGGTGCTGGCAGTCTCTGGCTGCAATCACCGAGCGTATATCTGGGGGTATGTGAACGTGGGACTTTGTTTTGTGATAGGATTCTTTGTATAACCTATCATTCTGAATCTTGCCAGCATGCTCAAACCACACCAGTTTTGGATCCTCTCTCATATTATTGACCCCAACATAGTGGCCTCTTTGGATGACGTAATCCGCCTTATATTTTAGCTAAAAGGGAGAAAACACATAAGTGTAAATATCAGCCTTGAATCTTTTCGTCTTCTAACTTGTGAAGTATGGTACTTTTTACTGTCCTCAGTTTCTGGAAAGATTAAGAAAAATACAGGTGCAATTGCATAATTTACAAAGAGAATGGGTCCCTGAAATGATAAACCTGACTGGGTCATTGCGATGAGAAATTGGATAGGTTTTGCAATATTACGAAGGATGAGCATGGCAAATATTTGAAATCTGTGAGATTTTTGAAAGGTAGAAAGATTTTACCTCACTTTGGACGTTATCAGAATGCTTGGCATGACGAAGTGGCACGCTGTCAGGAGGCAAACTGTAGCCAGTAGCTTTATGTTTCTCCCAGCTGTCCTTGTACAGATGCTGCAAAAAAAGAGCAGTAAGAAGTTAATATTTTCTGAAACACTACAATTGTTTCTAGTTCTATCAAAAACGCACCCAGATTAAACTTCAGATTAAAAAAATAACTGTTTAAGCAATTTGTTCCATATCTTGGAAATGTTTCCCTTGGGCCCTTTTTTCATAAATTCACTGTTTATTGTCTTTTCAAAATATTTAAACTGTATTTCAATATTTCAAATATAACTAATTATAAAAAAAACTGCCATATTCAGAGATACACAAGTGATCAATCTCAGCACTATCATGATTAATTGATAGCCTATTAATTAATAGATAATCTATTAATTAATAGAGCCTGGTGGCACAGCAGACTAATACCTGTTATTAACATTCAGCTGCCTGCAATTACTGCAAGTTCGAATCTCCCCAGGCTCAAGGTTGACTCAGCCTTCCATCCTTTCTAAGGTAGGTAAATTGAGGACCCAGTTTGTGGGGGCAATAAGCTGACTTTGTATAAATATACAAAAGTATGAAAGCTATTGTTTAACGCATTGTAAGCCGCTCTGAGTCTCTGGAGAAGGGCGGCATATAAATCAAATTTTAAAAAAAATAGTGAATCTACAGGATTTCAGTTGGAGGTCTTTCTCTGGAGATTCCAGAGACTAGGTCCAGAACTTTACACATACACACACACACACACACACACACACACACCCCTGTGTTGAGTCACTGAACTATAGCTCTTTCCCTTTGAAGTTCTCTGTCAGTGTTGCTTGGTTATATATGGCAACCTTCAAAACAATATCTAGAGTGCTCCCCTTACTGAGGTTATTTAGGAGAGACTGGGCATACTATAGATCTGGGTTTGGATCAAGGAGTTCATCTTGAAGGCTCACAAGGTCCTCTCTAACTCTGATTCTGTGTTTGTAGGTGCAGTATTATACTGATGTAGTCACAGAGAAATGTTCGTGTTTTACTTGTTTACGGTGGCCATAAGTTTGTTTCTGTGTTCAATTAAAAGTGGAACATCCACTCCTATCAGAACACGCTTGCAGATAAGATCATCTCCAGAACTTAAGTTCCCTTACATAAATGAACAGCTATCCAGAATTTTCTCAGTGGTAGTAAATAGAATTATGAAACAACTTCTCCAGAAGCATGGCATTGAATCATGATTAATTCCTTAAAGAAATGGAACACTAAAATGGGACTGGTTAAAAAGAAACTTGGGGAAAACAGTAGATGGTTTTGATTCTGTCGTTATATTTGAGGGTCCTTAACAATCACTTAAAAATGATTAATTGTCTTATTTGGCCTGGAGCTGACATCTGTGCATGGTTACTGTAATCACAAAGTTTGCAAAAACACAGAAAACTTTCTCTACACACTGAAGAGCCCAGTGAAAATTGAGTTGATTTAAGGGGAAGAAATGCTGAATAAATAAATGGGGAAGAAGATAAGAAACTTGCAGGGGGAGAAAAGGAATGGAATTCTGAACAGGGATCACTGCAACATTGTGTTGCAGCTTTTGAGTTAAAAGAACTGTGTGAACTACCGAGTAACCAGATAGTAGTATGAGCATATATGAGAATATACAAAAGGCTGCATAAATAAGGAGAAAAAAGTGTGGGGGTATACAAATGGAAGCAACTAAAACAGTCCAGTGAATGGGTCAATAGTGATAAGTAAATTTGTTTTACAGTCAATGGAGTAGAAAACTGTGGGAAAGGAAGATAAAATAGAAATCTCTTGAAATCAGCTCTGACTGGGTAGAACCCCCAGCAAGAGGCCTGTACATTTATATCCTTATTTTCCTTGACTATAGTTTTTCACTAACTATCCCATCAGGACCAGGGGTGGGTTCCATTTACCTTTACTACCAGTTCGCAGCGGGATCGCACACGGACACTCGCTTCGCTCACGCACACTCTTCTGCGCATGCGCAGATCACCAATGATGATGTCGTGCCGGGTGGGTATAGCCTCCTGCCGGTTTTACTACCGGTTCTATAGAATCGGACAGAACCGGGAGCACCCACCACTGATCAGGACTCATGATTTAAAGATATAAAATTATGCCACATTTTCTATTTACTATTGTTCCTGGGAGGAAACAACATACCTCATTAAGAATCCTAGCTGCTTTTTTAACTGCTTGCAACCGAGGTGTATCTGTTAGTGTATAAATGTCCTTGATGCTGTTCCATTCCTGGTGGTATTTAACCTGGAAACAAATAAAGTTAACAATAGAGTTATTATAGATCTGTTACAGATGTACAAATTGCATCTTAAACAGACCATCTGATGCTCTCCAAATGTTTTGGCTTTCAGTTCACACCAGCCTCATCCAACATAGCAATGGAAGGTAGTCTCCAGATATCTGGAACAAATCCAACTGACTCCATTTCTGATTTTTATTCGTGTGTTTATGGATACTGATTCTGCCTTCATTTTTGTGAATAAGAAAAATAAGAATCGACACGCAGAGAACAAAAATATAACCCCAACTCAAAAACACACACAGTGTGCACTTATTTGCATAATACATGCCATTCTGTAAAAAGAAAAATGGAGAAACAGAAAAGCTTATTGGCTAGATCAGAGTTAGGGTGCATTAAATTCAGCCTCTTTAACCTGTTAGAAACTGTCATGGTTGGCTTGCCAACCCTACTCTGCAAATCCCTGACTATTCTTACCGGGATATGTAAATATAGTTAGTGTCTGCTGAAATGCCATTAATCTTATGCACTTCACAAGAGAAAAAGAAGTACATGGATTTAGTCTTGCCTTCCAGACATTATGTATTTCTTTTTTTACTTTATTCATTATTTAATGAAATCATTTATGTAATTGGTGGATTGATTTATTATTTGATCTCATAATTTAATTATTTATTAGGCAAAATAACAGTTTGGTGTAGTAGATAGTTTGGTGCAAGTCTAGAAAGCAGGAACCTAAGACAGGGGCGGGTTTCAAAACCAGTCGTTACCAGTTCGCTCGTGGCACGTGCGCACTCGTGTGCACACGTGGCACTTCCGCAAATGTGCAGAAGCATCCGGGCAGGTGGGCGGAGCCTCCCGCCATCACCGCCACTACAGGTTTGCCCAATCCGGGGCGAACTGGTAGCAACCTACCATTGGCCTGAGAGCTGTAGTCCCACCCTTAGGCATGAAAGGCAACAGGGTGACTTTGGGCCAATCACCATGAGATTGTGAGTTCTAGTTCCGCCTTAGTCATGCAACCTGGCTGGCTGACTTTGATCTCTCTCTCTCAGCCCAACTCACCTCACAGGGTTGCTGTTATTGTGGTGGAAAGAGTATTAAATATGTTCTCTGCCTTCAGTTATTTATAAAATAATACAGGCAAGATAAACAGTTAATAATGAATAAAATGAATAAAATCAAAGCAGTTGCTGTGGGGAGGGAAAGGTTTGGAAGCATCTTTTCGAAGCAATCCTGTCAGGTCAATCATGAGGTTTTTGGGCCTATTCTAATCCCCCACAGTGCAACATGGCTGAGAAGAATCAATATTTCGCACTCGAACACAAAGGAGGCATTCCTTAGTTTGCTTTATAAAGGATTTAATGATGGTAGGAGTCAGTAGGATTAAAGTTTAAAGAATGCTGTACAGGAAAATAATTGACGTACCGTATTTTCCGGCGTATAAAACGACTTTTTAACACATGAAAATCTTCTCAAAAGTCGGGGGTCGTCTTATACACCGGGTGTCATTCTCCTGTAACCAGGCAGACCAGCCCGAAAGGCTCTGACGAGCCTTAAATGGCTCTGGTGATCCAAGCTCTGACGATCTGCTAATCAGGCAACTCAGCTGGGATCGCCAGAGCCATGGAGAAGAAAAAAACTTCTCCTTTCACATGGCTCTGGCGATCCAAGCTCTGATGATCTGCTAATCAGGCAACTCCGCTGGGATCGCCAGAGCCATGGAGAAGAAAAAAAGTTTTTCCCCTCCAGCTTGCTTACCTTAGCTGCTAGTTGCAACGCTTGCCTTGCTTTGCTTGCCTGAATCCATTCCATCAGCAAGCCACTCCCTGCCTGCAATCAAGCAGGCAGGGAGTTGTGGACTTCAACTCCCAGAATTCCTCAGCCAGCAAAACAAAGCTGGCTGAGGAATTCTGGGAGTTGAAGTCTACAACTCTTAAAGTTGCCAAGGTTGGAGACACCTGTTCTATTGGGTAAGTTTTTTTCTCCTTTGGGATCTTTAAAAAAAATAGTTAATTGGGGTTTTTTTTAGTTGTTCTTTTTTAGATCTAGCCATTTAAAGTTTAGGAAGTTTTAAATTTAGCTTTCATATAAAAATAAAAATAAAATAATATTTGTGCAGCTTTCTGAGATTTAGTGTGTTTCTGTAGTGTTTCACTCTAACTACACAAACACACAAAATCTCACAAAGCTGTATGTGGAATTTTGTGTGTGTAAAGTGTGAAAGTTGAGTTTTTGGACTTTTTGTGGCTGTGTGAAGTTCCTGCTTGTTGCAGGGGCCATTTTGGGTCTAGCACAGCTGCTTTTACATTGTGGGTGAGCCAGTTGTGTTGTGTTGTGTTGTGTGTGTGTAAAGTGTGAAAGTTGTTTTTTGGGGGGCTTTTTGTGGCTGTGTGAGGTTCCTGCTTGTTTCAGGGGCCATTTTTGGGTCTAGCACAGCTGCTTTTACATTGTGGGTGAGCCAGTTGATGTTTTTTAATTTTTATTTGGTGTGCGTTGGAAGAGGGGTAGTCTTATACGGCGAGTATAGCCCAAACCCTATATTTTAACAGGAAAATTCGGGGGTCGTCTTATACGCCCAATCGTCTTATACGCCGGAAAATACGGTAGTTGTGAAAATGTCCTTTTCCTACTGCCACAGTTCACAAGGTTCATTAAGGTGGATGAGCTCTGCTGGAGTTATCAAGATCCATAGCGATTTGTTCACAATATATTGTTTCCTTTTCCAAGATTTATTCCCTTTATCCTAGGAGATAAATGTAACTGGATTGAAATAATAACTCAATACTTACATCGCTTAGTATTTCTCCACCTTGTTTGGCTGTGATATAATCAACCCTGTCAGCCACCGGAGTAAATGGCAGTTTATCAGCTTTGGTACGATATAACCTCTATAAAAAGAGAAAGGAATACAGAGGTAAGGCAAATAACAAAAATAAATAGTCATGCAAGAAAGAAAGACAGGAGGAGAATATAGGTAGTCCTCAAGTTACGACCACAACTGGGCCCAAAGTTTAGGTTGCTAAGTGAGAAACTTGTTAAGTGAGTTTTACCGCATTTTATGACTTTTCCTGCCACATTTGTTAAGTGAATCATTGCAGTTCTTGAATTAGTAACACGGTTGTTAAGTGAATCTGGTTTCCCCATTGACTTTACTTGTTTGAAGGTCGCAAAAAGGGATCACATGACTCTGGGATACTGCAACCGCCATAAATGTGAGTCAGTTGTCAAGCATCCAAATGTAAAACAGGTGACCATGCGGATAAGTGTGAAAAATGGTCATGTCCCTTTTTTCAGTGCCATTGTAACTTTGAATAGTCACTAAATGAGCTGCTGTAAGTAGAGGACTACGTGTATATTCATCTGAATTGGCAGGTATTATTTTTGCTTTTGCTTTTTTAATAACTCTTCTGGATTATGCTAAAAAACAGTAATGCTATTGCTGTTCAGTTTGGATCCTTAATCTGAAAAAGTATTATTATTAAATAATTTAAATAATCAAATTAATAATTAAATATCTAATTAATAGTAATATTTATTGTTTTAATATTTTATCTGGTTGCTTTTATTGGGTTGTAAAGCTACCTAGAGTCACCTCTAGGTGAAATGGGCAGTGTATAAATCCAATAAATCCAATAAATAAATATTAAAGTGGATTAAATTAACCTATCTATTCGTTTTGAGCAGTACAACATGGATATTGTATATCACATTAAATCAAAATCTGTTTTTTTAGCTTTGATTTAACACTGTGTATGAAATTAGCCAACGATAATGTATCCGATAAACCACAGTAAAATAAACCATAGCTTATTATTTAAAGGTTTTTAGATTATTATTTAGAGAGTTTTTCTTTTTTTTTCTTTTTGTTTGTTTTGTTTTTATTGATGTTGTGCGCTACCAAGAATGCTGTTTCTTAAGATGGGCAGACACATACATCTAATAAATAACTAAAAATCACTCAGTGGATACTCAGTTCATAAGAACAAACAAGCATGAAGGAGAAACAGTTTTGCATGAACTAAAGACTGCACTGTGAAAAAGCCACATTTTTATAAATGGGTTTTTCTGTGTGAAACAAGAAAGATCTTTGTAGGAGGAAACCTCTTACCTCGTTAATAAGGGCCTGAGCATGTTTGACATGGTTGACAGAGACAGAATCACTTGGCATCCAGCCAATTCCTCGTAGCCATTCTAGATCGGATTTATAGACAGCCTGCATAGAGCAAAAAAAAAAAAAAAAAAAGTTGAGAATTATTTACACTTTTTCCAGGAGGCAATTTCTCATTCATTTTGACTGAAAGATAAAAATTGCCCTTCTTTTCTCACAGAGAAGAGCAAATGAATTAGGCACAGCATATAAGGAAAAAGTATTATATTGTTACAATTTTGATGCTGTTTTAACTTAATCACTTTCTAGTTTCTTACCATAGTTTAAGAATAGAATAGAATAGAATAGAATAGAATAGAATAGAATAGAATAGAATAGAATAGAATAGAATAGAATAGAATAGAATAGAATAGAATTCTTTATTGGCCAAGTGTGATTGGACACACAAGGAATTTGTCTTTGGTGCATAAGCTCTCAGTGTACATAAAAAGACAAGATATGTTCAAGATATAAATATTTTTTTCACATTCACATTTATATCTGGTATCATATTTTACTGGAGACCTAAAATGCATATTTATTTGAAATTAATGATGTCCATTTACATAGTTGCATCTGTGGGATTCTGATTGGAAAATGTAATTTTCACTAAAATAGTTATCTGGATGTTATGATTACTATAATAAATATCATGTTTATAGAAGCGGGTTGATTTATACAAAGATGGCTTATAATAATTGAAGCAACACAAGTACTTCAATTTTGAACAGCAAATAGTAATAATCAGCCAAAAGCCAAGGGAAAATGTAAAAAACAATAGTCAACATATAATAGTACAAGCAATGAACTTTCTACTCACATCACTCTGTAACTCATAGGCTTTCTTGGCTTGGATGACATCATTCTGGTCAGGCAAACATATCCATTCATGGAGGTACCGGCGATAATCAATATCACTAACCAGTTTCTGACATTTCTTGGCCAGCAAGATGGACAGCATGTCCACTGGACTATTGAACTTGGTTTTAAACTTCTCAAAATGTTTCTTGTATTCCCTCTGACTCTGCAATTTGGCTACGCGCATCGCCAGCACTAGTTTGGGATCATCATAAATATTCCGGAATCCAACGTAGTGTCCCACTTGCTTACGGTAACCTTCTTTGTACTTGTACTAATTTTAAAGAAAGATACAAATAAAATTTCCATCTGTAATATCATAAATTGTAAAGGAATTGCATGAGAGAGCCTTGTTGCAATATCTGGGATGTCAAACTCGTGGCCCGTGGGCCAGATGCGTCATCCGCTGGCCACTCCCACCAAAGGGGAAAAATTCATGATACATCACATGATGACAACATGATGCTGCAAGTTTGATACTCCTGCTCTAGAACAATACCCCCCAGAAATTTGTGTGGCTCCCACATGGATGTTTTAGATACCAACCCTGCTACAACATATAATATTTCCCGGTTCTGTGCAGCAGCACTCAAAAGTCATTGGATAATGATCTGTGTTTGGGTCTTAACTTTATAAGCTACATTTAATGACTTATTAATGACATATTATATTGCTTTAGAACTTAATATAGTCTTCCAGTACTTTTATGCTCCCCTACACCCATGTAATATTCTTACCCCTCCTTTTAGATTCTTGCTTTATATATGTATGTATGTATGTATGTATGTATGTATGTATGTATGTATGTATTAATTTATCTTTTATATCTTCTAGCTTTTAATAATTTTGTTCTCTCAGGTGCTGGGGAACTGATAGCTGTGGAGCCTCCTTCTATTATAGTTGGTTTATAGTTGCTGTTTGTTTCTAACCAAGATGCATTTCTAACCAACTGCAATCTTTTATTCTAAATTGGGGAACCTTTGGTTAGAATAAATCCTATTTAGTATCAGCATGGTAAAACATCTGGCCAACCTTGTACCAAGGAAGTTCCAGGTAGTAGGCTAGACTGGAATGTCAAAAGGCATCTGGGAAGACAGAACTGGCGAATGGCTTCTGTAATATTGCCTAGAATTGATTGATTTGTCGATTGATTGTTTAAACATATATGCCGCCAAGTGATTTATAGTTGGTTTTCTTTCTATTTTGTGCAAATGCTGATAGCAATTTAGGTCACCCTGTAGTCACCCAGAATGAAGATGAACTTAGAAAGTTTTAAGTATCTTTCAGACATATTGACTGGTAGGACTTTTATCAGAATAAACATACTGTGGACTACAATGCTAATCTAAACATCCAGTAAATGTATATAACTTCATGTGCCAGAGCTGTTGCTTGCAGAGTTTATTCACAATAGTTGAATTATGCTTGCAATCTCTTATCTTGTAGTGAACTGAGATATATAAATATTTGTTTGCATATCTATATATATATATCTATATATATCTATATCTATATCTATATCTATCTATCTATCTATCTATATATGTATATATATATATATATATATATATATATATATATTTATATTTATATTTATATTTATATTTATATTTATATTTATATTTATATTTATATTTATATTTATATATCTCCACCATTTACCCTGATGAAGGTCTAGAGTTCACACATACACAAACACACTGAAGATAAGAACATACAGTGATTATACTTACATCACTGGCAATTTGTCTTGAGGCTTTGGCTGTTCTGATTGGAATTGCGTCTAACCTGTAATCAATGTATTTCTTTACATCGTCCCAAGCGTCCCTATAGAGTTTCTGAAAAAAACAAAACAAAACAAAAAACCAATTCATTAAAACCCAACAAAATTTTCAATAAGTTTTTGCCATATCTGCTTGCTTTGGAAAGTTTCCCTGTTAAGAACAGCTTCTCCCCAAAGATACATTCAACACCAACCTTACTTGCCTTTCAGAAGGTCACAAAGACTTGGCTCTTTCCCCGTGCATGGAGGCCAGGAAGTTACTATGGGAGATCTGGCATGAATGCATGTTGTAGGTGTTTTACATTTTTGATAAGAGAGCCTCAACCTATATTCTGCCATTCTTGTTTTATTGTTAATATCTACATTGTATTTTGACTGCTCAGAATGTCATCTGAAAGATGACTAGCTGTTTAAATTGATTACAAACTAACAAATAAAATTATCTTACATGGCTAACATTCACAGCATTCATCCTGGAGAGCACAACTTGAGGGGTATCGAGAGGAATATTAATCTGTGCCTTCTCTTTATCCCACGCTTCACGATAAAGGTTCTAAGAAAGGGAGAAAGGAAAGGAAATTTTCAATTGCTTTGTAAAAATCCTTCTAATTTTTTAATGGCCACTGTATTTCAGCCACATTATACAGAGGTAGTGACTACATTTCAATTTACCTCACTGATCTGTTGTGCATTGACCTTAGCCAGGACAACCGGGGGAGGGTCAGGTATACTGGTAAATTTCAGTGCATCTGGGCGTAGTTTGTACAACCTCTCATTTATGAGATCTTGAGCCCTTTTCACTCTGACCACATCCACAGAGCCTTCCGGCATCCATCCAATCCCACGGAGCCATTCCAGATCAGATTTATACAAGTTCTATGAGACAATGGATCACAAAAGAAAAATAAAATGATTAAGCTCATATTTTTAGCAAATATTTCATGTGGTAAATAGAATTAATAGGATATTGGAAAGTCCTGATTAAAATGGTTCAATTATTTTTGAATGGATTAATTGTCTTTATGAAACAAAACAATCAAAATAGATAACGGAACAAAAATACCAAAAATTCAAACAGAATGTACACCAAACATTCTAGACAACTCTTTCTGAATCAACTGAAGTACAATTATACAATACCCTAAATTCAAAATAAGTTAATTTAGTGCAACTTATGCCAGCAAATTTAAAAAGGTTATTAGAATGTGCCAATTGGTTGTTCAAAGGCTTTTTGGAGTTATCTACACTTTGGGAAGCCAAAACTCATTGAAAATTCTTATTTCTGTGATCAATATTTAAAAATATTTCCACCATCACAATATGGTGTTGTAATATGGCGTGCAAAGGCTACACTCAATGAAGACTTCAGTGGAGGAACAATGTCTCTAGTGTCCTTCTGACATATGTAATCAAGGAAATAAAAGTAGAATTAAGATAATTTTCATGAGCACCTTCTAAAACTTACATTCTTCAAATATGGGGATTAATCTGGCAGGGAGAAAGTTATGTGGGTCAGGATAATGGAAGCTGAAGTGCAAAGCATCTGTTCTACAGCTATGCACTTCAAGGTCTCTTTTGTTGTGTGCCTGATCATAATGCATCAATGTAATCTTGTACTGGTGTACTTACATCACTCTGAAGTTCATACGCTTTCTTTGCTTGAATCACATCGTTCTGATCCGGCAGGCAAGACCACTGGTGCAGATAATGATGGTAATCAATGTCACTGGCTAAAGCCTGCCCTTGTTTGGCTGCCTGGATAGCCACCATTTCGTAAGGGATGGTTATATGGGCTTTTGAACTGTGGTATGCTTTCTTATAGAGACGGTCATTTTGCATCTTCATTACTCGAGCAGCCCATGAAAGTTTAGGATCCTCCTTGACTGATGGGGTTCCAATGTAATGACCTTTCTGTCTCTCATAAGTTTCTTTGTATTTATACTGAAGAGAAAAGCAAAGCAAAGAACAATTGAAATGGGTAGGATGATGCAGTTTGTGAAAATTAGTATTTTAACAACTGGAGGACCTTGAATGAAGGAACAGGTAGATTTCATTATGAAGAAGTTTCCATTCAATAGATTTTGAATGCATGTGTCTTTGGAATGTTGTTTTGTAGGTTAGGCATCAACATGATATTATATTGTATAATAAAGCATTATAAAACAATATTTAAAATAGTGATTTTCCCTTTGAAAATGATAGCTTAAAGTGACATATTTAGTAAATGGAGAATCCTTTTTGAATAAAATATTCCCTTTCAAACCAAACTTTATATACATTAAATGTTTCATAGTTATCTGACTGGCACTTCCAAGTAAAAATGATTTTCATTTATTTTAAACTCATGTCTACAGCAATCAATATGAAAAATAATTGTGTAAGAATATCAAAACTGCTGCAGTGTGCCTTGTATGATATGAAGTTTACATAGAAATTTAAGTTTAAATAACGTTGCACACTTTGCTAGGTGGGTGATATGAAAATATTCAGTGGTATCAGCAACTACTATATATTTAAACAATAGGCCTCATACCTCACTGGCAATTTCTCTGGAAGATTTCGCATGCTTGAATGAAAGAGCATCCACTTTAAAGTCATAGCCTTTGTCTTTGGCTTCATCCCAGGCTCCAGTATAATGTTTCTGAAATTTTACATGTATAATTTTCAATATAATCAGAAAATGAAGGAGGAAAATAAACTATAGACAGTTCTCAATTAAGCATACAGTTTTATGGGCCTATATTAGATATACGTACCACTATGATTAACTTACTTAGCTCCCAGGGACAACTGAGATGTGGCACTACTGAAGAGTAAAGTATGAAAAATATAAATTTTCAGAATGAGCAATGGACAAGTATTGCATAAATACAACGGAAATGGTGAAATTCAGGCTAGGCAATCACATTTGGAGCTTGTTTGTCCAAAATAATTTGCTTATTTATGGCTGTTATAGTAGTATGTCCATTGTACAATATTTTGAAATTATATCAATTTAGCCACAAAATTTGGGATGCCTACTTAACAAAAGAAAATTTAAAACCAATAATTGGTCAAGAAGGCATAAAGTTTTTAGGCAGAGCCTTGTACTTCCAACAGGGATGGTTGGGAAAGTGTGTCCAATGAATACATATACGTGTGTGTGTGTGTGTGTGTGTGTGTATGAATCAACATGTAATACTTTTATATTTTTAACAGAAACTAACAGGAGAGTATAACTAAGGAGCCTTGATAGCACAGAGGTTTAAGCACCCTGTCATTAACACAGCTGCCTGCAATTACTGCTGGTTCGAATCTCTCCAAGGCTCAAGGTTGACTCAGCCTTCCATCCTTTCTAAGGTAGGTAAATTGAGGACCCAGTTTGTGGGGGCAATAAGCTGACTTTGTATAAATATACAAAAGTATGAAGGCTATTGCTTAACGCATTGTAAGCCGCCCTGAGCCTCCGGAGAAGGGCGGCATATAAATCAAATTAAAAAAAAAAAAGACAATGTAATAAACAAAGGAATAGTAATATGCTTAACAAAAGAATGCATACAGTTAGTTAATTATCTTACATTGCTAACATTCACAGCATTCATCTTGGAGAGCAGCATTGATGGGGTATCGAGAGGAATATTAATCTGTGCCTTCTCTTTATCCCACGCTTCACGATACAGGTTCTAAGAAAGGAAGGAAGGAAAGACAATTTTCAATTGCTTTAGGAAAATCCTTCTAATTTTTTAAAGGCCACTGTATTTCAGCCACATTACACAGAGGTAGTGACTACATTTCAGTTTACCTCACTGATCTGTTGTGCATTGACCTTAGCCAGGACAACCGGGGGAGGGTCAGGTATACTGGTAAATTTCAGTGCGTCTGGGCGTAGTTTGTACAACCTCTCATTTATGAGATCTTGAGCCCTTTTCACTCTGACCACATCCACAGAGCCTTCCGGCATCCATCCAATCCCACGGAGCCATTCCAGATCAGATTTATACAAATTCTATAAGACAATGGGTAAATAATAATAATAATAAAATGATTAAGTTTACATTTTTAGCAAATATTTTTATCTGGTAAGTAGAATTAACAGGATATCAGAAAGTCCTGATTAATATGGTTGAATTATTTTAAATGGATTGATCCTCCTTATGAAACAACAAAAATGCAAGACAGTCAAATTAGATATTGGAACAAAGATACCAAAAAATTCAAATGTGCTAATAATCTTGATTAAGTAGGTAGCAAACGTATTCAGTCATAGCATAATACACCAGTGATTCTGAATAACTCTTCCTGAATAAATTAATATAAATTCATAAAACTCCCTAAATTCAAGAGTTCAGTGCAACATAAATAAGGAAATTTTAAAAAGATATTAGACTCTGCCCAATTGATTTGTCCTAAATTTCTTCTTTGATCACTTTAGAAAGTGAAACCACATTTAAAATTCTTATCCCTGTGATAAACATTAAAAAAAAAATCATCAATCACAGTATGGTGTTGTAATATGGCGTGCAAAGGCTAGCTACACTCAATGAAGACTTCAGTGGAGGAACAATGTCTCTGGTGTCCTTCTGACATATGTAATCAAGGAAATAAAAGTAGAATTAAGATAATTTTCAAGAGCACCTTCTAAAACTTACATTCTTCAGATATGGGGATTAATCTGGCAGGGAGAAAGTTATGTGGGTCGGGATAATGGAAGCTGAAGTGCAAAGCATCTGTTCTACAGCTATGCACTTCAAGGTCTCTTTTGTTGTGTGCCTGACCATAATGCATCTATGTAATCTTGTACTGGTGTACTTACATCGCTCTGAAGTTCATACGCTTTCTTTGCTTGAATCACATCGTTCTGATCCGGCAGGCAAGACCACTGGTGCAGATAATGATGGTAATCAATGTCACTGGCTAAAGCCTGCCCTTGTTTGGCTGCCTGGATAGCCACCATTTCGTAAGGGATGGTTATATGGGCTTTTGAACTGTGGTATGCTTTCTTATAGAGACGGTCATTTTGCATCTTCATTACTCGAGCAGCCCATGAAAGTTTAGGATCCTCCTTGACTGATGGGGTTCCAATGTAATGACCTTTCTGTCTCTCGTAAGTTTCTTTGTATTTATACTGAAGAGGAAAGTACAGAAAAGAGCGATGATTAGGGTTAGGCAACAACATATTATATAGTTTATTAAACCATTATAAAACAATATATTTAAAATTGTGATTTTTCCCTTTAAAAGGATGGCTTAAAATAACATATTTAATAAATGCAAAGTACTTTGTGAATAAAAGATTCCCTTTCAAATCAAACATGATATAAATTAAATATTTCATAGTTATCTGACTGTCAGTTCCAAGTAAAAAATTGTTTTCATTTGTTTTAAAATATTATTTCTACAGCAACCAATAAGAAAAATAATGGTGTAAAAACATCAAAACTCTACAGTAGGATACCTTGTATCTGGTTGAATCAATATAAAGTTTATATTGATAAATATAATAAATAAATTCCACATTTTTGCCAGATGGCTGATGTGAAAATATTCAGTGGTATCAGCAGCTACTGTATATTTAAACAATAGGCCTCATACCTCACTGGCAATTTCTCTGGAAGATTTTGCATGCTTGAATGAAAGAGCGTCAATTTTAAAGTCATAGCCTTTTGCTTTGGCTTCATCCCAGGCTCCGGTATAATGTTTCTGCAATTAAAACATATACACAATTTTCAAGGCTGGAAGAAAATAAACTACAGATATCCCTCAATTAAACATGAAGCCGTAGGCTCAGAAATAAATCTCATTATATTTATTGGACTGTCCTTCAGAAGACATCTGTAGACAAATGCAATGCAATATGTGAAAAATTTGATTTTTCAGAATAAATAATGGGATGGACACTGCATAAATTCAGTATATATTTGCATGCATATTTATGCATGCACACATGTTAAATAACTTATAACAATTTTATTTGTTTAATATCAATACTATGAATTTATATTAATAGACCAAGTGGAATTTATTATGAATTGGTAATAATGTAACTATGCAAGAAGGGAAAACCTAACACTTAAAGTAACAAAACTCTATTCCAAAATACTATGATTTTTTATACTCTAAGAATATCTTGTTCTTTTTAGTAGATCTCTCAGCCAAAGTTACAAAACAAAAACATCTCCCTTCTGCCATCTCAAAATCCTCTCAATGGCTTCAGAAACCATTGATCATGGTATCCTCCCAGGATGACAGACAAGTTTGGGAGAAGAAAGATGCTGTGGATTTCATTTTTCCATGGCTGATTTCAGATGGGGAGATGTCCAGCCCTAGACCTCTGCTGTTCTGTTTTTTTCTACATTTCTAATTAATGTCTACATCAGACCACTGGATGATTTTACCCATTGGCACAAGTTGAGATTTTATCAACGGGATGAAGAGACTGAATTGTACGTCTTTGTCCCGTGCCATGCAAATGATGCTATTGAAGTACTTTCCCAGTGCCTGGTGATTTGCAGACTGGAAGGGGAGGAACTGGCTTGACTAAATCATTACACACCTGAATAGCTGTAGATGTTATGGCCACCCATATCTCGTAAATTTTCCATTGTTGTATCTAAATGGGAGAATATTCCCCAAGGCAGAGTAGATGCACAATGTTGGCATTCTTCAGGGTACACAGATTCTGCTCAAAGAGCAGGTGGCTGCTATGGCCTGAAGGGCCTTTGCACAAGTACATCTTGTGTGCCAGTTGCACCCATCCCTAGATTTGTCATTCATGACTTACTCACCTCCCAATTAGATTATAGAAATGTGCTCTGCATAGGGCTGCCTTTGAAAAGAAATCTAATGCTCCTGAATATGGTGGTACATACAGCACTGGGAGACTCATATAAATATACTTATACAGAGGTGGGCGTCACATACTGTAACAACCAGTTCGCCCAGCACTGGAAATGTGAGTGCGTGCAAGTGCAGCGTCAAAAAACACGGCAATTCACTCATTCGCGCCATCCGCACGTGCGTGCGGTGTCAACAAACACAGCAATTCGCTTGTGTGCAGCATCAAAAACACTGTGATATAGAATGGGATTGCGCCCAGGCCCAAACCGGTCCGAACCAACCACTGCACTTATATAATACCACTGCTACATTAACTACACTGGTTGCCAGAAGGCTTCTGGGAGCAATGCCAGTTATTGTTGCCATTAACCCTTTATGTTGCTAAGGACCAAATTACTTGTGGGATAGTCTGTCTTTGGTGGTTTCTACCTATCGCACCAAATCTGGCTCTGAGCATATTCTGGGCCCTTTTGTGAGGCAATATCTGATAGGACCTAGGAAGAACCCAGGAAGCATGACTTCTCTGTTAAGAACAGCTTCTCCCCAAAGATACATTCAACGCCAACCTTACTTGCCTTTCAGAAGGTCACAAAAACTTGGCTCTTTCCCCCGTGCATGGGGGCCAGGAGGTTACTATGGGAGATCTGGCATGAATGCATGTTGTAGGTGTTTTACATTTTTGATGAGAGAATCTCAACCTATATTCTGCCATTCTTGTTTTATTGTTAATATCTACATTGTATTTTGACTGCTCAGAATGTCATCTGATAGATGACTAGCTGTTTAAATTTGATTATAAACTAACAAATAAAATTATCTTACATGGCTAACATTCACAGCATTCATCTTGGAGAGCAGTACTTGAGGGGTATCAAGAGGAATATTAATCTGTGCCTTCTCTTTATCCCACGCTTCACGATACAGGTTCTAAGAAAGGGAGAAAGGAAAGGAAATTTTCAATTGCTTTGTAAAAATCCTTCTAATTTTTTAATGGCCACTGTATTTCAGCCACATTACAAAGAGGTAGTGACTACATTTCAGTTTACCTCACTGATCTGTTGTGCATTGACCTTAGCCAGGACAACCGGGGGAGGGTCAGGTATACTGGTAAATTTCAGTGCATCTGGGCGTAGTTTGTACAACCTCTCATTTATGAGATCTTGAGCCCTTTTCACTCTGACCACATCCACAGAGCCTTCCGGCATCCATCCAATCCCACGGAGCCATTCCAGATCAGATTTATACAAGTTCTATGAGACAATGGATCACAAAAGAAAAATAAAATGATTAAGCTCATATTTTTAGCAAATATTTCATGTGGTAAATAGAATTAATAGGATATTGGAAAGTCCTGATTAAAATGGTTCAATTATTTTTGAATGGATTAATTGTCTTTATGAAACAAAACAATCAAAATAGATAACGGAACAAAAATACCAAAAATTCAAACAGAATGTACACCAAACATTCTAGACAACTCTTTCTGAATCAACTGAAGTACAATTATACAATACCCTAAATTCAAAATAAGTTAATTTAGTGCAACTTATGCCACCAAATTTAAAAAGGTTATTAGAATGTGCCAATTGGTTGTTCAAAGGCTTTTTAGAGTTATCTACACTTTGGGAAGCCAAAGCTCATTGAAAATTCTTAATTCTGTGATCAATATTTAAAAATATTTCCACCATCACAGTATGGTGTTGTAATATGGCATGCAAAGGCTACACTCAATGAAGACTTCAGTGGAGGAACAATGTCTCTAGTGTCCTTCTGATATATGTAATCAAGGAAATAAAAGTAGAATTAAGATAATTTTCATGAGCACCTTCTAAAACTTACATTCTTCAGATATGGGGATTAGTGTGGCAGGGAGAAAGTTATGTGGGTCAGGATAATGGAAGCTGAAGTGCAAAGCATCTGTTCTACAGCTATGCACTTCAAGGTCTCTTTTGTTGTGTGCCTGACCATAATGCATCTATGTAATCTTGTACTGGTGTACTTACATCGCTCTGAAGTTCATACGCTTTCTTTGCTTGAATCACATCGTTCTGATCCGGCAGGCAAGACCACTGGTGCAGATAATGATGGTAATCAATGTCACTGGCTAAAGCCTGCCCTTGTTTGGCTGCCTGGATAGCCACCATTTCGTAAGGGATGGTTATATGGGCTTTTGAACTGTGGTATGCTTTCTTATAGAGACGGTCATTTTGCATCTTCATTACTCGAGCAGCCCATGAAAGTTTAGGATCCTCCTTGACTGATGGGGTTCCAATGTAATGACCTTTCTGTCTCTCGTAAGTTTCTTTGTATTTATACTGAAGAGAAAAGCAAAGTAAAGAACAATTGAAATGGGTAGGATGATGCACTTTGTGAAAATTAGTATTTTAACAACTCCTATTCCAGCAGGCCGGCCTGGCCTAATTTTTCCCCTTCTTTTAAATTTTTAAACTCAAATTTTAATTTGTTTTAAATTATTGGGAGTTTTAAATTGTCTCGGGCAAAAATTATTTAATTAGGTTTTAATCATGTTTTAACTTTTGTATTTATGTGTTTTATTTTGTGCCTGTTCACCGCCCTGAGTCCTTCGGGAGTAGGGCGGTATACAAATTTAATAAAATGAAATGAAAATGAAAATGGAGGACCTTGAATGAAGGAACAGGTAGATTTCATTATGAAGAAGTTTCCATTCAATCGATTTTGAATGCATGTGTCTTTGGAATGTTGTTTTGTAGGTTAGGCATCAACATGATATTATATTGTATAATAAACCGTTATAAAACAATATTTAAAATAGTGATTTTCCCTTTGAAAATGATAGCTTAAAGTGACATATTTAGTAAATGGAGAATCCTTTTTGAATAAAATATTCCCTTTCAAACCAAACTTTATATACATTAAATGTTTCATAGTTATCTGACTGGCACTTCCAAGTAAAAATGATTTTCATTTATTTTAAACTCATGTCTACAGCAATCAATATGAAAAATAATTGTGTAAGAATATCAAAACTGCTGCGGTGTGCCTTGTATGATATGAAGTTTACGTAGAAATTTAAGTTTAAATAAAGTTGCACACTTTGCTAGGTGGGTGATATGAAAATATTCAGTGGTATCAGCAACTACTATATATTTAAACAATAGGCCTCATACCTCACTGGCAATTTCTCTGGAAGATTTTGCATGCTTGAATGAAAGAGCGTCAACTTTAAAGTCATAGCCTTTGTCTTTGGCTTCATCCCAGGCTCCAGTATAATGTTTCTGCAATGAAAACACATAGACAATTTTCAAGGCTGGAAGAAAATAAACTACAGATATCCCTCAATTAAACATGAAACCCTATGCTCAGAAATAAATCTCATTATATTTATTGGACTGTCCTTCAGAAGACATCTGTAGACAAATGCAGAGTTTCATCTGATAGACGAACAGCCGTTTAAATTTGATTATAAACTAACAAATAAAATTATCTTACATGGCTAACATTCACAGCATTCATCTTGGAGAGCAGAATTTCAGGGGTATCAAGAGGAATATTAATCTGTGCCTTCTCATTATCCCACACTTCACGATATAGTTTCTAAGAAAGTGAAGAAAAGACAGACAACTTTAATTGCTATGTGAAAATCCCTTTAATTTTTCAAAGGTCACTGTATCTCAGTCACACACACTTATCATTTCACATATAACACAGAGGTAATGACTACATTCAGTTTACCTCACTGATCTGTTGTGCATTGACCTTAGCCAGGACGACTGGAGGTGGATCAGCTATACTGGTAAATTTCAGTGCATCTGGGCGTAGCTTGTACAACCTGTCATTCACAAGATCTTGAGCCCTTTTCACTCTGACCACATCCACAGAGCCTTCTGGCATCCATCCAATCCCACGGAGCCATTCCAGATCAGCTTTATACAAATTCTATGAGACAATGGGTCACAAAAGATAAATAATATGATTAAGCTCATATTTTTAACAAATATTCTTACATAGTAAATAGATAATTATATAGCATATGGTTTATAGGATGTCAGAAAGTCCTGACTAAAGTCGTTCAATTAATGAAACAACAAAATTGAAAGAAAATCAAACTAGATAATGGAACAAAGATATCAGAAAATTTAAATCTGTTAATCATCTTGATTAAATAGACAGAAAGGTTATTAAGGCATTGAATGTATTCCAATCTGTCTAGACAACTCTAATTCCATTGAAGTGCATTCCTACAATGCCTTAAATCAAAACAGATCAAAACTTAAGCAAGTTTAAAAAGGATATTAGACTTTGCCCAATTGTTTGTTCAAAAGTTTCTGGTATGTATGAATACTTTGAGAAGCCAAAGCAGATCTGATATATATGTATACTTTGGGAATTCTCAACAACTTTTTTATATCGTGGTGACCAAAACTGGATGCAGTATTCCAAGTGTGGCCTTACCAAGGCATTATAAAGCAGTACTAGCACTTTACGTTATCTTGATTCTATCCCTCTGTTAATGCGGCCTAGCACTGCATTGGCTTTTTTGGTGGCTGCAGCACATTGCTGGCTCATATTTAAGTGGTTGTCCGCTAGGACTCCAAGATCCTTATCACAGTTACTGCTATTGAGTCAATTCTATACCTGTTCACTTTACCTAAGTGTAAAACCTTACTTTTCTCAGCATTGAACTTCATTTTTTTTAGTTAGGGCCCAGTGTTCAAGGCTGCCGAGATCATTCTGGATCTTGAGTCTATCATCTGGGGTGTTGGCTATTCCTGCCAGAAGTGTACTTACATCGCTCTGAAGTTCATACGCTTTCTTTGCTTGGATCACATCGTTCTGATCTGGCAGACAAGACCACTGGTGCAGATAATGATGGTAATCAATATCGCTGGCTAAAGCCTGCCCTTGTTTGGCTGCCTGGATAGCCACCATTTCGTAAGGGATGGTTATCTTGGCTTTTGAATTGTGGTATGCTTTCTTATAGAGACGGTCATTTTGCATCTTCATTACTCGAGCAGCCCATGAAAGTTTAGGATCCTCCTTGACTGATGGGGTTCCAATGTAATGACCTTTCTGTCTCTCATAAGTTTCTTTGTATTTATACTGAAGAGAAAAGCAAAGAATAATTGAAATGATTAGGATGATGCCTGCAGTGTGAAAATTGGTGTTTTAATGATTCAGGGACTTTGAATGAATGAACAGGTCGATTTCATCATTAATAAGTAACCATTCAATAATATTTGAACACATCAGAATTTAGGAATGTTGTTTTGTAAGTGAAGATCAACCATATATAATATAGTTTAATAACCGAATGTAAAGCAAATATACTAAAACAGTGATTTCCCCTTTTTAAAATGGCAGGAGAAAGTAATATTGAATTCAAAACTTTAGGGCAAAAAATATTCCTTTTCCTTAAATATCTCACACCTGTTATCTGTTTGGCAGTTTAGGATGAAATAAAAAAATAAATAAAAAGCTTGAATTAAAGGTGATATTAAAATCTCAAATTTTGAAATAAGTAAATATAAAAAAAAATGGAGGATGCATGCAGAAATATAATATCCTTGAAGAACAGCAACTGGTTGAATCTATATGTGTTTCAGATGAAGATATCTAGTAGCATACCCTGCCATCTGTTTGATATGAAATGATACGGTAATTTTAGAAGCAACATTTAAATAACAGAGTTCATACCTCACTGGCAATTTCTCTGGAAGACTTTGCATGCTTGAATGAAAGCGCATCCACTTTAAAGTCATAACCTTTTGCTTTGGCTTCATCCCAGGCTCCAGTATAATGTTTCTGCAATTAAAAAATAAGCACAAATTTCATTATAGTCAAAAAAATACTAAATGAATTACAGGAGACTACAGATATTCCTCAAATAGATATGCAATTCCTATGCACATCTAGTCAGAAATAAGCCAGTGGACAAAAGATGGTGGAAATCCGTGCCTTCTTAAAACACAATTAATTGGCACAATATATGATAATGTTATGTTATGTATAGAGGATTGTATGTTTGTTAGTATGATTTACTGGGTTAGGGATTTTCTGTCTTTCACTGTGAGTTAATGAGATGTATTGTGTTGGGGGGGGATGCACTAAGGGAGGCTCAGCCAATCTCATTGTATACATGTTGTGCATTGACAATAAAGGTTTGAATTGAATTGAATTAATTTGATCTGAACCACATAAAGAACTTTTTCAGCATCCAGCAAAGTTAAAACAACTAATTCCAACATAGCATGCTGTGGTGTCCAAAAAAGCCATTACCAAACTTACTATAACGATGGTTGTGCCAATTTATGTTTTACCTTCCTAAGAGATTTCTCCCATTTTAATTATATTTCAAAAAAATAATAATTTACTGTTCAATTACAAATGTTCCCAAGTCATATAAACTCAGTGTAAAAATAATAAAACTAATAATTCATTGATTCTACTTCATTTTGTAATTGACCATCGCTGGCCTGAATTACAGATATAAAATGTCATTGTTTTGTTGTTTCAACAAATACGACAATATTTCCTTCTTTCTTTCTTGATTCCCAATAGATCCTTCTTTCTTTCTTGATTCCCAATAGATAAGATTAGTGTATTTCAAGGAATATTCAAAGAGATCCGAAAGTAGATTTAATTTAACCTTAGCTGCGATAAATACTTGTCATGAATCCTCTCTGTGATTTCTCTCTAATCCTCTCTATTAAAAACTTAGTATATGGATCTCCTTTTTCTTCAATCATTTGTTTCCTTTTTTGCTATCTTTATTTTATTCCTATGTTATTTTCTTCTATATAATTATGCACGTTTGAGCATGTGCATGTACGTGTATATACCTATATTATGTTGTTATTGCAGTGATTTGTATTTTATTTTAAAATATTTTTAAATCATCACATTACATGGCCTGTTTGCATTTTATTTAAAACTATTGTTTCAAATCATACTACATGATCTGTCAAATTCATAATAGGACAATTTTATAATTCTATATATGCTTCTTTGGTTCCTGAGATTGAAGTATCAGTTTAATTGTTGTTCTAAAAATAAAAATATAGAATAGACATGCAACTTATAACTCGAACACCTTTATGTTTTTAAGAGCAATTAACAAGTAGGGCAATATATTTAGGACAATGTAAAAAAAGGAATATTGATATTGTTAACAGGATTTATACAATTAGTTAATTATCTTACATGGCTAACATTCACAGCATTCATCTTGGAGAGCAGTATTTCAGGGGTATCGAGAGGAATATTAATCTGTGCCTTCTCATTATCCCACGCTTCACGATACAGGTGCTAAGAAAGGGAAGAAGGAAAGACAATTTTAATTGCTGGGTGAAATTCCTTTTAATTTTTCAAAGTTCACTGTATCTCAGCCACACACCGTTATAATTTCACATATAACACAGAGGTAGTGACTACATTCAGTTTACCTCACTGATCTGTTGAGCATTGACCTTAGCCAGGAGGACTGGAGGTGGATCAGCTATACTGGTAAATTTCAGTGCATCTGGGCGTTGTTTGTACAACCTGTCATTCACAAGATCTTGAGCCTTCTTCACTCTGACCACATCCACAGAGCCTTCTGGCATCCATCCAATCCCACGGAGCCATTCCAGATCTGACTTGTAAAGATTCTACAAAGAAACCCAACAGTCTATTAAGATACTACTTCTACTTACTAAAAACATCACTGAGGCTTCTCTACTCAAAATTAATGTATAATTACTCTTATCTCCTCACAGAGCCATTCAGTTGACATAAATGTGGTGTCATATACGTATTTATTTAGTTTTTATTTATTGAAGATTTATTCTATTGTCTATTTTATCTATCGTAAGATAACATGGGTGGCTTACAAACAATAACAAAACATAAAAGGCATAAAAAGTTTCCTCATGCTAGCTTGTGAGGATACTTGAAAAATGCATTCCTCTTGATCCTCTTTTTAAGCCGCATTGTTTTTACAAGAGTCAATTACAAGAAATTGTACTTTTTATAAAGTAACTCTGCTTATGATAACTGTATTTAGTGCAGAGCAGCACAGATATAGCACAGATTTACCTATCTTTTTATACCAAAATATGATTAAAATTCAAAACAAATTGTCAATAAACAGGAATAAAGAAAAAAAATTATAATTTTATGCAAATAATTCTCTATATATGGATAGCCAGCTCTGTTCTATTTAACATGCAATCACAAATGGGATTTGATTTTTTTTTTTTTAATGATGATGATGGCTGCAGAATGTATGCAGGGCTTGGGTTACTATAGATACAACCATAATAATTCACCAAATGTAGTATGAGACAAAATAAGCTAAGAGGCAAAAAACTATAATGCAAGATGTAGTAACTTTCTACTCACATCGCTCTGTAAGTCATAGGCTTTCTTGGCTTGGATGACATCATTCTGGTCAGGCAAACATATCCACTCATGGAGATAGCGGCGATAATCAATGTCACTAACCAGCTTCTGACATTTCTTGGCCAACAAGATGGACAGCATGTCCACTGGACTATTGAACTTGGTTTTAAACTTCTCAAAATATTTCTTGTACTCCCTTTCACTCTGCAGTTTTGCTACATGCATTGCCAACACTAGTTTGGGATCATCATGGATATCCCGGCATCCAATATGATGTCCCACTTGCCTACGGTAACCTTCTTTGTACTTGTACTAATGAGGAAACATAAACAAAACATCAGTTTTATAAATTACGCATAATCTAATTACTAAAATTACATTCCAACACTTCAACACTATACACTGCATTGTGCCCTCTTTTTATATAGTTACAATCTGCCAACAACCAATACCTAATGAATGAACTGTAAGCAATTAAACTGACAGGTATGATTTGATTGCCAGGATTCTATATGATCCTTATAAAAGGTATGGACAAAATATTAACTATTTATTTTACAGAAGATGAAATAACTGTGGAAATGCCAAAGAATAGTAGACGATACCTCACTAGCAATATTCCTAGAAGACTTGGCATGCTGGATTTCAATAGCATCCAATCTTAAATCATGACCTTTCTTCTTCATCTCCTCCAATCCAAGTTGATAATGTTTCTGTGAAGGAAAATAAATAATGCATATTCCAGTTCAAGGCATGTCATATTTATAAAAAATATGTAACTTTTCTTTATATATTATATCATATCATATCATACCGTAGTACATTATGATCTTTGGCTGCAAACAATGGTAAATTTATGGGATTGTTATGATAGGGAAAAGCTTTTCATGTTACTCTTAAAAATTGCTTATAAAGGTACTCTCACATTATCAAATTTGTATTTATATAATTGTAACTTTGGCGAGCATTATAAACTGTCAAAGAAGATTCATCCTCAGAAGAGGAAAAAACATAAGGAGAGATCATGGAAACATTAATATTTAATTTTTTAATTTCTTACTTTACTGTAGTTCACAGAATTTGCTTTGGACAGAACAATCTCAGGAATGTCAAGTGGAAGCGTGTACTGTGTTTTTTCATTATCCCAAACTTCACGATATAAAGCCTGAAGGGAGAAAAACATATTTATCATAGGTTAATGATAACATATTGTAGGATATATTTCACTGACAAAAATATTCTCATTTGGACACATGGACCTTCAAATCATTTTACAATTAGGATTACACTCAACTATTTGGCTTCAAGACCAAAATAAGCTCTGCAAAAGAATTGATATTTCATAGGAAGGTAGAACGGAAAGCAATGGGTCCAAATTACCACAGGTGTAACAGACCTTGACAATGCTACGCTGGCAGTGAGCAACCAATTTGGCTTCATCTTACCTGCAATAAATTTCCCTATCTAGCTAAACAATATCTATGAAATATCTGCAGAGTTCTGGCCAAGAAAACAATAAATATATCACAACTTAGCTGTGTGATATATTTATTGCCAAGTCCTGGTCAAGAAAGCCTGCTAAAACTATCAGTAATTGAATGGAATTTAGGTAGACTTACATCTGACTCCAAATCTGAAGCAAAAGATAAATCCTTGTAAGTCCATCATTTTAAACCATGGGAAAAGACCCCATACAGGTGGTGCTCAATTTACAATTAGTCACTTCGCGACCATACAAAGTTCTGACAGACCTACTTGGGGGTTAGTTATGACTTGGATTCAAGGTTTTGATGGTTGCCCATGGGCACTTGGCAGGCCACATTTATGGTCCTTTGCAGTATCCTATAGTCATGTGACTGCATTTTGTGATGGTAAACTGGCATTTACTTTCATTTTTTGGCAAAACCAACCCCATAGAGAACCACTGGTTCATTTAACGACTGCGTTGCTCATTCAACAACTGGCGCAAAAGGGATTGGCCACGTGATTTTTATGACTGTCACAATTTACAATTGTAATGGGCAGGTTCCATTATGGTCATAACTCAAACATTACTACTATATGCATTTTAGCTCCTATTCCCATTGTCTAAGAATTAAGCCTTCGCTTAGATTAAAATTGAGTCAGTTTCTTCAGTGTAAGTTCTAAAGAAATAGACAATATTTCTATGAGCAGTATAGAAGACGAGTTGTGGGTATATGGAAAATCAGAACAATGATTTTAATTTTAAAAAACCCTTAATGTTTGCTTTTTCTCACATATTTTTCTACCATACTGAAATGAGAATGCATGGAAAATATAAGTCTTATAGTTTTATAAAAAACAAAGTAAACCTCCAAAACCTAAAAGAAAATGTGTAAAATTTCCCTTCCTTTGCAATCCCTAATCTTCCTAAAAACATTTTCCATTTAATGTTTAAAAGGATGTACAATTACAACTAAAGCTGGAGCAAGTTGGGAGTTAAAGTGTTCAGATTTTTTTCCCCCCAAATAAGGCTTGTTTTCAATGACAATATTTTTCACGGGGAACATTAATCCTTCTACATCCATCTAGCAAAGTATCAATCAACAAAATTGCAGCTTTTGTACTTTTTTCCAGTGTTCATTGACATCCTAGAAATGTATCTCACTTCAGTGAATGCTGATTTTAAATAGAAACATGTGGCCCCCAGTAACAATGACAAATACTACTCACCCCACTCTGCATCAAAGCATTGGCCTTAGCCAGGACAACTTCCGGGGAATCAACAATAGCTGTGAATTTCAGAGAATCTGGCCGCTGCCGGTACAATCGTTCACACACCAGATCCTGGGCATTCTTCACTCGTTTGACTTCCACAGAGCCTTCTGGTAGCCAGCCAATTCCACGTAGCCATTCCAAGTCTGCCTTATACACATTCTGTAAAAAAAACAACAAAATCAAGCATTTCCTAGGCGGAACAGAAGTTCTGGGCTAATCTAAGTAATGTAAATTCATCAGAGTAATGAATGCCTTGATCAACCTCTCCAACTTCTTTTCCAGTAAAGATATTCATATTTATTTCATCAGAGATCATTCCCACTGAAATAAAGGGCAACTCCCATAATAAAAATAAACATTGACAAAATTACTATCAGTCGATTACAAAAGGTGGGATTTCTTGAAACAGCCTATATCCTTAGCATCATCAAACAGCAGAATCTACCTATCCCAGGTCTTTGAGAAGGATTCGATAGATGTATAAAAATGCTAAATTCAGTCTAAACATCTGGCTGACGGTATGACCAACCACAATAAAACATTTGCCTATCCCAAGTCCCTGGAAAGGGCTTGACATGTGGACAAAAACACTAAATCCAATATAAACATCTGGTTGACTATGCAACATCTGGTTGACTATGCAACCAGCATAATATATATGCTGTTGTCTGAATCCCACCAACTACGGACAGTCTCCTGTATGCCACTGAAACACCTGGAAGCAGATTCTACTACTAATGGCACAGGTGACATATTATTCCAGTAACGTAAAAATAGCACATAATTTTCAAAGAGCCCCAGGGGGCTTAAAAGAGAACCAAAAGAGACACTTTGGTGTGATAGTTTAAGGCTCCAGGCTAGAAACCAGGAAACCATCAGTTCTAGTTCTTGTACTTGACCACAAAGCCAGCTGAGTGACTTTGGGCCAGTTCTTAGGAAGTGGGTAAGGACAAATCACTCCCAAAGAACCTTGCCTAGAAAACTGTATAACTGCCTAATCCAGGCAGTCGTCAGGAGTTAAAAATTGACTTGAAGGCACAGGTGCGCGCGCACCCACACATATATGGTTTACTTCCAAACAAATTCATAGATTTGCAAATAACAGTACAATGTAGCTTATTCTAGAGTTGGGAGATAAATTGCATTCAGGGATTTCCTATGAGAAATTTCTCAATCTTGTTGGAAGTTATACTATTATCCACTTTGTCAGCTGCTCTCCATTCTCAGGAAGAAATTAATTTTTGCATGCCTTTCACATGTTCTTTCACTAAACAACAGTCTTACTCAGACATATGTCACCTTGCTGTGCCCAGGGGTAGGGCGTTCTCTGTGGGTGCTCCCACCCTCTGGAATGAATTACCTACTGAGCTCTGGACAGCTCCTGATCTCCGCTCCTTCCGTCGGGACTTGAAGACTTGGCTTTTCAAACAAATAGGCTGAGACTGATTCCGGGCTTTATTATTTACTACTAATTAATTATTTGGATTAAATTATGATTTTATTGTACTTGTTTCTTAACTTGTGTTCGCCGCCCTGAGTCCTTCGGGGAAATGGCAGCATATAAATACATGTAATAAATAAATAAATAAATAAATAAATAAATAAATAAATAAATAAATAAATAAATATGCATTTTACATTTGAACTATACGTACATCACTCTGGAGTTCGTATGCTTTCTTTGCTTGAATAATATCATTCTGGTCTGGCAGGCAAGTCCATTCATGCAAATGTTTGCGATAGTCCACCTCACTAACCAACTTCTGACAATTCTTAGCATCTAAGATTGATAGCATGTCAACAGGACAATGGATATTTGCTTTACATTGTTCAAAGTTCTTCTTGTATTCCAGATCACTCCGAATCTTGCCTGCATGGGCAAACCATACCAACTTGGGATCATCTTCCATTTTTTTAACCCCAACATAATGCCCTTTTTGCTTTTCATGTGCTTCTTTGTATTTATACTGTAACAGAGAACAATACATTTTGGAATGAATATAAATGCTACTAGGAAAGCTAACAATGATTCAACTACTAAAGTGATAAAAATCAAGAGAAGGAGGGAAATTTGGATTCAATTTTCTTCAAAATCTCATATTGAATCAACTTTGACTAATATTTTGGGGACATTTGAATATCATTGTAAACTATAATAAAAATCCCTTTGTACCATGGTATCAGAAGAAGGGTTCTTAATACACATTTTTCTACAACAGTTTTTGAGTGAGGGTGAAAAAAAGCCAGTATTTGCCTGATACACAAAATGATTCCAATGACAAAAATCAAATAGGGAAAGTAGATTTCTTCATTTTCCAGACTTCTTTTTATTTACCAGAAGGGAACCCTAAATGAGCATTTAAAGCATTGAGCTAAGAAACTGTGCTGTGTGTTAGCACAGTTCTTATTATGAAAAAAATTATTACATGTTATTTGAACTGGGACAAATAATGCATCGTAATGTTAAAAATCAATAGATGTTATTTTAAATTAATCTCCCTATGTTCTTGCCATCTATAGCCAATAGACATATAACCTTGTTATATATCATTCTGGGTCAGTCTAATTAACTTTTCTAAAGGTCACCTGTCTATTCTATTAATTTTTTTTTATTTCTGTGGTTTCTTTTTCTAAAAAAAATAGGGAAGTTACTGGATAGGAAAGCATTTGCTCACATCACTAGCAATATCCCGTGAAGCTTTTGCCGCTTTAATTGGAATAGCATCGGTTCTCAGGTCATAACCTTTCATCTTAGTATCTTCCCATCCTTGGACATAAAGTTTCTGTAGAAGATGTGATAAAAAGATACCTGACTGTAAAATCAGTTATAGCATCTAGAGTTTAAAATCAATTTGTTCAAACATTCATATTAGTTCTTGTAAAGTGAAAACAACCCTCCAAATTATTAAATATCCAACAATGTTAACATTGTCTTACATGGCTGATATTTGCAGAATTTGCCTTGGCCAGCAGAATTTCTGGGGTATCTGGCATAACATTGATTTTAATTTTATCAGTATCCCATGCTTCAGTGTATAATCGCTGTGAAGGAATAAGGGGGAAAAAAAGATTTGATTTTTGCCTACAGAAAATATGAATCGAAATAGAACGTGAGACTATAACATTAGAAAAATTCATATTCATTAAAAATGTTATCTAAAATTTGTAATGAAACTCAATGAGGGAAATTTCCATATGTACCATATGATAAACTATATTTTACAGACATTATTACACTTTTTTTTCTAGTTCGGATTTTCTGGCTGAACATGTTTAAAAGAACACTTGCGTTCAAGATCCGAAAACTCAACTTTATCAAAAAAAGTCAACAAAGAGCATCTTAATTCTTAATTCTTTTGGACCTGAGACAAAGCACATGTGCTCAAAAACTTAGAAAAAATGCAGATAGATTTCCAATACATCAAAGCAGCTTCCAAATCAAAACTTGGTAGAAACTCCTTAAGATATTTTGATTCATATGCCAAAAATTGCCACAGAGATTAGTGGATTTTGTGGTTCATTGCATGTACAATTCCATGATTTCAGCTCATTTTTCATGGGGCAGCAATCCCTTCTTTGTCTTTACATTCCTATGCCATGCTACTGTTTTTTTTTCTCTTAGCTACAATATTCTGTACTATTAGTTTTCCAATACAATCAATAGTCACACTGGCTGGAAATTATGAGACCTGTAATCTGACTGGTTTGAAAGTCCAATTTCTTAACTAACAAAGTAGTTCATTGATCCACCAATGATCAGTGATGGAGAGCTTTCCTTCCCTACATATATTCAAGCAGAAACTAGGACATCAGTGAAGGATGGTTTTATTTGGATTTTGGCTCCGAGCAGGCTAAATAAATCCTAAATTTAGCATGTGATCATTCCATTTCCTAAGCAAATTATTGTCTGTTATGGAAGATTAGTTACTTTGTTCAGAAAACCTACCTTGCTCATTATCTCAGCATTATGCTTTGCTAATTCTACATCCCAGGCATCTGTGATACAGGTAAATTTCATTTGATTAGCTGGTTGCCGATATTTATTTTCACTTAGGATTTCTCCAGCTCTCTTGACATGTTCAACATTCAGTGAACCAAGAGGCACCCAGCCAATGCCTTTCAGCCATTCTAGATCTGACTTGTAAAGAGCCTGAAACATAAATAGCAATAAACTGTGTTTAGATAAGTCAACAAACATGCATTACAACAACTTTGGAGAAAAAAAACATTTCTGGCTAATTGAATTATGAATTTGATTTTGAAAACTTCAGGTGAAAATGATCTATGATGCTGAAATTCACCTAAAAGTGACTCAACTGATTTTCAGCAGCTTTACATGTTATAAAATATAAATAGGCATCATGATACGCATATTTAAGGAATAATGATGACAGCCAAAACCATATTAAGTGTAATGTTGCAGTTAATTATCCATTTAGGGTAAATGTAATGAATAAATATTAAAAAATGAAATAATAATGTTGAGCGGAAGAATCTCAACTCCTCTTTAATATGTTTATTTGTTGTTGTTGTTTTCAATCCCAAGTAAAACCCAAAAGCTATTCATACTTTAAAATTCATGTGAACTGTATAAAGCAGTTACCCCGGTACAAAGTTACACTATGAAAAATCTGCACAATGCATATAATGTGCAAAACATTTTTTAAAATCCTTGCAAAAACTATTATTAGGCATAAAATATTCTATTACATTGTGCATAGAACCACATATAAATTTTAGTCCAAAGTTATTTTTTAAAACACCGAAGTGAATATGATAACAGTACAAATGAAAATTAAGAAACCATGAGATTATGAAATTGACACATCTGTGAACTACCAGTGAGAAATAATAAGAAATTAAACATACCTAATAAGATGAGAAAGGGGAAAAAATTGCAAAGCCTATTTTACTTCTGATTTTCGGGGGGGGGGGGATATTGTCTAAACTGAAACAGTATGAATTGAAATTCAGACTGTGATACATGAGTCATTAGAGTGGGTAGTATAAAGAGGAAAACTTCCTCAGTATTTGAATATATCTGTTAGCTGACAGAATGATTTTCCTAAAAAGGACACACAGACAAGTCCTTCCCACACGTAGCATCCTGTATTCCACATCAGCCTATTTCAGATACTCAAGGAATTATTTGGAACTGCAAGGGCAGGGTAAGGCAGCGTTCTTGGGAGAGAAGGAAAGCTTCAAATATTTTCCCATTCTCTCCTGCACACATGACTTTTTAATGAATCACAGACCAATCTCAGTAGAAGAATACCAATGCATCCATTTTACATTTTCCACATCATACTTACATCACTCTGCAGATCATAAGCTTTCCTAGCTTGGATGACATCATTCTGATCTGGTAGACATGTCCACTGGTGCAAGTAATTGCGATAATCAATATCGCTGACCAGTTTCTGACAATTCTTGGCCCCCAAGATTGACAGCATATCCACAGGGCTTGTATATTTGGTCTTCAATTTCTCAAAGACTTTCTTATATTCTCTCTCACTTTGCATCTTGCCTACATTTATAGAATGCAATATTTTAGGATCATCTTCCACACTACGAGCTCCAATGTGATGGCCCAGTTGCTTGCGATAACCTTCTTTGTACTTGTACTGAAATGTACACAAATATTTGAGTTGCCAACACAGAAAAGTACTTGTTCTGAAATTGTTCAGTAATTCAAAAGGAAATCATCATTTTAAAAGTAAATCTTTAAATCTTTAAAAACATAAATCTTTTTTGTGAACTTATAACAAAATATTAGGAAAAATGGATTCACTCATCCAATTTTATGTCATAGTTAAAGACTGATATATTTTAAATGGGATTTTTAATCCCCATTATCTGTTTTTTTTTTAAATATTTCCTTCTGTTTTTGAAGTCAATATACTAGATTAGATTACATTTATAATCAAGGTTTCATATGTGGAGGGGTTTTTTTGTCATCTTATGCTAGCTACGCCTCTCCATATGTCATCCTTAGTGAAGCGTGCAAACCAGCATCTGCATTTCCTGCATCGGATGAGGACAGCACACCTTTCTCCTTCTGTTCTGTCCACTTTTTACAGAGGCACGATTGAGAGCGTTTTAATAAACTGCATCACTGTTTGGTTTGGTGGCTGTAGAGAGAAAGTCCATTCAGAGAGTGGAAAGGACAGCCAAGAAGATTATAGGAAGCTCACTTCCCGTTATTCAGGATACTGCTTATAAGTGCCTTGTGCTTAGAGCTCAAAGCATTGTTAGAGGCTCCCACACACCCACTTCACGGACTGTTTCTGTTGTTCCCTTCTGGGAGGAGGTTTCAAAGTATTTCTAGCAGGACTACCAGATTCTGTAACAGCTTTGTTCCCTATGCCATCCGTCTGGTAAACTTGCAGAATTCGTTTTTCTCCCCATGTACATGTATACATCCGAACTAGACTGTGTTGTTTCTCTGTGTCATATAATATATGTGGGTATATGCATAATTTTGTATTTATTTATTTGTTTGTTTGTTTGTTTGTTTGTTTGTTTGTTTGTTTATTTATTTATTTATTTAGTCATGTTTTGTAGTGTATATTGGAGATCCTTTGAGAGCTGTATGCAACGAAATTTCATGTTAATGTATGCCAATTACATTCAAAGTGACCATAAAGTTATTCTAAGAGTATCTATTAATGATTTTCCTTATCAAATTTGAAATTTGTATTTGGCATGTAAAATCCTTTTCTATCTATAGTTCACTGAATTCATAGGTTTAAAACAGGGGTGTCAAACTGGATTTCTTCGAGGGCCAGATCAGCATTGTATTTCATTACAGGGGGGGAGCGGGAGGGAGACAGGATGGACGCCTCTTGTAGCACTTTGCCAGACAAAATGGGGCATGGGGGGGTTGCGTGAGGCCCCCTCGTGCCTCGTTTTCAGCCTCCCCAGCCTCCAGCAGCACTCTGCTGGCAAAAAATGGGCCCCACAGAGGCCCCGTGGTAGAGTGCTGCAGGAGGCTGTAGAGGCCCAAAATGGGCTGTGAAGGGGGGGTCACATGTGCCCCCCCTGCAGCCCATTTTGGCTGGCAGAGGCACTGTGGACCGGTCCTTTGATATTTCCAGGCCAGCCCCACGGGACAGATTTAAGCACCCCAGGCCTTGAGTTTGACATCCCAGGTTTAAAATAACAACTTTAGATAATTTAAGATTTTAGTCCTACTATGTGGAGTATTTAAATTTTCCTCCTCCACACCAATTAAAATGTGCAGATAAATGTCCACAAAATTAAAAGGCTTTTTCATTCTGCGCCATTGAAGCAATGGTCACGTGAAACAGAAATCCAGATACACCCTGGATTTGGAAATCTATCCTACAGTAATTCTTCTAAATTTGTTGTCTAGATTTACAGCTGCCCACATATCAAATTATTACCTATCTCTCTTCTCAAGTTTATTCTCAGCTACCTGTACAACAGCTGAGATTTTTCTGGAATTATTTTGCAAACTTGCTTACTCACAGTATGTATTTATTTATTACAAGCTATTTTATTCTGCTTTAGTCATTTTGACTCAAAGCAGCTTACAAGCAGGGACATAATTCCTCAGTGCCGCTAAAAAGAGCTACAACTGTTCATTCTGATTTTGCAATTCACAGTATGAATTCTTTCCCATAAACTCTCAGACAGATCTGCTTGGGGAAATCTGAAGTATTTCCTGTAATAATTTCTATGTTCAGTAGGATATAGAGTCATTTGGGACTTGCTGATTTGCAAAACATTTCCTTTTAAAAAATCAATACTATTTATGGAGACAAGTAGCCACTTACATCACTGGCAATAGCTCTGGAAGCCTTGGCCGCTTGAATTGGGATGGCATCAAGGCGCAGGTCATAGCCATCTTTTTTTGCTTCCTCCATGGCCAGTCGGTACAATTTCTGTAAAAAAGAAGAAAATGTTAGTTTCAGTGCTACAAACAGAAGTAAATAAAACATTCTATACCTTAGCAAAAATATGATTCTTGATTGTTCTATACTGTATAGATGGAAGTTCTTCAGTGCAACTCAGGAACTGAATCTTCACAAAACCCAACTAGGACCCCAGACCTTGTAGGAAATGTTGCCATTACCTGCAAATCCTTGAAGGAGACTCAGTTCTTCTAGTGGCTTTTACTAGTTCGTATACTCACCTGGCTATAGTTTAATTTATTGAACTTTGCTAGGACGATTTCTGGCGTATCAGGCATGACATGGATTGTGCATTTATCAGTATCCCAAGCTTCAGTATACAGCCTCTGCAGAACAGAATCAGAAAGAGAGTTAGCACAAAGTGGTGGCTGTTTATGAATAGTCCTCCATTCATCTGGCTCTTGCAGCATAGAGACTGCCTTCTGAGATCAAATTAAAAATCTGGTGAGCAGGAAAGACACTGCTTAGAGCAAAGTGTAAGATATTAATGTTTAGGACTCATATTCCAGAGGAAAATCCAGATTCAAAATGTAGTTCAGTCAGGACTGTGTGTGAAGCTTGACATTTGTTTTACTTCAGCTTTATCCTTCTTTTAGATTTGTTAGATAAGACAGGTGTCAATCCCACTTTGTTCCAAATCCCCGGCTTCTTACAACTCATCAGATTTGTAAATATAACTCCTAAAAGTACCAGCTGGGAATTATGGAAATTTTCATTCAAGCAAATGTAGAAGGCATCAATTTATGGAAATAGAGTTTAAAATTCTGTGCAGCAGAAATCTATATGAAAGTCATAACAGTTTGTGGATGGTATATGATATAAACAGTATTTATCTAGCAAGAATTAGTATCTTAAGGGCCACATTATTTCATTTAAAAAGTTATAGGATATCTCAAATATGTATATGCATAAAGAGATGGATAGCATATAATACTAATACTAATAATACTAATACTAATACTAATACTAATACTAATACTAATACTAATAGACTGAGTTTTATGTTTAATGAATAAAAGAGATAATAATAATAATTACATGGAAATCACTGGGACTTGAAAAAAGCTTTAAATTAATTCTAACCTTTTGAATTTTATTTGGAATCACCAAATATCTTGCAATAACTAATAAGATAAGGTTGTTTTATTAACTGAAAGAAAAATTCTCACATTCATATTTCAAAGATTCCAATATTTCAATTATGAAGTTTAAAATACAATTTTTAAATCTATGGAAAAGAGGAATCATTGGGTCTGAAATGAATCTTGGACAAATTGCATTATTTTTTCAAATATTATTCAGCAAGCCAATTTTATTAGCTAATATTCACCTTGTTCATGGTTTCAGCATTATGCCTGGCCAATTCCATTTCTAGAGAATCTGTCACACTGGTGAATTTGAAATTCTCTGGAGGTTGGCGGTATATCTTTTCACTCAGGATCTCTCCTGCTTTCTTGGCACGCTCAACATCCACTGAACCAATAGGGACCCAGCCGATGCCTTTTATCCATTCAAGGTCTGCTTTGTAGCAATTCTGTGAATTAAAAGTTCATTAGAAAGATAGTCTTGTATTTTTGGAAAAACAATTGGATCTAATGACATTTATGACACATTGTGTTCAGGTTGATGAAAGAAATGTAAAAAAAACATCCTTCAAAATCATGAAAATGTCCAAGTCATGCTCAAGTGAGTCCTAATCTCAGTCTCTTGTTTGATATAAAACATGTAAGCATGTGAAAAAAAATTATTTGGATTAAAACAAAATCAAAGCTTCAGAAAATAGTAATAATATTTTTTTCACAGTTTTCCAGAGTTTTGTATAATTCTCTAATATAAACTTACAGAAAGAGATACGGCCATGAAGCAATAGAGCAACCTAGGAGAATAGTCTTATCTGCTTATTCATGCATTCGGCTTTGGTTAAACAATTACATTCCACTTCTATCAATACTTTGTATTGTATGTGCACATGGGAGAAATGTGCCTGAAATATTATAGTTTCCTCTCTTTCAACTGATATCATCGAAGATGAAATTATACTCACATCACTCTGCAGATCATAAGCTTTTCTAGCATGGATGACATCATTTTGATCTGGGAGGCATGTCCACTGGTGCAAATAATTACGGTAATCAATATCGCTGACCAATTTCTGGCAGTTCTTGGCCCCCAAAATTGACAGCATATCCACAGGACTGCTATATTTGGTCTTCAGTTGCTCAAAGACTTTCTTATATTCTCTCTCACTCTGCATCTTGGCTACATTTATAGAATGCAATATTTTAGGATCATCTTCCACACTACGAGCTCCAATGTGGTGGCCAAGTTGCTTCCGATAACCTTCTTTGTACTTGTACTGAAATAAACACATATATTTTAATCACAGATTAAATACTATCTGGGTTGGATTATTGTTAAGCATGTTTAAAAAGGGAGATCCCATCATCATTTTAAATAATTTTGTGAATCTTTTTCATTGACTTGTATTAAAAACTCTATTAAAAAATGGAATTTCTCATCCATGTTTAGTTCATAGTTGAAGAACTAATTTAACATGGTTATTTTTTTGTATTTGTTTTTTTTTTAATCACCAGTTTTGATTTTAAGAAAAATTTATTTGATCATATCTATAATCAAGATTTTATATTTGGTTCTTTTGTCAGGTTTTCCTAGGTACATTTTTGTCTTTATTAATGCCTTTTGTACATATTTTCTAGAATTTGAACTCTGTATTCTGTATATAAAGTTCTGTTCCTTCCATAGTTCACCAAATTCATAGGATTAATACTGAAATTCAAGATTTTAGCCCTACAAATAGAATATATAATTTTCTTTCTTCATAAGCCTCAGTATATACCCACATTTCTACACTACCGCAAGTATTTTATATTATGCACCTGGAAGCAATGTTCTCATGAATGAGAACTACCCAGTGCCCAAGATTTGGAGAATTATTGGCATAGAATATTGGATCCTACTCTACATTAATTATTCTGAGTTTATTGTCTAGCTTTACAGCTGCCCACATATCTAAATATTACATACAGTCTACATATCTCACTATTATAATTGTTCCCATTCAACTCTAGAAGCAGCTGACCATTGAATCAGAGAAGTTATTCTGGCATTTTAATCATAAATTAATTAACACACACACACACACACACACACACATATTCCTCAATGCAGTTAAGAGAGAACCACAACACTGCATTCTATTTTTGTAATTCACAGCATAAATTCCTTCACAGAAATTATTCCAGTGAAGTTGGAAGCACTTCCTGCAGTAATGTTATGTTTGATAAAGTACAGTTTGTGATAAAACAATAATATAAATAATATAAGCATAGTATAGTGTATTAAATGTATATGCCACCTGACTCCGAGAAACTCTAGGTAAGGGATGTCAAACTCATGTCATCACGGCAGGGTCACATGATGTATCGGGACTTTTTTTTCCCCTTCGCTAAACTGGGCGTGGGCATGGCCAGCGTGTGACTCATCTGGCCCATGGGCCAGGAGTTTGACAGCCCTGCTCTAGGTGGTTTTCAATTGTTAAAACATTTTAACGACTGGGAACAATACAAAGAAACAGAAGACAAGCACAAGACAAAGGAACAAAAATGGCAAAGAAAATAAGCCCAGAGGAGAACAAAAAGAAAGGGGCATCCATCATCCTCTCCAAAAGCCTGGGAGGAAGAACCAAGTCTTTAAGGCCCTCCAAAATCAGAGTAGGGTTGGAGCTGTTCAAATGTCAGGGGAATCATATTCTAGAGGGCAGGTACTGCTTCCAGGATCCCAATAAGTGGCATTGCTAAATCAATGGAATCTGGAGTGCACCAACCCTATCAGATAAAACTGGTTGGACAGATACTATGGGAGTCAGGTAGTTCCTCAAATAACCAGACCGTATGCCATGTATGGCTTTATAGATAGCAACCAGCAGCTTAAATTGCACCAAGTGATCTGCTGTTTTTCAAAAAGTTTACTTTAAAAATCATTGATATTTATGGCGCTAAGTGGTCACTTACATCACTGGCAATAGCTCTTGAAGCCTTGGCAGCTTGAATTGGGATGGCATCAAGACGTAGGTCATAACCATCCTTCTTTGCTTCCTCCATGGCCAATCGATACAATTTCTGTAAAAAAGAAGAAATGTTTGGTTTTAGTGCTATGCAGTGTTTTTTTTTTTTTTCTGATACACTTGGAAATAAGAAAGCTTAGCAGATATGTTAGATGGAAGTTCTGGTGCAAGTCAGGAAACTGGATCCCCAAACAATCTAATTAGGACCCCAGACCCTGCAGTAAACGTTGGCATTGCTTGCAAGCCCTTGAAGGAGACTCGGTCTTCCATTGGCTCTTGTACTTATACTCACCTGGCTATAGTTTAATTTGTTGGACTTTGCTAGGACAATTTCCGGTGTATCAGGCATGACATGGATTGTGAGTTTATCAGTATCCCAAGCTTCAGTATACAGCTTCTGCAGAACAGAGTCAGAAAGAGAGTTAGCACAAAATGATGGTTGTTTATTAGTCTTCTAGTTAACTATGTCTTCTGACAGAAATTTTCTTTTGCAATTAAATTAAATTTTTTGCTAAGAATGAAATTCATTATTCTGTCACTGTATATTGTATAATTTTGTAGGAAAATAAGACCAAAAGACACATTAGGGTTTACTTTCTGGTTAGGTCTTATTTTCAGGGAACTACAGCAAAATAGGAAGTTAAAATGCCAGGAAAGAGGCTCTAAGATTCTTTGCAGCAGAAGATTATATAAACGTCATAACCATCTTATGATTCATGTGCAATATAAACTGTCTACTTTGTCCAGCAAGAATTAATACATTTATAGTCATATTCTTTTATTTACCTAATTACCTAAATCTGTGGTACTGGAAAAAACGTGAGGACAATTCTGACTCTGAATTGAATTTAGAATCACACCAAATACTCTTTGCAATGATTATAAAGGCTAATTTGTCAGTTATGTAGCCAGAATTCACCTTGCTCATGGTTTCAGCATTATGCCTGGCCAATTCCATTTCTAGAGAATCTGTCACACTGGTGAATTTGAAATTCTCTGGAGGTTGGCGGTATGTCTTTTCACTCAGGATCTCTCCTGCTTTCTTGGCACGCTCAACATCCAGTGAACCAATAGGAACCCAGCCGATGCCTTTTATCCATTCAAGGTCTGTTTTGTAGCAATTCTGTGAATTAAAAGTTCATTAGAAAGGTAGTCTTGTAACTTTTGGGGGAAACAATTAGATCTAATGACACTTATGGCACATTGTATTCCTGCTGATGAGAGAAATGTTTTTTAAAAAGACTTGAAAACCATGAAAAAGATCCAATATAATTCATTTTCAGGAGATTCCTAACCTAATCCAGTAAAATAATGCCCCCTGTTTTAGATAAAGCTCAAGCATATGTCCCATGAATATGTGAAGAACATTGTCATTTGGGATAGAACAACATCAAAAGTTCAGAAGACACTAATAACACTTGTTTTATGGTTTGTATAGAGTCATGTTTAATGCTCTAATCTGCACCGTCAGAAAGAGAAAAGACCCTGGAGTAATGCAGCAGACTGGGTAAAGAGTCATCTCAGTTCATCCATATAACAATGTATTAACCAATTAAACATCACTACTATCCGTATTTTATACATGCATGTGGCAAAAATATGCCACAGACAGTGTGACTGCCCCTCTTTCAATTAATATGGTCCAAAACAAAATTATACTTACATCACTCTGCAAATCGTAAGCTTTCCTAGCTTGGATGACATCATTCTGATCTGGTAGACATGTCCACTGGTGCAAGTAATTGCGATAATCAATATCGCTGACCAATTTCTGACAATTCTTGGCCCCCAAGATTGACAGCATATCCACAGGAGTGGTGTATTTGGTCTTCAGTTTCTCAAAGACTTTCTTGTATTCTCTCTCACTCTGCATCTTGGCTACATTTATAGAATGCAACATTTTAGGATCGTCTTCTATACTACGAGCTCCAATGTGGTGGCCAAGTTGCTTGCGATAACCTTCTTTGTATTTGTACTGAAATAAATGCACAACCATACAGTAAGACATATCTTTATGTTTCTTTTTGGTTCCTGAACTGTAATAGCAAAGTTAAAATTTGCAAAGTTAAACTATTCAACATTATTGCCAATATTAACTCCTTGACGAACTACAACTGACAGTTTATAATTAAATATTAAAAGATAATTCAAATTAAAGTATATAATCCTATGTCTACTAGCAAGAAATGCTGTTCTTTTTGCCTGAAGTGAAAATCTGTTCCATTTGCCTGAGAAGCTAATTCTACAGCTCTGTTAGGAGCTATAATTTGTTTCGCTAACCAAGAAAATTTGGCATCTAAAAGCTTCCAAAACAAGCATGAAGTGGCATAACTCCTGTTCCTTTGGATAAACTTTCCATCTTTTTAAAATATGTGACCAATCTGTTCATAAGCTCTATTAAGACATTCAGGTGGTTGACCTTAGCTGCTCCATTCAGCCAGACTGCTTTTTAAGAGTTCATATCAGAGACAGAATGTTCTCTTAATTGCAATACTCTCTGATTTTAACTCTTGAACTGCAGGTTTATTTTAAATTCCTCAGGGTAGGAAATTCACTTTGTTTTAAAACAAAAACTACTGAAGAATTCATTTCCCTCCCACAAAAATAAAGACTTACATCACTAGCAATAATTCTGGATGCCTTGGCAGCCTGAATCGGAATTGCATCGATTCGCAAGTCGCACCCCTTCTTCTTTGCCTCTTCCAAGGAAAGTTTATATAAACTCTTTTTAAAAAGAGAAAAAGAAAATATTAATATTTACAGTTCATACCTATCAGTAAACAATCCCATAATAGAGGTAGACAGACTGAATCTAACAATCAATCTAACAGTCTAGCAATCTTTACTAAATAACCTCTTCAAAATTATTTTAGTAAGAAAGGGAAACAGCAATGTTTAGTTCAGATATAAAACATCCAAGTATGTCATCCCTCTCCTTGCCTGTGCATTAGACTGTTGCAATATTTTCAGGATCAGACTCAATAAAGATAATAGAAGTTAAAGCTTTAAATATATTTCTTTTTAATTATGATAGGCATTCTATATTCACTGAATATTCGAGGTAGAAGCAACGAGAATGGTGAGGGTGGCTCCTTATATATACAAGGGGTGGAGCTAGGAATGGGAGTGGTAAGTTATGAATACATTAAAGTCCAAAGAATAAGTTAACCTCTGATGTTCCATATATACATTATTTACACATTGGAGAATAAGGCATTTACATCTGACAAGTCCCCCTCTAAATGCCGGTTCGTTACACAACACCAATTACATTCTGATTCAGGACAATATAATACATATAATTTAGAAGTTAAATATTTGTGTTGTTTAGAAGGTAAGGGTTTTGTTAATATGTCAGCTAATTGTTCAGAAGTATCGCAATGTATTGCTTTAATGAATCCGTCTTGAGACAGTTGTCTCACATGCTTAAACTTTATATCAATATGCCTGGACCTTTGTCCAATTGCATCGGATCTGGATATTTCAATGGCCGCTTTATTGTCTTCATGCATAATAAATGGTAAGGTGGGTTTCTTCCAAACATCAGTGATCAGATCATTGAACCATACAAGGTTATTTGCAGCTTTGGACAAACAAACATATTCCGCTTCTGTAGTAGAAGTGGCCACTAGTTCTTGTTTACCAGTATACCAGTAAACTGGACAATCATTCAATAGAAAAACATAACCAGAAGTACTCTTTCTGCATGTTGTATCACCAGCCCAATCTGCATCAGCATAACAAGTAATTTTTGGTTCTCTGTCATTATTGGGTTCCAACATTAAACAAAAATCTAATGTACCCTTCAGATATCTTAGAATTCTTTTGACAGCTTCCCAATGATACAAGGTTGGTTTACTAACATATCTTGACAATAGATTGAGAGGTAATGCAATATCTGGCCTAGTCCAATTAGATATATAAAGGAGTGAACCTATAACTGATCTGTAAAATGTGTTGTCTTTAAACTCAGGGGAAGATTCATCAGTGTTTCTAAGAAAATCAGTTTGCATAGGGGTGTCACAGGTTTTAGCATTATTTAAGTTACATTTGTTTAGGAGTTCGATGATTTTATCTTTCTGTGTAAGTTTGAATCCCCTTTTAGTTTTGTTAATTTGCACACCAAGGTATTTATTCACTTTACCCAGAGATTTCAGTGAGAAGTGTTCATTTAACTTATTTACAAAGATTTCCCTGCTCTCTTTATGCTTTCCAATGTATAAAATATCGTCCACGTAAATTAATACAAATTCAATATGATCATTACTCTTTTTTACAAAGAAACAGTTATCAGCAGTGGTGGCGTTGAAATCCATGGTCTTAAGTACTTTTACCAAGCAATCGTACCATCTTTTGCCGGATTGCTTTAATCCGTACAGACTCTTATTTAATAACCAAATTTCGTTCTTATTAGTGTATTGACTGTGTGGTGCTCTTACATATATTTCCTTATCTAATTTTGCATGTAAGTATGCGGTCTGTATGTCATATTGGAATACGTCCAGATTGAGTGCAGATGCTACTACAAGGGCTGTTTTGACACTCTCTGTTCTCACTGTGGGTGAATATGTATCAGTATAGTCTTCTGGATATTTTTGTGCATAGCCTTGTGCAACTAGTCTAGCCTTGTATAAGGTATTGCCTCCTTCTAAGTTCTTAATTTTATAAATCCACCTGGTACCTATAATTGTTTTATCCTTAGGTGCGATCGCAGGTGTGAATACATTTAATCCTTGTAAACTTTCCATCTCTTTTTCCATAGCTAGTTCCCATTTTTCTCTTTCTTCATGTGGAAGTTTCAATACTTCTTCATATGTATTAGGTGTTATTTGTTCTCCATTCATATGCATTATGTAATCTTTGTATTTATTTGGTATTTGGTTTCTATTGTTTCTAATAGTTCTTTCAGGCTTGCTATGGTTATCATGCAAATATCTAGCTTCCTTTTTTGTTAATGTGTCTGTCTTTATTTTATGCTGACTATTAGTCCAAGTTTTGGTTTTGTTCTTACTTTTGTTAATATTTTGATTTTCTGTTGTTCCTTCCTCACAAGATATCGTATCTTTACATTTATTAGGAAATATTTCATTAAGGTGCAATTTTGACCAATTGGCCTGTTCATGGAACACAGCTGTTCTGGATACTATAAATTTGTTATTACTATCAATAAATCTGTACCCTTTGGTTCCAGTTTCGTATCCCATGAATCTTAATCTCCTGGATACGTTTTCTCCCTTTCTCCTCAATTGTTTAGGTATGTGTACGTCTGCAGTGACTCCAAATATGTGCATGTGTGATAATTTGGGTTTTCTATTGTACATCACCTCATATGGTGTCTTATTCACAATACTGGACCAGGTTCTATTTTGAGTGTAATTCGAATAATGTAATGCCTCTGACCAAAATTGTTTGCCTAAACCAGCATCCTCTAATGTGCACCTAATCATGGTTTGTAGTGTGGAATTTTTCCTCTCTGCAACTCCATTTTGAAATGCAGAAAAAGGATTGGACGTGAAATGTAACATTCCTCTATCCTTTAACCATTGGGAGAATTCTTTAGACATGAACTCACATCCCCTATCTGTCATAATTTGCTTTATTCTGATATTATGTTGTGTTTCTATACGTTTGTAGAATTCCTTAAATTTCTGAAATGTTTCATCCTTGTGCTTTAATGTGTAAACAAAACCATATCGGCTGTAGTCATCCACTATTGTTAGGAAGTAACGTTTTCTATAGGTAATTGAGGGACTTAATGGACCAACTAAGTCCATATGTACCAAATCAAAAATATTGTTAGTTGATCTGTTAGATTTTTTTGGTCTGGGACTGGTTTTTAGTTTGGTGGACTTACATACTGAGCATTCCAAATAATTTTCACAATTTTTTATTTTGACACCTTCTGCGTGTTCAGTCATTTTTTGTACTACAGGAAAGCTTGCATGTCCTAACTTCCTGTGTAAGATGTGAGCACACTCATCATGAATTGGTTTACCTATTTTTGGTTTCTTTTCCTTGTATGTGTTTTTGTGATCATGAGTTATTCTACACTCATCATTGTCACTGTTACTGACATTTTCATCATCTGCTTCAATACAATCTTCCATATTTGAATCAATGTTATGTAAACATCTTTCTTTAGTTATCAGATAGGGTAGACCTCCTTTTATCATTACAGTACCTACATTTGTTTTGTTCTTTTCTATAGTTGCTTTCCCCTTTGAGAAAACTATATTGATATCAGATTCTCTGCTTAATTTTATGGCACTTAGTATGTTGTGAGGTATTTCTGGGATTAATAATACCCCCTCTATTTTCCCTAGACCAGGCAAGGTCACATTTCCTTTGCCTAGTACTTGAACCTTTTCTTGATTAGCTACCTTTATCACAAACTTATCTTCTATAAATGAAGATAATATACTTTTGTTGTTGGTGGTGTGATTTGTTGCACCAGAGTCAATAAGCCAATTGTTATTCTCATCCTGCTGTGTTCTGGTGCTGTCTTGTTTATTTAGCCCATTCAGTGACCCAGATTTCCTCTCTTTTGAATTTTCTCTACCCCCTCTACCTTCTTTGTAATTTGGTGGGCTTCTATATTTGTGTCTATCTGTGGAAGATTGTCTGTAATTATATTTGCTCCTATATTCTGGTCTATGTCTCTCTCTTGAGACTTTGGGGCAGTCTCTTCTACTATGTTCCCTGGATCCACAATTGTAGCATCTAAAGGCCTCATTATGTTTATCTTGAAAGACTACTTTCCTAAAAGGTTTGTGGTCTGTTTGGTTACTGGATCGATTTTTTCTTGAATTGTCTTCTGCTATCAATTTGTTAGATAGACTTTCTATGGATAAATATCCCAAATTAATGGTATCTAAGTGTGACATAAAGCTATCCCATGATGGATCAAGTGAATTGATAATAACACTTTTCATTGTTTGATCTGAAATCACTTCCCCCCTCAATTGTAGCTCAGCTCTTATTTTGTTTAGATTTATCAAATGCTCACTTATAGAAACCCCTGGTTTTACTCTAGAGGAAAAGAAATCCTTAGACATTCTTGTGGTTGTAGCTACGCTATCGCTGTGAAATAGATTAAACATGCATTGAATTATTTCTGATACAGTTAGGTTTGGTTTGATGCTATGATACATTGCAGGAGACACGCTAGATATTATTATGAAAAATGCTCTATGATGTAAACAATCTATTTTTAAAGTCCAAGGTCTTCTTGGAGGGCTAGTTATAAAGAATAGTAAATTTTCTTTCATGAAAATAACCTGAAGCTGTTGATACCACTCTTGTAAATTAATGCCATCAATTCTAAGTTTTGGGAAGTCACTGGGTAAGTTACCTACATTATTCTGTCCATTACTTACAACCTGGGGCAGTCCGTGATCTCTCAAGTGCAGGAAATTACAGAACGGCATTGGGATGCTTGCAATGAGTCTGCGCGGTTCTCTGGCCAGTTCAAGTCCTTCTGGATCGTCTACGTAGTTTCGCACATGCGCGTTGTTCATTTCTTCTTTGGTGGCGTCGTGGAAGGTTCTCTCCCTTTCAGCTCTCTCGATCCGCTCCTCCTCAGATGAGTCGGTCTCTGGCTCGGTTTTTGGGGTTCTGGTGGTGGTGACGGTTCTTTTCTTCTTTTTGTGTGCGTTGGTATTCGATTTTGTCTGTGGTGTAGGGCGAAATCGGCATGGCTCTCTGGGCTCGGGCGTCGTCGCTTTCGAAGTCAGGATGGGAGCGTGCAGGTCTTGAGTCGCCGGTTTGATTTCTTGCTTCTTCGTAGATGTCTTGGTAATTTTCAGTCTTGGCCCAAAAGCAGCAAAAAGCGTTTTCATTGCTGATTTTACTTGAGATTTTGTTAAATCGTCTTCACTTTCTGATTTTGGATCATCTGAAGAGTTTGAGACTTCTTTCTCACTTTCTTCGTCTGATAGTGTTTTTCGCGCCAGAAATTTTGAACTGAGCGTTTTGATTGGCTCTGCTCCATTCTCTTTTGAAGTTCGTTGAAACCAAGATGGCTGCCATTCAAAATTTCGCGCGGGATCACATCTTTTCTTTTTAACAACTATTTTCTCAGTAGTCATCTCACTTACGATTTTTTGATCTTTGGGTTTTTCTTTAATGACGTTTTTCTCTCTCGCTGCTCCGCTGTTCTTCAGCATCTCCTGGAGGTTCGCGATGAGACTTTCATCATTCTTTTGGCTTTTTAGTATCTTTAATATCTCTGACCTGAGTTCGTTATTTTCTATTTCGATTTCTTTCTGGTCATTATTTTCACTCATTAGTTCTTCTTCTTCAGTGGTGTATTCTTCGGATTCTCTCGAAATCGCATTGGTGGATTCGTTGATCATCTCTTGATCAGTTTCTATTTCTTTGCTGTAGGCCCTGGTGTTGGGCCTATCTTTCTTGGACATTTTTTAATTACTTATTGAGTCAATTAACCATCCTCTGCTACCAGCTTGTTGCAATATTTTCAGGATCAGACTCAATAAAGATAATAGAAGTTAAAGCTTTAAATATATTTCTTTTTAATTATGATAGGCATTCTATATTCACTGAATATTCGAGGTAGAAGCAACGAGAATGGTGAGGGTGGCTCCTTATATATACAAGGGGTGGAGCTAGGAATGGGAGTGGTAAGTTATGAATACATTAAAGTCCAAAGAATAAGTTAACCTCTGATGTTCCATATATACATTATTTACACATTGGAGAATAAGGCATTTACATCTGACATAGACATTACAACTTGACAGTAAGTTTTGGGACTGAGGTTCATGCCCATAGTTTTAGTAGATCATACACTGTGTGTCAGGGTTCCAAGTAACACCCCCAATGAAAAAACCTCTGAGGCTTGAATTTCCTCGAAGTTCCATTTTATTAGAGATGTCATATTGGGACATCTGGGAAAACCTGAATCTGAAAGCTTCCAGGTTTTCCCCACCCAAAAGAAAGTTCAAGTCCCTGCCCAACACCCACATATCCATCACATGGTCCAATCAAAGCACAGTGCAACTGGAGATGCTTCCCAGTTCCAGCTGTCCAGGTGCAGGGCAAGATGTCCTTGACTTTCTGAGAAAGGAATGTTATTATGACTATATATCATCCTGGCTCCATACAATTCCCCCTCCCAGTTTCTCCCAGTAGTAAATGTGGCAGTCTTGAAGATCCAATGAAAAAGATGGCTTCCAGACCTGACACCCTGCATGCTCTTTTAGATTAGTAGTGGAAAAAATGCTGGAACTATGACATGGATCCCTACAGACTTTTCTCTCTTCCCCCACCACTAGCCTTTCTCCCTCTCCCCTCAGTCCTTTTACCCTACTTGCAGCTGATGATCAGCTCTTCCTCAGAGATCAGTTATCTTCTCCCAGAGAACCCTTTTCATGTAGAGGGTGCACATCATAACGAGACTGTTTGATAGAACTTCAATCCAGTGACCTCACCTCACTGTAGTTGATCTTGTTCTGTCTTGCTAAAGTGATTTCAGGGGTATCAGGCATTATGTGAATTTCTGTCTTGTCTTTATCCCAAGCTTCAGTGTACAAACGCTGTGAAAAGAGGACAAGGAAGAAAATAAAACAGGCATTGGAATGAAATCAATTTGGGCTCTTCTCTAATCCCATTGTCTCTCTGTGAAAGCTCAAGTAGAAATACCATCACCAAGCAGGGCTTCTCAGAGGATATCAACAAAAAAAAAAGTCAAGATGGCAGCCCCAAGGTGCAATCAAAATCCTGCCTCTTTCTACGTACACTCCATGAGCAATGCAATGTATGAACTTCTGAAGGCAACTTCAGCTTGTGGGTGCTTCATCACTGGAGGCTTTCAAGATGAGACTGGACAGGCACTTGTCAGAAATGGTATAGAGCAGTGATGGCTAACCTTTTTGTCATTGCGTGCCAAAAGTGGGGGGAGTGCAGGGGGTTGTGTGAACATGTGCCCACACCCATAATTCTATGCGCCCACCCCCCCATGCACAACCACCCCGTGGTCCCCCACTTTTGGCACGTGATGGCATGGTGGGCCCGGTAGGCCCGTTTTTCGCCCTCCCCAGGCTCCAGAGGCTTTCTAGGAGCCTGGGGAGAATGAAAACGGCCTTCCCCTGGGGGCCCTCCGGAGGCCAGAAACAGCCTGTTTCCTGACTTTTGGTGGGCCCAGAAGGCCTGAAAATTAGCTGGACAGCGCACGCATGTGCGCTGGAGCTGAGCTTGCGTGCCCACCGATATGGCTCCACGTGCCATCTGTGGCACGTGTGCCATAGGTTCGCCATCACGGGTATAGAGTCTCCTGCTTGAGCAGGAGGTTGGGCTAGATGACCTACAAGGTCCCTTCCAACTCGGTTATTCTAAATTCTAAGTTCTAATGCATACAAAAAAGGCAAGTCTGCAGTCACACAGTTGCAGCTGTCATCTTTCACACATCTTTCATTCCATTCCAGAATTCTGTGTTGATAATTAGTGCAGATTACATAAGAAAGCACTCCTTAGTTCTAAAGCCTATGAAAGAAAAATGAGGCAGTAGATTATTGATTTTACAAAGACATTTAGCCATTAACGGCATTAAAGTTTTGTATTTAACAAATGCTGTGCCTGTTGGACTTCATATGTCTTGAAAAATGAAACTTCTTTAAGACTAGTTTGATGTATTTGCAATATTGCTTAAATAGAAGCATTGCAGGTTTTTAGTAATAAGGACTTAAATACATCATTCTTTTAATTCTAATTGCTAGTATCAAATAGAAAAATCCTAGGATCCAAAGGATGCAGTAGTCCCTTTATGTTTGAAAACATTCTTTATAGTAAAAGAATGAGAAATAATATGTACATGGGAATTATAGGCATATTATTTAATTATATACAATTAAATAAAGTATTACAAATAATATTTATATTAAACAAAATGCCAGTACAAAGTTTAAAACTGCCGTATTAATTATTACATTCAATCTCTTAAGCTTCTTGCACAAATGTCATTTTAATACTCAGTTACATATTTAAAACACGCCATCAGTGCTCACCTTATTCATATTTTCTGCATTATGCTTGGCCAAAAGTATTTCTAGAGAATCTGTCACACTTGTAAATTTGAATTTGTCTGGAGGCTGACGATACAACTTTTCGCTTAAGATCTCTCCAGCTTTCTTTACTTTTTCATTCTCCAAGGAACCAATAGGGACCCACCCAATGCCTTTCAACCATTCAAGATCAGACTTGTAGTAATTCTGTGAAGCAGAACATTAAAAAGGGCATTTAGTCAGAAATGCATTTAGATCTAACAGCCCAAAGTTTTGTCTTTGATCCTATGCACTACACCAAGTTCACGAGCCTTATAGTCTTTACGGTCCTCAATGAAGTGCTTTAATAATTGAATTTTATTTTTTGTCCTTTAAGACAGCTTATGAATTGAAACTCACTACTCTGCATATTAACACAACAGCTGTCTTGATACTTTCTTTAAAATATATCCCATCACCTCCCCACATCCTTTTAATCACAAATGTCCTTAATATGAGCATCTTTTATTCTCTAATCACATCACCTAACATCATCATTTAAAATGAAATGCTAAATCAACAACTTTTGCTACGACAAATGCCAGAAATAATGGTCCTTATTAAGAAAACAAAAACCAATAATTTGTGGGTTTAGTTTTTTCAGCTAAACTAAAACATTTTCCCAATTTTTTTTTTTACAAAACCAAGAAAAATGGCTAAATTAGATATTACAATATTGTCACAATTACAGTTTCTAATAGTACTTCTTTTATGTATTTATAAAACTAACCTTATTGTAGACTTGTGATTCCCAACTGTTTTAGGCTGATGTTCAGATTTGAAATATTGAGACAATGTTGTGATCACACGCGATTACTACTGTGAATGTCTTTTGACATCAAAACAATATAAAAATTGCCACAAAAGAAACATTCCATCCCTTAAATTGCAAATTGATCCAATACTCTGAAGCGTTTTTGGAAAGCATGATTTGCTCTCCATTAGCTTCTCATTATTTTTAAACTTAAATGTTGTGTTTTTAGTACAAATATTAAAAGAATCAGGGAACCTTGCAGCATATGCCAGGTGTCATGTTGTGGGCCCTAATTAGACTTTTCCATATATTTCCATATGGAAGGTTAAATATATATATATATATATAAATGTTTCCCCTGCCAGTCATATCCACTTTAGGGGTTGATGTTCATCTCCAATTTATAGCCAAAGAGCCAGCATTGTCTGAAGATGCTCCCATTGTCATATGACTGACATGAATATGCACTGAAGGCACATGGAACCCTGTTACCTTCCCAGCGAAGTGGTGCTTATTTGTCTACTTGCATTTACATGCTTTCAAACTGCTAGGTTGGTAAGATGGGGTAAGTAATAGAAGCTCACTCCCTCGTGAAGAACTTAATCTTGAACTTCCAACTTTCCAGTCAATAAACCCAGCATCTTAACCACTTGGATACTGTGCACCCTTATTCTAACGTTAAGGTTCTATTAGACTTCAACTTAAGTAATATCAAAAGTCAGTAAAGGGACTGAATTTTGGAAGTACAAATATTACTGAGAGCTTCTTCGAATCTTTTTAGAAATATTTTCCAAGCTACCCATATTTAATGAACCAGATCTTGCTGACTTTTCTAAAACTCAAGAAATTTGTTCTCACAAATCAGTTCCAGTGAAGTTAAAAGCCATCACGACTTACATCACTCTGTAGTTCATAGGCCTTCCTGGCATGGATGACATCATTTTGGTCTGGGAGGCATGTCCACTGGTGCAAATAATTACGGTAATCAATATCGCTGACCAGCTTCTGACAATTCTTGGCCCCCAAGACTGACAGCATATCCACAGGACTGCTGTATTTGGTCTTCAGCATCTCAAAGACTTTCTTATATTCCCTCTCACTCTGCATCTTGGCCACATTTATAGAATGCAACATTTTAGGATCGTCTTCTATACTACGAGCTCCAATATGATGGCCGAGTTGCTTGCGATAACCTTCTTTGTACTTGTACTGTTGATAACAATAATAAACAGTTTAAAACATAATGTTTACTTACCTTGAGTTCCCTAAGATCTAGAAGAGTTTAAATCAAGTATTGTACAAATCTATAACATCATCCAGATTGTTTGTACAAAACTACTTATATTTTTGCATGTGGATTTGGGTTCATGTTTACTATTTCAATCTTTGGTAAATTTACAAGGAGAAAATGTAATTGATTCCAATGCTTTATACTACTTCATTTCATTTCCTAGGTTGCTATTACTAATCTCTAACATATATCCACAGAGAGAGAATGAAAAACTGTGGAGTAATTGAATCAGGCCAATGAAGATATGCTCCATTTATCTTTGTAGTTATTTTGGCTGAAAAATTAAATGCCCATACTATCAATACTTCCAAGGAAAACTATTTAGGCCATTTAAATATATCCTGAACACTTGTAGCAGTTGCAAAAAAATTTGCACAATCAACCAAGCCTCAAAAGAATCCAATTCTTGCTGTATAGGAAAAGTCTAAAATTATAGGTAACATTGCAATCACATAAAAATTTGTGGTTTGTATCATATCATGTAACTACATACCTCACTTGCAATATCTCTGGATGCTTTAGCAGCCTTGATAGGAATTGCATCTATCCGAAGATCATACCCCTTCTTCTTGGCCTCTTCCAATGACAGTTTGTACAGTTTCTAAATGGATGGCAAGTATTGCTTTAGTGTTTCTGACAGCATTTTTTCCCCATCCCTTCTCATAGGTTCGACTAATAGAAATCCACTTACATCACTGTAGTTGATTTTGTTCTGTTGTGACAGTAGAATTTCAGGTGTATCAGGCATAATATGGATACTGGTTTTATCTTTATTCCAAGCATCAACATACATACGCTAAAAAAAAGCACAATAAAATAATCAATATAATGGCTATTAAAACTGAAATATATTCTAATTATGTGTTGTGGATGGAAATTACGAAACCCATTTTATATTGTTAATACCATAATTACAGAATACAGAAAGCAGTCGAGTGAATAAGATTGTGCTAGATCCAAAAATAGATGAGAAAGTATTACTTAATTTTTAACTTATTCGTTTTTAAAGCCAGGGTTGGAAATAAGGTGAATATAAACAGGTTCAATATTTGTGACCATCTTGTTGCATAAATAAAATCCTAATCTCTTTAGCAAGGAATTTCTTCATCAAGTATTAATCAATAATGGGATATCTAATAGGTTTCCAAGGCCATTTCTGATGAGTTCTACTAAGCTCTTATACTGTTCTAGAGAACACATTTTGACCTAAGGCTGCTAGGAATGATTTACTGTGTCTTCTGAACTTTCCCCTCAATTCTAAAAAGCAAACAGAAATCAATAACGCATCTTTTAGGTGCATTAAGGTGCACCAAGACAAATTCCTTGTGTGTCCAATCACACTTGGCCAATAAAAAATTATATTCTAAATTCTATTCTTGTTGTGGCCCGCCAGCAGCCTGCATGGATCGTGGCTGATCCCGACGATGAGGAGGCTGGTGTGGGGTCGCACCAGCAACCTGTGCAGCTAGCACTCGTGTCGGACAGCGAGGAGGCTGAAGAGGATGTGATGCCAGAGGCAGAGACTCAGCCAGGGCCTTCAGAACCTCCAGAGCTCCTTCAAGTGGAGAGAGCAAAGTGGAGGAGCCTCTCCTCAATGCTTGAGCACACAGGGCTGCCAAAAGGCAGGAGTGGCTACTCAGGAGGAGGAGGTCTCCTCAAGAGTAAGGTTTGAGGATAATTGGCCACTCCCTTAGCCTATTTAAGTCACATGCAGTTAGTAATTTCTTGCTGGAAACAACGTGTAATTATTAAAGAGTAGTTTGGATAGTGAGTGTCTTATCATATCTTGTTTTCTGGGCTGGTTGCTAACCTTTGCCAGACTTTGTTTATTCTTGGTACGTTATAACTTTGATAAGAACCGTTGGTGTGTGTCACAATCCTTGGGAATCCGGAGCTGGGGCAGAACAATTCTATTCTATTATATACTGATATGCATCTTTAAAACTTTAGTAGAGCAACTATATAGCTTACTTTGAAGTCTTGTTACAGAAAACATTATTATTCCATCAAACTGTAGGGTGTGTGTGTGTGTGTTTAAAGAAAGGATCATTGACAAAACTTACCTGATTCATAATTTCAGAGTTATGTTTTGCCAAAGCCATAGGTAAGGAATCAATAGGGCTGGTAAAAGCGAAAGTGTCAGGGTGCTGCCTATATCCATGGTCACTCAAGATCTCAGAAGCTCTTTTATTCTTCTCTGCTTCCAAAGAACCACTAGGAGACCAGCCAACACCCCTGAGCCACTCAAGGTCTGATTTATAATTAATCTGAAGGAAAGAAAAGTTATTACTTTTTCTATTTTATTATTCAAAATTTTATTAACGTTATCGCTTCTTAAAACATCTCTAAATCTTGAGAAACAGTGTAACAGTGAAACACATTCAAACAAACTGAGTGGTCCATAATGGTTGTTCTTAGTGCACAGCTAACACTGAGCAGAAGAAAGTGCTTAGCTTAGTATTAAGCATGGCTTTATATTTGCAAAGTTGCTAAAATGCCACTTACATCACTTTGAAGATCATACGTTTTCCTGGCATGGATGACATCATTTTGATCTGGGAGGCATGTCCACTGGTGCAAATAATTACGGTAATCGATATCGCTGACCAGCTTCTGGCAATTCTTGGCCCCCAAGACTGACAGCATATCCACAGGACTGCTATATTTGGTCTTCAATTTCTCAAAAACTTTCTTATATTCTCTCTCACTCTGCATTTTGCCTACATTTATAGAATGCAATATTTTAGGATCATCTTCCACACTACGAGCTCCAATGTGGTGACCAAGCTGCTTACGGTATGCCTCTTTGTATTTGTACTGTACAGAGAGAGAAAGAGAGAGAGAGAGAGAAACCTTTCATCTAGTTCCCCATATAACTAAAAGTGTTAAACTGACATATTTTTTCAGTCAATTTGATCACTATATATCAAGTGCTGAGTTCCAACATGATTGGGTAAAATCCAGAGATGTCTCTTAACTGAAAGATCTGTATGTCAAGGCTCCAAATAATGAACCCAAGCAAATCAGAACTCTGAGACTTGGCTCCTTCTCAAAGGTCTTCTTTAATGAGTACATCACATCAGCACAGCTCCAAAGGAAAACCAAATCTAAATCTTTCCCGCGGTTTCAGTATAATTAAACTAGGAAATAACCCCATCCCCAAGTATCACAGGTCACATTGGCCAATTAGGTTAATTGGCAGTTAATTGGCAGGCTCTTCAGGCACTCCTTCCCCAAACCTTATTGGTTGCCAGTAGAGATGACCTTGATTTTCATGAGAACGCTCTCTGTTGTGTCTAGTAATGTATTCCAACCTCCTTCCCTCCTTCCCCCTCTGTGTGGCAACTGAGGAACAGAAAGATGGCTGCTGCCAGGTTCAGTTCGAAGTTGACACTGTATTTGCCGGTGTAATAAATTTTTCTTTCCCATTAATTCTCCATTACTTCCTATCCTTCTTGGTGTAAATGAGGGGAGCATGCTGGGGATGGAAAGTAAGCACTTTTTATTGCAATGATGATAAAGGGTACGGTATTCAGTTTTTTAAAGAAGGGTTTACTAAAGGTATTATTATTATCCCTATTAACTATTATTATTAAGCTTATTAATAATTACCTATTTAAATCTATATTAATTCAAAGGGGAAACAAGTTATTCCTCCCACCCCCCACTGATTATCTGTTAATTGGATTGTTCATTTTCTGGTGAGTGAGCAATCCCCATTCTTTGAGAACAGAAAAATCTGGCTGAAAATAAGAGAGTGACTTGGGTGTACATATAGTTATATACAACACTGTTGAACTGTCTCCAGAATTGATTTCATCTGTAATTAATGACCTTAAGTTGACATGACGGGAAAGATGGGCAACACACAAGTATTTTGGTTTGTTGAGAGAAAGATGGAGGTAGAGATAGATATTATCAGCTTAAATCAATCCACTGCAGGATGCAGGCTACTTCAATGAAGGTTTTGGACAGTGGTGGATTTCAAAAATTTTTACTACCGGCTCTGTGGGTTTGGCTTGGTGGGCGTGGTATGGCTCGGTGGGCGTGGCTTGGTGGGCGTGGCAGGGGAAGGATACTGTAAAATCTCCATTCCGTCCCCAATCCAGGGGAAGGTTACTGCAAAATCCCCATTTCCTCCTGATCAGCTGGGACTTGGGAGGCAGAGAATAGATGGGGGCGGGGCCAGTCAGAATTTTTACTACCGGTTCTCCGAACTACTCAAAATTTCCACTACCGGTTCTCCAGAACTGGTCAGAACCTGCTGAAACCTACCTCTGGTTATGGATGATAATCCACCATGCTAACCCAAAGCAGGTTAATAAGTAGATATTTTTGAACTTTCCAGTCTAGGGATGAAAGAGAGCAACTGGATCTCTCCAAAATCACCCGGATGGTTTTTATACCTACAGGAGGATATGTATGGAGTGTGTTTAATCATCCTTGAGAGGAGATCATCTCAAATTTAGGGTGTTCCTTTTAATTCCAGTAACATCAGCAACATATTAAAGAGTTATAGGGGGAAATTATAGGGTTTGTTTATACAAGAAATTCTAGTTTTATATATTTATCAAAATAGTATTTTCTTTTAGTACACAGTACATTTTTATTTATATTGTTTATTTATATTTCATATTTCTTAACTGCCCAGCTCCCTCGGAGTTTTCATTTACATATATGAAAACTAAAGTGGACTCTGTATATTTGTTTTAATGATGTAATTATTAATCTAACTAGTAAAACAGGTTAATATTTTTTCTTAGCAATAAAAGAAATGTGAGGTTAGTATTTATTCATTTGTTTGTTCACTCATTTATTATTCAGTTTATATAGTTGCCTATCACAAATATATGTCTTTTAAGTGAAGAATGATTTGAGGAATATTAAGTTATAAGAAAGGGATTTAGAATTCCCTGCTTATGATTTTCAAAAAGGGTTAAAAATCACCTTTTTATTTTCATTAATCAGATGAGCATTCGGAATTGAAAATGGTTAGTCCAGAAGGACATTTAATACCTTTAATACATTTAATTAAAATGCTATCTTAAATTATTTTATTTTTTTCTATTGAAAAATCTCACACAGATTAATTAGCAATTTAATTGATGAATGAAATTATATTAAAAATCGGGGGGGTGGGGGTTGTGTGGTGGTCATACATATAAACCAAGGATTGGGGCCATCATGCCAATGGGAAACAAAACTGAAACAAAGTCCCTGTGGAAATGAAAGACCAGTTATGATATGCAAGACACTCATTTACCTTTCCATCAAGAATCAGACTCTTAGTCCTTAGCAGTTAATGGATTGCTTTCAGGGGCCTTTGGGAACTATGCTAGGGCCTCAGTTTACCCTTCCTCAGATACCAAATAAGAGGAAGATTTAACAAACACTGCATGCCATTTTTCCTTAAAATGCATAAACAGAGTTCCTTACTTCACTGGCAATTTCTCTAGATGCTTTTGCTGCCTTGATCGGTATGGCATCAGGTGGAAGATCATAGCCTTTCCGTTTCAATTCTTCCAATCCTAATTTGTAGAGTTTCTAAGAAGAGAGCCAATGAAAGTTAGGAGTGCAACACTCTAGTACAACACTAAAAGTTTGATTCTCTAATCAAACCGGTATCAAACTTACATCACTCAAGTTAACTAAATTGATTCTGGACAACATAATCTCAGGAGTGTCAGGCATGATATGAATCTGAGTCTTATCTTTGTCCCAAGCTTCTCGATAAAGTCTCTAGAAAGCAAAAACAAAGACTGAATCAATATGTTTCAGTGATAAAAATAATTATATACAATATGACCTTTCACAGTACAGTAAAATTTCTACTCAGATAATGCAAAACATTATGAGTTGTTCTGTGCATGCAGAAGAAATAGTTATGAAAATGCTGCTAGAAGGTTTCTTCTTCATAACCTATCTACAAAGTGGAATAGTTATGCAAAAGAGGTTATTTTGTTTCATCTTTAAATTAAGTAAAGTTTATTATATCCTCAAGGATGTTCATTTATATTAATTTTTAGAAAAACTGAAATCAAACTTACAAAAAAATACCATTTTGCTGAATAAATCCAATGAGCAACTTCATTCTTCCTACACTAAATTTTATTTTTAAAATATATTTACCATCATAAAATTTTATTCTTATTTACTTGGAAGCAAGTTCTGTTGATCAGGGGATCTTAACTGCAATTTATTAAAGAGAGTTACAGTCCTAAAGCAAATTTCTAAACGATCTTGAGTTTATTTGAATATAACTTACTTTTGAAGAAATATAGGTTCAGGGATGGAATCAAACAACTACATTATACTGCAGAATCTATTGCTTTCTTCCCCCTCGCACTTTCAAGCTGTTTTTAATGCTGTTGACTGTTTCTCCAAACAGCAAAACCCCTCAAATTGAGAAACACTCACATCACTTCTATGCTTTGAGTTTTCTTTTGCCAGAACAACTTCCATTGAATCAGGAATGCTTGTGAATTTAATTGTGTCTGGATGCTGACGATAAGTTCTTTCACTCAGAATCTCAGAAGCTTTCTTGTTCTTTTCCGACTCGAGAGATCCAAGCGTATTCCATCCAACGCCTTTAAGCCATTCGAGATCAGATTTATATGCAATCTGGCAGGGGAAAAAAAGAAGCCACCATTCTAAATTAACAAAAATATCTGAAGGTGTTTTGTTCCTTACTTACTGCCCTATAATTTTGTACATATTTCTTTTTCGTCCAATGATGCCTCTTTGATTTAGGACTCTGTAATATCTTGGTGGGTTATGAATAAAAGTGCAAAGTAGGATATAGGGTTAGAAACGTATTTTCATGTCAGGCCAAACCTCATAAAAAATACAATAACTCTCCTTTATAATATAAGAGTATAATAACAGAATATTGAAAACTAAACATTGTTTCCTCTTCTCTCCCTCTTAGTCCAACTTTGATTCTCTTTAGCATATTCTGGTGTGTATGTTTTTACTCATTCTTGCTTTCCTGTACTAGGCTCATATTTTACTAACAGTTGCCACATATTTTCTTCAAAATACCATCTCTGTATAATTTTCTTTCATATTTTTCCAAATTTAGACACTGAGAGAAATGGTTGAGAAGAGAAAGACAGAACTGAAATTTTTTTAAAAAATCCTTTGCAAGTTTTAGTTTAAGGAAGGAACTAGGAACAAGGAAAGGAGAAGTTCAGGAAATTTAAAAACAACAACATGACCTTACCAAGTTAATAAAGGAAGAGGGAAACGTAAGTTGGATATCAGTGTCTACAATTACTATAAGTCACAGAAACAGAGAGTGCAGAAGAGTAATAAGAAAATAAAACATGCATTTTCAGATCTCAATAAGGAAGGCAAACGATGCAAGCAGGATCATTAATTGGTAATTGGATAAATAACAGACAGGGAAAGACTTCAGGCAACTGCTACAGTATAGTTTTATCAATCAAAATGGTTGAAATATGTGGCTTACATCACTCTGTAGTTCATAGGTCTTCTTGGCATGGATGATATCATTTTGGTCTGGGAGGCATGTCCACTGGTGCAAATAATTACGGTAATCAATATCGCTGACCAGCTTCTGGCAATTCTTGGCCCCCAAGACTGACAGCATATCCACAGGACTGCTGTACTTGGTCTTCAGCATCTCAAAAACTTTCTTGTATTCCCTCTCACTCTGCATCTTGGCCACATTTATAGAATGCAACATTTTAGGATCGTCTTCTATACTACGAGCTCCAATATGATGGCCGAGTTGCTTGCGGTAGCCGTCTTTGTACTTGTACTAAATTTTTTTTAAAAAATAAAGGTTAGAAAAAGTCAACGTCAGGAATAATTTGCAGACCCAGGTTTGTTGAGTGTCAGATTTAGAGGTATATCTAACATGTTCACGATGGTTGCATTTTTATGTACACAAACCTAGTAAGTCTCTACAGATTTCTGTATGATTTACTTGTGAAGAAATTGTCTGGACATAGCTCAAAATTTTTTTAGTGCGAAGTTTTATCAAAGTTGAATCTTATAGGAAGGACAAAGTATATATATATATATATATATATATCAATGTATATCAATATATTATAACTAACTTACATCACTAGCAATGTCTCTGGATGCTTTAGCTGCTTTCACTGATAAGGCTTCAGTAGTGAGATCATAACCCTTTTTCAACATTTCTTCCAATCCAAGTTTGTACAATTTCTAGCATGAAAAAGTAGCATAGATTAAAAAGAAGGAAAGCAATTTGAATAAATTAAACATTTACAATCCACTCCTACAATTGAAACACATCCCATATATGCTTCAGGTTTCCTCATGGAGAAATCTAATCTTGTTACAGGAATGTGCAAATCCCTAAGAAACTTGCCTAGTAATACCTTAGCTTTCCTCAAATATTGTCTGTTATTTGAGGAACATATTAGCTTCAAATGTGTTTTTTTTAAAAAATTGAACAAAGTAATATGATTTCTTTAGATTCTGCAAACATCTGTCTAGTCAGCATTCTGTTATCACAGTAGTTGTGAAAGACCTGCTAATATTTAATAATATTATCATACTTCTCAGCTTTTTTCTCTTTTGTGTGTGTGCCTCACAAGAAAACTTTTGATTTGCTTCAAATTTCACTTCAAACAAATGCCACAAATTGAAATCAACTTCCTAGTAATTAAAAGGGAGAGAGATTACTGAAGAGATTTCTGAGGAATAAGAGCAGTTTATGACAATGTCATTAAGGAGTCAATGCCTAAGATATGGCAAATGCGTTAAATATTCAGAACTGTTAAAATCAGCTAGGAAGTATAAATTTGGCTCTAGAAAATTTCAGATTTATCTAGCTGTAGAACGATCAGTTTAGATTTATAATAATTAGATTATACATTCAGTATTTTTATTTGTTCTTTATGCTCCCTATTGGACTAGGCCCAGCTGATAGAGAATCAGAGGACTTTATAGACATTAATGTTCTTGTTCTTTCTTGAGAGAAAATTGAATGACGCAAAAGTTGAATTTCCACCAATAGTCTCAGAGTTTCAAGAAACAGCAATGACAAAAATTAATTTACAAAGGAATCATTTCATTCATGAGAATATTATCAACATGATGAAGACTAGTTACTAAAACACATGCTTGAGTATTTTCTTACCTGGCTGTAATTAAACTTATTTGCTTTAGCCAGCATAATATCTGGTGTATCTGGCATGACATGAATTGTTGTCTTATCTTGCTCCCATGCATTTATGTATGCACGCTATTAGAGAAGAAAACAATAAGGATCAATAAATTGCATACATAGGCAATAATGTTGGCATATGGACAACTGTACCAATATGCATATGCTGAGTTTGATTTTAATATAAAATTTTAATATAAAATTGAAAGTGTGTGCAGGTACTCTACAAAGGAAATATATTTATATGTTCTATATTATATATATTTAATAATGTGCTTGGGATGATCTTCTGGCCATAAATTAGCTTTTTTCTCTATACAACACCTCATGAATTTCATCTGCATAAGCCCTTTTAGGGACACACAAAGCCCCTTGAGAGAATAAAAACATTAATTCAAAAATATTGTATACCACTAACAGTAGCATTAAAGGTGCCAGTAAACTGAGAAATCAGCTAACAAATAATTATGTTCTATAAAATAAAAATCTGCTAGGAATTATTCAGTTGTTTTTACAAAATCTCTTTACCTCTACTGAAGTTAAACATATAATACAATCCTTAAAGGCCGGGAAGGCCCCCGGAGAGGACTTGCTGCCTCCCGAACTCTTTAGGTCCAACACTGATTTCTGGGTACCGGTGTTGGTAGCACTGTTTACTTATATCGATAAAGTAGGGATAATCCCTGAAGGGTGGAGGTTAGCTATAGTTTTTCCAATTTTCAAGAAAGGTGACAGAGCCGCTCCATCTAACTATCGACCCATCAGCCTTCTCAATATAATTTCAAAAATGTATACAAAGCATCTGCTAAATAAAATAGAGGACTGGTGCTTGGATAAGGAAATTCTGGCAAATGAGCAGGCAGGTTTTAGATCGGGTAGGTCTACCATTGACAATTGTTTTATCCTTTCCCACTTAATTAATAAATACAAGACTCAGGGGGAAAAGCTGTATATTGCCTTTATTGACCTTACTGCTGCTTTTGATTCTATAGATAGGAACCATCTGTGGAGGAAACTACAAGCCATGGGGATGGACCCCAGACTTATTTTGTTGATCAGGACTCTCTATACTAATACGGCAATTAGAGTCAGATATGCAGCAAATGGGGCCTCAACAAACAGCATACCGACAACTAGAGAAGTGAGGCAGGGCTGCCTGCTGGGCCCTACTCTTTTTAACCTTTATATAAATGATATCCCAGCGCAGATGGAAGATCTTCTGACGCATAGCCCCCAAATAGGCTCAAGATTTATTAATGTATTAATGTACGCCGATAACTTAGTGCTGTTTTCTAGAACCCAAATAGAGATGAGGAGACTTCTCGCCAAGCTCTCACGTTATTGTACTACAAACCATTTGACTATAAATGTAGCTAAATCAAAAGTTTTAGTCTTTGGCAATAAGAATAAAAAGCATAATTGGGATATTAATGACACAAAGATTGAGCAAGTTACCCAATATACCTATCTTGGAATTGTTTTTTCCAGTGCAGGTGGTTGGACTCTGCACCATCAATACCTTTCTCAAAAGGTCAGAGCTGGGGCAAGCCTTGTATCCAAATTAAGTAAACATATTCAACCAACCTCGATTTTACCAATTCGTAAAGTCTTTCAGGCTAAACTTGTTCCGATTATGCTCTACGATTATGCCGAAATCTGGGGTCTTACAGAGGCCCCCATGTTGGAGAGAACTCAAAATAATTTGTTAAGGAGGATGCTGGGGGTAAACAATTCCACTTCGGCGGTAGCTGTCAGAGCTGAATTGGGACATTTTTCACTGCACACCTACACAATTACTAGGGTGATAGCCTACTGGCTAAAAATGACTCAGATGGAAGCCAGCAGACTTCCCAAAATCTGCCTAGAGCAGCGGTTCTCAATCTGGGGGTCACGACCCCTTTGGGGGTCGAACAGCCATTTCACAGGGGTCGCCAAAGCCCTCTCTTGCCCCCCCCAACACCTTCACTCACTCTCACTCTCTGTTCTGTTGGATCGCCGGCCATTTGCTTACCCCACCCACTCCCAATCTATTGCTGCCTCCGGAGTCCCAGCTGATGGCTAGAGGAAAAAAAACTGTTTAAATTCTTGCCAAGGGGCTTCAAAGGGCCGCCCTATAGCCAGTGGTGCAGCCGAACCATTTGTTAAATTGCTGGCTTGCCCCACCCCTCCGCACCACTATTTATTGCCAATAAATAGTGGTGGGCGAGGGGCGGGTGAGCCAGCAATTTAACAAATGGTTTGGTGTTTTTTTGTAATTTTATTGGCCCAGGGAGCTTCAGCATAGGTTAATTAGCCCTGGATTAGATCGGCTCCCGACCCTCAGCTGATTTGCTCTCAGCTGTTTTGCTCAGGGCTCTGGTGCTTGCTTGCAAAGAGTGCTGATTTTTTTTCCCTAGCTATGCTGAAAAACAAAACTGAAAGTAAAGCAGGCTGTTGGCTTTGCTGTTGCTGCAAAGTTGGAAAATTAGGCAGGTAGATTTCTTTTCTTTTTCCTCACCAAAAAAGGTAGGTGCAAACAATGGGAAATTTAGGGCAAAAGAGGAGAGTTCAAGATGAGCTGAGTTAGAGAGGAGCTATCTTATTTGGGTTATCTAGTTTTGGAAACCTAGTTATTGAGTTTCGATGTTGTTAAATTTTAAATGTCATATATGATATATTTTTAGACTGTTATTTCTGTAACTGTTTGTTTTATCTTTTTCTTTTCTTTTCTTTTCTTTTTTTTTGAAAAGGCCTACAAAATCTCTACCACTCATAACATACATCTGCCTGAGACTCTTTTGCTTAAGTAATGCTAACCAGAGGGGTAGAGTGGGGTGTGGCATATGCCATTATTTGCACTCAGAATGGAAACAGTCACCTTATTCATAACATCAGCATTATGCTTGGCGAGTTCCATATCCATTGAATCAGTCAGCTTCTTAAATGGGAAAATACTTGGGTGCTGGCGATATTTGGTGTCACTAGCAATTTCAGTGGCTTTCTTGGACTTCTCAATATCCAATGATCCAGCAGGGCTCCAGCCAAGACCTTTATACCACTCATTATAATCTTGCTTATATTCATGCTGTAGGCAGAGAATAAAACACATCTATAGTTGCACAGCTCTTAACTATAATAATATAACATCACCCTATGGACATATGAAAAAGAGACATCTTATGATGAAATGATGACACGGTGAATTACAGTTTTGGTCACTCTTGAGTAAGATATAATCCTCTTGTCTTTTGTTTGCTTTATTATTTAATTAATAAGCATTGCAAAATTGTAAAAATAATGCTTGGTTTATTATTTAGTTAATAAACAAGTGTTTTCTTTCTAAAATATTGAACAGCAACGTCTCTCATACGATTTTTTAAGAATACTCCAATAATAATTCTGACTCTATAAATTAGCAGATTTTAATTTTTATTCTCAATTGTATCATGCCATTGAGAAAGCATTTAATACATTTGTACATGGTATAGATCTTCCTAAAAGTGCACTTAATTAAGATGCAACTTAATCTTTCCAAAAACTTATAGTTATACTATATTTATGAAACCAGGAAGCACATATACCACTGAGTGATATAAGACATGTATTGAATTCTTTGTCCCAATATCATTGCAGTTTATCCAGATCAGTGCACACTTGAGGATCTCACGGCAGCGCAACACAACACAATTAATGTTGCTAGTTTCTGGGCAAGATCTGTTTAACTTGTATATATTTTAATCTTGCGTTTTATATTTTAAATATTGTGTCATGCAATATGCCTTATTTCAATTGGTATGCTTCTGACACAGATAAACAAACATTGCAGATCTATACAATAATGCCTTTTAAAATACTCCCCTCCCTCTCTGTGATTTATATAACTATAATTTTGAAGACTGGTGACTATCCTGCTGACTTTGCAGTTCTGCTGACTAATTTACTTGTTCTATTTTAATGCAAAACTACCGCCATGGACCCTGGCACATAGAAGGCAGATGGAATTCAATCATCCATCTTGCACAATATTATTTTATACACAGTTGACAAAGCATATTATTAGATTACTGACATTCAGAAAAACCTAAAATCTGCAGCAGTAGTCTCACTGGATGTTTTTGAGATGGTGCAATGGGAATGAGTAAAGAAAAGCTTTGGCTAACTATTCATTACTAACTATTAACTAATTTGGGCACTTTATGCAAAGACTCTCTAGAGCAGGGGTATCAAACTCAATTTCATTGAGGGCCGCATCATTTGACCTCAGGGAGCTGGGGGGGCTTGACGTCACTCGTGTAGGGGGCATCTGTAGTCTCCCAAGCGCTCTGCCAATGAAAACAGACTCACAAACTCCATTTTCGGTCGCGATGGCCTCCTGCCACCCTCTGCCAGCAAAAACGGAGCTCGTGGGGGGCCATGCGCAGCCCTCGCAGCTTCATTTTTGACCGTAACAGCCTCCTGCTGCCCTCTGCCAGCAAAACAGAACTCAGGTGTGACCCCCCCCCCCCAAGCTCTGTTTTTGCTGGCAGAGGCACTGCAGGCCAGTCCTTCACTGTTTCCAGGGTGGCCCCATGGCCAGATTTAAGCACCCCATGAGGCTGATTTGGCCCATGGGCCTTGAGTTTGACACCCCTGCTCTGGAGAAAGCTGTAATGCTGGGAAAGATATAAGGCAGAGGTGTCAAACTCACAGCCCATGGCCAGATGTGTCATGAGCTGGCTCCTCTCCCGCCCAGTTTAGCAAAGGGAAAAAAGTCCCGATACATCACGTGACGCCACTGTGATGACACGAGTTTGACACCCCTGGTGTAATGAAAGGGAAAAGGATGACCAGCAACAAGGTAGATGGGCCTAGTGACTAATGACTGTAACATTGGAAAACTTGAAAGAACAGGTTAGGAGTAGATTGTCATGGAGAAAATCTGTGTGGTTACTAGGGTCAAAAATGACTTGACGGCACATAAGCAATCAAATGAGAAAGTTTGGGAAAAGTTTTGGCTAACTATAGATTTCCTCCTTTTTTATGCGATCACATAATGTGGATTATGTAGTCACAAACTGTGGATCAATACGTGGTACACTGTTCTTTTTTGCTAAGGATATTACAAATGGAATGATCTCTTCATCTAGCAAGAGAACTTGCTGAACTTAACAAGAATGTCCTTTATCTCACTTTGTTTTTCATTTAATATTGGTACAGTACAGCTATTACAAATTAAATACATTTTACAGCAGGTGGAGTTGAATCCATACTATTATATGTGCTGATGATAGCTTACGTCTTTTCTACAATTATGCATTTTTATACTAAAATGTATTTGGTAATTTATCAAGTTATTCATTTAGTTGAAATGTTTTAATGACATCTGTAAAAATTGGGATTTCCCTTTTAACTACGTGGGAATTCCAAAGGAATTTTTTTCTCAGCTAAAAAATCAACATAAATTGTTAAAAATCCTGTTGAGTTTATGTTCGTATAATTCTGATCCTTATTCAGTCAAGAAATTTCTATCCTACGACAATTCTAGCTGAATATTGCAAGTAATCTGTTTATTTATAAATATTAAATCCATTTATTATAAAATATTGTTTATTAAAGCATTTTTATTTTTATTAATTTTTCACATTTTTGAACTGCCCATCTCCCCCAAAGATAAACAAACATATAAAAAGCACCTTTCAACTAATAGTAAAAAAAAAAAGATTGCAAGATCTTACATCACTTTGAACCCGATTCATGTTTCTGGCCAGTTCTATATTTATGGCATCCGGCAGAAGGATATATTTATGGATGAGCCTTTTGTAATTGATATTGGTAATATTGTCTTGTGCTTCTTTGGCAGCCACAATGCTGACAGTATCAGCAGGCGTGTTGTATCTCGTTTTGCTGCCTTCATAGGCTTTCTTGTACTCGCGATCTGACTGCATCTTGCCCACTTGCATGTAATGGACAAGCTTGGGGTCATCTTGGAGGCTGAGGAAGCCAACAAGTTTACCCTTGTCCTGTTCATAACCCAATTTATATTTGTACTGCAGAGAAAACAGAAAGTGAAATGTAAGCTCGAGAAGGTCAATACTGAATTGTAACTTTATCATACAGTAATAAAATAAAGTGAATACAGGTACAGATTGAAAGATTGTTAAATATGGTAAAATTGGTTCCAAAGGTGTCTTTTTGTTCACAGGGGCCTTCTGTAATATTTCTTCAGCAGGAGAAAAAAACCAACAACATCGACTGTAAACTTACATCACTGGCAATCTCCCGAGAAGCTTTAGCAGCTTTAATAGGGATTGCATCACTTCTGAGATCACAGCCTTTCTTCTTAGCTTCTTCCAGAGAATGTTTATATATTTTCTATGTGGGAAAAGAAAGGAAACTATTTTAAAAAATACTCAATACAGAGACAGAAAATTAATACTTTATAAACTCTGGTTATTTCTTATCATCCTGGAAATATTAGGAAGATCCAGAAGAAAAAGTAAATTTGATTTAATAGAATTAAGACACAAGCACATTTAAATTAATGTAGTGCAAGGGTGTCAAACTGGCGGCCTGCGGGCTGGATGCATCACAGGCAGGCCACACCCACCTCAGCTCCGCAAATGGGAAAAACATCACAAAACGTCACGTGATGGCAACGTGACACGGTAAGTTTGACAGCCGCAATGTAGTGCAATGATTCTGCCAGTTAAAAGTTATGATTCTTTGTTTTGAGGGCCATCCCAAATCTTTCAAAAAGCACAAGGGGCCTTAAAGTCCACCCTGCTAATTTATATGTTGATCAATGCCACATTACAAACCTACATTAGGGCCCTTTTTACAAACAAGCCACACAATTCCACATGTCCCACATCCATATGATGCTGTGCACTTGGTTAATTAAGATGTATAACTATTCTTAGCATCCAAAAGAGCAATGACAGCTTTACAGCAGTTCTACTGGAACTCTATAGAGAGGCAGTTTTACATTGAAACTTAATCTGCTTAAAGGATCCTGAGATTTTCTCTTCCTTCCTGTAGTTGAGATGCTAAAGTATCTGACCACAATTCCCCCTCCACTTCCCAGGCATTCCAGTGGGGCAGGTTTGCCATTTCCTTCAACAATCACACCACCAGGGGTGGATTGCCCCCGGTTCGCACCGGTTCTATAGAATCAGAGTAAGATGAATCAGAGTAAGATGCAAGACTATTGCCAAAGTTCCCCAGGACACTATGGTGTCTGGGTAGAAAAAGACCTATTTTAATTACACATATCCAGCAAAGCAACATTTCAGTAAATGAAAGCCGGCTTTGGGGAGCTTTCACAAGCATTTTTAATACACTGCCAGGATAATTCTCGAGTTTCTATTCAAGTTCTGGCAAATAGTAATTTTGATATATTTTTTTTCTTCTTCAAGTTGTATTTTTTCCCTGTTTCTTTTTTTTTTTTTTAATAATCTTTATTTACATTTTTCGTTAAAAAACATAGAAACAACACATCATAAAAAGATAACACAAAAAAAAAAACAATAAACATACATACTTCCTTGTTTCTTTGCAGTACCTTAATACATAAATGTTCGGTACTGTATCTCTACATTATAATCCGGGGAAGACAAAACAACTTACATGCCTTAATATATCAATTAGGTCTGTCCGACCTCACTTATCTTATATAGGATAGGTTTCTCAACAGATATCATTCCTCCTCTAAAATGGGATTTACTTTCCTCTTTTCTAGCCATTTATAAAATTTATCCCATACTAAACCTCCCTGTAATTGCTCTCTCTCCTTTAATTTTTTGGTTAATGTATCCGCTTCCGCACAGTCTAAATTTTTTTTAATAATAGCCTCTTCTGTTGGGATATTCTGGTTTTTCCAGAGTTGGGCGTATGTCAACCTCGCCGCTGTGATGATATGTAAAGCCAAATACCACAAATCCTTTTTTATATTTTCCGGCTTGGACCTTTTTCCCTGTTTCTTTATTGACTTGGTGTGATGGTTTTCTTGATTTTGTGCTGATAGTTTGAGAATAATTATTTGGAAATGTTAGGTATGGAATAGTTACACATACAAATAATTCTGCTACTTAGAGTTTTCAATGAATAATACTGAAGGATTTGACTCAAAGGCTAGCTTTTCTCCTAGGCGATGTGTCTACTTTATCTTGTTTGACAAATAATGTAATGTAGTTTTGCTGATTCACTAATACTAGCACTTAGCAAAATATAGCTCTTAATCAACCTGCATACTTACATCACTGATATTATACGCATTGACTTTTGCCAAAAGAATCTCAGGAGTATCTGACGTGATATGAATCTGTGTCTTTTCTGCTTCCCAGTCCTTTTTGTAAAGGTGCTAAAATAGAATGAAGGAAACATGTATCATTGAAAAATAACTTTGAACTAAACCTAAAAAAAAACCACACCATAATGAAAGAAACCACACCATAATAGAACCAATATTGTAATTAAATTTAATTTCATAATCCTTTGATGATTGAAAAATATTTTATCAGTTCATTTTACCTAAACAATTGAATTAATTTGACTGAACCATGCTTAATCAGCCCAATACAGTATGAACCAAGTGTGAATTTTATCTTATGTAGAATGATCCAAGGAAGAATATTCACGTGCTGATGACAATTTGCTAGTACAAATTGGTACTAGCAGTTGAGGTAGCTCTCAACTTACGACCATAATTGAGCCCAAAATTTTTGTTGCTAATTTGTTAAGTGAGTTTTGCCCCATTTTACGAATTTTCTTGCCACAGTTGTTAAGTGAATCACTGCTGTTGGTAAATTCATACACAGTTGTTAAGTGAAACTGTTTTCCCCACTGATTTTGCTTGTTAGAAGGTCACAAAAGGGGATCACGTGACCCAGGATACTGCAATTATCATAAATATGAGTCAGTTACCGAGCCTCTGAAGTTTGCTCAAATGACCATGGGGACACTGCAACAGTTGTAAGTGTGGAAAATGGTTATAAATCACTTTTTTCAGTGACATTGTAACCTTGAACAGTCACTAAATGAAGTGTTGTAAGTCAAGGACTACCTGTACTAGCAAATTAGCATAGTTAAATTTGTTTAGCTACACTAATTTTTAAGAAATAAAATCAAGCAGAAAGATCTTCCGGTTCCTCTGGTAATTAATGATTGTTTCTTTTGTTCTGTGAAATCTTGGAATATTTAGTCCAAAATAATAAAGACTCTTAGGCCAGAAAGTAAATCTCTTTTGAAAAGGATTATTTTGAAAAGAGAATTGTGTCATGGGATTGTGAAAGACTTTATGTGCATTTGCATGTTGATCATACAATAATATAAAAGAAAATTTACCCCTTTCATTGGGAGAAAAACAAACATGTAAATATCACCCTAAATTGCATCTTTTAAAAGCCAGTTACATCATAGCAGTTAGAAAATATTAGCAAATAGAAATCTATTCACCACTTCATCCCTAAGTAAATAATACTGATTACATCTCAAAGAAATGAATCTGATGATACTTGTTTACCTAGAAATATCATACGATCCATAATCAAACCTATGAACTAGAAATATATAAATCACCAATATATACAACTATTGGCAAGTTGCCTCCTGAATTGTCCTCACAGTAACTTTCTTAATACTGTAGAAAAAATAATATACATTTCTTAAGAGCTAGAATCTGTCCTGCACATGTATATCCACTGAAAACAAGTTAATTTAATGACTTTGGGCAAGGATGTTGCTGTGTTTCACATCACATTTTAGTTATTAGATTTTGGTTTTGTGATGAATCATGTTTACTGACTGCAGATATTTGATTTATATGATTGTAAGCCTACCCAAATCTTAGTAAGTAAGCAAGTAGATAAATAAATATTCCTTGGCTTACATCATCCATTATTTTTGCATTACTTGTCGCCAGAACCATTGGCATAGAATCCATTAGAATAGAATATTTCAATTTATCTGGATGTTGTCTGTACTTCTTCTCACTGACAATCTCCATGGCTTTTCTATTCTTTTCAGCTTCTAGAGATCCTAGTGGTACCCATCCAATCCCTTTCATGAATTCATCATAGTCTGCTTTGTACTGATTCTGAAAAACAAAATGAAAGGAAGGTTTATATAAAATGTTTGGAAAAACAACTTTCCAAATATTAAAAAAAAAAAGATTGATCTTTTGAGCATAGTTTAGTGTGCAGCCTGGATTATAAATCACATTAGAAAAGACCAAAAAGCAAGCATTTTTTGAGACACAAATGAAAAATGTACATTTCATTGTTGTTATACTGCTTTGTTTCATCATTGTTAAATGATGCACGTGACACATTAATTTGAGCATGTCTGTATATTATTTTATCCCGTGATTTTGCATTCTATCTCCATTACAGTTTTATTATTAGTTATTAGTTAGATACACCAAATTTGTTGCATACGTAGGACTTCCTCTTCAAATTTTTCTCCATAGCAATGTTGTGAGAGAGAACTGGCATTTATTGTCAACTCACCAGCTGAATTTGGGACAGTCATATAAATTTGCCCAATGAGCTAGCGGTAGACCATGGCTTAGGCTATGCTGTTAACTATGACTACCACTCTAACATTTAATATAAAGAGCTGCTCCATAAGATGGCCTATACATTAAATTAATAAATTAATAATGTTTTCTATAGTGCCAATCTACTTCCCAGTAAATGCTCTTCAAATCTTCTCTAAATTTGCAGAGGGAAGAAGGACTTTGGCTATTTCCATCATGTAAATGGAAGTTTGATAGCAGCACATTGCATATTTTCTATGTCCTGCTTCTTCAGGAGAAAAGCTAAATGCCATCTGCAGTGAAAAAAAAACCAGTTCTGATATATCTTCCTCGCGTTCCCTCCCAATTGCAAAGTAAGAAAGAGTTTAAAGACTTCAGGTTATCTAACTTTGTCATTCGAGCAGTTATCAAAAAAATACTTCCTTACATTACTCTGGATCTGCATCATATTTTTGGCCAATTCAAGGCTCATAGAATCAGGCAAAGCACTGTAAGTGTGGATAATATTCCGGTAGTTGGTATCAGTTGCCACTTCCTGTGCCTTCTTGGCTGCCACAACACTGAACATGTCGACAGGAGTGTGGAACCTGGTCTTTGATTTTTCGTAGTCCTTTTTGTATTCACGTTCTGACTGCATCTTGGCAACTTCCATATAGTGCACAAGCTTAGGGTCATCTTTTACGTTACGGAAGCCGATCTGCCTTCCTTTTGATTGTTCGAAGGCCAATTTGTATTTGTACTATAAGCCATATAGAATAACAAAACAACACACATACACACACACACATGTACATATATGAAAGGATATTTAGTTACTTTATTCATTGACGGTGACTGATAAAGAATTTGATATGTTTAATTTAATTTAATTTAATATTTAAATTTATATATCGCCCTTCTCCTGAAGGACTCAGGGCGGTGAACAGCCAGAAGTAAAAAACATCAAATACAAAATATAAAAACAATTTTAAAATGAATTAAACAATTTGGCCCGACAGTTAAAATCCCCCATTAAAAATCCAAATTAAAATACACAATTGGAGGGATTAGGCCAGCCCGCCTTGATGAAATAAAAAGGTTTTGAGGGCCCAACGGAAAGTACATAAGTCCGGAATCATCCGTATCTCCGGGGGGAGCTCGTTCCAGAGGGCAGGTGCTCCCACAGAGAAAGCTCTCCCCCTGGGGGCCACCAGTCGGCATTGTTTGGCCGACAGCACCCGGAGGAGCCCCTCTCTGTGGGAGCGTACTGGGAACACATATATGTGTTACTATATAGAGTATATAAAATGTTAATATATGTAACATTTCCTATCACCCAAATCTTCTGATTTTACAATTACAATTCAGTAGGAATTGCTTGGGCTTTTCTAAATATTTCTGGATAAAAATACCAGAATGTTACAGGCACAGAAATATTTGCTTTTTTCAACCGGCAAAACAAAAAAACAACACCCAATCAGAATGTGCTCTTCTTGATAATAGATGAGCACAGATAGCCAAACAGTGCTTGCCTACATCCCACCCGCTCCAGTTTTGCACAATAAACCACTGCCCTGTGTAAATAGAGTAAAAGATGAGAGTTTTATAAGCTTGTGATGGTGATTAATCATCACACAACTTATACAGCGACTCCTTTATCCACTCTCAACATCCAGCCACCATCCCTGGATGACTGCACGCCCGATGGACACCCAAATTAAATATAAGCAGATCTGCATCGCCATCTGGAAATCACCTAAGTCACCATAAGTTTGGTGTAATATAGCAATAATTAATCTTTTAATAGAATTAAATGGCATTAAGCCTTTTCAAATCAATAATATTGATTAGGCTACAATCTAACTCATGGTTTACATTAAAGCCTAATATTTGGGGGGAATGGAATAAATGCTATCTTTATCCACTAGCAAGATAGAAGTTTGTACCAATTATCTTTCAATATTTCCCTCTGGTAAATTCCCTGGAGATCATAAAAGGCTTGTTGACAAGGACAGAGTTAATGAAGCAATAAAAAAAGAACTATACTGGGATATAATTGTTTACTGGCAAGAATAGAAGGACACTTATTTAGAGAGAGAGAGGGGAAGGGAAAGAGAGAGAGAGAGGGTGAGGGAGGGAAGGAGGGAGGGAGGGAGGAGGGGTGAGGGAGAGAGAGAGAGAGACTTGACAGATGATAGATAAAATATACTAAATATATTCCTGCAGGAGCATGTTTGAGAAAGTAACAAGATATCCACAAAACCTTAAAATTTTTAGGAAACAAATTCCATACATTTGCCAGAGCAAATTCATGCTTCAGGAAACATAAATAATTCAGACTAATATAATTGTATACATGTAGATACCAGGGAGCAAATGAAATGATCAGACTAAGAAAATGTTTTCCAATAATAAGGCAATATAAAAATTAAACTTACATCACTTGCAATATCCCTGGAAGCTTTAGCTGCTTTTATGGACAAAGCATCTGACCGTAGATCACAGCCTTTTTTCTTCTCCTCTTCCCAGCCAGACCTATATATTTTCTGTTCCATAACAGAAGGAAACACAGGCAGATGTTTAGAATTTTTTTTTTCAAGGAAAAAAATAGAATGATGGATATCATTCAGAATTAAGCCAAAAATATGACCCATAATAATATAATGATATGCAAGTCCAGTCGAATAGTTAGCTTACATCACTCATGATGATTTGGTTGGCTCTGGAGAGGAGTATTTCTGGTGTATCAGGCATTACGTGAATGTCAGTCTTGTCTTTGTTCCATTTTTCTATATACAGCCTCTGAAATTAAAATAAAAAGTTTAAACAAATCACATTGTTGCATGTTGCCAAGTTATTTGCTTGCACATTTTGTACCATTAAGACACCCTGTCTCACTAGGCAAAACTAAATCTCTAATGATAAACATTTTATCATTGCTTTTGCTTCCTAAACTAAAAATATGCAATATTTTCTTTAAAAAAAAAAACTACTAAATATTAATTCAATGCTTAATTTCTTGATTTCACAAAGGGGCTATACAAACTCAAAATAATGGAATATAAATATTAGATTTTTTAAAAAAATAATTCAATCCTAACCGTTCGTTGAATTTCTGAATAAATTGTAATATGGACACTATTGCTATAGCAGATTGTGTCTCCGTAGTATTACCACTTACTACAACAAATAGTCATGTCATTTTCTTCTATATGGTTATTTTAATATATCTATTTTAGTAATTTACCTACTGTATCTTAGAGGATCCAGTTTTTTTACAATTAATATGACAAGAATTAAGAAGACTTCCCCCCCCCCTTTCAATTGACCTTTTATTCTATTTATTCATTGCCAAGCTGCCAGATGCAGATCTGAGCTCAAAAGAAAACCCAGGACATAAGAACAAGTAATATTAGAAAGAAGCCATATTCAAAACAATTTTGGCCACTACAGTAAATCAAGATATAGCCCTATTTATAGAGAACTTTCTCAGCATAATTCATGGATTATGCAGGCTCTTCTTTCAAGCAGGTTGGCTTGTTTTCCATCTGGTTTTTTTGCAATGGTTCTTAAAAAGCCATATTGATTCTTGTTTGTGCACATAGCTTATTGATCCCTGGTTTAGCTCAAAACTTCTTTTAATCCAGTTTACCATCATCCAGAACCTTCAAGAAAATTAAAACGCAAGCCGCAAAGACCATAATCACTCTCCATGCAGGTAACATCTAATTTAATTTAATATTTAGTCATCTTGAACAATTACCAGAGACAGATCTCATTACCACACCTTATGATAGCAAATTTATGAATATGCACTGTATGAAGAACTACTTTTCTTTATTATCGGCTAATTATTCATTCAATAAGCCATGACTAAAATTAATGAGCCATTGAAGCAGTAGAACTTCCAATAAATGCTTTTTACTAAGAATGAAGTACATCTTTACTGGGTCATTTGACTATAGTCCCTGAATCCTAATTTGATGTTCCTAGGAGATTTTGTTTTTCCTTACCTTATCCATGGTTTGTGCATTTTGTTTAGCCAACACCTGTTCCATGGCATCCATGTCAATGGTATACTTCAGTTTGTCTGGATGCTGACGATATTTGTTTTCGCTGAGAATTTGAGTGGCATTCTTTGCATTTTCAGCCTCCAGAGATTGAATTGGCACCCAGCCTAGTCCCTTCAGCCAGGTATTAAAGTCAGTTTTGTAAAGATTCTGGGGAGGGGTTGGGGAGCAGGGAGAAGAAATAACTTGATATGAATTAAATTGTCTTATTTTAGTGTTCATAAGATCCCAAAATAATTGTAGTTGTAGCATGGCCTAAAGAGCAAGCTTCATTCTTCATTCCATCAAAATGCTCACTGAAACGGTAGCTTTTGACCAAAACTGCAGAGAAAATCTTCTCTCCAGTTCAAGGAGGACATTGCAAATTGATATGTTCATTATTCTGAAAGTGAAGTCTATTCCCACTGTTTATGACTTCTAAAACTTATTTCTAACATTTATTCACGAACGTATGAAAACATATATAAATATTGAAACATCCAGCAGTGGCAGTCTTTTGATCATTTTTTTAATTGATCTTTTGCTAGTTTTTCCAAATGTAGGATTACTTCCTCTCCGTGCATGAAAAGATCGAAGGGTGATATACTGAAAGGCCAGTGGAACAAGACTGGCCAAAGTTCTTTTCCCTTTTACTGGCAGGACAGTTTTCAGCAGAGTTCCATTCTAGTGGAAGCAGAATGAAGTGGGATCCAACTATCTAAGTCTACGTAAGGGAACTTCCAATAAGAATGTGATGCATTTCACATTCTTCCAGTATTAAATGCCTCTGTAATTTATTAAAATCCATTCGTCCCACAGTTAATTGTGGCCATATGAAAAACTTTACACTTCCAGTAAACAGACTGGAACCTGTCTGGAAATAAACACATTCTTATGTCAGGTTAATCAACTGTATCTAAATTGTATTAATTATATTTTTAAAAAGCTGTCCTGGCCTTCTCCAAGCCATTAATTAGCCTCCGTAATCTTAGGCACAACGGTGTTAATAATTACGTACATCACTCTGAATCTGCATCCTGTTTCTTGACAATTCCATACTCATGGCATCAGGAAGAAGAGTGTAACTGTGCAGAGGTTGTCTGTAGTTTGTGTCAGTCACAACTTCTTGGGCTTTCTTAGCGGCCACTACACTGAATAGATCTAGAGGCAAGTTATATTTAGTTTTGCCGCTTTCATAGCCTTTTTTATATTCGCGTTCTGATTGTAGTTTTGCCACATTCATATAATGAACCAATTTAGGATCATCTTGCAGGCTACGGAAGCCAATTTGCTTTCCTTTTTCTTTCTCATAGGATTCCTTGTATTTGTACTAGGGAAAATCAAAACAAAGAGGTTTAAGCCATTGCAAAATGAGTAGTATCAAGTTAACTTAAACTATCCTGTGATAGAGAGTATCTCAATGCTGGGTATTTATTCCTACCCTTGCTTTGATTATTTTCTGGCTATCACCTCTTTCCCACTGTTCTTCTTCTTGTTGTGGTTAAAAATGTCACAACTGCATTCAGTTATTGTACACCAAACTAGAAAACTACATTCTCCCTTGTTGTTGTTGTTTTCATGTGCTACCTGTACTTCTCCAAGACCTTTTCTTCCAAACCCTGCTGTTTTTTGTTTTTTTGAAAGCCCCTTAAAAGATTTTATTAGGATTAACTTACATCACTGGCAATGTGGCGTGAAGATTTCGCGGCCACAATAGGAATAGCATCTGCTTTCAGGTTATAGCCTTCAGCAAGCCGCCTCTTCCAGTCTGCTTTGTAGACATTCTTAAAGAGAAGAAATCACTTTTCTTAAAGCCTCTAATTAAGTTCTAGCAGTGAAGATCCATGAATATTCTTATGTTAACATGAAAGGGTTTTTTTTTTAACTTGAGAGTTCCAATTAGAATTAAGATAATTTACATCCATTCTAGTGAACAAAACCTTAGTCTTTTTCCTACAAGTGGCTTAAAAAAAATGAAATGGAAAACCCAAGAATAAAATGAATCACCAATTTTGGTTTTCTAAAGATGAAGGTCCTACATCAGTTTATGTATTCATTTAGACAACAAAGAAATTGCCAAGTACTTACATCACTTATATTGTAGGCATTGACTTTTGCTTGAATAAACGCAGGTACATCTGGATCCAAATGATATGTGTGCTTCACTTTCTCACCTTCTATCTTATAGTTTATCTGAAAGAAAAAACAATTTATGCAACAAGTCCAAGTTTTAATTTAAAATTATGTTGCCCAAACTAGTATCTTCAAGGTATATTTGGACCATAACTCCCAAAATTCATAACCACTATGGTCAAATGCAATACAGTCTGGAAATTCTGGAAATCATAATCCCAACATATTTTAAAGGATTGAAAAGCCTCCTTTAGAATGGAAACTTGTACCCAGAGCACATAGGATAATAAATCCAATTTAGGCCTGTATAGCTAGGGATTTGCAAAATTCCTGAAAGTTTCATGGAAGAGCCTCTGCAGGAATTTCTTAGGTAAAGCGCAAAACTTTGAACCAGCCCAAGACTGCTTATAAATATTTTAGAATTCCATAGCACTTTTAAGACAATAACTTAAAAGTTGGAAATGACGTCCTTTGGGTTGAACTTACATCACTCAGCTGTTTGGTATTATGTTGAGCCAAAACCATCGGTATAGCATCCATCAAACTTGTAAACTTGAGTTTGTCTGGGTGCTGGCGATATTTGGATTCAGATATTGCCTCGCCAGCTTTTCTAACTTTTTCCATATCCAGGGAGCCCAAGGGACTCCACCCCACACCTCTTAACCAGTTGTTGTAGTCATCTTTGTAAGCAACCTGAGGAAAACCAAAAGGAGACTCAAAGCTCTGGAAGCATGGGGAAAGCCCTTCAAAGGATCAAGGAGTACATACAGTAGTTCCCAAGACAAGCATTGGCACCCCAATGGGATGCATTTATATTGCCTAAGTTAAACATTTGAATGTCTTTATTGTAACATAAGGTCTGCATAGGTAGGCAAAGTGAGAGACAAAATCCTGCATTTTCTGGCTATCTGATAATAGTATATTTATTTCTTTTAGACTGAGGCAAAAGCTCTTGAGAAAATGAGTATTGTTTTTCAGCCAACATTAGCATCCAATTTAGCATTCCATTTATCTCTGAGTTTGGAAGGCAAATCTACTGAGCACGAAAATACTGAAATGGAATTGGATATACACATTCAAGCAAAATCCATCACAATCAGAAAGCATCCCTTTCGAAAGGGAAAGGAGAACACAAAGTGAAATTCATGCAATCATTTCTTTGGCAACGCTCAAGGCAACAATTTATTTTTATATATGAATTCCAACTCAAACCCCAAAACGGGGTTCAGGTGTGCTTTCCTGTGAAAATTGTTACATTGGCACAAAGGGTATTAATTAATTTGTGTATCAATTCCAACTTGGTGTTCACATACCAAAAGTTAAGGGGAAAAGTGGCAAGTGAAGCCAAAAAAAGAGTATAAAGCTGACACTGGAAGAGAGATCTCAAATACAGAATGGTACTACCGTGTTTCCCCGAAAATAAGACCCTGTCTTATATTTTTTTGAACCACAAAATAAGTGCTTGGCCTTATTTTCGGGGATGTCTTATTACTTTGGGGTGCATGGAGCAAGATGGGCTTCTCTTGCTGTCTTACCTGATTGCCAACTCTGTCTCCCTAACCCTAACCAGGGGTGAGGACTGGCTACGCATGCATTTAAATATTTTCAGGGGGGCTTATTTTCAGTGGGGGGCTTATTTTAGCGCTCAAAAGCCCGATTGGGTTTATTATCAGGGGATGTCTTATTTTAGGGGAAGCTTGGCCAAATGAGAAGTGTTGGAGATGTAAATCCAAATCTTCAGTCTCTCCATGACCTGATGACCATAAGGGTGCAGGAGAGTATAGATAGAGAGTTAAGAATTAACAGATTAAAGAATTCACAGAGTTAAGAAATGATGATCTATTTGCTAATCTGATGTCACTTTCATCTTCCCAGGAGCATGCATGCGCATGTACACACAGAGAGAGAGACAGACATAGAGAGAGCGAGATACAGGCACATGCAATGTGATTCTCCTCTTGAAGAGATATAGCTAGCTAGATACCAAGTATTTGCCTGTTTGTAAATTTCCTGCAATTAAATCAATTAAATTAAATTAAATTAAATCTTTCTGTTATAACTCCTAAAGTTGCTTCACTGATCATTTGCAGGTGTAGAATGCTTTAGCTCCCAACAAAGAGCAGTTTACATGAATGACTCTAACATTCTCAACTGCTATCTCTTCCTCTTTAAATGAGGGTCCCAATTGTTTTGTCAAATGTGGCTCTAAAAAAATAGCCATCTATCACACTGATGAAGTTATCTGAAAAAAATGGAGTGCATCATCAGTGCAGATAGATTTCCCTTGCAAAATTAAGCAGTAGTTCCTCTGGGAATTAGAGATAATTAAGAATTCAAGGAACTGTCATATTCCCACACCTCCCCTTCCTTCTTTGGTAGCTCAAAAAGCCATTTTAATGACTTCAGCATCTTTAAGAATGATTAATCTGACCCTGTGGTTAAAAAATAAATATTTTCAAAAATAATGTATTCTTAGAAATGATTCTAGAAAAAAAAATACCATTGCTTGCTAGGTAAACTATGCTGTGTTGTCTCTAGGCAATTGTGACCTTTTAAATATTGCCCTACTTACATCACTCTGGATTTGCATCCTGTTCTTGGCCAGCTCCACATTCATAGCATCTGGCAGGTAGGTATAGTGATGGATCGGATGTTTGTAATTGACATTGGAGGCTACATCCTGAGCCTGCTTGGCAGCTTGGATACTGACCATCTCCACTGGTGTGTGATAGCATGTCTTGCTTTTCTCATAATCCTTCTTGTACTCACGCTCAGACTGCATCTTGGCCACATTCATAGAATGAACAAGCATAGGAGCGTCTTGCAAGTTTCGGAAACCAACCTGTTTTCCTTTAGTCTTTTGATAAGCTTCTTTGTATTTGTACTAAAGGTCCAGTCAGAGAGACAAAGAGAGAGATTAGTTAGGCCTGGATAGTGAGACTTGGTATACAAGCAGCTAAGAAAAGTGTCTGGATTAATTGGCAATTCAGTACTCATTTTTATATTAGTAATGGAGAAAAATAATTTTAGGTGAATCATTGACATGGACATGACAGGAGTCCTTCAAAAAAACATTCTCCTAGAGTAGAAAAAGTAAAATTAGGCCTGGGTACAGGCATAATTATGCCTGGATTATAATCATGAATTTCTGAAAGTTACTATTATAGTCTGTGCAAAAGAATACATACAGATTTCCAAACTGCTGGAAATGGGATAAAGTATATGGCATAATATTTAATTTTATCTATGTTGTGCAATAACCTGCTCCCATTTTTTTCCAGTAATTTTTAGCTCTTTAATAAGCAGCCACATCATTTCCACTAGACGAAACAATGACAGGTTCGCACCTGTCTTCAGTAGTGAAGAAGGAGGCTAAAGCAACAGAATGAGAGTGGCAAGATATTTTGCCAACAAAAACCTTTGAGCCTACAGTAAGGATAGAATGGTCTAAAATAGAGAAGATAATTTGTGAGAAAATACTTTAATCGTTTACATAGCAAGCTAATAGCAACTTTCATCATTCTGATAGTATATAAAGAGAATTTAGTAAGGATTACTTACGTCACTAGCAATGTTTCTTGAGGCCTTGGCATGAGTAATTGGAATGGCATCACCCAGTACATTGGGTCCTTTGGCGATGAGGTCCTGATAGCCATATTTATAATAATTCTGGAAAAAAGAGCATCTTACTGATTTAACAAGTCATTTTAAGTCATTACTGTTGATTAACTTAGAATCCAATAGTCCATACAATGCAATTATCTGGACTTTCTGACTTTCAGTTAGCTTTTCTGGATTATGCTTGATCTAACAGGTTTCAAACCATGGCTAGTCATGTCAGCACAGCCTCTATTGATATGACAGTCAATGTTTGACCCCCTCCATTTCTTGTTTCCCTTCTCCCAATAGGAAAAAAAGAAAATTACTTATATCATGCACAGCATCAAGTGATAAACAATGATATATCACATGCCAAATTATGTTGACTATTTGATTTTCAGAATATCAGAATAATATTTATTATAAAACTCTGCATTATTTACCACAGTATAAATTATGCACAGCCTTTGAATAGTCACTTACATCACTGATATTAGTTGCGTTATATTTGGCCTGGATAAACTGAGGGGCATCTGCAGGCAAATTATATGTATGCTTCATTTTTTCCCCGGAGGATTTGTATAAAATCTGAAAATCAAGGAAACAAGACAATAATATATCCTGATGTTTCTTAACTCGACAGTTGAATTTACATATTACTTTAGTGCATAAGACTGCAGCCTATGCACACTTACTTAGGAGCCACTGAAAGCAGTTGTACTTCTTTCCATGGGAGAAGAGAATGGCCATAGGAACAGGTTATAACAATTGTCCTTAGAATCAGTTACTACATTTCCATGTGTACTTATTTGTCATTAAAAAAATGTTGCTATAAGGTAGCTAAGTTGAATCAACTAACAATTATAATTATAACAATTATAATTAATCAGTCAGCAACTTCCAGATCATTGGAAAACCCACCAGATCCTGGTAGGTTTATTAGCAGAACAAAGATATCTGAAAAAATTAGATGTAAGAAAACTAAACTTTTAAAGAGGAAACACCTAACATCCTTCAGTCTCAAACAAATGACTCTGACTATTACTATTAGAGCTACAATCTCAGCCCCAAGCACTTGAGTATATGCTTATACTTAATGTTTATTCAATAACTAAAAATAAATTATTTCAAAATACTATTAATAGAATACAAATCTATTATTTAGCTATTAAAATTAGTCACAGCAATACCGAATTTAGTGGAAAAATTCTGAGATATTTACTCTTGCTTTCTAATTATGTTGTTAAAGCTGTTGCACTGATTTTTTTTTTTTAAACAAAGTGACAATACAAATGATTGCAGAATCTGTAATTTTTTCTTCTACAAGAACATTTTCAGGTATTACATCCAGGCCTATTTTGTTTAAAAACAAAATACCTTAGGATTGTATTCATTTATTCAATTTATGTGGCTGCCCATCTTTACCATCGTGACTCTGAGCTAGCTAACTAAGAACATTTACAAACGTAATATAATAACACAGCATAAAGAACAAATGGCAACTGGAGTTAAAACAAAAACACCTATCTACCATAAATTGAATGAAACCTTCACAGGTCCAACTAATGATGAAACCTATATCTGGAACACAACCTTATCTTCAGGACTTTCCGAAAAATCATGAAAACCGGTGCCAATCAAATCTCCAGGGGACAATGTACCATCAATAATACCCTGAACTCTGTTTTTGTATATATTTTTCCAGTAGATTCATTTGATATTATAAGCCTTTGGTTATCCAAGTAACTTGGGTGGTACTTTATCATGCCAAGGGAAGAATGCACAGACTTTGGGATCTGACATAGTGATGTGAAGGTGGTTTTTGAAAATGTGGAAGGAGCAGATAAGTTCTGAGTCCCTTAGTATTGTGAGCAGATATTTTGTAGACATGGTGAACTCCATAGCGTATTGGGGGGGGGGAGGCAAAGATAGAAAAAGTTTGCTGTAGTGATTAATAATCAGGGCTAAAAATTGAGGGGCTGGGATTTCTAGTTCCATTGGAGGCACAAATTTGGATAACTATGGGTCAGTCATTGTCTTTGAGCTTAGAAAGAAAATAATGATAAACTCTTTCTGAAAACTTTAAAATAAATTTGCCAGGAGTCAACAATGATACAAAAGAAACCCACATGCACAACCCCATACCCTTCCTAAATAGGACATTCTTTTACACTCTTCATAAAGCAAATACTAACATGCAAGATGAAAATAAATAGAATAGAAAAGGGAAAAATTGCTAGCCACGTTTGCATAATTATTAAATACAAGGTTCAATTTCTTTAATTTCATTCATTCATTCATTGGATTTAGAAGACTCTCCAACTCCGTAAGACTTAGCATTTCACCTATCTTTCCAAAGCTTTACTCACATCACTGAGCTGAAGTGCATTCTGCTTAGCCTGGACCATGACGGGAGAATCCACAATACTGGTAAATTTAATAGTGTCTGGATGCTGTCGGTACTTCTTTTCGTTTAGAGCCTCTCCTGCTTTTCTTGCTTTCTCCGCTTCAAGGGAACCAATTGAGATCCACCCAATTCCTTTCATCCAGCTATTAAAATCTGTTTTATAAAGATTCTGAAGAAAGAAAAAAAGAAAAAAAGAAAAGAAGGAAGGAATGAAGGAGGGAGGGAGAGAGGGAAGGAGGGAAGAACTGATTAGTTTAAAAAACTTCTTTTCAAATTACATTTATCTGAACACAAATGTCTCGGTAGACTTACATCACTCTGAATCTGCATCATGTTCTTAGCTCGCTCCACACTAATATCATCTGGCAATAACGTATAATTGTGCAGGACATTCTTGTAATTGGTATCGCTGACAATTTCTTGGGCTTTCTTAGCAGCTACAACATTCACCATATCAAGTGGAATGTTGTATTTAGTCTTGCTTTGCTCATAACCTTTCTTGTAGTCCCGCTCTGACTGCATCTTGGCCACGTTCCTATAATGGACTAATTTGGGGTCATCTTGAATGCTCTGGAAGCCAATCAGTTTGCCTTTGTCTTGTTCATAGCCTCTCTTATATTCAAACTGTCAAAACAAGATTGAGAAGGAGATTTATTTCCTGATGAGCATCATATAACCAATACTACAAAAACCAATGCTGAAAACAAAAAGACAATAAAGTCAAAATGAGCAGAAAAGTGTCTACTTTCCAGATTGAATGCATGCATTTAATAGTGCCAGAAGAACTGCAACAAGTGACAGCATATAAAGTATGCTTTTGGTGTACTGGTGAAAACTCCCATGCATTTGCAGAATTGTGTTAAATTCTGTGTAAGTAGAATTCTATAGATGCCATTGGCATTTCATGATCAAGTCTGTTCACAGTACGCTCAATAATTGCAACAATTGTATAATATTATTAATACTGATGATAGTAGTGATAGTAGTAGAAGTAACAATAATGGATTGGATCAACTAATATTTAAGACAATGTGAAAATTTGGTTGTGGTTAATTTATTTGATTATAATTCCCACTTGATTCACTGGGAATTAAATGGAATCAAAGTCCAGCATCACCCTATGCCCTTTCATTTGGCATTTATATCCCATTGTCTATGGTAGGGTTTGATCCAAGGTTAAGATTATGAGATTATAGTGGCAATTCTCAGATTTTTTTTTTTAATCAAGTTTTATTGATTTCCCCCCCCCCTTCACCTGCATATTTTATGAACAGAGTATTGCCCACATCGTAACTTATACAGTTTATCATATTCAAATACATTTTACTCAGTTACAATTTTTTCCAAAATTTCCTTTTTCCATTTTTTGATCATGTCTTAAAATTTCTATGCTTATTTGTATAAACAACATCTTTATTCGACCTCAAATTCCAATTTTTATGTTTTAACTCATATTTACTCTCTTTTACTTTTTAATAACTCATTAGTGTTATTAATCCTAGTGCATTTATGCATGTTCAGGGTTGCCTTTCTTCCATTTTATCTTTTTTATTGTCCAGTAATCTTTCTTCTCAATCTCTTTCATCTCCTTCCCTTCTTTCCTTTCTACTTTCTTCTTCCCTCTTCTCCTATTCCTTCTCTACTTCCCCTCCTTTCTCCCTCTCTTCCTCTCTTTCTTCCTTTCTAACCCTCTCTCCTACTCTTATTTCCCTTCCTTCCTCCCCTCTTTCCTTTCTTTCCATTCCTCTCTCTCCTTCTTCCTCCCTTCCATCCTTCTACTCCTCTTTCGTCTCTCTCTATTCCTGTATTCATTTTCAATTTTCTATTTTCCACTATGGTGTCCAGGCAACCCCGACTTTTCTTTCATTTATTTTCTCAAAATTCCCCTTATCTTTTAATTATTAACAATGTATTTCAACTTATTCCATTTTTATCTTAAATTGCAATTCTCAGATTTTAAGAACCGTAGCACTGTTACAGAATTTGCAACTGCGATCGAGGTACAGTAAGATAATACAAATGTTACAGTCTGAGAAAGGTAAAGCAAACCAAGAAACTAAACTATTGCACTGATATATTAGTAATCAAAAGTATTTGAACACCACTAGTTAAATATCTGAAGCAGCTTACTATGATTATAAAACAGAATAAAATGGAGGGGAGAGAAGAGAAATAATTGAAGCTATTCATGGAAAATAATAAATATAAACTATTAGAAGAGTTACCAGCTCGGAAAGAGACTCATGAAAAGTTAAAGATTGGAAAGGCTCCTGAAATGAATCAGTATTGGGGCCTGGCAAGTTATAGATAGGAAGGCATTCCCGTCTGCAAAGGCTATTTATTTATTTACTTTATTTGTCAAGCATGTATAAGATAACAGATATAAGTATAAACACGATTATGAATACAGGAAATGGTTACGAAGTAGGATAGGGATGGTAGGCACGTTGGTGCGCTTATACACGCCCCTTACAGACCTCTAAGGAATGGGGTGAGGTCAACAGTAAACAGTCTAAGGTTAAAGTTATGGGGGTTTGGGGATGAAACCACAGAGTCAGGTAGTGCATTCCAGGCATTGACCATAACAAAGATGCAAATGATGTAGTGAGCTAATTGAAAAAGACAAGGCACAGTGCTGTTCAAGTTCTGCACTCTGAAGTCCCATGAAACCGAAAAGTTAAAAGATATTCTTAACGCAAGAGTTGTCAAAGTCTTGTTCCCAAATGGCTGCCTGATAGAGGCTCAGCCACTATTTAACATGTTGAGGGTGTTGAAATGATGGCTGGTAAACTGTACAAATCAGTAAATGCATTACAAATAGATTTGTTTGTGTGTTAGTTTGTTTGTTTATTAAATGTATATGTCACACATCTCACTAGCCAGAGTGACTCCAGAAAAGTACCACTCTTTTCTGGGATTGGTTTAATTCAGAAACCGGTCCACTAGAATGCAGGTGATGTAGCATGGAGGGGCTTTTTCTTAGTTTGTTGAACTAGGGTAAAGTCCTAAAAGTGAATTACTTGGAATTCCCTTTGCCCCCAAGTAAACCACTCTTATGATGGGCATACTCACATTACTGGCAGCCTTTGTGGCACTTTTAGCTGCTCTAATGGGGATGGCATCACTCCTCAGGTCATAGCCCCTCAATTTCAGGTCTTCCAACCCCAGTTTGTAATAAGTCTGAAAGAGAATGGATTTATTGAGTCATCAATTGTCCACCAACTACATGTGCAGTTAAAGTTCCATTTTAAAAATTGTCCAAAGCAAACTTACATCACTGATATTGTAGGAGTTAACCTTTGCCTGGATAAATTGAGGCGCATCTGACGGGAGGTTATAATTGTGAATTATTTCTTCATTTTTGGCTTTATAAAGTACCTGAAGAGGAACCAAGTGTGCAAATCAGTGTGACATCCAAAACCAAAAAACAAACATTATAATTTATTACAATTCCAAATTACAGGTTTGGTTTTAATTTAGAAGTATAGGTTACGTTTGATCAAGAAACCTTAATCTTTTAAGGGTTCTATGACCTGCAGCAAATTTATAATGCAGTTACTCCAAATGTTAACAAACATACAGACATCACCCATACTTACATCACTCCGCTGGGCTTGGTTGATTTTAGCCTGAACCACAGTAGGATGATCTTCAATTTGTGTAAATTTAATAGTGTCTGGAGGCTGACGGTATTTTTTCTGTTTATGAAAAAAACAAATCAATCTCATTTACTGAATTTTTCCATTGCTTCCTTCTAATCATTATCTACCACTTCACTGAAAATCCACGTTAAAGATTTTTTTTTAAGTCCAAGTCTTGAAAGATTTTTAAAAGTAATCAAGGCCGAAAGACTTCGATGAATCTAAAATGTTAACACTTTTTCTATGTAAAACACTTATTCTACCCCAAGAATTGGGTTTCGATGTTGTAATGAATTAATTAGAAGCAGGCAAATAAATAAAGTCCTCCTAAAAGAAGTGTAGTCAATTTTTATACCTACTGGGACACAATTAACCACTTTATACATCATATTGTACCACATTATGGCTTAAGAGTGATGGAGCAAAGCAGAACTAACTACAGATACTTGGTTTCGTGGATAATTTAACCAACTACATGAACATATGACTTCAGTTTGTTTCTATTGCTATAGAAAAGGGAAGAGAAGGAGAAAGAGAAAGCAAATTTCACACAGCAATCTAAGTTGCTTGTCTTTTTCAGAAATTTCAGTCCAGACTGCAGTAAATTGATAACAGAATAGGACTGGTGCTCAATCCAGACTTCAAACTGATTGGTCTTTCCCCTACTTCTTGTCCTTCCCATCTGCTTAAGGAAGGCAGGGCTCAATGGCTTGCTGGACCATTCTGCTAGTGTCTTTCCTTTCCTTTGAGAGACTACTCCCATTTTACTAGTCCCCTGCTTTTCCCTTGGTTTCCCGATGCCTGCTCACATAGATGCCTTCATGTTCCACTCCTCTGCCCTCCCATTATCTCCTTTAACACAGAACCCTTTCATTTCTTTTTTCTTTTCCTTATGACACCACTGTGGCTCTGATGCCACGGTAAGGAAACCAATAGCCAACAGTTGTCCTTTCATTCCTACAGCCTTCTGTATTTCACAGAAAGTATTTAGCTAAGAAGAAGGTTAGTTCAGTTCCAAAACAAATAACAACATTCATATGTTGTAACATAAAGATTTTTTAAAAAAACTAAAGGGAAGATATTTTTCTCAGTACCAGTGGGCTAAGAATGGGAAAGCCTGGGCATAAAGCAAATGGGAGATATAAGAGGTGAATGATCTTCTAGGATTAATAATCTTTTATGGACTTTATGGGCCTTTTTTGGATTTTTATAATACTAGATGACTGTAAAAACCAACAACTGCCCACCAGCAGAGAACACAAAAGCCAAGGAACTAAAGGTGGAAAGCCTGCAACTATAGGAGGGAAGGTAGAATGACAGATCCTGCAGCCAATCAAACCTGGAGCTGCTGCTAGATCAGCATGAATTGCTGGAGAACATCTGCTCTACAGAGCGTAAGTCAATTCTGATTAGAAAACAGAAGTTTTTAATTGAAGCAGAGAAATACAGGTTGTATAATTTCAGTAACAAGATTATGGATTTCAAGAATATAAGCAAGTAATTCAGCATCAGTGGCATCTCACACTGGATTGATGCCACTGATGCTGAATTACTTGCTTATATTCTTGAAATCCATAATCTTGTTACTGAAATTATACAACAAACCCACTTTTCTAACAGATATGACCTGAAGGTTATGGGTTACAATGTTCTAAATTTTATTTGTACCAGAACATTGTCTTAAGTCTACAAATCTGCCTTCTGACTGACTGTAACTGCTGGAACTGCACTTACGTGACTCTTCTTTAAATATGTGCAACTACTGGTTTACCCCTTGGGTTGAAAAACAGTGTGCAAAACGTGATAAGTGAAAGGGTTATTGATTAGACTGGGGATTCAGTGCATAGTCCTTTTTAGGGTATCTGATTTTTTTTTCTCCATTTAGCTATAATTAAATATGGAGAACCCCACCGAGCGGAGCAATGACCTAAAGGTGCAGACTCTCATCTCACATTCAGGAGGTTAAGAGTTCAATTCTAGGTACCGACAGAGGTTTTTCTGTTTGGGCACGAAAAGAAAATATCTGCTGCAAACTCTGCATAGGCATCAGGTAGAGCATCCAGTCAGTAAACACTCAGCTCCCTTGAGTTGTCCTGACTCCACACCGATACAAGGGATTACAGAGTTGTTAAAAGAGAAAAAAAAATATGAAGAACCCCATAACTAACCTGAAATAACTCTGGCTTTCTTTACTTACCTCGCTTACGTATCCTGAAGTTCTTTTTGCTGTTTCTGCATCCAGGGATCCATAAGGTATCCAACCAATTCCTTTCATCCAACTGTTGTAATCAGCTTTATATTCATTCTGGAAAAGACCATAATGAGTTTAAAAATGGGAAATTCTTGCCTTCAGGTTCATGTGACAGTTTATTCAAGCTGTCCTATATGTGGATGGAACATTCTTTAAAAAGGTAGCCAACAGAAACTATAATTCATGAATTAAAACTAGGATGATAATGTAATTGCCAAAAACAAAATGTTGAAATTATTCCAAAACTGGTGAAATGTGCTTCATTAAATAATGGCACAACCTAAATAAAAGCAGGATCAGTTTTGAAAGGTGCTTGATCTATAAGGTCCATCTGGAAAAATCAGACCTGTAGTAAACTATACTAAGACATTTTTTAAAAAAACACATCCTGGGATAAGAAAGTATCTGTATAATCACTAGAAGCTGAACTCAGTTTGAAAGCAACACTTAGCTTTATGTAATAGTTAGAATTTCAGATATGGGCAGGAATAGTATAATATTTTTAGAAGTTCTCTGAATTCCAGATTATCCTTTACAAGCAATAAGATATTGTGAATACATATTATCTCTGTTATACAGACAAGCTGCAAAACATTTTATAGTTTTAAGCCTTTCTTCAGTTCTATTTTATACCCCAAGGAACATTTATTGAAAATTATACTGAAAGCAAGTTTTTAAAATCAATTATCAGGTTCAGAACTCAAATCTGTTTATCAATTCAAATCAAACATGCAATCAAACTGATCTGAGTTTCTGAACTTTTTCAGAAAAATAGCTTCAGTGCATGCATGGAACATTCATAATTACTGAACTGATTCAAATACACTATTTGACTAAGTGATATAATTTGAATAATCAAACTGATTTTAAACGTCAATTTGATTTGGACATGTCACTGAACAGTTTTGAATCATATCCTTGAATTTAATCTTTGTACTGTAGAGTCCTAGATAACAGTTACCTATTCTTTTCAAATTACAGAATTTCTTTTCAGTCTTTAAATCTATTCTCTTTTTCACAAATATTCATCAGTCTATATTTTAATATTTTAAAGCATCCTTCCCTAACTGATGCTTTATGGATAATTACGGGCCAGCATATTTTCAAGACAGCTGATGGCCACCTTAGGTTTTAAAGTCAGATATGCTGAACAAATGTCTGGGACTTATATTCCCAACAAACCTGGAGGACAGCAGTTAGGGAAGGCCAAAATAGACAATCCTCAATTGGGTTTCTTTCTGCCACAGTTGTCAAACTCTGGAAAAGGCTTATTCCAGAGGCGCAATGGCTCTGGCAGTAGCAGTGGCTAGAATGCAGTACTGCAGGCTACTTCTGCTGACGGTTGGCTGCCTGTAATTTGGCAGTTTGACTCTCACCAGGCTCAAGGTTGACTCAGCCTTCCATCCTTCCGAGGTCGATAAAATGAAGACTCAGATTGTTGGGGGCCATAGGCTGACTCTGTAAACCACTTAGAGAAATGTTATTGCTATTGCTATGGAAATACACTGCCAGCTCTCTTTTCTGTATGAAGTATTCTACAGTTCAACAATGCTAGGTTTGAACAGACATTGCTACTTACGTCACTTAGTATAGTATTAGCCTTCCTGGCCAGTTCCACATTAATACTATCAGGAGGATAGGAGTAATTATGGATGCGATGCCTGTAGTCTGTATCACTGATGATCGCCTGGGCTTTCTTTGCTTGTACAACAGGAATCATATCCAGTGGTGCTGTGTATCTGGCCTTTGATGCTTCATAACCTTTTTTATAGAGCAGCTATGATACAATTAATACAAGTCATTAACCACTTGAAGTTGGAAAAAAAAGCCCAGTTCTTTGTAAAATGTGGGTGATAATCCCTCTACAATATCCAGTGGGTATGCTAAAAACAGGCATAGCTTATTTAAAGAATTCTTTTTTCTGCAATACGAGAAGGTCTTCTGAAATGATTACAGTCGTATGCAAGAAATAGATTAGGTTCGGATTATGATGACTGTCAAATAAGTCAATGTCAATAAGTATATGCACTTCTGAATATATGGCCAACTTATGCTAAAAATTTGGTGCATCTACTGATAACCTAATATTCACTTATTTTTTGTATTTCATAAGCATTCAATAGCCCAACTATTATTTTTATTAACATTTACATTTCCTCATCATTTTGTTAGGCAATTATAAGAACCTACTTTCCTTCAAGGGTGTATTATTATTTCCCATCAGAGGATTTAACACTCTGAACTTGCTCATTATGTTTTCAAAATTAGAGATCAGTGGTTCTTTATTAAGAATTCACTGAATGTAAACTTTACCGAAAGGGACACTGTAAAGAAATAATTTCTGAAAATGGTTTTATATCTAAATAAATCAACATTTTTCAGAAAATTCAGCATATCATCAACAAACCACATATTATTTGGTTTATCTGTACTTACATCACTCTGTTGCTTGCCCACTTTTTGGCAATGTATCATTTTGGGATCATCTTCAATACTCAGAGCTCCAATTAACTTGCCTTTGCTCTGTTCATAACCCTTTTTGTATTCAACCTGTATGGTCACAAGACAATAATGTACTTTGGTATTCTAAAAACCTGACTGCAAATGTAAATCAATCCAAGATCTACCTTAACTTCTGTGTAACACTTACATCACTTGCAATTTTCTGCTTGGCTTTTGCAGCTAGAATTGGAATGGCGTCCATCTTGATGTCAAATTTATTTGCTTTTGATTGATCCCAGTCATACTTATAACAATTCTAACCCAAGGAAGAAGAGAAAAATACATGAACAAGTCATAATATGAAATCCAAAATGTATTACATATAATCCATATATTTATTTTACGGAGTGCATAACCCTATAACTGCATAACTATTTCAATGTGCATGTTATTATGAGTAGACTAACAGAATAACAGACTAGAATAATGAGTAGAATAATGAATAGAATAATCTTTTTTGGCCAATCTTTTAACCCACAAGATTTCAAGCTCTTTAACATCCACTCAGCAAATGTAGAATTTGTAGAATAAAGGAGAATATGTAGAATAAAGTAAGCCCTTTATGAGATTAACATTACTTGATATTGCAAGGGTTGTCAAAGATATGATCCAAACAATCTAAGATCTAATTTCAGGACATCAGTCTAGAATGAAGCTCTTTGTTGTACTCCATGTACCCTAGAGAATCTTTCTTCAAAGCTGGAAAGCAGTGATGTCTCTAGAATAATTGGGTTTTTCTATCCATAGTAAATAATTAAACATTTATTAAATAAGGTCTTTTCCTTCATTGGTTTTTCAAGTGAATCTCTGTCCATGAACTCTCACATAAGAACACACACATACACACTTAACATTCGCTGTGATTTCTTGGTCTTCAAAGCCTCCTAGAACCTCAACAGTCTCTTTCCCAAGCATGTTTCTTCTTGCCAGCACCTATAGACTCTCCTAAATATCTATTTTGATAGTTTTCTTTTCTCTGTTCTTCATTGATATCTGTTCATCATTCGTCCTCTTCAGTATCTCATTTCTTAATTCATCATTGGCCTTTCCCCAAAGCTGATGCCACTCACCAAACTAATTAGAGGTGACGACAGTTGATTATGAAGATAATCTAAATGGTTATTGTAGTTCTACACTTCTAAACTAAACTAATCTCCTAGCAGGTGTTACCTGACAATGAAATATATCCTGTTTTATGCCTTATTATCCTCACTATCACGAATAGCTTTATGATTCTCCTCAGTAGCTTGCTTTTTTTTAGCTGTGAAAGTATAATTCATAAGACTCTTACATCACTGATGTTGTAGGCATTGACTCTGGATTGGAGGAATAAGGGAGCATCTGGAGGGATAGAACATCTGTTCTCAGCTTCATGTTTGGCTTTGTAGTTCAACTGAAATGTAAAATGAAAATTACATTAAACATTTTCTGTTGGAGGACTGCAATTAAGCATGCTAGCATAGGCTGTTAATGCCTGAGCAAAATAAAAGGGAAATGCTAACCATTTAAAGTAAAATAATTTACAGTGGTACCTTGGTACTCATCTTTAATTAGTCCTGGAAGGCGTGATGAGTACTAGAAATGATGAGTATCACACAAATTTTTCCTATATGAAATAATATAGTGAGTCACAAGGCAGACAACACTGACAAGTTCCAGCTTGTGCATTGAGTACTAAACAAATGATGTGTACTGGGACAAAATTTTCATATCAAAATACATTGAGTACCAAATTTGATGGGTTTCAAAATAGTTGAGCACCAAGGTACCACTGTACTTTAATAACCATCACAAAAGAAAGGCATAGTATAAATCAAGTAAATAAATATGTTTACACTGTTCAGTTAATTCAGGAAAGGCTACATCGATGTCAGTCAACATAAAGATATGACTGGACTTTTGTTTTCATGAACACAACAATAACAGATCCCCATCTGCTTTCATAACATACATCTTTTGAGAATTAAAAATAGGGAGCATTACCACAAAGCAGTGCAAAAATAGATTTTCTATGTTAAAGCAACATTAACAACCTATACATCCCTGCTGATTGATTACAAGCTCAGCTCTTGTTTTCCCAATTATATTACTATTTATTTCATTGACTCTGGCATTAAATATGTGCAAAAATATACAAGTTTGGAAACAAAACATTCCAAGGAATAGTGAACTATTCCATTATTCCTTTTGACTACTATGGATTTGGTTGTTCCAGAGATGATCCAAATAAAATTTCAGAAATAAATATTCTGGAAGAAGAAGTAATTTGTGATGTTCCCAGCATATCCTACCTCACATTTCCATAAAATTTACATTAAGCTTTTGGATTACCCTCAGGATGGCTGGAATGGTATGGTCTAGAACAGACCTAGGCATTTTATGGCCCCTGGGCCACATCCAGCCCTTTGGCTGTCCCTGTTCAGCCTCTGTGGGAAAATGAATTGCTCACCCCTGATTTAGAGAATAATGAGACCTTCTGATATTCTTCAAAATGTTATGTTCCTTGCATGGTATGTTTTGAAAATCATAAACAAGAACATTTTCGACAGCCAGGTAATAAAGCTACAACTTCATGAATAGAAAACCATTACTAGAAGAGAAAGCATCTACAAAATAAGACCAGATGGGACTTCGTTAGAGTTGCTAGGTTACTCACATCACTCAGCTGCTTGGAATTAATTTGTGCTTGTACCATAACCAGCGAGTCTGTCACAGGGGTAAACTTGATCTGACCAGGATGTTTCTTGTATGCATGCTAGACAAATGAGGAAACAAAAGATAATTTACTTTTTAGCGTATATCAAATTACAGTTCTACTTTGCAGTATCTACAGAAAAATATTTTTTTAAAAAAAATTCTAGCATATTAATATGGTCCATTCATTCATCAACAATATGTCTAAACCCACTGCTGTTTAGAAATCTTAAAGCCTTCTGATTATATATGTGTGTGTGTGTGTGTATACATATATACATACACACACACACACACACACACTGCTCAAAAAAATAAAGGGAACACAAGCAGAAGACTTCCGAGATCTGAATGAATGATTCCCTTTATTAAATACTTTGTTCGTTACATACAGTAGTTTTGTGTTCCCTTTAGTTGTTTGAGCAGTGTATAAACTACTGTATGTAAAGAATAAAGTATTTAATAAGGCTATTTCATTCATTCAGATCTCGGATGTCTTCTACTTGTGTTCCCTTTATTTTTTTTGAGCAATATATATATAGAGGGGGGGGATGGTCTCCAGGGGTAGGGGTGCACTGTAATATTTGCTTTTTTCCCCTTTTTTTATTATTTAGATGTATTATTTGTACTTAAAATATTTTTTTTAAAAAAAATAGTTAATTCCATTCTAATGCCAATAAAACTATGTGGATGGATGTCTGCAGAGGGCAGGAATGTCTAACAAGAGCCCTCACGTTCGTATGAGTCAAGACCAATCCAAGGAAACATACATTAGCATTGTAATATTAAAGTTTATCTTAAAAAAAAAAAACCTTCAGAAATTTTTTTTAAAGACTCTGGACTACTGTAGATATAAATATAAAATCTAACAGTAACAATGACTTACATCTTTGCACACGTCCAGCTTCTTTATGGCTTCATATTCTTGAGTTATGGTTTGAGGGAAATAGCATTTAGCCTTTTCGTCTTCATAGTCTGCCTTATAGTTTTTCTAGAAGAACCACCAGAAAACATCATAAACACCATGAACCGAACAACAAAAGGAAAAAAATAGAGGAAAATAGGTACAATTCATACTCACATCACTCTTCATAGCTTCAATTTTCATGCAATGTGCTTGATAGGGGTCCTCAGAAGTGCCTATGTATCGGCCCAGGACATTGGCTACATAAGGCTCTTTGTATTTCACCTGTGGAGAAACACAATCACAAGTTGCAACAAACCAAGCAAGACTATGTCCGGAGCAGAAGCAAAGGAGAAATATTCACCACACTTACCCCACTAAAGTTCTTAAGAACATTGTCCACTTGATACTGTGGAGTCTCACAATAGTTAATGCTTACTCCTTTTGCTTTTTCATATAGTTCCTTATATAGTCTCTGCAAGAGTGGGGGGGGGAGAATGGACAAAGGGTTATAGGAGATGACGTTGCAAATATTGTTCCTTCTGTGTCTGCCTGGCTTCCCACTTACACATTTCTGTTTCCATTTCATCCTGAAATATACATCACAATGCATTCCAAAAGATTTCATCCAAATTTACATTCTGAATCCATGATTGGGATGGAAGCATAAGTACATATTTTATGTATTAATTTATTTTTGCATACATTTGTAAACCCACCCAAGTGAAACAATTTGACTCTGGACAGCATACAACAAAAGTAAGATTAACAAAAAAATATAACTATAAGAAAGAAAGCTCAGCACATAAAATATAAAATAGCAACCAAATATTTTAAAAAACCAACCAAAAGGGAACTGGGCCATAATCACCTAGAAAATAAAATCATGTAATCTGGATTAAACCCATGATCTGTATGGTTAAATAGGTTAATTCCCACAATGCCCTGAAGTTTGTTTATGAGAAATCTATGATAAATTCTAATGGAAACAGTGACTGTACTTTAAGTTAGTTTAACAATGGTTGCTATGAACAGTCCATTTGGACGTCTTTCAAATATGGATGTCCCATTTAGGTCATTGATGTTTTAACATGTTGATGTTCATGAATTAATAGCAATAGCACTTAGACTTATATACCGCTTCACAGTGCTTTACAACCCCCTCTAAGCGGTTTACAGAGTCAGCATATTGCCCCCAACAATCTGGGTTCTCATTTTACCGACCTCGGAAGGATGGAAGGTTGACTCAACCTTGAGCCAGTGGGAATCAAACTGCCAAACTGCCGGCAGTCAGCAGAAGTAGCCTGCAGTACTGCGATCTAACCACTGCGCCTCCATGGCTTATAATGTTACTCTATTTCAAATACTTTTTCATCAGACAATTGTGGAATCCTTGCTGTTCTCTGAGCAAAGTTGTTTGCCTACAGATGTTTTGTTACCAGTCTGAGCTACTGATATTCAGTTCTATTGGTGTCATCAGACAATTCACTATTTAATATAACTGTGAATTATATTAATTATATAAATATACATTACAAAATTGGAAGTTCCCAAATTTGATATAGTCATAAAAGATTATAAGAGTCATAAAAATGTTAGCAAATGTTACTGAAGCTCTAGAATAGAGGGAGTCAAAAAAAGGTTGTGCTGCATCATCACAAAGGTTCCAACCTGCCACACACCCAATTTTACCATATTTTGGCCTTACTTACATCATTTTGCAGTTTCCCTACTTTCATAGAATGTAAAATCTTGGGATCATCCTGGACACTCAACGCTCCAATAAGCTTCCCTTTGCTCTTTTCGTAGCCTTTCTTGTACTCAACCTACAGGGGGATTTTGGAATAAAATATTTTCATAGGCTGCAAACTTTGCATTCAAATTGAAAGCTAAATATTACTACTCTGTGCCATACTTACATCGCTCGCAATTTTTTGTTTTGCTTTAGCAGCCAGAATCGGGATAGCATCCATTTTGATATCAAATTTCTTTGCTTTCGATTGATCCCAATCATACTTGTACCAATTCTAATCAAGAAAGAAGAGGAAAATAAAGTGGATCAACTGAACTAGGAATCAGGAGGATAGGTCTTTTTTTTTTAATCAAAAACCATACCTCAATTTGATTCATTTTGAAAATATTCTTCAAGATACGGACAACAATTGTCATTTCTAACCAACTGAACAATAAATTCTAATGTTCTTTATGCTTCAATAAAATACCATCAGGAAATAGAATCGCCTTTAAATATTTGAAACTTTCACAAAATGAGTCCATTATAAGATGGATCTATGTGTACAGATTGTTTTGGCAATCTATTCCATACTAATAGGACAGATTTAGAATGTTTCTATCTATCATCTATCTATCTATCTATCTATCTATCTATCTATCTATCTATCTATCTATTTATCAACAAGGATATAGATATAAATATATACAGACACTTAGACATAGAGAAAATACGTATCTTCATTTAATGATTATTTTGTTATAGATACATCTGCTCAAATATACCTGTTACTTCCCTGTACTTCACTTCCCATTCCTACTTATAACCCAGACTCTTTTCTAGTAATTCCTGTGATTACAGTCACTCATGTTCTAAGTTAGGGATCAGCAACCTGGGGCTCTGGAGCCATATCTGGCTCTTTCACCCCTCTGCTGCGGCTCCCTGCCACTCAAAATATGTGTCACAGCTGCCAATGTGTGACACCTGCCGGCATACAATTTATTGAGCTTTTCAACCCCTGGTAGGCCAACCATGGATATATCCAAGAAAAGAAAAGTTTCAAAAGAAAACAGAACGTTTAATTCAACTACATATACTAGTTTTGTGGCCACTCAAGAAATAGTCAGGCACAGGAAGGGTTTTGTAGCTCCCGGTGTTTTCTTTTTTGTGTGAAACAGGTCCAAATGGCTCTTTGAATGTTTAAGATTGTAGACCCCTGTTCTAAGTATTTGTGAGATCCTTAGTACCCAACTTCCTTCTTCTACATCATTTCTATTTCTATTGTTTCTCCTGCCAAATATGCACAACACATTCCTATATGTGTTAAGAAATTCTGCTTTCCCTCTTCCTTCTTATGTCATCACATCATTCGCTTGTTTTATTTCATCCTCTACCAATAAATCCTGGTCTTTGTGTTGTATTAAATATAGCTAATTAGATTGGTTCTTTTCAAGCTTGATGTCTTTGTCCATACTGACTCTGGGTTACAACAGTCTGTCCAATGTATGCAAAGAACATTCACCTAGGCTTATTTGCTGTCTGCCTAGTAGAAATCTCACTGCAAATATCATAGTAGCTATAATATTATTTATTAAGAAATTGAGTCGGAAGAGCAGTTGTCCATTATACTCACATCACTGATATTATAAGCATTAACTCTGGACTGGAGAAACAAAGGAGCATCTGGAGGTATAGAACATTTGAATTTTTCAGCCTCGTGTTTAGCTTTGTAATTCATCTGAAATATAGAAGGAACAAAGAATGGTATATAAATGACTAACACACACTGCTCTTCGCTATGGGAAGAATTCCTTCTCCTAGAGACCAACTTTGGCTACTGAGTTTTTTGTAACCCCGTTAAATATTGATTAAACCATCAGTGCCTTGCTCCAGTACCCAAACTAAATGCTTTCCCAGAAGGACTACCTTATCCAAATGATGAACCTTCTAAAGGAGCAGATAGGACAGAATGATGGTGCCCATGCAGTACCAATTATTCCCTTATACCAATAGCAGTAATTTCAACTTTCTGAATACCAACCTCCTTTCCTGACCAATATCTTTGAAATCTAAGAAAATTTACTACTTTCCTAACTCACATGAGCCATATATCTGCCTGAGACTAAATGCTTTATTAGCAACATAATTGATATAGGATTTTCAATAAGCCTGCTGATGGAGGGAGCTATAAAATGGTAACCCTTTCCTCCCCAGTGCTTATTCAGAAAAGTTCAGACAACCACAGTAATTTTGTGATGTGCCTGAGAGTTAACTTTAAAGATCTGATCAAGTGAATAACAGACATTTTGTATAACTAATATGAGCCAGAGAATGGCTCACTCGGTGATGAGGAGAAGGAATGGGAGGAATTCCTCACCAAGAAGAGGTAAAAAATATGTCCTCCTCTTGTTATCCAGTGCCTGGAAGTGGGAGGGTATAAAGAGGCCCCAAATGTAGTCCGGTTTCAGTTCTCATTTGGGTGGAAAAACCAAACTATCTTCCTTCCTTCCTTCCTTCCTTCCTTCCTTCCTTCCTTCCTTCCTTCCTTCCTTCCTTCCTTCCTCCCTCCCTCTCTCCCTCCCTCCCTCCCTCCCTCCCTCCCAGGAGAATTAGAGGCTTTATCATGGCTTATTCCCTGGCATCTTTCTTGCTTTCTCTTGAAGTTTTGCCAGAGCTGTGGGAAAAATGGCTTTGGGGCACAATGGGAAAGTTTTGATTCTCCTGTTGTCAAATGTTGAATGATCAAGGAGCCAGAGGAAGCCATTAGCAGCAGGGCAGTTTGTCCTCCTCTATAACTTTACCTACAAATGAGGTACTGCAGACTAGCTAAACTACAAGACACGTATTGCCTATGGTGGGAAAATGCCCTTTTAAAACAGAACAAAAATAGTGGACAACGGGCTATTCTTCCAATGGGACAAGATTGAATTTAAAGATGACCACATCCATTTCTGTACTTCTGGAATGGCTAGGAAGACACCTTCCTGCCACAGTTAGCAGGACATATGAAAGGGTCTGATTATTTTTTTAAAAAAATAGCTAAGGGCGCAATTCCAAACTTTTTAGAATCATCTAAATCATCATCAATGACATGGTCAGCTTCTTCAGAGCCTGAAGAGGGGAGGAGGGACAAAATAGAAGAGGTGGTATAGGGGCTATATCTACTGAAGTAAAAACCAACAGTTTCTAGAAGTTAAAGACGATCAATTTGTAAACCTTTCTAAGCTATTCTGAGCTGTTAACCTGTTAACTGAGAAGGGTGACAGAAAAAAAATGCCCATATTTAAAATTCCAAAGCATAACCCTATGTAAAGGCATGCCTGCCTCCCAGGGCTTAATTCTTGTCTGCAACAAAGAACCTAATCTATCTGATTCATGTCTGAGAATCTTTTGCTAAATAAGCACATACATGAATAAGAGGATGTGCTTCTGGAAAACTGAGATGTACTGCCATGCTCATTCTGATACATTCTAAGCAACTGCTTCAATTTGTTTTCAAAAGTGTTGCCCCAAAATTCTCACTTTCCAAATAGAGAGTCATGTTATTGCAATGTAAAGAATCTGCAAGTCCCAACTCAACGCTAGGCTGTCTGTTAGGCAATTTAGCAGGAAAAGTAAGATCATGCAAAGCCAGCTTCCGTCCGTTTCCAGGTTACTTACATCACTCAGCTGCTTGGAATTAATCTGTGCTTGTAGTAACACTGGAGAATCCGACACTGAAGTAAACTTGAACTGGTCAGGATGCTTTTTGTAGGCAGACTAGGAAAAAGAATAAAACAAAACCCAGCAGCGATGACTTTTCAGTAAACATCAGACTTATGTTTTTCTACTTCATGATATGTTTTACAACATTCTGCTCTGCTACTATCATCCATGCATCCAAATATGGCTGGGAAAGGCAGCATTTATATTGACAGTATTTACTGTATGATGTTTAAATTCAGTTCTTGTACCGTCAGTAATACTTCAGATATTTTCACGTATTTTTTAATTTCATTTATTATTTTAAGAATATCGTGACATAATACACCACTGAGATTCTTTTCTTTTTCAGTTCTGAAGCACATAAAAAAAATATGACCTCACTAAAACAATGACTTACATCTTTGCATATGTCCAGCTTCTTCAGGGCTTCATATTCTTGAGTTATGGTTTGAGGGAAATAACATTTAGCCTTTTCGTCTTCATAGTCCGCTTTATAGTTTTTCTAGAGAAACCACCAGAGTTCAGTAAGCACCATGAACTGAATAAGGGGGGGGGAGAAATAGGTACAATTCATACTTACATCGCTCTTCATAGCTTCAATTTTCATGCAATGTGCTTGATAGGGGTCCTCAGAAGTGCCTATGTATCGGCCCAGGACATTGGCTACATAAGGCTCTTTGTATCTCACCTGTGGAAAAACACAGTCACATGTTACAGCAAAGCAAGCAAGACTATGTCCGGAGCAGAAGCAAAGCAGAAATTTTCACCATGCTTACCCCACTGAAGTTCTTAAGAACGTTGTCCACTTGATACTGTGGAGTCTCACAATAGTTAATGCTTACTCCTTTTGCTTTTTCATATAGTTCCTTATATAATCTCTGCAAGAGTGAAAAAGAAAGGAGAAATTGTTATAGGAAGTCATGTGGAAAATGTCATTTCTGAATTCATAATTACAATGGGCACATAAGAACTATCTTCCTGGCTTAATTCCAGGGTATAGATTACCAACTGTTTTCTCTCCAAGAGTAGCTAGGCAGGTGTTTATGGGAAACCCAAATTAGGTTATAAATAAAATGGCAAGGATACTTCATATCAATTAACAATAGCTATTAATGTTCTGTGTAAATAGCTTTCTGATATGGATGTTCCATTTAGCTCATTCATGATTTAACATGTTGATGTTCATGATTATTTTAGTTGAAACATTTTTTCATCAGACAATTGACTACTTGACTCTGAATAAATTAGGATCATTAGGCATTTTATAAATATCTATTATAAAACTTTTATAAAAACCCAGATTTGATAGTGATAAAAATATTAACAAATTACTGAAGGTGCACGTGGTATGTGTCCTCTTTACTGCCTAATATTAATATAGTACTAGATGCAGGTTTTAATTTTCAGAAAATAATATGAGAATTCTTATTTCACTACTAATTTTTCTTGCTTCATAGCTCTAAAATACAAGGAGCAAAAAAATGCTTTTTTTTCCCTGAGGAAAACAGAACATCAGGAAGGAGGGAGGGAGGGAGGGAGGGAGGGAGGGAGGGAGGGAGGGAGGAAGGAAGGAAGGAAGGAAGGAAGGAAGGAAGGAAGGAAGGAAGGAAGGAAGGAAGGAAGAGATACAGATTAACAGAGTAGGAAGGGACCTTGAAGGTTCTAGTTCAATGCCCCGCCCAAGCAGACCCTACATCATTTCTGACAGATAGTGGTCCAGTCTCTTCTTGAAAGCTTCCAGTGATGAAGCTCCCACCACTTCTGAAGGCAAGCTGTTCCATTGGTTGATTGTTCTCACTGTCAGAAAATTTCTCCTTATTTCCAGGTTGAAACATTCCTTGTTCAGTTTCCATCCATTATTCCTTGTCTGGCCTTCAGGTGCTTTGGAAAATAGCTTGACCCACTCCTCTCTGTGGCAACAGCTGTGCTACATCATCACAAGATTCTAATATGCCACACACTCCATTTTCATTTTACTGTAATTTGTGATTACTTACATCATTTTGCAGTTTGCCTACTTTCAGAGAATGTAAGATCTTGGGATCATCGTGGACGCTCAAGGCTCCAATAAGCTTCCCTTTGCTCTTTTCGTAGCCTTTTTTATACTCAACCTACAGGGGGATATTGGAATAAAATACTTGCATAGACTACAAACTTTGTCTGCGTTTTGAATGCTAAGGGTCACCTTCATTACTCTGTGCAACACTTACATCGCTTGTGATTTTTTGCTTTGCTTTCGCAGCCAGAATTGGGATAGCATCCATTTTGATATCAAACTTCTTTGCTTTCGATTGATCCCAGTCGTACTTATACGAATTCTAACCAAGAGAGAAAAAGAAAATAAAGTGGGTCAACTTGAACTAGGAATCAGGAGGATAAGCCTCAAAATACATACATCAGTAGTAGAAGATGCTTTTATCTGTAACCATACCTCAGTTTGATTGACAAAATGAAAATGTTCTTCAAGTTAAGAACAAAAATTTCTAGCCAACTGTAATATAAATTCTAACATTTTTATGTGCCAACATGAAATAGTATTAAATGTATAATCACTTTTTAAAAATTGGAATTTGTAAAAAAGCCTCTTATGAGATGAACAGTACACAATATGCAAATACATGACGTAACCAATTTATTCTCTGCAGTATTTGAACATAAAGGCAGAATGCATTCACCTGATCAAGTTCTTTATCAGCGCCTGATCCTTGACTCAAAACCAAGCTGTGATTTATCACATAATTGGGGGTAAGTCTACTCAACCACACACACTTCCATAATATTCCCAACAACTGCATTTAGATCTATTTTTTCTAGGTTGTGCTATGTCTGCAGAACTTGATTAGACTCTTTCCTTATCGTCCCTGCTAACATTTTTCTTTTTCCTGACCCATATAGTCTTTCCTAAATATTTGTTGAGAAGTTTTGTTTTCTTTTTTACCTTTCTTCTTATGTCATAATTTTGACATGCTTCATTCTTCTTCCCTAAGAACCAATATGCTTTGGACTCCTTTCTCTTTGATTCTAAAATTAAGTTAGTTCTTTTTCCCAGTTTAATGCCCTTGCTCATACCGACTATGGATTATGAAAGATACCCAATGGCTTCGGAAGGCATTCATTTATCTTACCCCTTGCTTACCTGATTGACATCACACTACAATGTTTGAGATCCATGCCCTATTATCCCAGTAGCAATAGTAAGATTTCACGTAATTGAGTCAAAACTTAAATTATATATTATATCATTCTAACTGCAAAACTATCATACAGAAGCATTATACTTACATCACTGATGTTATAAGCATTGACTCTGGACTGAAGGAAAAAAGGAGCATCAGGAGGTATGGAACATCTGGATTTTTCAGCCTCATGTTTGGCTTTGTAGTTCATCTGAAATGCAGAATGAGTTAATGAGGACTTAAAAAGCAACTTTGTGGGGACATATAAAAATGTCACACAAACACACTGTTCAGAAGACAGGTAGATAATTTCTCAACAGCGTGCCACATATGTATCTAATGTCAGAGGCATACCTCCGCTAGTATCTGCACAGCAGAGGAAAAGAGTTTCTTGGCACCATCAGGTTAAGAATGTCTTTGGCTTTCAGTGGGTCAGCAATCAAAAATGATCACTGTCGTTTTGTAAAAACTGAATCTAGTTAAGTATCAACTGGCAGTTCCTGACAATTCCTTCCAATCACTGAACATTATTGCAATGTTAAGGACCTGAAAGTCCCAAATAATGCTGGGCTCTTTGTCAGGCAACTTAGCAGAAAATATAAAACCATGTGAAGCCTTACGTCACTCAGCTGCTTGGTATTAATCTGCGCTTGTAGCAAAACTGGAGAATCCGACACTGAAGTAAACTTGATCTGGTCAGGATGCTTTTTGTAGGCAGACTAGTGAGAAAAAAGTTTTTAAAATTCAGCAGCAATTCATTTTTGGTAGACATCAAGTTTATTATTTTATAATTAATGATACATTTTATGAAGATCCATTTTATGAAGATCCATCATCCATGCAGCCATTCAGCAAAATTACAGCTGGAGAAGGCAGCATTTACATTGATAGTATTTGCTGTATGAAGTTTGAATTCAGTTCTTTTGCCACCAGCAATACTTCAGATATTTTTGGATCATGTAATATCTTTTATTTTATTTATTGTTTTAAGAATTTCATGAAATAATATACCACATTTCTGAAGCTCGTAAAAAATATGATCTCACTAGAACAATGACTTACATCCTTGCACATATCCAGCTTCTTCATAACTTCATATTCTTGAGTTATGGTTTGAGGGAAATAACATTTATCCTTTTCATCTTCGTAGTCCGCTTTATAGTTTTTCTAGAAAAACCACCAGAGTTCAATAAGCACCATGAACTGAATAAGGTGGGGGGAGAGAAATAGGTACAATTCATACTTACGTCACTCTTCATAGCTTCCATCTTCATGCAATGCGCTTGATAGGGGTCCTCAGAAGTGCCTATATACCGGCCCAGGACATCGGTTACGTAAGGCTCTTTGTATCTCACCTGTGGAGAAACACAGTCACACATTGCAGCAAACAAAGCAAGATTATGTCTGGAGCAGAAGTAAAAGAGAAATCTCCACCACACTTACCCCACTAAAGTTCTTAAGGACATTGTCCACCTGATACTGTGGAGTCTCACAATAGTTAATGCTTACTCCTTTTGCTTTTTCATATGGTTCCTTATATAGTCTCTGCAAGAGTGAAAAAGTAGAAGTAATCATGCAACAGGGATTTAGAAAATATTTCTTATATGCATGATGTTGTCTCCCATTTAGAAAGTTTTGCTATTGAAGTGTTGGTTATCTTGAGAAATAATAACAAAAATGTATGGGAAATAAATAGCACAACCAATATATGAAAAAATAGTTAATGGGCCAATAGGAAGGAGGAGGCTAAGGAACTTGCAGCCTAGTTAGTTGAATTTGATGAGTGAAAAGTTTAAGGAACAAAAAACCATTGTTCAATATGTATACCATACAGCCAATATATCGGTATTCCTTTGAAATTAAATATAGAGCCAAGATTATAATATTTTTTTAAAATAATATTTAGGACTTATTGTTCCATACTCAGTCTCTTAGCCTGTAAGCTCCTGGGATCCAAGGAAAATGTTGTATGCCTCCCACACTTCCTGTTTTCACAATACTATACCTTGGGGTTACTTACATCACTTTGCAGCTTGCCTACTTTCAGTGAGTGCCGGATCCTAGGATCATCTTCAACACTCAAAGCTCCAACAAGCTTTCCTTTGCTCTTTTCATAGCCCTTCTTGTACTCAACCTAATTGGGAAAAGAGAATGACATACTTTCATATGCTATAAATTTGTATAAAAATGGAAAACCAAGAATTGCCCTTTTTAAATTCTGTGTAACACTTACATCACTTGCAATTTTTTGTTTTGCTTTGGCAGCCAGAATTGGGATGGCATCCATTTTGATATCAAACTTCTTTGCTTTGGATTGATCCCAGTCATACTTATACCAATTCTAGCCAAATGAGAATGATAAGAAAACATAAGGAAAGTATAGCATAAAGAATCAATGCAGCCATTTACTGTAGAAAATATATAAAATCACAGCAATTTGGCATATTCAAATCATGCATTGAAATTCATGCACGCTTCAAAAACCTGGTTTGGAACATGTATTACTAATATATATTACTCAAAGAAAAAGAAATACTAGGTTCATCTGTGTTGATTTTATAAAATGACTAGGTCCCTCTTGGTTTTTAGAGATCATATATTAATTCAGTGATATTTGTATCCAAAATTTGATTCCATTAACAGAGTTGAGTTTTCCACATAATGTTCCTCTTGTTTGTTATCCATTGGTACACATTTCTCTTTCCTTTATCTCTCTATTTCCTTTGCTACACTCTATACTCTTTCTTCATCTCTACTGAATTTTTTTCCCCAATCATTCCATCTGTCAGTTACTTCCCCACTTGGCCTTTCCTTAACCAGGTTATCTCCATTTCTTTTACCTGCTTCTCCCTCCTTTAATTTTTCCCTTTTAGGGATTTCTTCTTTTCCTTACTATCTTATAATAATTCTCCCCAAGATGCCATCCAGATGCAGGGTCCCTAGTGCTAATAATTCAAAGTTAATGTCCAGGTATGCCACCTTCTTTCTTTAGTGGATTTTTCATGGTAAATAAAAAATGAAGCAAGCAGTGAGATTGGGAAGGGGGAACTACATCAATGATAAATAGAAAATAAAAACCTCTGCTCACCCATTGAATTCTGTAAATGTAGAAGAGTAACTGCACCATAGTAGCCACATCTGGAAGTACCCGCTGTTACTTCCTCTTGCTTTCAATTTTTAAAGTTATTTCTAAATAAGCACTAGTCTTGTGTTGTTCCCTTTCTCCCAATCTTTTGGACTTTCTTCTTTTACATTTTTCTCCTTCAGAACATAGCTAGTCTAAACCAGCAATCTCTATCTCTATCTCTATCATCTATCTATCATGTCTGTCTGTCTGTCTGCCTATATATCAGCTTTTACATCACTAATATTATAGTCATTAACTCATTCATAGTAGTAATAGTATTATTAATTATGAAATTGAATCACAAGAACAGTTGTCCATAATACATACATCACTGATATTATAAGCATTGACTCTGGACTGAAGAAGGAAAGGAGTATCTGGAGGTATGGAACATCTGGATTTTTCTGCCTCATGTTTGGCTTTGTAATTCATCTGAAATGCAGAATAAGCAATGCCATAAAATGAATTAACATGAAAAAAAAAGTTTAATTACAACACTACCATTCATTGCTAACATGAGATCTGATCAAGGCAACAGATTCAAATGTTTCAACTCAAATATTTCAAAAGCAAGCCATAGTTAGCCATTTTATTCACCAACATAAGGATGTGTATCGGTAGAATGGATCAGTATAAATCATCTGGAATGAAATATGGCTCGAATGCAGACAAAACCGTTTACTTGCTTTCCTATGATGCAGCTTCAAATGGTAAGAGATTGATAAAATTTTGGGGTATAGGGAAATTTCAGGCTGGTATTTGAACACGCTGTCATTAAGACTTGAGGCAGTTTGGTGCAGTGGTTAAGGCATCAGGCTAGGAAGCAGGAGATTGTGAGTTCTAGTCCTGCCTTAGACACAAAGCCAGCTGTGACCATGAACCAATCATTCTCTTTCTCTCAACCTTAAGAAGGAGATAGGCACAAACTACTTCTGAAAATATTGCCAAGAAAACTGCAGGAATTAGTCCAAGCAGTCACCAGGATTCAAAAACCTGATTCAAGGACACAACAACAACCAAATCATTAAGACTGGTTGCTGGATTCTAAAACGCATGATACTCTCCTACTTTGATATCTTACTGTATCTCTGTGAGATCTAACTTCTTGTTCTTTTAATAGAAATCATGTATGCAGATATAATGGGAGGAAGCCAATTTTATTCCCCTAGTAGTCTCATCACTGCCCCACAAAATCAGATGTTGTATGTGTACAGAGGAGAAGGAAGAAAAAGAAATCCCTGTCTTACTGCTAGAAGTCTCGTTCCAGTTTATTATAATTGGTAAACATAGTAATACCATGTCTGAAAAAGTGGGTTTTGTGCTTTAAGTTTTTTTTACTATAGGACTTAAGTCATGAAAGTGAAGAGAGAGGTTTTTCCTACACCCATTTCCATCAATTTCTTTCCATATCCTTCTCCACAATATCAGATTCTTAAGATGACACAGTCCTGAAACCTCTATTGCACACAATCACATCATGTGACGTATCACAATGTATCGTGATGTTTTTTGCCTTTGTGGAGATGGGGTGGGCATGGCCTGCACATGATGCATCCAGCCCGCAGACTGCCAGTTTGATACCCCTGCTCTATTGGAAACTAACAAAGCATTGTTTATTCAATATGCAATATTCTACTTGTTGTGGCCCGCCAGCGGCCTGTGAGGATCGTGACTGATCCTGACGATGAGGAGGCTGGTGTGGTGTCGCGCCAGCAGCCTGCGCAGCCGGTGCTCACGTCGGACAGCGAGGAGGCTGAAGAGATGTGGTGCCAGAGGCAGAGACTCAGCCAGGGCCTTCAGAACCTCCAGAGGCTCCTTCAAGTGGAGAGAGCGAAGTGGAGGAGCCTCTTCTCAATGCTCGAGCACGCAGGGCTGCCAAAAGGCAGGAGTGCCTACTCAGAAGGAGGAGGTCTCCTCGAGAGTAAGGCTTGAGGATAATTGGCCACTCCCTTAGCCTATTGAAGTCACACACCATTAGTAAGTTTCTTGCTGGAAACAACTTGTAATTATCATCAGAGCATTTTTGGAAAAGTCTTATCGTATCTTGTTTTCTGGGCTCGTTGCCAACCTTTGCCGGACTTTGGTTTATTCTTGCTACTTAATAAATTTGATAAGGATCGTTGGTGTGTGTCAATATCCTCAGGAATCCGGAGCTGGGGCAGAACACTACTGCATAATGCTTTAAAAAGCAGAATAGGTACGTTTCTTGGTCAACCGTGAGTGATTCATTCACCCTTTCATTGTTAAATATGCAGCATTATGACCGGAAATATTTTATCATGCACAAAGCTTCATGAAGTATAAAAATCAGAGAGGAACTCATTCTTTAAGTTGCAGGTTAACTTACATCGCTTAACTGCTTGGTATTAATCTGTGCTTGTACCAAAACAGGAGAATTCGCCACCTGAGTAAACTTAATCTGATCTGGAGGCTTCTTGTAGACAACCTGGTTGAAATGAAAGCAAAGCATAATAAATATTCAGGCTGCAGTACCATGGTCTTCCATTTTTGTATCAACATATATAAAATATTCTTTAAAAAACAAAAAAGCAGCATTCATAAAACAAACAGCACTGCAGTTAATGATGCTGATTGGGAAAAAAAGCATCTAATTGGGTAAACCATGATATAATATCATTGTCTGGAGTTCTCAGAGGTTTGTCTTAACATCAAAGCATACAATCATCAAGAGATCTCAGTATGTTTTGCATCTGGAATGATAGCAGATTTTAATGTATCTGTTGCATCTAGAATACATTCTCTCAACACACATTAAGATTAATCGAGGGCAGAAGTAATAGGGGAGGGAATCAGTGGTCACTGTCTTGTGACCACTTCTCAATCCATTTCATTATCCAGGCAGATAATGACTGGCAAACCAGAAGCTGGTCAAATATTTATAATTCTGGCATAACTACCGTGTTTCCCCGAAAATAAGACCCTGTCTTATATTTTTTGAACCCCGATATAAGAGCTTGGCCTTATTTTTGGGGAGGTCTTATTATTTTGGGGCACGTGGAGCAAGATGGGGCTCCTCTTGCTGTCTTACTGATTTCCAGCTCTGCGTTTAAATATTTTCAGGGAGGGCTTATTTTCGGGAGGAGCCTTATTTTAGCTCATGCGCTCAAAAGCCCGATTGGCCTTATTATCAGTGGATGTCTTATTTTGGGGGAAACAGGGTAGGTATATCATGTGCAAAGCCCCACTTCTGGCTATAGTTGAGGCATCTTATCTTTTTTGCAAACTCAGCCATGGTTTATTTCCCAGGATACAATAAACTCTACTATGGCAAGGCTAAGGGTATTGTGCAAATACAAATAGGCTATAAATACAATAGCATGAGCTAAATCAAAATGTATTACAAAACTTACAACAGTTCATTCAGTGACCATTCAAAGTTACAACAGCACTGAAGAAAGGACTGTTTTTCACACTTACGACCTTTGTAGCATCCCCATGATCATGTGATCAAAATTCAAATGCTTGGCAATGGGTTCATAGTTATGACCATTGCTGCGTCCCAAGGTCATGTGATCACCTTTTGTGACCTTTAGACAAGAAAAATCAATGGGGAAGCCAGATTCACTTAACAACCATGTTACTAACTGCAGTGGTTCACTTAACAACCATGGCAAGAAAGGTCGCAAAATAGGACAAAACCCACTTAACAAATGTTGCACTTAACAACAGAAATTTTGAGCTCAATTGTGGTTGTAAGTCAAGGACTATCTGTATTTCCTGCAATTCTGAAAGCTTTCACCCTATGATAGTCATGAAAACATCAAAAGATATCAGATGCTCAATTAAGGAAATGTTGGATAACTTTGATTTATTTACTATTCAGTAATGTGAACTATCCTTGATGCAGCCCATACATATTGTCACTTACTGCGTTTGTGAGTAAGCGAGCGTACCCAGTATTATAGGTGATTATTTACACCACCGTGTCCAATTCTACAGAAAGTGAATTGAATTGATATATAAGATTTTGCTTGAGAAACTATGTATGTGACCCAAACACATGTTAACCACTAGATGTCATGAGCTGCCTATAAATTAATACGATGATGTAAGATGTTAGAAGGATACCACCTGAGGACAAGCTACACATCACATGCAAATGATACAAAGCAGCAACTAAAAACTGCAGCAACTTCAGGATGCAGTTTTCAGCTAAGACCAAGCAGATAGCATAGGCTACAAATAGTTTGATTCAATTGGGGTTTTTTTCTTATTTCACTCCTTTATTCAAACTCCCAGTTCTTCAGTATATCTGTTGGAATAATGAGACCCAGTGATGTGATCCTAATTCAACATAGACCACGATTCTTAAATAGAAAGCAAAATAAATATTCCAATTGATGATAGCTTTTTTCCACTTCTGTGAAATAGTAAAACACATGATTCAACAACCAGTGGTCAGATTTAAGGGGACCTTGGTGCTTTCTGAACTTGCTTGTTTTCTTGTGGACGTTTCATTATCCAAATTAGGTAACATCATCAGTTCTAGCACTGATGATGATACTTAGTTCGGAAAACGAAACATCTGGGAGAAAACAAGCAAGCTCAGAGAACACCCTGGATCCTTTATGTCAACCCTGAGCTACAAATAGTCAGATTTAAGTCTGTGTTCACTTATGCGGGTGCAGTGTTTGTCTATCTTCAAAACACATTTTATAATTTAGGCATTCAAATTCCTTTAAATAAGTTTCGAAAGATATGCTTCCCCCCCCCCGCATCTGAGATTCTGAGCCATACACGATTTCACAGCAGCTCTTACATCTTTGCACTTGTCCAGCTTCTTCTGGACTTCATATTCTTGAGTCAAAGTCTGGGGGAAGTAGCAGTTAGCCTTTTCCTCTTCATAGTCCGCTTTATAGTTTTTCTAGAGAAACAATAAGAGATCAGTAACCATAACAAATCAGCGAAGCCAGATTAGGTAGAGAGAACTCATACTCACGCCGCTCTTCATAGCTTCAATCCTCATGCAATGCGCTTGATAGGGGTCCTCAACCGTGCCTATGTATCGGCCCAAGACATTGGCTATGTAAGGCTCTTTGTATTTGACCTAAAAAAAAAAGAATGCCATCAGTTTTTATAAGAAACTGCACGACTTTATCTGGAGCACATTAAAGAACTATTTCTATCACACTTACATCACTAAAGTCTTTCAGAACATTGTCGATTTTGTACTTTGGAGTCTCGCAGTAGTTAATACTTTTCGCTTTGGCTTTCTCGTATGCATCCTTATATAATCTCTGCCAGGAAAAAAAAAAAGAATATAAAGTATTATAGCAGTATTAACATAAGAGGAACACAGAAAAAAAAATTAAATTCTTCTGCTGATGCCATCAAACCTGTGCTGCCTTCAAATGAAGCAAGCATATCTAGAATGCAATTCTTTATTTTCCATTATTTATCCTATCTAAGTTATGAATGATGGGAAAGAAAAGCCTTTCTGGAGGAAATATGAGAACCAGCATCTTCTTTTCTGCAATGGTAGACAAGATTTCTGCACAACTGCTTCTTCTAATAAAAGGAAAGCCCTTTTTATAAACCTTAAAACCCTTTTTTCTGTGTTAATACAAATATAACACAAAAACAATTTGTCGCAAAAGCGACTACCTGCGAAGATTCCTGGATTGGGGCTGAAAGACGAAAGCGAAAGCAGTATGATCCATCCCATATTTGGGTAGACCAGGTTGCCCTGAGAAGAAACGATCTCTCCCCTGGTATATCCAACAAAGCAAGGAGAGCCTGCGGCTTAGAGGTTAATATATCTACCTAATATGTAAGTAGCCCGGGTTCAAATGCCATAACCTATGGCACGCGTGCCAGCGGTGGCATGCAGCGGCCTCTCTGATGGTACACGAGCCATAGCCCCAGTTCAGCTCTGCTGCGCATGTGTGCATGCTTCCCACTGGCCATCTGATCTTCTAGTATTTGCCACGTGTGCGCGGGAGGTGGGGGACATGCTCATGCACAGGGATGGGGTGCATGCAGGGGGCCATGCGTGCATGCGTTCAGGGATGGGGCACATGCAGGGGCCGTGCTCGAATGTTCAGGGGTGGGTCTCATGGGAGGCACATGCTTGGGGGCAGTTCTCATGCAGGGGGTGGAGCACATGCGGGGCCCGCACACACATGTGGTGGGGGTGCATGCAGGGGCCACATGTGCATGCATGGTGGTGGGGCGCATGCAGGGGCCATGCATGCATGCGCGGGGGACACTTAAACAGGGGCCACACGTGCACTGCATTTTGGGAGTTCGCTATAGGCACTCAGTCCGGAAAAGGTTAGCCATCACTGCTCTAAGTTTTGCAATGATCTTTACTATTCTTCTTTAAAAAAAAAATGTTATAAAAATAATAGAATACAAAAGGAAAAAAAGAAATAAGATGAAGCACAGGTAGTCCTCAACTTACAACAATTCATTTAGTGACCATTTGAGGTTACAATGGCACTGAAAAAAGTGACTTATGACCGTTTTTCATACTAATAACCGTTGCACTATCCCCACGGTTATATGGTCAAAATTTGGATGCTTGGCAATTGGTTCATATTTATGACAGATTCAGTGCGATCATCTTTTGTGACCTTCTGACAAGCAAAGTGAATGGGGAAGCCAGATTCACTTAACAAGAGTGTTACTAACTTAACAACTGCAGTGATTCACTTAACAACTGTGGCAAGAAAGGTCATAAAATGGGGCAAAATTCACTTAACAAATGTCTCATTTAGCAACAGAAATGTTGGGCTCAATTGTGGTAATAAGTTGTGTACAGAACTGTATAGAACTGTACAGAAATAATTACTAAAGATAGATTTTAAAACATATAGTGAAAAAACATTTGTGTCCCCAACCACTAACCAGTTTAAATACTTGAATAATATCATTGTTATTGATTTCTGTTTAAGACCCAGAAACCAGATTCCCAATGTATAAATTTGCCTTGTGTAAGACAAATTTAGATCTTGCATTGTTAGAAGCCCAGCATTATATCCATATGTAGTCTTCAAATTACCACCATCCCTGGACACAAGTTCCTGCTAATTAAGGGGAGAAATGGAATTTGTAGTCTGATACCTAAAATTTAGATAATAGAACAATAGAATAACAGAGTTGGAAGGGACCTTGGAGGTCTTCTAATCCAACCCCCTGCTTAGGCAGGAAACCCTACACCACTTCAGAGAAATGGTTATCCAATATCTTCTTCAAAACTTCTAGCATTGGAGCATTCACAACTTCTGGAGGCAAGTTGTTCCACTGGTTAATTGTTCTAACTGTCAGGAAATTTCTCCTTGGTTCTAGGTTGCTTCTCTCCTTGATTAGTTTCCACCCACTGCTTCTTGTCCTGCCCTCAGGTGCTTTGGAGAATAGCTTGACTCCCTCTTCTTTGTGGCAACCCCTGAGATATCGGAACACTGCTATCATGTCTCTCCTAGTCCTTCTTTTCATTAAACTAGAAATACCCAGTTCCTGCAACCGTTCTTCATATGTTTTAGCCTCCAGTCCCCTAATCATCTTTGTTGCTCTTCTCTGCACTTTTTCTAGAGTCTCAACATCTTTTTTACATCGTGAAACTAAATGTTAAACTAAATATCCCAAACGCATCTTCATAAAATCAAAAGTTAAAAAGAAAAACAGAGCAGCCTGAGCCATGTTTATTTTATGTCATTCCCAATTCACACATGCTGTGAACCAAAATGTGATCCCAGAGCATTCTTCACTCACTGACCAAGTTCATGATATACCTGGGGAAGTGAGACACTCTGACAGAAGGTTTACAATATGGATGCAACAAGGGAAAAACCTTTATCTGAAGTCCCCCTGTTCAGCCATTGTCAAAATTAGAAGATGCACAGAGTTGGCAACTCTTACAACACAAATGGAATAGAGAGCAAAATATTTTTCATAGATATTTTACTTTGGGATTCTGTGGTAAGCTCCATGTGTTCGAAGTAAGGAAACTATAAGCTTACTATCCTCAAACAAGATCATATATCTTGTCCTCCAGTGATAGCAATTGAAGTGATATGAAAAAAGGAACAAAGGAAGTTTTATCATCTACGCTGATCTAACCAATTTGCTGATTAAATTTTGGATTTTCATAACAAGACAAGACAACCTACTTTTAAATGACATATAATGATGAATTGTTGAAACTCTGTTTTGTCAACCATCCTGGGGGGGTGGAATAGCATACTTACATCATTTACATTATTTGCAACAGCTTTTAGATGCCTGAGCATCGGATTCTCCGTTGCTGGAAGTACATTATAATCTGCTGAACCTCTGGCTTTTTCATAATCTTCCTTGTATTTTATCTAGAAAAATTAAGCAGGGAAAATAAATCATTTTCCAATTTTACAACATGCTGTTTTGGTGTAACTCGATGACCTTTTTATTTGGGCTTTTAGCTCAAAGACTTTTTTAAAAAAATGGAAACATTCATGTACCATTCTAAATCAAACACATTTGAGGCTTTTAAGAGATGCCATTTCTTCAATTAAGAAAATGGTTTCAACTGGAAAATGCTATTTGTACTCACATTTGCCAATTGTTCCATAATAAAAAAGAAAACCATTGCTGATGAAATATAACTAGAATGCATTGTGCTTTCAAGGGTTAAAGGAAGTACCTTTTTCATTAGCAAAAATCTTTTTAGAGTTCTATTATTTCTTCTGCTGAACTAAATCTGAGAAGGATAGTAATAGTAGATAGATGAAGTAAAGGACATTGCGTTCTCAACATCTAGGATCCAAAACTATGTTTTAGCACAGTTATACTGTTGGGAATGCCCATACACACACCCTCCAACAGAAATGAGGGAGGCAATTTTCATCATTTTCCATGTGGTCTCATTTGCCTCCCAGAAAAATAGGATTGTGACTAAGGGGAAAACAGGAATCAATGAAAGTTCTCTCTTCCACCAACAAAAGTTTCCACTGGATCACCAACATAAGCGACAAAGGAATTCAGTTTTTCGAACTCCCTTGTTAAGCTCAAACATATTTTCTCGAACAATGCCAAGACCTAACAGAGGCATCCAAGTCTTAATGGCGCTCCACATTAAACTTTCCTTGACCACCAAGACGAGATGAGGCCACACAATTTATATGGAATACCAGCTGTATAAATGGGCAGAATATTCCATGATCAGTAGATTCCATTAGAGTGGAAAAGAGTGGGTCAAAAAGAGCATGATGCCAGCTGTGACTATATGAACAAAGCCCCATGTGTTTTGTACATGTGTCAATGTCACAAGCACACACAGGGGCTTTGTTCATCTGGTTGCAACAGCCATCTTCACTTCTTGTCCCCTCCAGCAAACATCCCTGTCTCTGACACATTTTCAATTTACACAGAAATGCCTTCATTTCAACTCAACCCATGTGAAATGACCAAAAGCTTTGAACTACTCCTGTTTTGGATGGGATTTTCTTTGTATGTAAATTGAAACTATCAGAAGATTCCAAGCACATTAGGGTCAGGCCATCGCCTGGTCTCCCCAATGGACCCAATTTAAACACATAGCTAGATTTATTGCCATACCTTACTGGCAGCAATTCCAGCACGCTTATTAACCGTATACTCTGGTGTTGCTGTCTGCATGAAATAGATATGGTCTTTCTTCGATTCCCAGTCTTCCTGGTATTTTCTCTGCAAACAACAGAAAGTGCAAGAATGTACAGCTCAGAATTGGGATTTTATTACAAAGGCAAGCAATCAATATAAAATAGGGGGAGGGAGAAAGTGGGGGGAGGGAAGCAAATACAAAATGGCATTTTGATATTCCTTCTTACTGGGCTCAAGTTGTCAGAGTTCATTTTGGCAACTGCGACATCATAGCATGGTGTTTGGCTCCATTTGCCATTCTTCTTTTTATGGTCTTCGTGATATTTGTGCTACAACAAAAAAAGAGATAAACATTGGACTGTAAGTAAACTACTTTAGAAAAAGAAATATATTCTTAAAATAGGTTTGCTTTCCCGCTATAGGTGAACTATTGCACTATAGTTTTTAGACTCTTCTGTCTTAGGAATGTTTGAATAAAACATAATTGTTCTATAGCTTTCAAAAACTTTCTCAGAAGAATGGAATGGAACAGAACGGAATGGAACAGAACAGAACAGAACAGAACAGAACAGAACAGAACACTTTATTTAACCAAGTGTGATTTGACACACAAGGAATTGTCTCCAGTGCAGATTCTCCATTATGGAAAATCTTCCCAGAGGAATCAATCTGTACCTACCCTACTTACTTTCTGATGCCAAATATAACTAATGGGGTGGGGGGAAGGGTCACATTGCATTCCATTAAAAATATAGCATGGAATTTAGTAAGTTTAAATTTATGATTGGGTAATAAATTATGAACACATTAATAATGAATAAAATCTAATTATATATAAATATCAAGTTTATGAGTCATGCTCCATGGATCTCATCCGTTGTGCTAAATGTCTATTTCTCTCCCGTCATTTTTTTAAAATCTTATCAGGCATTATTTTACATGAAAGTAATCTAAAATTAGAAAGGGAGATTTATTTCAGCTTCACCAAAACAATGTGTCTTTAAAAGCTCTTTCTATACATGAATTACTCTAGTTCAAACACAAACAAAAATTAGTTACTCAAAATGTGCCAGGGGAATTTTCAATAATTAAAAGAACAAGAAATACTTTCACCATACCTAGTCCAACATATGAAGGCCACTCCAAAAAAACAAAAACAAAAAAACAAGAATATTGCCCTATTAAACAAATCTAAGATAAGATACTCACAAATGATAAATTGCTAAACTGATTCTATGTGTGTACATTTCCACATGAAGAAAAATAAGCTTTTTGAAGAAATAATGCTTAAACCATTGGAACAGTTACCATCTTAGAATCGATGGGAAGCAAGAATTAAGAATGTTAAACTTCATATTTGGTACTAGCTGGACGCCCGTGCTTCACTATGAAACTATGTGCTCGGGCTTGATAAATTGACACTTGCAGCCCGAAACTTAATGTAGAATGTGTAACTCCGTAGCATCAGAGTGTGTTAATATAATGCTACTGGGAATTGGAACAGAGGGGGAGAGGGAGTAGAATGTCCCAGCCCGCAGCATCCATCGGTATTCATTTGGCTAGCATCCTGTCAGTGTGTGAGTTGAGGTGTGTTTGGAAACTCAAACAGTATTTGCTGTGTGAGCAAGGAGATAGGAAGGAGGCTGGGCATGGCTTAGCTCAACTGTTCTGTAGTAAAGCTGCTTGCTGCTGTGAAAGTAAAACTGAAAGTGAAACTCCTCTGCTTGTGTTTTGCATTTAGAACAGATTTCTTTTGAGGGGGGGAGGGGGAGTAGAACTCCTTAGCATCAGAGCATGTTAATCATAATATACGAAATACTAATGTTCTGATGGTCATTTCAAAAAATCCTTTCTTAGTGAGCACCTAGAAGCCAAGAGTAACATACATGGCAAATTTCAAGTTTGTAGGCTTTACGGTTCTGGAGATTTCATGATTAATGCTTGAGTGGTTTTCGCTTTTATATATATAGATTATCTGGACTACGTAGATATTCTCATAAATGATCCAGTGTACTGCAGGTCAGCCCCATAGGTAGACCAGACCAGCAAATCAACTCCACAAGAAGGAATTGATATCTCAATACTCTAATTGCGATTGACTATAATAACAGGATCTTGTGATGTTCTGAGTGTGATGTTCCTCCTCCTCCTCCTCCTCCTCCTCCTCCTCCTCCTCCTCCTCCTCCTCCTCCTCCCTGAATTAGGGTGTTATCTCCTTGAGCTGCATCCAAATGTTATCTTGCTTTTCTGGTCTTAAAATAAATATTTCAGCTCCTCTTGCTTCTGTAACAGTTTTTGCATTTTCTATTAAGGTCAACTTCCTTACTCTCTACAATGCAGGAAGTCTCTGCTTTGGCCATCCAACCAATTCTAACCTCCAACCAATTTGTAAATGACCACAAGATTGTGAGGTTGCTTGCAGGATTGCCTCTTTCTGTAAAGATTGTACACACCCTTACTATCTTCCTTGGGGCACTTCTGACAGGCCCTGGCACACTTATATTTCAGTGATGGGCCTCAAATCATTAAACAGCTTTCTGTTGGAGCTTAGGTTGTGTCAATTTATTTATTTGTTTATTACATTTATATGCCTCCCATCTCCTTGTTAAGGCAACTCAATCCTTACTATGTTTAAGAGGAGGTTTAAAACAACTCTACACCGGATTCTATTCTATTCTATTCAGAACTTTGAAAGCTTCCTAGAGACACAAAAAGGGAATGAGTAAAATATAAAGTTATCAATCTATTAATAATATGCAATGTATTGGTTGATTTTCTTTATATGCTAATACAGGTAGAAAGATAGAATGGGAAGGAGAAGCATTGTTGCAGAATGGTTGGGACGGCAAGGGTCAAGAGTCACCTGTAAAGGGCACTGATATTTTCCCCTCCTTGTAAGATATTTTAGAGATCCTTGATGACTGTCCTGTTCCCAACTCAGGTGATTATATTACAATGAATTCTGTCACAAAATACTCACGTCACTAAGCTGTCGAGTAACTTTCTTGGCAAGCTCCATATCAGGTCGGTCAGGCACAGAGGTGTACTTCGATTTCTGCTCAATGTGTCCTTTTTTGTAAACAATCTGAAACAATCAAGAAAAAGAAGGCTGATTATTTAATAATAATAATAACAGTAATAGAGTTGGAAGGGACCTTGGAGGTCATCTAGTCCAATCCCCTGCTCACGCAGGAGACCTGTACTAGGGATTCAAACTGGCAAACTGCCAACCTTTCTGATCGACAAGCTCAGTGTCTTAGCCACTGAGCCACCTAGTCAGGCTTTTTAAACAAGCATATTTATTCTTGTACCCTGTCTCAATAGGAGTTCATTTTCATGGAAGCAAAATATGCCTCTGTTAATTTAGCATAGTTATTTTAGGATTTTATACCAGGAATAGAACAAGATAATCAGAGGAGGCAATTGTTTAATTCGCTTGGCTCTAGGCATGCTAGGTGATGAAATTTGCTCTTTACCACAACAAATTAACCATCTTTATAGACATTAATAAATTAAGAGCCGATGTGGAAAATTTGTACTGCACCCTTTGTTTTAATGCGCCATTTATTTTAATGGCCCTGGTGTTGGTTGGATTAGGGAATAATACTTTCCAAAATGGGAACATTCTTGCCTCCATTCCTTTGAATAAGATTCAGTTCTTAGTAACTATATTATTTTAGTTTTTTTGGCAGCACAGAGAAATGACTTGCTATTGTCTTCATTCCAGTTTTTTTTTTACTTTTGTTTAACCTACAGTTCTAGAATGTCCTTGTAGACTCCCATTCAAGTCCTAACCCAACTCTGCTAGACTTTTGAGATCAACCAATGTCAACTAAGTGCTGCCACAGATTTCTTCTCCATCACCTTAAATTCAGTATCCATCCCATTCCAGTACCTCCTCTATTGCTCAGACTTTGCCCATGCCAAAGGGCAAGACAATGTGCTACATACAGCCTTCTATTTCATTCTTGCAAAATCCCTTTCAAGATTGTTCAGCTTCGCCACGTCATACCTGGGTGGCCCTTTCCCAAATGTCTATGGAAATTCTCAGTCATCCAAGTCATGGTTATCCCAAACGTGCTTTTCCAAAAAGCAACTGGAGTTTCTTGGTTTTCGCTCAAAACGTTTTGTTTCTTCTTGGATGAGAAATGAAACATTTTCAAGGAAAAACCAAGAAAGTCCAATTGCCTTTTGAAAAAGCACTTTTGGGTGCTCTTTCCCAGTTACAAAGGTCCAGAACTGATGATCGATCAGGATCTTGGTACTTACATCACTGAGGGCTTTTTGTGCCTTTGCAACTCTCCTAAATTCAGGACTGTCATCGTAGGGATAGAAGAGGGACTTGTCTGCTTCCCACTCTTCAACATAAGGTTTCTGAGGGAAAAGTATTCACAAAACTCATTGGGCACAGGCTGGAAAGAAGCATGAGATACATAGAAAAGGATCACAGATTCGTCTAACCAGAAGTACACCTACCTTACTGAATAAGGCTGTATTTTTTATGGCATGAACAAACTCAGGAGCATCAGGAGGAAGCAAATACTTTTCCTTATTTTCTTCCCAGTTCTGTTTGTATAAAACCTATAATGACAAAAACAAAAAATACCACATTGGCTAAAGGAACTGTAAAGAAGCTCCTCTTTTAAGTCCGATTCTCCATAAATTCTAACACAGGGGTCGGCAACCTGTGGCTCTGGACCGCATGTGGCTCTTTCATCCCTCTGCTGCGGCTTCCTGTCGCCAGTCAGCTCCACAATTGATAAGGCTTTTGGTTAGGACAGGTAGGAGGAAACTCTATGGTGGAAGAACCGGACTTTCGGGCGGCAGACGAAAAAGGATGCCACGCTAGGAGGAGACTTTATGGTGGGGAACCGGACTTCTGGTGGGCTCCAGAATTGAATGGGGGGCTTCCGGTTAGGACCTTTGTGGCTCTTTGAGTTTTTAAGGTTGCCAATCCCTGGTCTAACAATATACTACTTTTGAACACCTCTATGTTTCTTGACGTCTTTTATACATGATTGCCTAACCTTGATTTTTCAAAGTTATTGTTTAAACACACATAATAAACTCAAATTTCTACTAACTTTTTTTATTTATTTTATTTTATTTCCAATTTCTATACCGCCCTTCTCCCTGAGGACTCAGGGCGGTGTACAGCCAGAATTAAAAACATGCAATACAAATATTAAAAAACAATTAAAATATCTATAAATTTGGCCCAAAAATTAAAAATCACTACCAATTAAAACATTTAAAAATTTCTTCTTAAGACAGATTAACAATTTAAGCTTTCTGTGAAAGTATGCAGCCTCAAAAAGCAATTTACTGTATTCATTCACCTAACTGAATAAATGAGAATTTGCTAAAAAGACATTTTGTCGTTTTTAAACCATCTCCCCATAGTCTCCAGTAATAAACGGATGAGTCATATCTCCAGTGTCAAATCTAATGACCAAGGTTGTTGATTGTGTCCTTGCTTCATTTTGTAGGACAATGGAAGAATGTTTTGGTCACAATAGTTGATACTAATAGTTTAGCGCCAATCCAGAAGGACAGGAAGCGATCATACTGAGACAAACATTTTAAGACTTCTGTGAAATGTATGGTTCTGTGAAATGTATAACATACTATTTAGAATAGAGAGGATCAGCACAGTTGTTATCATAGTCTATCCACAGCTTGGAACTGTCAGGCATATCAATTCCTTCAAAATTAAGCTGCATTGTGGTAAAAATTAAAGCTTCAGAGAGAAATAGAAGCCCCGGCAACCTCTTTGAGACTGCTTGGTAACTGATTAAGGTAGAGTTTACACATATTTCACTGTCTGGGTAAATATTTCTTGGGGATTGAGGAGAATAAGGTATTCTTTTGCATTGTATCACCTGAAAAATTGAACATCTGAATGTGATGCAATCAGTGGCTCCAAACAAACCATTTTGCTAATATCTTCTTGGCACATCGGCTTTCAATTTCTACCCTTCCTGATTCAAAAGCCCTAATGACTGCAAATCATGGAACTGTAATCCAAAGTCCCTGGAGAGCTCCAGTTTGGGAAAATCTGATACATGTTGCCTATATTTTTTATATATATTACCATTCATTCACGCAATACTATTATGCCTTTCTATAGGCATATGGAAAGAAAAGATGTGAAAAGGTACTCCACCCACCACAGGGGTAGTCATTGTTTAGTGACCACAATTGGGACTGGCACCTCAGTCATTAAGCAAAGCAGTTGCTACATGAATCCACAACTATGCTTATCATCTTATTTCAGATTTCCTTTCCTTTACAGATTTGCAAAGGTCATAAAGTGAGGATTGGTCATAAAGTTATTTCTTCATCACTATGATAACTGCAATGGTTGCTAAAAGAGGCAGTCAGTGATTGAGGACTATCTTTATGACTCACTAGACATGCGTAAACTTTTCATTGAAAAGTTGGATGAAAAGTGATAAAACACATATATTATTGATGTGTAATAACAGGTTCCTCTCATAATTTATTCAGAATTAAACCATTTGAGCTGCATAAGCACCACCTAAGTTTTAGGTTTTATTTACAAATCTCAATAATTTCTACATCACAGGATGTCTTACCTTGCTGACTTGCTGAGAAATTTTCTTTGCATGCTCAATGTCTCTTGCTTTTTCGTCAACGTGGCAATCAGTTCTAGCTGCCTCCCCAGCCATGCGATACTTAACCTACAGAAAATACATATAGGCTTACAGTGTAGTAAATCATTACTTTGCAAACAGGAAATGGAGCCAAAGCAAACTGAAATTATCATGTAATTAATCTAATTTCTTTAAGTTTATTTAATATACATTTAAAATGAAAACAGTGCTAGCTTTTGGGAAAGCTCTTGAGGGCCATTTCAGAGGGTTTGGAGATGACTGGCAGTGTTCTTATGCTGAGACAACCCATAAAGCCAGCTGTCAGGTGTGAAGAAGCAAGACCACATGTTATGTTCCAGTCAAGCTAATTTATTGCTCATGCTATACACAGGAATTTAGTCAACTAACAGCCAGCACTAAATTGGTGCTAGATAAGAGCCAATAGAATTCAAGAGAGGCTGGACTTGGATTGCTTGTGGCAATCTAATGACTCCAAACTGATTCCTCTCTTGACTCCCCCACCCAGGCTCTGCCTCTTCTTCTCCTACTCCAGCAGCTTTTATGCCTGCAGTATTTTTCAGATAGTCAAGAACTGTAATTTTAACCCACAGGTATGTAGTAAGAAGTCTCAAATTACTAGCTTCAAGCGGAGTCTACAGTTTCCTTGGCCAAGGATCTAGCAGTATTCATATCCTAAAGTTCCAGACTGGCTTACTGTAATATTATGAGTGAACTTCTCGCTGTCCTGACTAGAATTAAAACAGTATTACCTAGTCATGGTTTCTTCTTCCTCATCCTTACCTCACTGAGCTGGTCCTGGACTTTCTTGATTCTCCGAAGTTCGGGAGTATCTGTTGTTATTCCACATTGTTTTCCTTTTTCTTTTTCAAATTTTTCCTTGTACTTTTTCTGGGAGCAGCGAAGACAGAAAAATGTAGATCTATTTTTAGCATGTCGAAGTGTTATGGTTAAGAAGCCCTGTGGAAATGCCTTGCGCGTAAAGCTTTAACGTATTTCGATAGGTGGGCGCATCCGAATTACACAAATTGTTTTGATTTCAAATCCCACAGTTCCCTACAATTTGCCAAAAAGGTTGAACTATAGGTAGTCCTCGACTTACAACAGTTCATTTAGTGACATTTGAAGTTACAATGGAACTGAAAAAAAGTGACTTATGACCGTTTTTGACTGTTGCAGCATCCCCACGGTCATGTGATCAAATCTCAGAGGCTTGGTAACTGACATATATTTATGACCATTGCAGTGTCCTGGGATCATGTGATCACCTTTTGCGACTTTCTGACAAGCAAACTCAATGGGGAAGCCAGATTCACTTAACAACCGTGTTACTAATTTAAGAACTGCAGTGATTCACTTAACAACTGTGACAAGAAAGGTCGTAAAATGGGGCAAAATTTACTTAACAAATGTCTCACTTAGCAATAAAAATGTAGGACTCAATTGTGGACATAAGTCGAGGACTACCTGTAATAGGAAATAGACTCCATAAGATCTGGGGACATCAAGTTGGTATGTGAGTAGAGGGGGTGTATCTACATGCATATATACAAGCACAGATATATCCCCATGCATAATTGGATGAAAGTTTAATTTATATATAAATTGCACAATGTTCTGATTAAGAGACATTTTTCCCCTACAGATTTATGGCCCTACAGATCAGCTTTGGCTCCCTCTGGATATACTGAATTTATGCTCTGAGTACAAAACACATACACCCCGTACACCCACCCACAGGGAGGGAGGGAGGGTGAGAATTTAAAGAGATATAGATAAGGTGAATTAGGTTATTTCATTTAGCCAAAGAAATTATGGTCTGAATAAGGAAAGACTATAAACTTGAACTTTTTTCATATTATTCTAAATATTAAACTGGGATGACCCTAAGCTTTGATACTTTCTGACAAGCTTACTCTGGAGACCAGGATTTCCAGCTGCCCCATACGCTACAGTATTTGATAGCTGTTATCAATTTCTTTTTTTGACTCAAATTTTATTGTATAAAATACAAAAAAAGAAAAGAAAATTAAGAGGAGGAAAGGAAATGGGGAAAGGGGATGTGAAATACAAGGGGAAAGAGAAAAAGAAAGAAAAGGGGGCATTGATTTCCAACTCTTCCTAGCACCATACAAGATAAATACATTCCAACCTCAACTTTTGCTTTTACATATTGTTACATACCGTTATCAATTTCTGATACACAGAAAAAGTACACATGTATAAAATCAATATTTTTTTTTCACAAGGATCTTTTTTAAAATTGGTTGAAACCAGTGGTGGGATTCAAATAATTTAACAACTGGTTCTCTGCCCTAATGATTTCTTCCAACAACCAGTTCACTAAACTGCTCAGAAAGTTAACAACCGGTTCTCCCGAAGTGGTGTGAACTGGCTGAATCCCACCACTGGCTGAAACTCATTAAAGTAGCATTAAGCTGCTTTGAATGTGAGAAGATGCAAATTTCTGACTTACATCGCTGAAGAGCTTTTGCATTTTTGAACTGTGATCCAAGTAAGGTGTCCGAAACTTAGATGTGTCCACTTTTTTCCGTACAACTTTTTTTCTGACAGGTTGGGAGGCCTTGTGAGAAGGGTCTGTGACTTCCGGAGGTTGTGTTGTACTATCCAAAGTACGCGATGTTGTTGTTTCATAAGTATGCGTTCTCGCTTCTGAAGGATGCCTGCTTGTTTCTGAAGTATGTCTTGTTGTTACGGTGTACGGTGCGGAGCCAGTGCTGTATGTGGTCTCAGTGAACTCAGTAATCACCTAAAAACGTGGAAAGGTGTTTTAAATTTATCTCCCGACTCAGCACTAGTTTTAGAGCCTTTTTAGCTGATATTTTTGGAGTTACAATTGTCTATATTCCTGATAATCTTTTGAAAATCAGCACAACTGAGATCCAGATACACTTTATTGAGAACCAGTCTTTGACAATTTCCAAAGGATTTTCAAAGTTTATTATTATTTATTTATTTATTATTCAAATTTCTATACCGCCCTTCTCCTTTCGGACTCAGGACAGTAAACAGCCAAAATAAAAACATCTATACATAACATTACAGTTAAAAATAGAGTTAAAATAATTTATAAATTTGGCCCGTAATTTAAAACTTGTCAATTTAAAATCAATATTAAAATTTTAAAACTAACCCTAAAATCAAGACAGACCAGCTAACTGAAAAAAATAAGTTTTTAGGGCCCGATGAAAAGTCCGGAGGTCGGAGATCACTTGTATCTCTGGGGGTAGATTGTTCCATAGGGTAGGTGCCACCACAGAGAAGGCTCTCCTCCTGGGGGTCGCCAGCCGGCATTGTCTGGTCGACGGCACCCTGAGGAGGCCCTCTCTGTGGGAGCGAACCAGCCGGTGGGAGGCTATTGGTGGCAGAAGGCGGTCCCTTAAGTACCCTGGCCCTAAGCCATGGAGCGCTTTAAAGGTGATCACCAACACCTTGAAGCGCACCCGGAAGTCCACCGGAAGCCAATGCAGATCGCGCAGGAGAGGAGTCACATGGGAGCGCCCCGTCGCTCCCATAATCCCCCGCGCGGCCGCATTCTGCACCAGTTGGAGCCTCCGGGTGTACCCCAAGGGGAGCCCCATGTAGAGAGCGTTACAATAGTCCAGACGAGAGGTGACGAGTGCTTGAGTGACCGTGCGTAGGGAATCCCAGTCCAGAAAGGGGCGCAACTGGCGTATCAGGCGAACCTGACAAAAAGCCCCCCTGGCCACGGCCGTCATATGCCCTTCTAAAGACAGCCGTGCATCCAGGAGGACACCCAAGTTGCGGGCCCTCTCTGTGGGGGCCAATGATTCGCCCCCAATAACCAGCGATGGCGTCAGCTGGCTATACCGGGATGCCGGCAGCCACAGCCACTCGGTCTTGGAAGGGTTGAGTCGAAGCCTGTTTCTCCCGATCCAGACCCGCACGGCCTCCAGGCACTGGGACATCACTTCCAAGGCATCATTGGGATGGTCTGGGGTGGAAATGTACAGCTGAGTATCATCAGCGTACTGATGGAACTCCACCCCAAAACCACGGATGATCTCACCCAGCGGCTTCACATTAATGTTGAACAGGAGGGGCGAGAGGACCGACCCTTGTGGCACCCCACAAACAAGGCGCCTTGGGGTCGACCGCTGCCCCCCTGTCAACACGGATTGCGACCGGTCGGAGAGATAGGAGGAGAACCACCGCAAAACGGTGCCCCCCCACTCCCAGTCCCTCCAGCCGGCGCAACATGATACCATGGTCGATGGTATCAAAAGCCGCTGAGAGGTCTAATAGGACCAGGATAGAGGAATAACCCCTATCCCGGGCCCTCCAGAGATCATCCACCAACGCGACCAATGCCGTTTCCGTGCTGTACCCAGGTCTGAAGCCGGACTGGAGCGGATCCAGATAGACAGCTTCATCCAGGTACTGGGGAAGCTGTTGTGCCACCACACTCTCAACAACCTTCGCAATAAAGCGAAGGTTGGAGACTGGACGATAGTTAGCCAAAACAGCCAGATCCAGGGATGGCTTCTTGAGGAGAGGCCTCACCACCGCCTCTTTCAAGGCGGCCAGCAGGACACCCTCACTCAAAGAAGCGTTGATAATCCCCTGGAGCCAGCCTTGTGTAACCTCCCGGGAAGCCAGCACCAACCAGGAGGGACACGGGTCCAATAAACATGTGGTCGCGTTCAGCCGTCCCAAGATCCTGTCCACGTCCTCGGGAGCCATGGGATCGAACTCCTCCCAGATAACACTCTCAAGGCCTGCCTCAGTCATCTCGTCTGAACTAACCCAGTCGGCGGCCAAGTCTTCCCGAATCTGAGTTATTTTATCATCCAGATACTGTACAAAATCCTCAGCTCGGCCCTGCAAGGGGTCCTCCCGCGCTCCCAGATGAAGAAGGGAGCGGGTCACCCTAAACAGGGCGGCTGGGTGGTTATCTGATGACGCGATAAGAGCGGCAAAATAGCTAGATTTCGCCGCTTTTATCGCCACGTTACCGTGTTTCTCTGAAAACATGACCCACCCCAATAATAAGCCTAACCCTAATTTTATGGGGGTGGGCCTAATATTACCCTTACCCTGAAAATAAGCCTGGGGGGATGGGCATGAATGGCGGCACGGGCGTGGGGGGGGGCAACAGTCCAGCTGCAGCTGCAGCCTGCTGGTCCCTTGGGGCAGTGCAAATACCGCTTTTGCCCTTCTCTTTCTGGGTGCAGCGCTTCTGCTTGTTGGACTGCTTCCCCGAGGCCGGAGCTCCACGGCCAGCTGCTTTGCTTTTTCCCTCTTTTTGGGATGCTCACAGGAGGCTTTTTGGTGAACAGGGGGAAAATGAGGAGGGGGATTTTCCTGCTTGTCATCCATTCCTCAAGCTCAGCACAGACTGAGGGAAGGATGACAGGCAGGGAAATCCCCCTCCCCATTTTCCTCCCGTTCGCCAAAAGCCTCCATTCCGAACGCTGAAGCTTCGGAATGGAGGCAATAGTGCATCCATGGCGCATCCAGCTCACTGAGTCTGGCCTACTGCACCTCAAAAAAAGTAAGACCACCTCGAAAATAAGCCCAACTGCTTATTTTCAAGTCTAAAAGAAAATAAGACTCGGTCTTATTTTCTGAGAAACACGGTAACAATCTACACCCCACAATAGATTATATGAATGATTTATTTGGATGTTTTTTTCACCATACATCATTTCATATGGCTGTGCAATGTATAAAATTACACATTTGAGTTGAGTCTTCACCTATTCTCAAGATAAATAGTGAAGGCAGAAAATTCCAAAAATTAGACCTCTAGACAGGGAACAATGGAATAGTGTAGTGACTAGTGACTATGTTTGTTTGAGCTGTATGACTAGTACCCGGGAGCAGTTATACAATTACCATATTGTATTCAAGAGTAGCATATCCTGATATTCTTGAATTCAGGAAGGTCCTTATGACATGTTACATCTATTTTTCTGAATTGAATCAGCCATGAGTTATGTTTCAAAAAAAAGCAACAGACATGGTTTGGGGGGGTATCATACAACTTTTCCCCTAGTCCCAAATCAAGTTTTCCTTCAATTTGAAAAGTGCTTTACAATGTGCACATATCATTCAATCTATTTCTATAAAATGAAATATTTGTTTTCTACATAAAGGAATTGGTTTATTCAACCAAGTGTTTTGCATTTTACAAGGATTTTCCTCACCATCATTCTCGCTCACATAAATTTGAATTTTGACAGTATATATGGAAACAGACAAATTCTTCCTTTGCTTTAACCTCATTGATACTAGTGAGATTATTCCAAAATATATAAGAGAATTAGTCCTTGCAAATAATAAGACTCTCTCTTTTTATATTTTCTGAATTTATGCTCAAAGGTTATCTTATGAACTATTCTCCTAAAGGGAGGTACACACAAATAAACCGCATAAATTCAGAATCATACAACTATATTTCTCCATCAACACAAAAACTAATGTTCTTAATGAAGGAATAACTTTGTCTCTATAGTAATCTATAGTAATTTGTAGTCTAATCTGCAAAATTCTAGGATCCTCCTAAGTAATTCTGAAGCCTGGAAAAGGATCGTGCTTCTAATATTTATAGCCATGCTGATATCATAAACAATGCAAGACTTCCAATTAAAAAAGTATATTAAAAGAATTGCCAGGAGGAATAAACAACAAATGTTTAGAGTAAAATAATGTTACAGTATTTATCTTCAGGTTGGTAGTGACATTTATGAAAATATAACCCTGAGAAGAAAATTCTTGTTTCAAAGATGAACAAGATGAACAACATGTGAATACGTTATGCAAGTTGAACAAGAAACAAAAACAAGAAAATGACATTGGACATTCCAAAGTGAATTTACATCAGACGAATGAATGGAAACACACTAACAGAAGCTTGCAGGAAGAAATATTCTGTACATACATATTTACTTTCTTCTTCACTGAGTTTTCAAGTTTTCACTCTCATTTAGCAACCTCTAAGAAATACTGTTTTTTCCTTTATTTTCTGATAGATGGCCAAGATTTCAAGAGCAGAAGTATATATGTATACGTTTTTAGGCCAATTATACTGTTCAAGCCAATCAAAAATTACTCATCCATTTCACTAGGATGCAGGCATCACTATACATCTGCATCTCCCAAAAGAAAATAAAGTGTTTTTAAAACCTCTTAATTAGTATTTTACAAACCATTGAGCATATGGACAAGGAAAAAAGCTCAGTGCAATTAAAACCTGCTGCAAATTAAGACAAATAAAAGTAAGGATGATACATTAACTAAAACAAGGCTCCAACTTCCCTCTTGCTGGAGGGGGAAAAAACTGGGATTTTCATTTATTTGTCCTTTCTCCTATATCTTCCAAAAAAATAAAAAAAGAATGTAGGAAATATGCAGGCAGAAAGGTACTTAACCTTGTTATCCTAAGCTACATTTTTCTCTACTGGGGAACCAGAGTCTTTCCTGTCATTGAAAGAGATTATTCCATTCGTGTAGAGTAGGCCTAGGTGCAGGTGTTATCATCTACTGCACCTCCTAACCACAAAATTCGTATGTCCATCCCTTAGCATCAAAAAGTTGCCCACCATTGCATTAGCAAAAGACACTCAAGGGAAGATCATTATTCTGTTATATAAGTTGTTGGTTGACTTTGTTCTTCCCAGAGGTTATTATTAGATTACTCAAGTATGTAAAAAAAAATATCTATTAAATTGTTTTATATTATATACACACACACAAAATGCTTAAAAAGCATTAAATTCCACCAAATCAGACATTTATGCATAAATCAGAGGCTTTTACCTCGCCTGGTTCACCCTCGACCTCCTCTTCTATGTAGTACTATAAACAAAGAAGAAACCTCATTATTTTTCACAAGGTCATACATAAAAACACATGTGTTTCTCTTGAGGCAAAGAACAAAATCTCAGTCTGAAGAATGAAGTGATTGATAAGGATGTTCCATGGAAAGCACTCCAAGATTTAGCTGCTGGTAAGATCCACAGGTATTTTGTTCCATAAATATCAGTGGATTTGTGGCTGCCAATTGCTCATAATACTTAATACTGTTTAAAAAGTTATTTTTCTTTGTCTCGTAAAAACATAGCTTTTTAAATGTTGTATTAGATCCAATTCAAGAATTCCAAGACTTCACAACTCCTGCTTTCACTTAAGGAATTTTGGACACCCATTGGCGTAAAAGATCATACAATAAGTCATGACTCAGTGGCGAGTGAACAGATACCTGAGTTCACCAGATCATTAGCCATAACCTGAAAGCATGATCAAACACCACCCTTTCATTATATGTACCCTTTTGGTTATTAAGGAAGGGGAGATAATCCAAAAGATAATTCAAATACCAATGCAGAGCAGTTAAACCCACAATATTTCCAAAGTGATACATCTACAATACTTGTGAAAACGGCATTGTAAAAGAACTAAGCAATTCTTTAACAGGAAAAAGATTTTATTCATCTGTGAATTCTTTTTAAAGGAAATATTGACTGTCCTAGGAACATTTGTCATGGACGATTCATTTAAGTTTGCTACCTGACAGCTCTTGTAAAAGAAAGGCTTTCATAAAAGGGCAAATGATGTGTCAAAACATGATCATATTTTATTAGAATGACAGTTGAACATTAATTTTTTTTAAATATATTTCTTAATTAGGCTGTGCAAAGTTGCAGTGAGATGATTCAAATGGATGACTCAAATTTTGTTTGAAATGATTCAAGCCAGGACTGAAACATAGCCAATAATCTTACAGAATTTCTCTTGGATCTCTCAGGACTGTTTATGCTTCAGGGTGAATTATCATATTTAACTTCAAGGAAGAAAGCATTAAATTTAAGGAGAAACCATGCCTGAACAAGAATTACTGGACAAAAAAAATCTTATTGGCTTCCACTGCTCAGCAATCTAAAACAATCCTCTATCTGGAAGGAAGAACCTCTATCAGAGGTTTCTGTCAGAAACCTCTGATACTGCTGCACAATATTTGTGATCGACCAAATGGAATACAAGCTATCAGTCACTTATATCCAATCTCCTACAAACCATAAGGAATTGAATATCTTGATTTTTCTGTCTGCCTGCTATATTTGATAAGCTGATTTAACTTTGTGTGTTAGCACAACTGACATAATTATACTGTGCATATCTATAGGTCTCACACGTGGATACTAACTCAAGTTTAATATACTATATTAGATTAGATTATATTTTACAACTGTTGGGTTTTTTCCTTCTAGGCTATTTTCATGTTTTGAATTGGGTCTTGTTACTACTGAGAGAGAGAGAGGAAGAAGTTGCTATTGTATCAGGGTTGAACTACTGCTTCTCAGCGTCTTAACTAAAATAAAGTTCAATCTCATGGCTGAACTCAAATTCCATAAAAAAAAAAAAAACCTTTGATGCCTATGGAACAATCCAGCTTCCAGAAAAGTACAAACAAAATTCATTTCCCTTGATCTTCCAAAGAAAGCAAGATAGAAATGTAAGAAACAAAGAACTTAGATGTGGAAGACAATTGTAAAGAGGGATTGATGACTGCAGTGCTTCAGAAGATTTTTTTAAAAGTCCAGTTGATCACCTTAAATCATTATGCTGATTTCAACACAGGAAAGAAAGTGACATTATCATCCTTTAAGATTCATAATGAAACAAACAGTATCTGAAATATTCTCTTGTTCAAGAAGGAACTCTACTGCATCTTGTTTAAGTGGCTTTCTTTTTGAAATATTGCCTAGAAACTTCATCAAATTTAAGCAGATGTTCAGAGCAAATCTAATAGAAATGAATGTACTAAGACTAGCTATGTCAATAAAAATGTTTCTGCAAATCAGCTAACCTAAAAAAAATGGGACAAATCATTTTGCTAATAATACTCCATTGGTTGTACGTTGCACCAGTACAAACTCTTGTGAAAAGCTCTGTTGTCGGTAATCTTGGAATCTTTATAGTACCAGTGAAATATATTAGACTAATTTCATAGGGGGACCTTCTTAAAAATGAGTCAGGGTAAATAAAGGAGAAGCAGAATTGGCACAGAATTATCTTTGATGATAAGATTGAACTTGCATCATTATTAGAAGTTTTATGTTTAATGTTAAAGATAGTTCCAAATTATTTCTTCAAACTCTTTTTCGCTAATACTATAGCAACCACTAATTTTAGCCTAACTTTGCAGTGCATCAAATCAAGCCTTAAATTAGCAATATCTTCAAAGTGCATTTTACTTTGAAACAGCATTCTTCATCATAAGAGCAAGCTTAATTCACCAAAAATTATTTAATGCATTTGGTTAGAATTATTTCTCCTGTTCACTAAAAAGTCTTGGAAAGTGGAGATGTAGAAGATGCTGTCCATGTAGGACCCAATATGATTTATTTCCATGTCTTCCTTTTACTGTTTGACCTTATCAGACTCATTTTATTGATCGGCCTAGATTTTTAAGCACGTATTCCACCAATAAATTCTACTGGATTTCATGTATTTGTGGTATTAAAAGATTTATCGTGCTCAATTTAATAGGATCTACAACACTGACTAAATTCTCAGACTTGGTGCAATAAGGTTCCTCTCCTTTCCATGAATCACATTAACAAGAAACCTCCAAAGATACTGGCACCCTTCAACAGAGCCTGATTCATTGCCATTCTTTGCAGATGATTTATGCTTCTACAGATAACTTTGTCAAGATACTGTTTATTTCAAGCTTTGTATATAATTGGCTCTTTTTATGAGAAGAATATCAGGAGATAATGGTCCTTCTATTTTTTTTCACTATGCATCACTTAGACTGGTGCTTGTACAACTAACAGCATGCATATACCTGCTAAAGCACTACCACAAGCATAAAGGAAAATCCCAAAAGTGTTTTTTCAAAAGGCAACTGGATTTTGTTTTTCCTTGAAGATATTTCTCTTCTCATCCAAGAAGCTTCTTCAGTTCTGACATCAATTCCAGTTCTGACTTCTTGGATAAGAAGTGAAATATCCAAGGAAAAACAAAGTCCAGTCACCTTTTGAAAAAGCAGCTTTGGGACAACCATGACCTGGATGCCTGAGAATCTCCATAGAGATAAAGGAAAATTTAAGAAGATTTGCGGGAGGAGATGGAAGAGAATGCGTGCATTCATTTGCCTATATAAATGCATTGCTATTTCTGTTTTATTAATAATATATGAGATTACATACATACAAAGGTGTGTACATCTGTGTGTGTCTCTGTGTTTATGCGTGTGTGTGTGAGAGAGAGAGAGAAAGAATATTCATCCCAGCTTGGAAGAAACATGAAAGCACCATTTTTTTCTCATGCGGCCTACTGACCAACTTCAAATTGGCAATGTGGCCCTCATACCAAGCAAAAACAGAATCTACTTCTCACTTAAGTATTCTGTACTAAACAATCCAAATCAATGTCCAAAATGAAAAGCATAAGCTACTTTTAAGAGGACTCTACTGCACGCTCTTTAAAATACAAATTTGTCTCTTTATAAATAAAAACTTATTTTGCTCTTTAATGCTTTGCACATTTAATTCTGGTTCACACAAAATTAAAGCATGAGGGAAAAGGATCAGTGGACAAAAACCAGGAAAATGATGTGCTATGTTTCTGGAAAAAGTTATCTTGCTTGAAACTAAGATTAGAAGCAATTGCAGCCTTTTATATATATATATATACCTGCTACATATATCCCAAGAGACAAGAGGAAAAAGACAGACATCTGAAGAAACAATGCAACAATATAAAACTGAAATGATAATATGAAAGATAAAACCACTATTAGTCTACTAAGAGACAGACAATGATAAGACAATGGGCATGGCTATCAGACATACATGAGATGGGAAGAAGATGGAAGAAAGAGAAGAGGGGAGAAGAGGAAGAGGAGGAGGAGGAGGAGGAGGAGGAGAAGAAGAAGATTTTTGCAATAAAAGAAAAGTTAAAAACATTTCCTTGATTGTGGTGCTGGTCATCAGAAATATTGAAGAGCTTTACTCTAGCAGGATGTAATGTGATCCAAAAGTGGCAAACACTTGTGCCACACATTCAATTTGATAATCAGTGTGCATCTGGAAGTACAACCCAAGAGTTGCAGAAGCTGCACACACTGGTAAAATGGAGTCTGGCAAGGAAACGTACCCATGACTTTTCACACAGGTCCTATGTAAGCCAGTAAGTTGTTGCTAGATAGAATTATGGGCATTTTAAATGTCCAAATGAATGTTAACATTATTAGCATCATCTATGCTGTATTTTTCTATTATTATTTTTTTAAAAAAACTAAATCTGCAGGAAGATGAGGAAAGAAAGGGCATCACAGGCATTTACTGTCATCGTGCACTCTTACAACCTCATGTCCTAGGCCTTCTCTGGGGGAACCCGACAGCTGCTGGAGGCCATTTAGAATATATCAGTTTTTATAACTGTCCAGTCACCAGCTCTGAATTTGGAGACACACTCACTTCTGAAGCAGCCATCTCAAGTTCCTGACCTGCCATTCTTTGCTGTTTCTTTGAAATAATAAACTCATTTGCATAGCTTAAGGCAGTAAATCAAACATTTAAGTCTTACCTCCACAACCTCATCGTAATCGTCTTCATCTGCCATCTTTGTGGAAAGCCCGTCCACCTACTCACTGGTCACAAAGCAAGTCAGATAAATAAATATCAGCATGATGAAGTCAATGTTGCTCACTTATCAAGGCTAGTATCTCTGTGCATTATAAAAATATTGTAAGAATGCCTTTTTTACACACACAAACACACACAGAGAGAAAAACATACAGAGAGAGACAGACAGACAGACATGAAGCTGTAGTTTAATCAACAACATAGGCCAAATATTAAATATTAAAATATTTAATATTTATAAAGATTAATATTTATAAAATATTGTTCATAAAACATCAAAATATTAATAAACCAAAAATATTATCAAACATTTCAGCTTTCTAAAAATATATATAAAGGGATACCATTTAACTTGAGATGTTTAACATCAGATTGCCATTATCCTTTCATAATTTGTATTTCTCCCAAATATCTCATATACAGAGGAAAAAGCCAGTTTTTTATTATTATTATGGAGATGTTGGCCTCCTTCCATATTTTAGCCAGTAACATTTGGTGGGGGAGGAACCACCCCAAAACAAATTGCACTGTTATTTTTATGAGCATAAATATAGCAATTCTGCTTACTAGAATTGTTTAGGATGCAGGCAAGGAACAAACAAACATAGATTATTGTATCTATCAACTCTCTTGAGTGATGTACTTGTAGTGAAAAATTAGATAATATCATAAAGTCTCTTCCTAGCTCAACAGAGTAAGTTAAATGGAATATATAACAATCACAAGGCTGTGCATTGTGTACTGAGAATTTATGTAAAAACATCTACAGGGAGATAAATAATTGACAATCAACCAAAACCAACCCACCAAAATTAATAGTGCCCCATTAATATTTCTTGAATGGAAATTCACTTACAGTTTTGATTGTGAACTGCAACTAGAAGATCCTAAATATGTTTACCAGCAGCTAGAAATTAATGCTTAGGATAAGGAATGCCAAGCATTGAGCCAACATGGTAGCATGGAACGATAGCATTACAACGAGGTGTGCTGGCTATGGCAGGGGAAAAACTGGAGAAATGTCCACTTTAATTGTGTTGCACAAAAAAGCAGCTTGCTAGGTCACCTCCACGAAAGCTTTCCTAACCTAGAAATTTAGCTGGGCAGATCCTGCCACAATACCTGTGGGCCAATGTAATGTTACTCTATATAAACTAATAACCTTGGGGTCTTATATAAACAACCACAAACATTAAGTCATACAAATGTTGTTCAAATGACCTTAACTTAATGAAGTTAATTTCTCTCGTCCCACCATTGATCTCCTGGGATGCTCTCTTGCTTTGCTTCTGGGGTGCTTGACGTATTTCTCCAACTTCAGTCCTAGAAAAGATCAAGACTCTGGTTATTTAGATGGCAGAGAAGCGATGAATGAATGAATACCTTGGAATGAATTAATGCACTGGAATGATGAGCCTGCTGTGAGAGGTTGCAGGTCCCTCTTTTCTGGTGCAGGGAAGGAGATGAAGGCTTAGAACAGCTGCTTCCTAGTACAAAAATATTTGCCCTGTAAGCCAATACCCCAGAGCGATAGGCTGGTTTTGTCTAGTTAGCTGAACTGCCATTCCTTCTGAGGCAAGCGGCACTCCGGTGCTGTAGGTTAAATATAGGCCCTTTGAATGCTGCCTTTTCCTAGTGCCAATTCTGTTCAATCAAGGTGATACATAAAAATCAAAAGGATAAAAATGTTTGTTTCACCGAGGGAATAGGACAAGTCCTAAAGTTGAGAGAGGGAGGGAGGGAGACCTCAAGAGCGGCTTAGCCAACGGAGCCATTGATCTCCATGTGCAAAATGTTTCCAAACGACAGAGGCTCACTCTGCCTTTAAAGCCTCATCAAACTCAGGACTGATCTCTTCCCAAGAGGGATTACTTCGATGCTGGAAAAAAAGTGTGTTAAAATTTGTAAAATAGTAAAATAAAAAACCAAATCCCTCAGGCCATAAAGTCTGCAAACAAACAAACCCACAAACAAACGATCATTTGGTAGCAAACAAACCCCAATCTGTCTTTCTTTTTTTAAAAAAAAAAGAAAGCAAAAGGCACAAGCTTACCAGTTATATTTAAATAAATTTCCTTCGGAGCAAAGCCTCTCTGACTGTCCTCCCTCCTGAGACAAGCTGGGCAAAAGCAATGTTAGGCTGATGCATCAGCTCCTAAACCATCATGTGGTCGGGGGGAGCCAATCAGATCAGGCATGCTCAAGTTTCAGATACTAAATATACATGGTGACCCTTTGGAGTTTGGAGGACCACCTGTTCGGTAAACCCTCCAAGCAAAGCAAAGTAGCTCATACAAATCATTGGCTTTGTTTTTTTAACCTCAATCAAAACATAGCAAGAGCATCAGCCCCTCATAAACGATTCAACCATTATTCACAAAGACTTGTGGAATACAAACCACTATTAAGGATTGTTAATTACAATGAAGCTAAGACAATAGGCCAATGGAAGTGGGTTTTTTCCTCATCCCATTCTCCCAGAAGATCTATGGTTTCTGAACTTGAGATGATTTACCATAGCCTTTCATCAAAGACAGGGAAGATAAATCAGGGGTGTCCAGACTTGGCAACGTTAAGACCTGTGGACTTCAACTCCTAGAATTCCCCATTCTGGCTGGGGAATTCTGGGAGTTGAAGTCCACTTGTCTTAAAATTGCCAAGGTTGGACACCCATGCTTTAGATAATCAGAAGTGAGGACTTTTCTCCATCCAACCCTTCCAATTTTGCCGGGTCTCAAGTCTTTTAGAATTGGAACATAGATTGTAGATGCAAAGTGGAAGACCGGGATCCTATGTTCTATGTTATAGCATTCAGAAAAAAATTGACAAAATGGGTATTCTCAAGAACAGTTGATGGGGCATAGAAGACATGCTTTTTCCAATGGTTGACCCATTTTATAGAACATTCTTCCTCTGGAGATCCAGATGGCACCAACCTTGCCAGCTTAAATATTGAGTTCTGTGCCCAAGCTTGGGGCCCAAGGTATCTGCAGGGGCCTGGTTGTGTTAATGATTGGGTTATTGTTTCTTGGCTACTTATATTTTAATTTTTGTAATGTTTGCTATTGTTTTTATTCTATTTTAGTTCTATTTGCTGCCCAGAATAATTCTTTGAGATGTATGGCCATATAAATTGGTTAAATAAATAAATGAAAACATTTAGTAATTCCATGCATTGACTTTGTGGCTCTCTGTTTCTTTGCTCTTTTAATATAAATCATTCCAAAAGACCGGGGTGGGGGGGTGGTTTAAAATAATTGCTGGATCTCAAAGTCTTCTGGGACTGGGATGTAGATTGTAGATGCAAAGTGGAAGACAGTGATTCCATGTTCTATGTTATATAATTGTCATCATCATCATCATTTCATCATCATCTTCATACCTCCTGCAACCGTGGGCTTGTCCATAAAAATGCTACTTATTCTAGTTCTAAGACATTCCTGCTTTACATTTGTTGATTTGGCTAATTGTCTTCTCAGTTGAACAAAAGGTTATCTAGGTTTTCATGTCAGGCCTGAATTTCCCCCCCTAGAATACTGCCAAATATAGTGGTTACCAGGGGTGGTATTCACTTACCTTCTCTACCGGTTCGCAAATGTGAGCAAGCGCGCGTGTTCGCTTCACTCACATGCACCACCTCCGCACATGCACAGAGCATCAAAAATGGGACATGATGACATCCAGGTAGGTGGGCAGAGCCTCCCGCAGCCGCCGCTACCGGTTCGCCTGAACCGGATAGAACCGGCTGAATACCACCACTGGTGGTTACAGGTTGAAGCACAAGGCCATACATATGGACTGGGCTTATGTATGTTACTAAGGTATGGATTGCCAAAATCGAAGTGACATTATTATGGCTTAGTATGAAGGATGAATCCCCATGAAATTCCAAGGTGATCTTTTTCTAGCCTCTATTCCTTCACTTCACTTTTTTTTTAAGATAATTTTTATTGTAGTTTTTCTTTTCCAAAACTCTAATACATATTCAAACAGACAGTGTCCTTTTTATATACTTTGGATTAACAATTAACATAAAATCTACATTCTATACATATATACATACATTCATCTTCCTTATAAATATTACCTATTTTTGTTTCTGTTGTCTATCCACCTATACCAATTTTCCCAAACTGCATAGTATTCCGAATCCTCTTTTTCTTTTAATTCTAAAGTTAATTTATTCATTTTGGCACATTCAAATATTCTTTGGATAATCAATCCCTCTGGTGGTAAGTTATGTTCTTTCCAATATTGTGGGAACACAATTCTTGCTGCTGTTAGTATATGTAGGATCAGATATCTCATTTTTTTTATCAAATTTAGTTTTTAATATTCCCAGGAGGAATGTTTAACTCATTTTGGCAATTTATTAAATCTTGTAGACAATCTCTATTTTGGTCCAATACTTTTTTGCTTCGGAACATAACCACCAAGCATGAAAGAAGGTACCTTGATGTTGGTTGCATTTCCAGCACTTGGGGCTTAGATTTGGGTACATTTTGGCCAGTCTTCCTTCACTTCACTTTTAATCAAGCCATAGGCAGTAGCCTATCATTGCACATTGATTCTATCTTGATAGCTGAATGCCATCATATGTGTCTACTGTAAGATAGTGTTTAAATTTTTATTTTCTTTGTTTATTTTAAACTATGCCTGCTAGTTAATGACTACATGACCTCTTCCTTGACATCAGTTTTAAAAACAGAGTCTTGTGTATAATCTTGAGATGGGATTGATTACAAAGATGAGACTCCCAGTACTTTTATGACACTTCAAGACAGATGCTGAAAGATCCCCCCATAGTTCATCATGAAGCGTAAGCATGTGGGAATGATGACTTCATCATTGATTTTGAAATGATGAATCAAGTTTCCAAATTTAAATTGTGGATGGGAACATTCTTCATTGCTCAAAATGTTTGGTACCATCAGTCCATCAGAAGACCTATCAATAATTTGAAGGACATGAATAATTGTACTATATTTATTTATGTACAAGATTTATAATACACTGACTTCAGATGCTTCTATGCTAAATTCAGTTCTCGCCTTTATGGATCTGTTATCCTGTTCATATATTTAATGGTTGGATTCACATGAGCTTCATTCAGTACAGTGTACTAATTGGTGCTTAGTACTCCACAGATCCCTGCCCACTACCTCCATTAAGGGTCCCAAATTTGTGAGACTGTTGCATTATCAGGTCTCTAGATCAATAGAGCCATGGTGGCACAATGATTACAATGCAGTATTGCAGGCAAACTCTGCCCACACCAGGAGTTTGATCCTGACCAGTTCAAGGTTGACTCAGCCTTCCATCCTTCTGAGGTTGGTAAAATGAGGACCCAGATTGTTGGGAGCAATATGCTGATTCTGTAAACTTCTTAAAGAGGGCTGTGAAGCACTATGAAGCAGTATATAAGTCTAAATGCTATTGCTATTGCTACTAGGCACTGATTTTTTAAGTACTTGTTTAGCAAAATCTAAGAGGTAGACAGAAGGAACATCAACCAGATTAGTAGTTCTTATTTCTGCTATGCACAGTATGTACAGTACAGTACATATACAGTACATATGTACAGTATAGAAGGAGCTGATAATCAGCTTTGAATAATAAATCCTATAAGACATATATCAGATTTATAAATAGTGTAAAAAGTTGTAGGAAGAAAGCTAACTTCCTGCAAAATTTGACAGTGTTGTCCAAACAATAAGAAAAAAAATGTACTGAAGACATGTAAGAAAATAATAAAAGATGCAAAAAGAGACTTTGAAAGTCATATAACTCATAATTTTAAGAACAACTGTAAAAGAAACCTTAAAGTAGATGAGAAATAGAAAACCAGTTTAAGGAAGTGTTGATCACTTAGATGACAAGAAATCAAAGATATTATTGCTAAAGGTACATACTATTCCTTTCCTGTTCTCCTTGTAAGTTTTCTTTGGACATTGTATGGAAATAAAATGTGCACTTAGACCATTCTCATTCAGCCATTTCTTTTTCAAACACTTTATTGATACCAAAAAAGTACATGGGTGATGATGGGTTTATACCCTTTTACTTGGTGTTTCTTTAATATATTCAGATGATCTCATTTAACTGCAAAACAGCCTCATTAAAGAGATGCCAAAGCATAACTAGGGAGTCCTTGTCCTAGTTTAACTAAGTCACCCCATTCAGTTGTATACAATACATGTAGATTCAGAAGGTGTCACATACGCAAATGAACCCTATTAGTCTTCCCCTCCTCTGCTCCTTCAAGGACGGGCTCTTAATACAATTTTTAGAATTCATTTTCCTAGCTGCTTGTGTGAGGTGAAAGATACATTACTCAGATGCATCATACATTTCACCTCCTGGGACTCCCTTGGCTGAGTAAAGCCCTTGCAGCTTTGCTTAGTCATCTGTTAAAGTTGACTACCAAAGGGAGGGCTTAATGTGTAGTAGAATATTGCATATTATGCAGCATTCAGTTTAGGCACAAAAGGTTAACCCTTCAGGGTATCTTTTAAAAGATTCCACCTTTCAACCTGCCTTCACTTGGATTAGAAGCAAACCATTTGCTGGGTGTGTTCAGGAGTCCTCTCAGCAACGTGAACATACAGATAGTGTAATAAATCAATAGGGAGCTTGCTCCTGATTATTGGATCTCTTTTTTTTCTGCTGGCCTACCCAATCTTTTTTTATATTGTATATATAAATATGTTTTAGCGCTTTATTGATAAAAGAGAGTCAATGTGCTGTAGCAGTTGAGAAGCTGGACTAGGCCCAGAGAGCCTCAGGTTCAAATCACAACAGCTCATAAGGTGACTCTGAGGTCTTTGAAAGATTTTGAGCCCTTCTTGTTCGATTTGGAGAACAGGGTTGGTAAGGAACTGAGGCAAGACAGGTTTCCAAATAAGCCTTTATTTGGCTTACTAGTTAACAGCTAACAGTAAACAGAGCAACTCTGGAACCAGCAATGACAACTTCTGTCTGACAGCTCTTTATATAGCAGCTGTCAGACAGTTTGTCCAATCACGGGGCTGTATTCTCCCGCCAAAAGGCTGACACAGTTCAGCCAATGGGGAGGAGCTTCTTCACTGGCATACGCGTGGATCAGTGGTGTAGCCACAAGGACGCAACACTTCTTGTTCAGCCCAACCTACAAAAGAGAGTGGTTGTTGTAGGGAAAACCTGAAGGGAGTGCTGCATGGCTAAAGAAAGGCAAGATATAAATTGAAGAACATCATACCCCCCCAGTGGTGGGTTTCAATTTTTTTTACTACCGGTTCTGTAGGCACAGCTTGGTGGGTGTGGTGTGGCTTGGTGGGCGTGACTTGGTGGGCGTGGCAGGGGAAGGATACTGTAAAATCTCCATTCCCTTCCCAATCCAGGGGAAGGTTACTGCAAAATCCCCATTTCCTCCCAATCAGCTAGGATTCAGGAGGCAGAGAATAGATGGGGGCAGAGCCAGTCAGAATTTTTAAAATTTCTGCTACCGGTTCTCCAGAACTGGTCAGAACTTGCTGAAACCCACCTCTGATACCCCCCAACAAATAAATACTATTCTATGATTGTATTTCTTAATCACCATCCCATAGGGCTACCATATCTGAGTTTCAGCTATCTAAATAGCTACTAAATGGCAAACAAAGAGAGACAGAATGCCTAAGTCTTAGTTGCTACCCATTTCCCATCTTAATTCTTGAGCTTAAGTATCATAGCCATGCTATCCCATCTTTTTTGATGAAGCCATGTTTCCCAGCTTTCTGCTTCATAAAATACTGCTTTCAGATTCATTAAAGACCAAATTGGGAGTCCTAGTAAAATCAGAGATGTACACAAAGTGTTACGATGTTATGCTAACCAATACTTTTCTTAGAAGGAAGACTTCTCTTTCCTTCAGGAAATTCAGCAATGAACGCATGTCTCCAAACATTTAGTATGGATTTTAGGGATTGGTGCATCAATGCATGTGCTGGACTTTGTTTATTATTTTTCCAAGAAAGACAAGTTACACGATGCGAACCGGTAGTAAAGGTAAGTAGAACTCAACCCTTGTCTATACATACATGCCTGTGTGTTCACAGAAGATACATTTGAGGGGCCCAGAACAATTTAATAGGTCCCAAGGCTGGGCCTCATTTTCTTGCATACAAAGGCCCTCTTGAACATCAGTCCTTGGTTGGCTCCTTTGCCACGGTTATTATGACTGCATCTAGTAACTTTGGGAGCCTGATAGTGAGAAGCCAATAAATCCTAAACTAAATAAAATATTTATGCACAGCACAACAGATCTCCTGATTTATATCCAGCTTATCCGAGACTCCGCAGGATGTGAATTCATATTATGCCTGCACAGTAAGACTCTCCTTGAATGTAGCCTCAAATATTTGAGGGTAGCAAATATCTCACATATTCCTGAGGCAATTTGGTTAAGGGAGGGAGATAATAAACTACAGCTGAAGCTCTATTCCTAGGAGATGTATTCTATACCCCTTGCTCAGATATAATTCCTCTTCCTCATATAATATTGATGCAAGTAGGAGTAAATGGCTGAGTAAGACAATGTGGTTTATTGTACATTTCCAACAAAGAAACATGATAGATCAAGCTGCTCTCTAAGCCACTCTAGTCTAAAATGTGTTTGCTTTGTTTTTTTGGAGCGTGAAAAAAATGCCACTTCAATTTTCTTGTTACACTTGGGTTTTTTCTTTATCATCTATTTATTACCTGAGTTACTTTCATATAAAAATATTCTCTTTTTTTCTTGCTTCCAGGCCCTCTGTCCAACATGCATGCTTCTACCTTCAGAATGGCACTGAAAGTTGAATAGATTACAATGATATTAATTCCAGTGATTTCCTTCCTTCCTTCCTTCCTTCCTTCCTTCCTTCCTTCCTTCCTTCCTTCCTTCCTTCCTTCCTTCGTCATCCTACACAGAACTTGTGTGTAGCCCTGCAGAATCTGCTCCTCTTGTGTGCTTCTTTGCAATTGCTGCCTAGGTAGTAGAACAGACTGTCTATTACTCCCTGGTCTTTTTTTATAATAGCAAAAGGACAGAGCCAGGTGCAGCATTTCCCTGTCCTCAGTAAAGATAGCATCAGCGTTATGCTCACGAATCAGGCAGCCAGCTTAGTTTTGGGCAATTTGCCACCTCACATGTAGCAGTGGGGAGAATTCTTGCTTTCTTAGTAGCTTCGTAGGGTTGCCAGGTGTCCACTATTTGAGCGGACAGTCCACTTTTTTCACATTATGTTCACTATTTTTTTTCACAAAATAGTGGACAGTTTTTTTATTCAAAAGCTTTATGATGAAATGGTACGTAATCTAAAGCTATACAGTCTAAGAGAATAAGGATAGGAGAATCGCGTTTTGTCTTTTTTTTCATAAGTTAGAATGAGACAAAGATCGAATGCTCATTGCAATAATCACATTTTACACAACAGCGCAAAAAATGCATTAAAGCAGTTATCTTTTGATATCGAAAATGTAGTGCTGAAGGTTTTTGCCGAATTTTCGAATTCTGCGAAGAAACGAGAAGAGTTGAAATCATTTTTTGAGTTTTGCGAGTTCAGAATTCCATGAAGTCTTGCGCCATGTTCCAAAACGTTGGTTAAGTTTGTTTAAAGCGGTTGAAAGACTTCTTTTAAACTGGATACCTCTAAAATCATATTTTATTTCTCTTGGATCTGATGAGTGCCATAAGGTTATCTGGAACCTTATTTCGGATCAGGAAAATGAACTCGCAAAGGACGATGAACCAACAATTTCAGAATTGTATTTATATTTCACGCACTTCTTCATGTCAATAATGCAAGACACCCTACTGAAGCTGGAAAGCAAGAAAATTCTTGCATGTGATCTTCACATTATCATGTGTAAGCTGCGTGATTCTTTGCAAAAAAAATATAATGAGCAGTTTTTTTGAATGAAAGTTTTATTTGCTTTACGTAAAAAACATTTGCCTGAGAATGCCGTGCAAAAGTTCAAGAAAGAAGCCATCAATGTGTATCAAAGAGCCATTGCGTACCTAGAAAAGTGGTATAATTTCACCGATTCAGTATATGAGACGCTAAGTTGTTTCAATCTAATTGATCGCAATAATCCTCCAACTTTAGAAGAAATGACGAACATCTGGTTATTATCACCATGGCGAGAAGAACTTCCACCCAACACTCTCTTCGATGAAATTTCTGCCTTAGAAGAAGTTTATGTTCATCTGCAGGGCGATTCATCCCTTGATAAGTGGACGTACTTTTTCAAGAAAGAGCCAGCTCCGAGTTTACTGAAACTGTTCCAGTATTGTGCATCAATTCCGGCATCAAATGCAAACGTTGAACGAATTTTCAGCGTCATGGGAAATTTGTGGACTGACGAATGTAACCGACTGCTTGTACCATCATTTTTTAATATTTCTCAACGTTGTACTGAAATTAAAGAATTATTCCTTAAACACAAAGAATTGATCAAAGCTGTGCAGTCAAATAAAATATACACACGACAGCAAAGTAAAATGTAATTTAATATTTTACATATTATTATAATATATTTGATGTTTTGAATTTTAAGTAAAGTTTTGAAGTGATTATTTTAATACATGTTAAAATGTTTGTAAGAAAATATATAATTTAATTGTAAAATTTTTTTTTATTTTTTTACTACTTAACCCCCCCCCCCCCCCGCTTGTCCGCTATTTTTTGGAAGCAGACCTGGCAACCCTAGTAGGTTGGCATTCAGAAAGTGACTCTGACAACAAATAGTGATACTTTCATGTAATTTTTTTAAAAAACCCACTTACCTTGAAATGCTTAGTGGTTAATTTTCTGGCTGTTTCTAATGGAAGAAAATTGTTTTGAACTGCTCTGCATATTAATGATCAACGTTTTTAGTATCATCGCTTATTTGGAGAGCTAATAGGGGAGAAAAATATTACTTCTGTTTCAATGGCTAATTTCTCTTTAAAAATAAAAATGTTATGGTCTCTAATTGGCAGAACAGCTGCCATAGGCTAATAAACTATTCATTATTTTTTCACCAGGCTAAATATTGTAAGTGTGGAAGCCATGTTGTCTAATTTCAGGCAAAGATAAGGAGCCTGGTGGCACAGCAGACTAAAGCACTGTTATTAACATCAAGCTGTCTGCAATTACTGTAAATTCAAATCTCACCAGGCTCAAGGTTGACTCAGCCTTCTATCCTTTCTAAGGTAGGTAAAATGAGGACCCAGATTGTGGGAGCAATAAGATGACTTTGTATAAATATACAAAAGTATGAAGGCTATTGCTTAGTGCATTGTAAACCGCCCTGAGTCTCTGGAGAAGGGTGGCATATAAATAATTTTTTTTAAAAAAAAAGATGCATATGCTATAGGGCCAGACTATTGCACAGATATATTGTCCCAGCCCAAAGGGAGACCTTTTCCTTCTCCTATCATCCCCATTCCAGGCCTTATTGGTAGATGAATCTTATTTCAGGCCTACAAGGGGGGCAATTTCTCCAGTATGAGAATGGTAGGAACACCCAATGGCAGGAGCATCCAAGGCAGAATATTATAGATAGATATATGAGAGAGACAGAGACAGACAGAGATGAGAAAAAGATTCAGAAGGACCATTCTTTTTTCTAATTAATGCTTATTATGTTTGGCCATTCCCAAAGAATCCACTCAACAAATGTGGTAATGTATGCCCAATGTTAAGCAGTACATGAATGTTTTAACACAGGAAGAAAAAGACCTTGGCCATATCAAGAGGACAATTACATGGGTACTCAGTCTGTTTTCTCTATTGTTCCCCAATATGCCTTTCAGTATAGCAACAGCCCAAGGTCTCATAGAAGAGCCTATCAAACTTACAGGAGTTTTACAATACAATATCCATTTACTGCAAACATATTTTTTCTCAGTGCTACAAGGATATTGCATTCTCTCGGTATTTAAGTTGCAATGTTTTTGAGTAGGGAAATGGTGGTTTTTCTCCCAGTCTGCATACTTGTTACTGCAGCCAGCTGCCAAAATAAGACAGCCATTTGGGACAAAATGTTACTAAGACACACAGAGACTATTTTTGTGGTGGTATCAAGAGAAGATTTGAGGAAAGGAATAGAGGAAAAGGAAGGGAGGGAGGGAGAAGATTGAGAGGTCTCTTGCAAGAAGAGAAAATATGTGTCCTTCATGAAAAAATATTGGAAGACAAGTTGATCTCCCAGCAGAATGAATGATTCATGGGTATAAGAAAAGAGAGTGTGGTAACTCCTTGCAACAGGGTGGTAGCAGAGTACAACAAAGTATATGAAATTACAATAATGGAAAGTATAAAAAAAAGTATAAAAGTACGATGAAATTGTGACATGAAACTGACTATAGGTGAGAAAAAATACAAATAAGAGCATCTTGTGAGAAAGGAAGATATTCTAAATTGAAGTAAAGTAAAATAAAACATTAAAAAGTTGGAAAAATATGAACTCAGAAATGAACAGTTCAGATTTTAAGAAGCAGAAAAAGTGCAAAAACTGAGCACTTTTTATTAATTTAAAAGTCAGTTAGGGAAAAAGACTTCTCTTTTAATGTACAGATTTGAATAGAAAGGTGCAGATATTTGAATGTGAGTGGTTGCTGATCATGAAAAGTAGGGAAAATGGTAAGTTGATAAGACATTCTGAAAATTATTGGACTGAATGTATTGTTCATTTGTATGAATTTATACTGCTAGCAAAGTGCAGCTGTTAGAACTAGAAGGCAAAGCAACTGAAGTTCAAATATTATTTGAAGTGCAACCAGAGTTTATATTATTACCCTGTTATTTAATATGCACACTGAAGGTATTTTAAGAGCCTTTAAAAGAATATTGAGAAGAAATAATAATAATAATAATAATAATAATAATAATAATAATAATAATAATAATAAACATCTTAATAATGTAGATGATAGCTCTGTTAGCAAATAACAAACAAGGTTTACAAACTTTATTTAATCAAGTGTATCAATGAAGCAAATCTGGATTAAGCATAAATCAGAAGACAAAAGTAATATTTTGTTTTGCTTTGTGCATGCGCGGACTGCAGCGCACACGCATTTGCAAACCGGTAGGGCAGGGGTGGGTTCTACTTACCTTTACTACCAGTTTGCAATGGGGTCACATGCGCAGAAGCATTCTAATGATGTTGGGGTCGGTGGGCGGAGCCTCCCGCCAGTTTTACTACCGGTTCTATAGAACCGATGCGAACCGGGGACAATCCACCACTGCAGTAGGGAAGGTAAGTGAATTTCACCCCTTATGGAAGACTGAGTCAACCTTCAGCCTGGTGAGATTTGAACTGCCAAATTGCAGTCAGCCGGCAGTCAGCAGAAGTCGCCTGCAGTACTGCATTCTAACCACTGTGCCACTGTGCTCCTAACATAGTTTATCAATAAACTAGAAAAAAAACTTATCTGGCTATGTGTCTTGTCTGGTCTACCTGCTCATCAGAAGCCTACTTGAAATGTGGATTTATACAAAAGAAATACTTAAAATATGTGGAATGAAATGATCCTCCAAAAACCGGGTAAAGATATGGAAATTGCAAATACCATCAAGAAAACTAAACGAATATTTATGATACATGATGCACACAACAAAAACTTTCAATTATTTCGATTAAATTTATAAGGGAGATCCAAGGGAAAGTTATATATGGATGATGCATTTGTCGGCTGACAAATCTATACATAAGAGTTCAGCAAAAAATACAATATAAACTACTAATAGACTAATAACTAATAAAGAACAAACTGTATTGATGAGTACCATTCTCAGGAAGCAGCAGTAGAAGGAGATAAAAAGGGAAGATCTATACAAATAAAGTGAATGGGATTAAAAATAATAGTGAAGAAATTATTTTGAATGAATATGAATTGAGGGAATGTGGGTGGGAGTATTTGAGAAGTCTGTATAGAATCAAGAGTAGTATAGGAACAACTGATATAAATATTAAGGGCGGGGATGATGAAAGGAAGAATGTTGAAAAATGCTAAAGCTGGAAAAATAGATAATATAGTGGGAGAAATCTTAAATATATACTGTTTGACTGTGGAATGATGTGATGTTGACACTGACTCCTCTACCAATTCAATACCAGCAATATTCAAGGGACTGATGCATTCCCAAACAGCTGATACTCCAAAGAAATTGCCCTCTAAATATAACAAAGCCCAGCCAAGTAATAAAGAAACCCACTCTGGAAATGTGACTTGTATGAAAGCTGCATTGCTGCACCCAACAATGGGAAGAATGTTGTTAATGTCCCCCTGGACAAAAGAAAAGCTAGCAAGAGTTAGTGTTACACTGGAAATAGTTTGTCATGTATTCCTTATCTGGCATTTGCAGAATTCTGAGTATAAGAGATGACAATTAACAACATTTGGGAAGTGCAGTGGGGCTTTCTGTTCGTAACACAGTTGCTAGGTGAATCTGGCTTCCCCATTGTTTTGCTTGTCAGAAAATCGCAAAGTGTGATCCCCTGATCCCAGGACACTGCAACCGTCATAAATATGAGTCAGTGTCCAAGCACCTGAAATTTGATTGTGACCATTGGGATGCTGCAATGGTCATAAGTGTGAAAAATGGTCATAAGTCACTTTTTTCAGTGCCGTTGTAACTTTGAATGGTCACTAAATGAACTTTTGTAAGTTGAGGACTACTTGTATATCAAAGAAAAATGAATGGGTCAAGACGATAACTAAGCAAGTCACAGCTGGATAGAATAAAGAGGTCTACAAATGAGAGGTGAGACATTTAAAGAATTGCAATGTGTGAAGCAGAAGCAAGAACAGTTTACAAAGAGAAAGGAGTAAAGGCATAGGCATACGTTAAAATAAGCTGTATTTTCTAATTTTTCTTGCATTGTGTCTGAATTTTTTTCTTTTTCTGTGTTTTCCACAAGGTGGCTTACATGAAAGTGAAGAGTGTAATGTGCGTTGTCGGATTTATGCGGTCACACACAGCCCCTCCAGCCATCTAAAGTGACTCTGGGTCCAAGAATTTAAGAAAATAATTAAAACAGTTCATAAACCCGTAAAACAATATAGCTAAAAGAAGACAAGAAGGAAGATACTGGATTTACACACAGTATAACCACAGTTAGGGTCCCAGCCAATGTTTTGCTCATTCTGAATAATCTGAAGGTTGGTGAAATGTTGTGGCCAATACAATATAGTTCTTCTGATGCTGTTATACAATCAAATGATCATTATTTATAGCAGGAGTGTCATGCATCATGTACGCCAAGACAGCTGCTGTAGTTTTTATCACAAAAGGTTTCCATACTTCATGTTTAGAAGCAGTATCAACAACAGGATCAGCTGCGTTATACAGCATATTAGTTTTATCGTGTGAGCTCATCATTCATTTATGAGGAAAAATGATGCCTGGCTTAACGTTATAGTCAAAAGGTTACAAATAGCCCGAGTGTGGCATTTTTTTTTTCCATGCAGGCAAACATTGGTCACATTTATCTGACAGAGCCACATAATTATTCACAGATATCCTAATCCAGTAAATATGATGTGCTTTCAGCAGGACAATTATAATTTGCTGCAACATTTGGTGGTACAATATCCTATCCATCAACATCTGAGTAAGAATAGCTTTCAGTTTCGGTCTTCGGTAGTAAGTCAAGCACTACCTGTATCTAATATGGCAAAGTAGGTAAGACATTGAGTCTACTTCAGGGGTATCGAACTCGATTTCATTGAGGGCCGCATTAGGGTTGTTTGACCTTGGGGGCCTGGGGTCGGCGTGCCCAGCATGACATCACTTGTCAGGGGCACCTGTGGTGGCCCGAGTGCTCTGCCAGCAAAAATGGGCTCCTGGGCCCTTTTCAGCCACAATGGCCTCCTGCAAGCAAAAACTGAGCTCGGGGGGAGGGCGCATGCACCCATCCCCCGAGCTTTGTTTTCACTGGCAGAGGTCTGGAGGCCATCGCAGCCAAAAATGGAACCTGGGACAGCTGCGGGCAGCCCTCCCGAGCTCCATTTTCACTGGCAGAGGCTCTACGGGCTGGACCTTTGCTGTTTCCAGGGCAGCCCCGTGGGCCAGATCTAAGCACCCAACAGGCCAGATTGAGTTTGACACCCCAGTTTACTTTATAAATATTGAGTATCAAGCATAAGTGAATATCCCATTGATTTTGGGTGTTGATGTCCAAAACTTTCATTTTTATCCTGCCTTTATTATTGTTTATAAATATCTCCAGGCAGCAAACATACTGATTACTCCTTAAAAATTAAAAATACAACTAAACTTAATCCAGAATTTGAGAAGTATTCATTTCTCTCTTGCCTAACATTTAGTTTTCCCTCTTCTAACATTCCAGCTTTGCTATAAATTTTTGTGATTCTTTATAAAAAGGACTAAAATAAAAACCACTAGTTGTAATAGTCAGGGTAGTGTGTTTCTTTTGAGCAGCAGCAGCTTCTATTGTACTTTGGAAACAACATGCAGTCTATTAATCATTCACCAAGGATCACTATCATGTGTATTACATAGCAGTTTACGTAGCCATTGATTGCATGATTCATCATCGCCATCCCCAAGTGAACTTTATCACTGCCACAGAGCAAGTTTAACGTACTACTGTTTCATACTTCTTTCTTTATAACAATATAACTTCCCAAATAGTAAGAGTTACTAAGCATATTAAGCTCCGCAAGTCCGACAAATCTGTCATCAATAGTTGGCATTTGTGTGGGCTGCTTTGCAGGCTGGTTTTACAGATAAGAGAGACTATATTTATCTTTCTAGTAATCCTTTATTTACAAAATTTACACATTAAGTAGGCATTACATATAGGCACAGAAGCAAGCATGCAGCCAGGGCTAATTTTAAAAACAAAGGAACCCCAAAATGATAATTCTTTCATCAACCTAAATCTAGAAACTAGTTATGTTCAGCTTGTCTTGGGTATATTATCCTGATCTGCTTCTTCCACTCTACAGATTAACATCAACCAACATCATTCACAGGTCCTATGGAAGCACAGGACACTTTTTTCCTTCCCTCTTAAAAATAGATGTTGTCTATACCTGATCACACAACGTGCACACAGCAATGTATGCTTTTCTCGTATATACGTACAGAAATTTTATTGTAATAAGCACGCATAAATCCTCTTGATAAAAAATCAAAAGTAGGAATGACACCCAAAGTCTCCCAACACATTTTAGAGGAATGGCAGTAACAGTTCAATTTGAAATTAATGCTCTCACATAGCTGTATGTATATAAAAATATACATGAAAACAAAAATGGGCTTTAGCTTTAAAGAACTGATTGATAATGTCTTGCTCTAAAATAAGATTAATTATCCAAAGGCTTTGTATTAAGCTTTCTTCTAACCCCTTTTCAGTGTATCCAACTGCCCGTTGCTAATTGATTCGAAGCTGAAATAAAGTTGTAAAAGCATCATTTTTGTTAATGCTAAGAGTCAGTCAAGAATCAGAGCTGGACTCTGTGGGTTTCTATGCTTTCAATGTTATTGAAGTCACTGAAAACAGAGGGTAAGTCACCCTTCTCACAACCATCTGCCATTTTATTCTTAGTCTGAGAGTCAAGATAAAAATGTCGGAAGGAAATTGGTTTTTTTTAATCTAGAGAAACCCATCCTGTTTGGGAACTCATGCACTCTCATTCATACTTGTTAAAGTTACTATGGGTACTTTGGTAACTTGGATATAGTCAAAAGTTTTATGAATTCTAGTTCAATTTTAACTATAATTATGTTTATGTTGAAACATAATTTTTCTCAGGGCATTCATCCGATGACAGGTGATTTTTTTTAAAAAAAATATTATGAATAGGAATCAAAGTGGCATGGAACAACTTACAAGAAGTTTAAATATTTGTTTATGCCACTTAAAAAAACATCTCCACAGCACTCTTGATTTCAAAGTTAAGAGTTATTTCAAAACCAGTTTGTGGTAAAACATTTTTTTTTAAAATTGTGTGCCATTTTTTTTTCTCCTGCCAAATACTGATATGTAGTTTAATGGCACTGCTAATTTTAAGAATGTCTCCAATCAGAAAAACTGATGAGCTGTTGTACAAAGCAGCCAGTGTATTGAATTCCAATCATTTAAATTGCTTTGATCCAACTTGAAATATACAAACCAAGTTATACTTAATGCCTGATTTTTTTAAAAAAAAGGAGGGGGGCGTTTAGTTTATCTGATACTAAGGATACACTTGTTTCTAAATAACCCCCTAAGCCTGGAAAGAATGCTAAGCACAACATTCAGAAGACTAAAATAATTTGTATTTTCCTATACCAGGCACCAACTTATTCCCCTATCCACCTTTACAATCATTGCAGCGTAAAGTAACAGGAAAATTAGTTTATTCATATTTTAATGCACTTCAAGTTTTGAAACAGGGAAGATATAAAACTGGAAAACTGCTTTGTAGGGTCCATGCATTTAGTTTAAATTTTCAATTTAAGGAGCAGATGAATAAAGTCATATAAATGTGTGTGCACGTGACACGGATACACAGTTGGGATGTTCCTAGAGAATCTGAAAAGCAAATGGCTCAATTAATATGCTACTAATATAGCTATTTATATTCTAGTCTTTGCCCCCTATAAAGTAGCAATGGAATTGATCAAAACGTAGCTGATCTTATCTATTAAATCAATAAGACTGGTCAAGATTTCTCATTCAAGTGACTTTAAGTGCAATTTAGTGTAATTACAAATTTCTGTTCATTTTAGGTGATCACATAAAGAGCATGTCAACAATTTCTCCAGAAGAAACTCCCAAGTTTATACCTATTCTGTGAAATTCCTAATTAGTCTATTTCTTTTAGACTAAACCCACTTTTAATTTCAACAAATGGGAATGTTCTATGCATACCACCAAGTATAAAGATGTTTTTGAACCACAGTGCATATTTCAGGTAACTCAAATGTTCTATTTGAAGCAATGCTTATCTCAGCAAATGCAATCGAAGTGTAAACTTCTAAATAATAATACATTGAATCTTAATTCTTTTGTGGTTGTTTTAAACTGCAGGATATACATAAAATAATACATAACCTGTATTTTTGTCTCGGTTGCTTTTGAGTAGTACAGAAAGGATAATGATATACTAGCAGCATCCCCCCACCACACCGCCTTTTTTAATAAACCATTACAAATTCAAATAATTTGACCCCAAACCTACTGCCACAGTGTGATACAAAACATTCCATGCACAGGGTTTTGATGACCTGGTTGAACATTCTCAGCATCCTGTCCAACTAGCAGCCCCCTCCTATGTATCCCAAAGCTTGCTACAGCTTCACCAAAGTTCTGGTGAAGATTGAGAGGAGTTAGAAAGTAGATAAAGAATTTGTCCTGACAGAACCTGCTCAGTGTCAGACAAAAAAGATTGGCTGTAACATATGGAACTCAAATAGGTCCAAAGTGGCTCAAATCACATACTGCCACTTAAGGAGTACTATGGACAGAATTAATGATATTAATCAATTTGCTCAACAGATTTTAATCAAGCTTAACATGAGGTATAATTACATAAAACATATAGTTCACATATAGGAACATTTTTGCACTTCTGAAACGCATCCCAGTCGGTTTCAATACTAGACAGTCAGTACCTGTACCACTGATTTTCTTTTCTGATTTGTGGAAATAATAAAGTCAGCATTTCAATTTAGTGAGTTAGACTTGAATAATAAAAAGTAAAAGTTAAAATTCTTTCCTTGTATTTGATCTCCGCACATTATTTCTTGATAAAAGAAAGGCCAACCACAGTATTTAAATGTCAGTTCAAAGAAATCATCGAAGAAAGTCAAGGCTGAATTTCCAATTTGTTTTTTCTTGTTTGAAATCTCTTAGGTAGCAAAAGAAAAAGTCATCTTGTTTTTATAAATATACAGAAGCCAATAATTCACAGCCAAATAGCCAGTTCTCTTTTGTACAATGTCTGTGCAGAGTTAGAATCATCTGATTTTAAGTCTTGACATCATCCATTCAAGTCCTTGGCATAATCTGGAAAAAAAAATTAAAGAAAAATATAACTTCATTAATACAGATCGTTTGTGACAAACTCCAAATCACAGCTATGGTTTTTTTTTTTGTTTTTTTTTTTTTGATATACTAGGGCTCCCATTCTCAGAACTTTACAAAATATATGGAAATCATATAAACTTCACTGAAGTAATGTGCTATAGCTCGTGACACTTTTCATTTTGAAATTCAGGAACAGATCTGAGTTCTTGTTTCTGGTAGGGAAAATGTGGTTTAACTGCCTCCAAAAGAAAACAATGTCGCACCAAAGTTTCAGCCCCAGTTGTGGTTGACAGTGGGGCGTGATTTTTCTTCCTCCAATTTAAAGGGGAAATCTGAAATTGACCAATCAGTCTTCCTAATGAGCTAGTTACAGAAACAGATATTTCTCTGATGGGAGCAACAGGGACGAGGGGTCTTTCATCAAGTTCGTAGCTCTGATGCAACCTAAATTTAGGGCCACTAGAACTGACCTTATTTATTTCTAATGCAATTTTTGGATTATAATTTATTCTTCAATTAGAGAGAGACTTTCTTAGATACAAGTAAGTATTTTTCTTTGGTGATTTTCATTAATTCTGGGATTGTACGGTAATATTTAGAAACGACTTGAGAATTTGACTGATTTTTTGCTTGCCTCACAAAAAGCTGAGAACTAAAGACATTAAAATATTTAAGTGGAAAGAAATAACTTTTCTTTTTTAAAGAGAGAATAGAAACAAACTCTTGTTGTGGGGAAGCTGACTTGTTTACATTATCAAATGTAAAACTAAACTTTGAAGGTCAATTATCATAGCACAATATGATTACTCTAAAGGAAATATTTGATTTATGGACCTGTGAAGTGCTTGAACTTTTTAATTCTTTACTGGAACCAGAAGTTACTACTGGTGATCAGCAAATCCCTCTGGAGAAAACTGAGGTGGATTTATTGGATTTACAAAGGCAATGGATGATCATTCAAAAACTGAGAATCTTACTGTAGGTTACCATTTCAAACTGAAATGTAAGAAATTTAATTGTAGTTATTTCATGGAAACTACAGATTATAAGAATTTCGAGAGAATTTTTGGACTTTTTGTGAGAAACAAACAATTTGGATTTGAGGATTTGAGGATTAGAGTTATGTGGAATTATAGAAGTAATGTAGATTATTGTTAATTTTAAAGTAAGAACTGGATGTATTTTTTTATCTATATGTGGAACAAAGAAAGTCAGAAGCCACTCTTTTTTTCTTTACTGTTTTCTTTTCCACTTTTATCTTGCTTTGTCTCAGATATTATAGTACCTTATTGTATTTATTATTAAACTTTAAACTAAGGTAGAATTTTTTTCCTTCTCTCTCTTCATCTTTTTTCCTCAAAGCTTTAAGGTTTAAAGAGTATTTTAATTGTATATGGGCTTTTTTTAGTGTACTGAGACATTTTGATGTTTCCCGCTATAAATTCTTTAGAAAATATATTAAATAAAAATTAAAACCCCAAATATTTTCTTGATATTACTTAGGTAACCTCTTAAGACTATATGGCAGTTACAAGGAGCAACATTCTTAGACAGTCAGAGATACACATTGTGATCAGAATACTATATTCCATTCTCCTCGAAGTCATCTTTGAAGAGCATTTGGAATGTCAATTGCTAAAATTGTGATGGCTAAGACTGCTAATGAACACATAGTAACATATTCAACTCATAACAATACTGAAAAATCGGTATGTTACCAACTGCTTTCTATACTCAATTTAGTAATTACCTTAAAGCCTGAGTATAACCAAAGTTCTTTGGCTTTGCTAGTTAAAACCCAGATCCTGAAATCTTTCATGGCTTAATCTTAGTTTCTCTTGGCAATTTACCCTTTACAATTTACCTACTGCAGACCATAAAACCTTGGAAGCTCCCAATGCTCATCTTTTAAAACTGAAATTTAAACAAAACATTTCTGCCAAAGAAAAAACATACTAACCATTATGTATTTAGTACTATCATACTGAAATATTTATAGAATCCTTGCTGCTCTCTAAACTTGGTTGTTTGTTTACAGGTATTTCATTACTCCACTAGGTAATATAATCAGTATTAGTCAGTGTGGGGTGTGCTTCTTGTGTATATACAATAGCTTGTTCTGCCAGTATTGGTGGGGGTGTGGTTTCCTCCTTTTCCTTTTTTGGGCTGTGGAGAGCATTTGTGCTCATTGGCAAATTAGAAATGTTAAGTCTATCAAAAAAAACAACCCATGCTTACAAAGTGCTTCATTACAAAAGTAACAACCCAACCTTCCTCAAGAGGAACTGTGGAAGAACATTACTTAGAGCAGGCATGTCAAACTAGTGGCCCACGGGCCAGATGCGTCAAATGCAACTAACGCTCACCCCAGCTCCACAAAGGCAAAAAAAGTCACGATACGCCATGATACGTCACGTGACACGATCGAGTTTGACATCCGTGACTTAGATGAAAACAAATTCACTTCAGCAATCAGAACTCCAGAAAAAAGAAAGATTGCCTAGACAACAGCTTCCAATTCACATAATTTTACAAAAATGCTTGACCATTCAATCCACTATAGCACAACCAAAAGAAGCTACAAAAAGGGTAACACTATTATAAACATCTCAAAAACAACCAACAGACTACCGTGTTTCCCCAAAAATAAGACCCTGTCTTATATTTTTTTGAACCCTGAAATAAGCACTTGGCCTTACTGCCATGCACTCAAAAGCCCAATTGGGCTTATTATCAGGGGATGTCTTATTTTGGGGGAAACAGAGTATTACAACCACATGATATCACCATAGTATGCCAACCATCTATTCTAAAGCCTTCCAAATTATCTTACATAACCCGAAATATCTAATAACCCATGGGAAAAAAACAGAGTCATCTTCAGCATATAATGTATAGACAGCCACTATATAGGTGAGACAGGCAAACGACTGGCAGAGCACATCCATGAACACCAAGCTGTAGTCAGAAAAAATGATGATAATTGTTACTCTCATAACACAGACAGATTTAACCATAGTTTCAGCTGGGAAACTGTGAGCAATTTAGACAAAATTGCCAAATCCAAAATTGTTAAATCCAAAAACACCAGAGAATTCCTAGAAGCTGAGCACTCAGATAAATCAGTTGTCAATAAACACAGAAATAAACTATATTTATACATCATTCAAAACAGATGAGAAGCCAAGAAGGGAACTAAAAACATCTAGACAAGTAGAGATTAACCTCACACAAAAATTCAAGCAGAAAACAATATCCTAATCAAGGAACTACAAAGGGGAAAACCTCACTTCCACCTACACTGGCAGGGCAAGCTACTGTATATAAACAGAACAAACCCCACACTCACTAGCACTGATGATGTTACTTAGATGAGTAATGAAATATATGCAAACAAATACAAATAGTCCTTAACTTACGACCACAATTGAGCCCAAAATTTCTGCTGCTAAGCAAGGCAGTTGTTAAGTGATTTTTACTCCATTTTGCAACTTTTTCTGCCGTAGTTGTTAAATGAATCTCTGCAGTTAAGTGAATCATGTGATCATTAAGTGAATCTGGCTGCCCATGCTGATTTGTTGGAAGGCAGCTAGGAAGGTTACAAATAATGTTCAGAGGATCCTGGGACAGTGCAACTGTCATAAATACATGTCAGTTGCCAAGTGCCTGAATTTTGATCACATGACCATGGGGATGCTATGATTGTAAGTGTGAAAACTCGTCATAAGTCACTTTTTTCAGTGCCCTCGTAACTTCAAACATTCACTAAACAAATGGTTTTAAATTGAGGACTGCCTGTAACCAAGCTAAGATAGCACCAAGGACTCCATAGTTGAATCGAGCTAAATATATTTTCTTATATTGACGTACTTATATCTGCAGAGCTTGGCATGATCTCATTACTTTATGTAGTAGATGTTTATTAAAAAAAGTATTCACAAACAAAATACTTCTTACCCTTCGCCAGTAAGAGCGCAGCATGCCTGGATGTGCCACTGGTGATCTTTAATAGATGTTAGTTTCAGGAACTGAGAAATTTCAGCTACAGTCATGCAGTTTTTAACATCCTGTTTGTTAGCAAAGATGAGCAAGCCTGCTTTTCTCAAGTCCTATAGTAAAATATATATATTCTCCGTTTTATTTCTTTCCTGTTATACCACTAAACTATTATATTTGTTGTTGTATTTAACACTTAAGATTTAAATTAGCACTGATTTTAAAATGCAGTAAACCAACACAAATTCTATGCAAAATCACACCAGAGCAGCCCCATGTCAAACAATCAGAATTCAACTAAAAGGTCACTTCCAGCAATTCTAAGAAATATTTACATTTAAACCTGAATGAATTTCTAAGACGGTAATGAACCATAGCTATGGAATACTGTCAAACATCTCTCTGTATATCCACACTTTTTATACAATGTAGGGATATCACTGTTCAGAGAATGTTGGTTCACATTTAGAAAATATTGTGATGTATGCAAAACCTAAATACTAACGACTTCTTAGAACAAAGGACCCTCTGTTGGTATTAAATTATTTCATATTAAATATGGGGGAAGAGGAATGTTGGTTTCGCTGCCTATACAGCTGTTGGTTTGCAAGTATGTGGGTATGTGGATGGACAAATTTCTTACCTTTAGTGCCTTTGATTTCCTAACCGAATGTGCATATATATTCCCCACCTACATTTAAAATCTGCAAATAGATAGCAAATCTGGCATCTACCTTGTCAAAGTCATACCAACTGAATTTAATTTCCATAATACAGCGTTTAAAATATGAGCATTTAAAAATAATGCTCTTTGAATTTTGAGCCATTATAAAAAATTGTAATGCTTATAAAACCTTCCTTTCTTTCAACATAATATAATAAAAAATAAATGAAAGAGAATCATTTGACTTTTATATGGCATTTTAGCCTAATATCCTAACATATCCTAATATGTAGGTGCTATCAAATAAATGCAATTATTTACACCATATATCACCTCTGCCACCATCTCCCAGAATACACTTACTTCACACAGACTATGACTGTTGCTGATGGTAGTTTTAATAACAAAAAGTATCATACTTTTAATTTCTCTTTAAGAAATTTGAGGCTAATGTTATTTTGGAAAACATACATACTAATTTCTACAACTACATTTTATTATTTCCCTAAATAATATGCAAAATCTTTTTTTAGTTTGTAGTGAAAAAGTCAGACATAATACATACTGTACTATTCTAAAAATTGTTATTAAATCTAGAAGTTCCCCACTCTTGGGGGGGGGGCAGGGGGGGCATCAGCGACGACATTTTTTAAATATCATTCTGGAGGTGATTACCAACATGGAAGTACAATCAGAAACCAGCCACAAAACTTAAGCATCAATTTAGGAATTGTTTCTGCTTCAGTCTAATTTTTAAAAAAGTGCTTACCTCATGTGCTAACATTTTATACAATTCTTCTTTAGTTACGGAAATTCTTTCTCTGTCTGTGCTATCCACAACAACTATCACAAACTGTAAGAATCAGAGATATTTGTAAATTAAGAATGTCCTTACATATTTTGAATCATAAATTAGAGAAAGATTGAAGCTGCTTCCATAAAAAAAAAATCCTTATAGAAACATTATCAATTAAGACAATTACAATATTGCAAGAATTGATAATTTGGAACACTAAATGAAACTGCCCAATCTAACAGAGAGTTGTGTGTAATTTTCTGAGGAGTGTATCCAATAGGCAATTGCCATATTTTTGGCAGCTGCATTAATTAGCAGTATTCTACTAAATATTAGAACACCATAACTACTGATCCAAATGTTCAATATAAACAAAAATTCTCAGAAAATTATTAATGCTAGCTTCGCAACCATGTTTTTAAGCAACACCTAAGTTCTTAGTGTTTTGTTTCTAACCCAGTAAAAAATACTGGGTTAGCATTTTTTCTGGCAGTATCTTAATTTGTATTTCTGAATTTATTTTTTTGTTTGATGTATTCTTTAGTTCACACTGATCCCAAAGATAATGCTGCTATGAGTCTGTCGCCTTCTTCACCTAAACAGCTCCAGCCAGCCTAGCCAGCCAGTGAGGAATCTTTAGCTCTCTTCATAATGACCCTGCACTAAGGTTTCAGGACCAAATCTTTCCTGCACTATTTGAAAGATACTATACGGTTCTTCAATTGGGTAAAGCTTATAAATAGTAGAGATAATTTCATAGCAGCCTCACTTCATGGAAGGACAGGTGTCATAGTTATCTATGTCTGTGACATACAGCTCTAATGTATATGTTCCCCAAGGGTTTTCAAGAATTATAAACCAAATGAATTAGAGATACCATATATCTTGAAAAAAGATGAAAACCATCCTACTCCTCCACATGCATGCTCATAAGCACACATATACACACATATCCTATTCTCATGGTCAGGAGGTTGTTGGTTCTGTCTCAAAATCTGCCCTATCATTTAACAGAAAAGTGAATTCTGATTTTGATTACTGAGCTAATCTCAAAGCAAGTACTTTCCCTCCAAAATATATTTTAAATGAGGTATATAAATTTCTTGGAAAAAGTGGGATTGTTAATTCTAAAAATAGTCACTTTTAATAGATACTTTAAATTAATAGGCTAATTTAAGTAAATAAAATTATTTTGTTTCATTTTAAAATCAACAAAGCAAATTATTGATTCATATCTTTAAAAGTTTTATATGAAATGACCCACAGCAATGTTTTAGAGCCACCATACCTGGGGTAAAAATATCCAAACAACTATTACAAGGCAGCAAAGAAACTATCAAAGGTTGTCTGGATTTCTGGATTTCAGATATGGTGCCCCTACTTCTAAGATTTCCCTATAGGAATTATACTCTTACCTCAGTATTTGTATAATATGTGTTCCATGATGATCGAAGAGATTCTTGGCCTCCAATATCCCACATAAGAAAACGTGTATTATTAACTACAATCTCTTCCACATTGCTACCTATTGTTGGGGAAGTATGCACTACTTCATTCATAGAACTGTAAAAGAAAAAAAAAACACATTTCATTCTACTCTAAATTAATAAAAATAATTATATTACCAAATATGATTATGTGCAAAACTTAAAATTTTCTGCTGGGGAACACTAAACACTTGAATAATGCTGAAATTTTCAGGTTTTTTCCTATTTATTTGAAGAAATATTTTCTTATTTTCTTTATAATTTTAATATGTAAAGCTTCATTTAGGGTTTACATTATAATTTTAACCTTTCCTACCTTGAACTTACAAGAAATCATGAGATTCTGGAGGGGGCAGCAAAAGGTCTGAAACAATGATCGAGTTAACTCATTATTTTAGAGAACCTGGCATATACTGTAATCAATAGTTTTTAGCAATAAGGAGAATACTGTAAGATATGTGTAAAGAACGCCTTTTTTGAGATCTTAAAATAAACTCTGCACAGCAATACAAATTTAGGCCACTGTTTAATTACAAAATGTCACCACAGTACACTACAACACTGTTCACAATTCTTCATAAAGACATACTAAAGGAAGATGTAATGAAACTGCAGTATCAAAATAAAATGATATGTCATGGAGAAATATTTGTAGTATTACAAATGTCTATAATTCTGGTTGCCACATTTGAACCAAGGCAGTGAATAGAAGGGCAACTTTTCTAAGCCCCAAATCCTGTTCGTGAGAACAAACACTCTGATAACAGAGAATATACAGCAAAAAACATTGTTATTCTGTTATTATATTTTGAAGGGAAGCAGCAAACAGTCCAATAGGGCAGAGAATAATATTGCCAGAAGCCCAACAAAAATTGAATATATTAAAATTTGTCCATTATGTATGAAATTTGCTGATGTCCAGTAAAACATAAATAATAGGATAGTAGTATATAAAATTATGAATATGAATAGACAGAAATGGAAAGGTACCATTATCCAAAATTCTGATGTATTTAAAGAAACTGGACAATATTATGTTCAATAAAATCTTCTCTCTCAACCCCTCACAGGGTTGTTTTGTGGGGAAATAAGAGGAGGAAGGTATGTTGGGATATGTTCACTGGCTTGAGTTATTTGTAAAAATAATAAAGGTGGGATATAAATACAAATATACATACATACATACCGTATTTTTCGCTCCATAAGATGCACCTTTTTTCCTTCCAAAAGTGGGTGTGCATCTGTCACCCAATATTCATGGGTGACAGATGCACAGCAGCGGTGAATGACAGCAGCGATCCCAGCCGCCTCAAACAGCTGATCAGTGGTATTCCAGGACGACGATCCAACCGCCAATCAGCTGCTCGGAGGTGAAGGCTCTAGCGTTCTCCGGCAGAGGCAGCAGACACAGAGGAGGCAGGCTGTTTGCTGCAAGGACACTAGCCAGATGAATACCGCATGGACGCTGGGAGGCAGAGACAGATTTTTTTTTCTTGTTTTCCTCCTCTAAACCTAGGTACATCTTTTGGTCAGGAGCATCTTATGGAGCGAAAAATACAGTACATACATACGGAGATTTCAGCCTATTGCTGTCAAGGGCAGCATTTTAAATCAACAAGGCAATTCAAATCACTTGTTCAGGTTACTTTATACTTACAACTGATAAAGAATAGTAGTTTTTCCAGCATTATCAAGCCCAACTATTATCACTTTGTGCTCTGCAATGAAAAAAAAGAAAAAGAAAAAAGAATGGTTGAGCATATAATCATGTTTCATGCCTCACACATCCTTGCTACTGGAAAAACTACCTGAAGTTGATGGGAAATGCAACCCAAAGTATCTGGAAGTCACTAGGTTGCCTATTTCTAGTCACACATTCACTGATTCTATAATCACCCATTTCAATTGTTCTTACTGTGAACTGTACAGACAATCCTTGACTTATAACTGTAATGGAGTCTGCCCATTATGGTCATAAAGGTGTTGTCTGAGCTTGGCTGTTTTCTAGCACTGGTGTTACCTAGTTTGATAATGTTAAGGCCTGCAAGTTCAAAGATCATTTGAGCATTTTTTTATTTCCAACTTTATTCTTTTCAAAATATATTCCACCCATTGTTATTATGAACTTTAATTTACTTTCTAAAGTTATTCTTCAAATATCAAATCATATTCTGGTATATAAAAACCAGTAGTATGATATAAAAATTAGACAAGTAGGCAAATGTATAAGTTACAAACCTTGTCAGTGTAATATTATTCAACCAAAATTTAGCACTACAAAAACCCCCAGAGTCTTAGATTCCCATACCACTTCTGTAGCATCCCCAAAAAGTTTTACAACTTCCTTTTTAATTTTAGATTAAAGCAGTTGGTTGTGACACCAGAATCTACACAAATTCTAGTTGTTATTAACTATGATTTATGGTACTGTTTGTAACATTTATTTTATTTATTTATTTTATTAAACTTGTATGCCGCCCTCTCTCCCAAAGGACTCAGGGCGGCTCACAACGATAAAAAACACATAAAATTCAGTATTCACGTTGAGGGCATCACTGGGCTGATTCGGGGTGGATATAAAAAGTTGGGTATCATCGCATACTGATGATACCCCACCCCGAAACCACAGATGATCTCCCCCAGTGGCTTCATATAGATGTTGAACAGAAGGGGAGAGAGGACCGACCCCTGAGGGATCCTACATGTGAGGGGCCTCGGGGCCGACCTCTGTCCCCCCCAACACTGCTTGCGAACGCCCAGAGAGGTAGTAGAACCACCGTAAAACAGTGCCTCCCACTCCCAACCCCTCAAGGCGCCGCAGGATACCATGGTCGATGGTATCAAAAGCCACCGAGAGATCTAATAGGACTAGGACAGAGGAATAACCTTTGTCCTGAGCCCTCTAGAGATCATCCACCAGCACGACCAATGCCATCTCCATGCTGTATCTGGGCCTGAAAACCTACTGGTACGGGTCCAAATATATTGCTTCATCCAGGGCCAACGGGAGCTGACGTGCCACCACGCTCTCAACAACCTTCGCAATAAAGCGAAGGTTGGAGACAGGACGGAAGTTATTCAAAATAGCTGGTACTGAAACATAGTACTGTTTCCATGTTTTGGAAATTTTCTGGTTTTACTATACGGCATCAAGATTAACCACTATTTCAGATTTGGAAATAACACTAATCTAAAAAAGAAATATTCCACATTTGACTGACAAAGATAGTAGTAACAAAGCCTGAGAGTTACTGTGGTTTCGTAGTACTGAACCATAATTCAATACGATATTCAAATTAAACGAATAGTAACTCTAACACATCACTAGTTCCTTTATTTTGATTGTTCATAGAAAGTTAGGGCAGATATTCAAATAACATTGTTTTATCTATGGAGCCTCAATTCTCTCCCCACAATGTGAACTGAGAATTCAACCTAAAAAACACATAAGTGTCTTTTCTACCAAGCATACCATTTTTTAGATATTCAGATGAATTTTCTACTGAGGTTCCCTTAATGTTAGAATTCTTTACAACATTAAATTAAAATCAACTACATTGGGGTTGTTGTTGTTGTTTTTGCTTTAAATAGAGAATATAAGAAAAAAATATCTATATTTTTTTATAAGTGGAAGTATTAACTTCAAATAGGACTCATATTAAAAGTTTTTTTATTATATATATTCCATTCAAACTGAACAATAATTCAAAGGTTAGATTAAATAAAAGTTTTTAATATATTTGAAACAGAAAATTTTCTCTCACATGTTTCAGTTAACTACTTTCTTCTGACAAATCCATTATAGGCAGAATTATATCAGACAACTACTTTTTCACCAACTGCACAATGCAGAAAGGCAATTCAAATGAAATATTATTTCCATGCATTTGTTTACACTGTCTTTTTTATATGTGAAAGACACCACTGTAACGGCCTAGGATGAATTTGTTAGTATATGTAGTCCTTGACTTACAACAGTTCATTATTGACCATTCAAAGTTACAACTGCACCAAAAAAATGACTTATGACCATTTTTCACACTTACAATTTGTTGTAGCATCTCCAAAGGCATGTATTCAAAATTTGGATACTTGGTAACTGACTCATATTTATGACAGTTTTAGTGTCCCAGAGTCATGTGATTTGCTTAACAACTGTGGCAAGAAAGGTTGTAAAATGGGGCAAAAGTCATTTAACAACTGTCCCACTTAGTAATAGAAATCTTGGCTCAATTGTGGTTGTAGGTGGAGGACCAACTGTTATTGATCTCCCAAGATATAACAAGCAGCACTTTGCTTCAAATTGAGTCTATAAGTCAGCGAAAGACAGTGCGCACACTGCTATTCCATCTTTTCCCATTCCCAACTCAAATTAAGGAGCATCCTTCTCCTCTCCCAACAAGGGCCCCCTTGAAAAAAAACACAAGCACCAACACCTGAATGGTACATAGCTAAAAAAAGCATATTGACCAAATCATTGGACTTTTGCTTGTTTTTGTATGGCCCTTGGTTTCTGAACTTGTGTTAAACAAGAAAACAGTGGCTAGAATTAGTAGAATTGACTTAATTACTGGTTTTTTCCATATGAAATCATCTTAAATTTTCTCAAACAATTGATGAAAAAGGCCTAAACATTTAGTTAAGTATTAAATAGGTTCTTTTTAAAAAAAATGCCAGCTTGCTGGGTATTTCCTTATCATTTGTGGTTATCCCTGTCCAAACAAGGATATGCAACTATAGTGATCCTGCTTTACTATTTGTATTATTTGATAATATAGGGGTTGGTTTCTGAAAACAGACAAGATATTTCAACTTGTATAAAATATGGTTATCAGATACTTTTGCCTCAGGCATTGTGATTTGATTTCATTTTATTTCTAAGCCCTATTCATGTTCCTACTAGAATTAACTTAAAACTTACTTGGCAGAAAGTAAATGCATCTTATTCCATATGTATCTACCCAAGATAAAGGCTTTCTTTCAAATGTCTTGGGCTTATCTCTCTACATAGCTTTATTGGTGCCCATATTATTACTTTTTGGTACTAGATTAATATTTCTATCTCCACAGACATTTTTATACCCAGATTTTGGCAGCATTGTATTTTTTAGCTTGGTATTAAATGGTAAAAATGTAGTAGTGGTATTGTGTTTATTATAATATTTTGATGAATGTTAGATTCTGTTTTATGCAGTACACAATTTTATTTACTTAGTAATAATACTTATAGTATTAAGTAATACTTATAGTAATTTTACTGTATTTTGTTTTGAGTTTTATTGTGTTATCCTGGAGAAGATTATTAAGAGTCAACACTAACTTGATGACACATAATTGGTCATAATTTAATTTCGGTGATATATCTAAATAATTATTCAATAGTTTTTCATTCTAATAATGGAATTACTATAATGCAGAAATGCAGATCAGCTGTTATATTACATTTAAAAGCAATCAAAGTAGTCACTGCATGACTGACCACACATGCGTAATAACCACATGAACTAATTTCTCTCAAATAATAATTAACTCCTAAGGGAAAGAAACAATGGCAAAGCAATGACACAGGATGCTTAATTAAAGACTAAAGTTAAAATTTTGCAGAAAATTTTCTTCTGCAAGATCCAAACATTTGACTATTTCCTTTTAACTCTAAGTGAAACTCAAGGAGTCACTGGTCTTTGTGTGCATGGCAATATAAAACATTTTATTTGCAGAGATAGTCCTCAACTTACAACCACAATGGAACCTAGAATTTTGATCATAAGTCATTGCAGTTGAGGCACCACATGACCAGACTCGATTATAAGAGCATTTTTACAATGACCGTAAAGCGATTGCCATTTATAAAGCTAATCACATGAGCATTAGGCAAATCCATTCTTCCAAATGGGCATTTTTTGCTAGAAACTAGCAAAAATTGTGACAAATCACAATCAATTGTAAATGTGAGCCAGCTGCCAAGGATCCAAAATGTGGGAGAGCAGCAGTCATAATTTTGAGGACAGGTTGTAACTTTTGAAAAGTCCATCATAATTTTGAACGGTCATTAAACTAATTCTATATTGAAGATACTGTATATGTAACAAAATTATCAGAATTTTTCTGTAAGTCTGAGAAGCATCAAAGTAATGAATGAAATAAGTCAGTCTTACAGTTTCAGAAGGATACATACATTGCCTATCTACCCAATACACACATACAGTGGAACTCCTATTTGCCCAATTCTTCCCTATCAGTTAAGCTCCTATTATAGCATTTCAATTATTCATGGGCAGAAGCAAGAGAGCTGTATCCTCAGCTCTCAGAGTTGGTTTCAAGTGGCACCTGCTCAGATAACACAGCTCAAATGCTGCAAGAAGCAAACAGTGTTTTTCCCCCTTAAGTACATAAAAGATGGAAACAAAATAACCAAAATCAACCTCCAGAATTCTGTAGGTAAGAGAGTTTCTATTTACCTTTTATCTAATTCTTTTACACCCACCCTCTGAACTATTTCCATGTGTTCAAGCTTAAGTTTTCAAAGGAAATTCTATATTTGACAAACAAATGTAGCCAATATTCCTTAACAATGTTATACTACACAATTAATTTAATACTATTCCATTATTTTTATTCTATTTTACATTTAATAAAGTCTTAATAAGTTTTTAAAGAATATAATTTCAATACATCAAAACTAAGATTCTGTAACTTTATAGAACTATTTTGTTAAACTACAAACCTGTAGCAAACCCAAATTTACTAATTTATCATAAGCTTAGTGCCCACCTAAAAAAAACCAACATTACATCACACATTCAAAAATCTTTTTCCTGACATTCAATCACCACAAATTATTTTGGCACATTTGAAAAAATATTTAACATAAGATAAAAAATACTCTGCTGAATTTGACCACAGGCCTAATAGTCCAGCAAGATGCATATTAAAAGCACACAACCAGCAAGCAAGGGTAATACCACTCTCCTCTTAACATTTTAAACAGTTTACAATATATAGTTTTCATTACTTCTCTCCTACAGATTTACCTAATCCTCCTCTGGAGTCATTCAAGATAGTGGTCATAACTATGCTTTGTGTGCTAGTGAGTTCTAGGTTTAATTATGTAAACTATGAAGGAATTCTCTCTCTGTAGGTTCATATAAAGCATTAGAGAAGAGACATGCAATATCTGAAGGATTGATAAATCCACAAAAAAGTGATTAACCTATGAAGCCAATCATTTATTCAATAGCCACACTGCTTACCATAAAAGCTAATTGTTTTTAAACAGGAATTTATCTGTTAACATATTACTATTGCTGTTCTCCCTCAGCCTCCAGTTAATAAACCGCAATTGTGAAATACAATGTTTCTCTTTTTTTAAGCAGCTCCAAAACAGGATCCCCAACCACTTTCAGGCTTTGCTTTCAAAATGTAAGCCAACATGGGATGCAGGTTGGAGAAAGAGGTAAACCATTATTTCAACTATGCAATGTTTCCAAGACTATAAGTATGTAATCTTAAAAAATTAAGATTTTTTAAGCAGGGGACCACAATTTTAATTTAAAATTAAAAGCAGGGGACCACAAATGGTTGGCCAAGATGGTAATAACATAGTGTCATGTACTGTTACTATACTGCCTTTTCTAATAGAGTGGAACCTTGATACTCAACTGCTTTGAAACTCATCAAATTTGATACTCAATGCATTTTGACATGAAAATGTTGTCCCGATACTCATCATTTCTTTGGTACTCAATTTACAAGCCAGAACTTGACGGTGTTGGCTGCCTTGTGACTTACTACATTATTCCTTATGGGAAAAATGTGTTTGTACTCATCATGCCTCCCAAAACCAATGAACAATCAGTACCAAGGTACCTTGGAGGTCTTCTTATCCAACCCCTGCTCAAGCAGGAGACCCCATACCATTCCAGACAAGTGAAAGCCCCCAGTGTTGGAGCACCCACAACTTCTGGAGGCAAGTTGTTCCACTGATTAATTGTTCTGTCGGGGAATTTCCCCTTAGTTCTAGGTTGCTTCTCTTCTTGATTAGTTTCTGTTTCTTCTTGCCTGCCTTCATCAGATGCTTTGGAGAATAGGTTGACACTCCCCCCCTCTTGTTTGTGGCAGCCCCTCAAATACTGTAATACTGCTATCACGTCACCCCTAGTCCTTTTTAGACTAGGCACACACAATTCCTGAAACCGTGTCCTTCATGTTTTAGACTCCAGTCCCTTAATTTATCTTTGTTGATGTTCTCTACACTCTTTTATTAGAGTCTCGGTTATGGGGCTTTTATCTAACTCTACCTCCCCCCCCACCCTCGCCCCCAAAGTGGTGCTGGGCGTTTCCCAGACGCGTTGCAACTCCCATAATCCCATCGGCCAACAAGGCTAGGACGCGTCGGGGTAGAAGCCCAAAGCACCCCGGTTGGAGGTGGTTTCCGGGACTAGACGCCGGGAACCGAACCGACCGCGTTCAAAGCGCTCTTTCTCCTCCCCCTCAGCCCTTGGTTTTTGTTTTTGTTTTTTTAACAGGGGTCGCCCTGGTTGCCTCACGGCCAGGTCAGCCGCCTGCCTTCCCCCCACCCCCCACCCCCACGGCCTTCCTTCTCACCCTGGTGGTTAAACAGCCTCCATATCCGGGTGAAGAGGATTCCCATGCTCAAGCGGCCGAAGCTCAGGCTGCCCCCTCGGCAGCTCCCTGCGCCCCGCAATCTCGGTCTCCGCGCTCTTCCGCCCGGGCCCAGCCCGCGGCGGCTCACTGTCGGGCCCAGAGCCCCGGCAGGGCTCCGTGGCGAGGAGGAAAAGCAGACAACAGGCAGGTCGGCGCGGACTGAAGGAAGCGGTGCAGGCCCCGCGCCCTCGAGGCTGTCGTCGTCGCCGCCGCCGCCGTCGTGGTCACCCGCAGCAACGCAACCGCGCGCCCCTGGCCGCTCCTCACGGACATCGCCGCCGGCCTGGCCTCGCCGCAACTTCTTAAGGGCCTCCTTCTTTAGGTTTCGCTTTTCCAGGCCTACGCGGTCCTAAGGGAGAGGATAGCTGCCGTAGAATGAGCCTCGTCGGACGCCGTCCAGGAGACGGGGAAAGCGCGCGCCGGGACAATTTTACCGGCCCAGCGGGCTCTCGCCCGCCCTCCCGCGCGCGCCTCCCCTTCAGCAAATCTATGGCTTTTTGGGTTTAAGAGGGAGGGGGAGGGAACAGATGGGAGCAAGCATTAGTAGGCGGGGCTACAGAAGGGGCGGGGGGGGGGAAGCGCTCATTGGCGCGCGCTGAGTTCCTCGCTAACTATATCAAGCGAGAAACGCTAAGCCCGTCCTGCGTTCCCGTCTTCGTTGATTGGAGGAGAAGCGTTCCTGGGCGGAGTTTGGCAAGAGGTTCGTTGTATCTGTGTTTGGGGCGACTGGGGAGAGCGAGGTTGGGCTGAGCGAGTGTCGTTTAATTTAAAAAAAAATGTGGAACTCTTATTATTGTCGCCTTGTTTGGCTAACTTGAAAAAAAGGAAATTTCGTTGGGGGGGGAAAAAAAGGCAGTTCCTCTGATTTTATCATGTCCTGATCTATTGCTCATCTATTGCACTGATCTTGAGGAGGAGATTTGGAAATATATGTGCAGTATAGAGGGGTCCAGAAATGAATCTATGCATTTGTATCTAGCTCTAAACTGACAGATCAGTGTATCCCTTGTCCGATATACACGTTTTATTTATTCATTTGCTAAATTTATTACCCTACTTTTTGCTCAGAATTCATTCGGTTTATTTTGTGGCTTCGATTTCTTTTCCGATTTTTCCTTAACTTGATCCTACATTGTGACTGGATAACCTCCACGTTCATATGCTACTCTTTCCTTCTCCAGATTTAGCATCTGCAATTTATTTTATTTTTATTTATTTCATTAGATTTATATACCGCCCTACTCCCGAAGGACTCAGGGCGGTGAACAGCCAAAAAGATAAAACACACAGATTATAAAATTTAAAACAGTATAAAATTGTATTAAACAATTTGGCCCGAGACGAATTAAAACATCTCCATATTTAAAAACAGATTTAAAATTACTCATATACCGTTTAAAAGGGAAAGTTTTAAACTTTCATGGTCTGTTCTAGTATCTCCATGGAAAATCCTGACTGGCTGGATTATAATTTTTCATAATTTCTTTCCTATTATGCAGTTGATTTGATTCCAATCGGGTGCTGTCCAGGAATAGAGTTTGTGCTTGTGTTGCTTGAAGAAGGTATTAGCAATGAACAAAGTTCCCTTTGCAGTATTCGATAGACCAATCCATTTCCCCAACTTTTGCATTACCTTATTACTAACATTTTGCCTTTCTAGAAGGTCCTTTCGTACTTCTTCCAAATTGCTACAACCTAGTGTTTTCCACTACTGTGCTTATAATAAGAGTAGAGGTAGTAATCCTTGAGTTATGACCACAATTGAGCTCAAAATTTGTGTGGCTAAGTGAAACATTTGTTAAGCGAGTTTTGCCTCATTTTACGACCTTGCTTGCCACAGGTGTCAAGTGAATCACTGAAGTCCTTAAATTAGTAACACAGCTGTTAAGTGAATCTCGCTTCCCCATTGACTTTGCTTGTCAGAAGGTCGCAAAAGCTTATCACATGACCACAGGGCATTGCAACCATCATAAATATGAACCAGTTGCCAAGCATCTGAATTTTGATCATGTGACCATGGGGATACTGCAATGGTCGTAAGTGTGAAAAACTCTCATAAGTCACTTTTTTCAGTGCCATTGTAACTTTGAACGGTCACTAAATGAACTGTTAAGTCGAGAACTACCTGTATATAGTCTATATCACTGAGATTCAACATATATCCACTAGTTCTAGAAGATATGATCCATTTACATGGAAGTAGCTGAATAAATGTTTAGCTATCTGCTTTTTGTGTGTCAGTATCACTCCATTCCTGTAGTGATCTTATGCCGCAAAGCGTATGCCCTATATCAATTTGATTTAAGATGTCTGATTCTGATCTAAGTTTGCTTATTTCTAAAACATTTCTGAAACAATCAGTATGCTTCTTTTCCACTATGACAGATTCAATGGTTTCATAGTCCCTGTTTTTCCACATACTATGTTCCTATCATATGTATCTTTTCTTTACTTGGCACCATCAATAACCAGCTTTCCCTGCAGCTTTGCTGTGGATCTGTCCTTGCTGTCAGATCTCTTGTAGAGATTCTGTGCTCTTTCACTATCCTTTTGAAATTTGGTTATTGATAGGGGGGAAGGTAGGTAGGTTACCATTTGATACCCAATCTTCCTAAATGCCTTAACAGTAAAGTGTAAAGGTTCCCCTCGCACATATGTGCTAGTCGTTCCCGACTCTAGGGGGCGGTGCTCATCTCCGTTTCTAAGCCAAAGAGCCAGCACTGTCTAAAGATGTCTCCGTGATCATTTGGCCGGCATGACTAAATGCCAAAGGCACACGGAATGCTGTTACCTTCCCACCAAAGGTGGTCCCTATTTTTCTACTTGCATTTTTTACGTGCTTTCAAACTGCTAGGTTGGCAGAAGCTGGGACAAGTAATGGGAGCTCACCCTGTTATGCGGCACTAAGGATTTGAACCGCTGAACTGCCAATCAACAAGCTTTCAATCGACAAGCTCAGCGTCTTAGCCACTGAGCCACCGCGTCCTCATCCTAAATGCCTTAGCCAAGTCTATACAGAACGTTGCATTTTTTCCCCCATAGAAATACAAAAGTATTTCCGCTTGCCATCCTTTGGAATTGATTTTGAGGTTCCTTCTTTTAAGGATTGGTCATCCTCATTCTTGAAGAGCTAGCCTTTATCCCCTTCCTTTTTCACCTTAATGGGATGGGTGGCCCAACCAGGAGTTTTATTTATGACTTTATATAAAGTTGCCCATCTCATGTTCTTACTCTGGGTGAGGTAGACAATAAAACAATCCAAATAGATAAAAAAAACAATTAAAAATACAACCAAAATAAATAAAAAAACAAAAACAAAACAACCCCCCACAAAAAAATAAATTTAAAAGGTTTTTTAAAAATGGCAACAACGAAAAAGTAAAGTGAGTTCATTTAGACAACCATAATATAACCATCTAGCAGGCTCTGCTGTATCATGGAATTCTTCAGCCAGTTTATAAGACTTTGTTTTGAGGACTTTTTAGAAGGCCAACAATATTATTGCTGTTGAGCCATGGTGGCGCAGTGGTTAGAATGCAGTATAGCAGGTTAACTCGCTGCTCACTCCAGGAGTTCGATCCTGACCGACTCATGGTTAACTGAGCCTTCCATCTTCCCAGGTCAGTAAAATGAGGACACAGATTGTTGGGGGCAATATGCTGACTTTTTAAAACACTTAAAGTGGGATGTATATAACTAGCTATATAAGGTATATGAGTCTAAGTGCTATTGCTTTTGCTATTATATTGGTATTGTCAGAGTTACTGTATTAGAAGTACTGAGCCTTTTCAGCACATCAGAGTGTTAACCTCAGAGGAGGCACATCTACCAAAGGGTATTATTCCTTATTTATTACTTACTTTATATATTATATCCTATTATTTACACATCTCAACATGATTTCCAGTCAATTAAAATGTAAACCACAGTACATTATAGAATTGGAAAATGCTCAATCAGAAACCGCAAAAGAATAATTATACAAAAAGTGTCTACAATATTCATGCCCCCCTCCGCCCCCCAAAAAACCTGTGTAACACTTGCTTTAAAAATGTAATTGTAGGAGCTTCATCATTTTTCTGGGAAAGAGAGAAAAACTTTACAAAGTACCGTACCAGTAACTGCCTAAAAGGCCAAGTCATGAGAAACTACCAGAGGGCACTCTTTTATTTCCATTACATTTCCAGATCTATAATCTTCCTGATCAACCCAGAATGTAATGGCAAAGGCATTCTTTCATTTAACGCAAGTTTTAAGGGCCATATACTGCATGTCAAAAGCACAATCTTGCCCTTGGTTCAAAATTGGCAGCCAACACAGCTGCTTCAGCCAGTGGCCCTCTCAGCAACCTAGCCAACATCTTCCACACCAGCTGCAGCTTCAGATCAAATGCAGGCGCACCACGCATAAAATCCATCGCAGTAATCTGAGAATATGAATGTGAGACCCACTGTAGCTCAGGCTTTCCCTGTCCAACCAAAGGTAGCTGGGAGATCGGCCAATCTTGCTGATTGACATTTTTAGCCCTGAGAAATCATTTGGGCTCCAAAAATAGGTGACTTTAGGAGAAGGGAGTGTTCTTTGGGAGTTTCAGAAGTATTCAGAGATCCATCTTCTAGCAAGAGCTCCTGCTGAATTTCGATTTCCAGCACTACATATCTTTTGATGACCACCCAGTGACCCTAACTTAATTTGCAGGCCAGGATACTGTGATTAGCGGCACCAAAAATTGCTGAAGGAGTAAGCAAAGTCAACTCTTTTGCAGGTGGTCATTTCTCAGGGCAGTCATGACTGATTCTGTCCCAGCAGGGTTTATAGGCAGTGCCGTGTATGGCTCTTAACTCTGGAAAGAAAATGGCATTGTCTCAAGCAGAGTCTGATGATCCCTCATAATTTATTTACATCGCAACCCATGCTATGTTTGTTTAGAAGTAAACCCCACTGATGTCAAGGATTTTGCCAAAGAAAAGAGGATTCATAAAATGGCATGTGTGAATTACCCTGTAATTACAAGTAGTTCCAAGTTCAGATCGGTGTGGTTACTGGCTAAAGTGTTACACCAGGAATGGCGAAAGCCTTATGCAAATGCAAAAGATGCAAAAGCTTATGTGATGACTAGGCCAAACACTGTCTTTCAGCTCAATCAATATCACAGGGCTGCTTTGTAGTAAAATTGAAGGAATTCCTCTTCAAGGTGAGGTGGAAAAGGGGAGCCCCCTGAAGCAAGATATTTTTGAAACATGTCTGGCTTTATCATAAATATCTTTATCGTCGCCTGAGGAGATTTTAATACCACCTCATACCTTTTTTGACATTAACATACAAGCCAAACATGCAAACGTAGCTGAGATGTTTTTGTCTCTTTTATTGTAGAAAAAAATGTTAATGCAATTTAATACATTTAAATTCCATAAAACAACTCCATAGAACTTAGAATAATGTAAGCATGCAGTCTGCATTTTCTTCTGTTAGATGTCCTGGGCTCACAAAAAAAGAACAAAACACTTTCATTTTCATTGAAAGCCACTAAAAGCAGAGAGGCTGCAAACCATGCAACACTATACTCATTTGCATAGTATATTGTACCCAGCATGCCTGTAGAATGCTACACGTATAGTATCTATAGAAGTAGAAAAGAGGAAAGGAAGAACAAAAAGAAAAGAACTCAATAGGAAATGTCTAATACTTTGATTTGGTAACATCATACATTTTTGTACTTCCAAATTATTGGGCTCAGTGTTGGGTCCTCCTGTTCAGATTAATTCAGTGCAAAATGAATCTATGTTAACGATAAGAGAGTTCAGGACAGATTAGTAGGCGTTTTCTGAGATTTCAAATTCAGGTGCTGGATAATTTGCACCATCTTATTTTTTTTAACCTTAAGATTCCATTTTGTGTGCCTGAGGTCCTCGGGGAGAATTTCAAGTCTAGCACAATTTTTCCACCGGATGGTGTCTTCTTTATAGCCATTCACAACCACATCCCAAAGGTGTTTTTTTTTTTTTTCAAAAGGCAACTGGACTTTCTTATTTTTCTTGGAAGACGTTTCGCTTCTCATCCAAGAAGCTTCTTCAGCTCTGGACGAGAAGTGAAACGTCTTCCAAGAAAAACAAGAAAGTCCAGTTGCCTCTTGAAAAAAGCACCTTTGGGACAACCATGACCTTGGATGACGATTGAGAATCTCCATAGACATTCACAACCACAGTTAGTGAATGCACAGTTAGTGCAGCTCTGCTGCAACCTCTCATCCACCAAAACATCCTGTTCTTCTACCAATCATAGGAGCTACAATTGGTTTAGCACCATATTATTCAAGCCAGGTTTAATCTTTCTGCAATTATTATTATTATTTCAAGGAGCACTGTTAGAACTGTTCACTAAGATACTTACTAAGTAGGCCCCATTTGGGGATACCGATAGTTCTCGACTTAAAACAATTTGTTTAGCAACTGTTCAGAGTTATGACAGTAGTGAAAAAAGTGACATACAACTGAATCTCTCATGACCATCAAATGGTCATGCAGTCACATCATCATGATTTGAGCACTTGGCACATGGCATGAATTTATGACAACTGCAGTGTCTCAGGATCATATGATCACCATTTGTGACCTTCCCAGCCAGCTTCTGACAAGCAAAGTCTAGGCGGAGGCACTGGATTTGCTTAATGACCATTTCACTTAACAACCATGACAAAAAGGTCAAAGTCAGGCATGATCATGTCATGACTCACTTAACAACTGCATCACTTAGTGATGGAAACTCGAATGCCAATTGTGGTCATAAGCCGAGGACTACCTGTATTATGGGCAAAAAGCATAACACAGATTTAAGAAGGCGTACTGTACAAAACTGGGAGAAGAAAAAAGAAAAGGTTCTATCAATCCAGCCAGTTGATTTGGAGAGGTTAATTCATCCCAGTTTTACTGATATATACTTAACACAAATGAAATTACTTATGAACATGATGATTTTAAAATGAGCCGCTGAAGAAATCTAACATAAATGATTAAAAAGATCGAAAATATCAATTTGGAATCTGGAATCAGTACACTGTTTATTTTTTGGAAAATTTCAATGCCAAAAATAGCAATGGAATAATAGTTTGTGCTATTATAAATGTGCTTTTCTCTATGTTATATTAGTGACAAAATACATTTTGCTAAAAACTGTTACTGTACATTATGATAATTCACTGCATGGCTTGACTTTTTTTTAGTATTAATACACTGCAGTAAATCATAGCAGTTTTGGCAATAGAATGTTGGCTTTTGAAATAACTTTCAGAAAGCATATACAACATATAAAAATACTGAACTATTGGGCATAGTATATTCAGTCTCTGATTTGTTCCTTTAGTGGAACCAACTTCCAATAGTAAATCTATTTACTATTGGATAGCACAAGTTAACAACATCCAGACTCCAAAATAATGGAATGAGCTCTCCATTGTTAAATCTAGTGGTACCTGAGGTAAAAAATAAATAAATAAAAACAAATTTACTGAACACTATTAATCCAATCAAATATTGTCCATAGTCCTTATTTTCCACTTCAATTTCAAAGACAATCATTACATTAACTGTTCTATGATAGTTTTTTTAATTTGATGTTTCTAAAACATTATACTTGAGAATGAGATAAATTGCATTTTTGTCTGAGAGCTAGGTATTTGTAAAAAAAAAAAACAACCTTGTAAATTGGAACAAATGGTTCTTTTGTGTATGATTTCATATATTTTCTCTTTGATAGAATTTACAACACTTCATTTAATCTTTCCTTATGTTAATAGTTGAAACATTGTTGCTTTCAGCTAAATTGGCAGGGCTAGGTTACAATGTTTAATTTAATCAAAATGCATTCATTCCTGAATACTCATTAAATGAGGAATGATTTGATGATGATGTCTTTATTTTATTTACTTAACAGTGTACACACCTCAGCTTTTTAAAATGTGAAAGAATGAAAATTATTGGGAGCAAAATAAATTACAGCCGAACAAACTTAATTTGACCAAATTAAGTGTACAAATTAAAGACAAATCTATATTGATAATACTTTGCTGTTTCAGTTTGGAATATAGTATTCTATGTGTGGAAGTATTTTATGAAAATTACATAAATTGTCTTCATAACCACATTTACATGTTAAATTCTACAAATAAGCAGTTCGCTTTATTGAGTTCAGATTTAAAAACCCAAGTCAATATGTTATTCACTTTAAAATTACATACAAATAATAATGTGCATTTTAAAGGTCATTTTTAAAAAAAAAGATGAAATAGCTCAATATAACCTAGCATTGCAAAGCTCAGTTAATGAGATTCAACCGAAATTGAAATTTCCAGATGGTGAATCAATCAGAAGGCCCCTGTTGTTGGCCATAGAAATGGCCATAATCAAGTTTTACCAGCAACTTTTAACTACAATTCCTATCATTAGCTGCTTTTCCTTCAGCACTATGGATTAGGCTGCAAGGTTGTCACAGACAATATTATTAAGCGTGGAGTATCTTTAATAATTTCACTTAGCAATAGCAATAGCACTTAGACTTATATACGGCTTTACAATGCTTTACAGCCCTCTCTAATTGGTTTACAGAGTCAGCATATTGCCCCTAACAATTTTTGGGTCCTCATTTTACCCACCTTGGATGGATGGAAGGCTGAGTCAACCTAGAGCCTGGTGAGATTTGAACTGCCAAATTGCAAGCAGCCAGCAGTCAGCAGAAGTAGCCTGCAGTACTGCACTCTAACCACTGCGCCACTGTGACTCAAAAACTTAGCTAGTTTTTACATTTGTTAGGCCTGCTCCAAAATTTCCCCTTTTCTTATGTGAAAACCAGATTCATGCAGGAAAATACAGGTAGCCCTCATTTAACAAACCACAATTGGGACTTTCTTTGCTAAGCAATGTGGTCATTAGGTGAAACATCATGCGACCAGGCCAGACTTAAGTCACTCCCACTATGGTCATTAAATGAATCACCTGTGATTTGAGACATCATACGATACTGACTTGCAATTTTACTGCCGGCTTCTCCATTGACTGCTTGTTGGAAGCCAGCTGTGAAGATCACAAATGGTGATCAGGTGACAATGAGATGCTGCAACCGTCGTAAATGTAAGACTGGTCATAAAATTACTTTTTCCAGCACCATTGTTAAGTCTGAATGGTGGCTAAACAGGGCAGTTATTAAGTGAGTACTACCTGTACAATTAAAGCAATATATAGGAGGCCATTTTATCAGTCATTTATCTGATCCTGTATGGAGGCAGCATGTTGAAAATCCGTTTTCTTGCATTCACATAGAAAGATATGCATTGTCAGATTGGATATGTGGATTTGTATATTTTGCACAGTCTAAACTGCAAATGATTCAAAATATAGGGTTGAAATTCTCAACTCACAACCACTGTTTTTGGAAACAACATTTACTTTTGTACACAGCTTGAAAGAAGGAATGCCTATGCTCTTATCAACTGCCTGAATTGAGGTTCATAAGTAGTACTCAGAGAAAATGCCATAAGAAATCCCTTGAAAAACTCCCTGGTTACCATCCAAGGGTGCTATTCAGCAGCTTCTGACAGGTTCTGGAGAACCGGCAGCGGAAATTTTGAGTAATTCAGAGAACCGGCAAATACCACCTCTGGCTGGCCCGAGAGTGGGGTGGGAATGGAGATATTGCAGTATCCTTCCCCTGCCACGCCCACCAAGCCACACCACGCCCACCAAGCCACGCCCACATAACCAGTAGTCAAAAAATTTGAATTCCACTACTGTTACCATCCCTAACCTTTGGGTGGGAGGGCAAAAATGGGGTTGTTCTGCCAGTTTTCTGAACAGTTTTTATTGCTGCTGCTCTATTTAAACAGAGCTGTGTTTGATACTACTATTGGGCATTTGGCAAATTTTGCAGAAGCAAACATTTTTTAAAAGTTTTAAAAATTTATGGTAAACTTCAAAAAGTTTAAAGTTTTGTTTGTTTGTTTCCTTTGCAAAATTTGATCGGCCAAAATTAGGCCTAGAAACCTTACTATCATTTTCTTTCCTCAGTTAAAACTATTTATAATACATTCAAAGGAACCTGCATAAAATCTGGAAATAATTATTGTAAAGACGCTAGAAATGTTGGGGCGCTATATTTGTCCGTCTCACACAAAGAAGGGTATTTCCTAAATATCAGTGGATTGGGCCACACAGCAAAGGATCTGATATGGCAAATTGAACTGATTTTTCCAGATAGGTTGAAGGGTCCTCTGAAGCAGATTTTGGGATAGAGGAATGAAGAAGCTACAGCTGTTATCTGAAAGTTCATTTAGATCAGGGATGTCTAACCTTACAGCATGCTGGCTGGGGAATTCTGGGAGTTGAAGTCCTCAAGTTGCCAAGGTTGGACACCCCTGATTTAGATGATAATGGATAGCTATATGTATACATCGATACATATGTTCCAACAGAAATTAATTAAAATTTATGCAAGGGAGATTTTGTGGTTGGAAAATACTGTTTGGGTCGACTATAAATTCATGCAGATTGTATGCATTATGAAATTTTATTCTGAATGGTTAAATTATTGTAACGGCTTCTTTAATTAGGTGACAGCTCTGCCGATATGTCATTTTTATTCATCAACTATACTTTCAGAAATTCTTTTTCATTATTGTTACAGATTCTCACTCCCAAGGTGCAATAGCTGACCTTCCCAGCCCCCACAAAAAAAAATAAATAAGGAGAAATAAATAGACCAGAAAAGATAGAACAGAAGAAAATGATGGATATATTAGATCTCCTTAATGCTATGCATTGCACATTTTTATACATCTCTTTAGCCTACCTGAAGTAAAAGATTTTCACTGGGGTAAACCAGAAAGCCAAAAAAGCAAACAACATCACCACCCCCATTATAGTGCCCTTATAATAAGTAGATAGCACATTATCACTCCCAAAGCAAAGGTCCTATCAAGTTTGTTTATTTGTATCCTGTCTTCATTTTTTTACAAATAATTCAAGGCGTCGAACATATCCAACACCTCTTCCTCCTCCTATTTTCCCCACAACAACCACCCTGTGAGGTGAGTTGGGTTGAGAATAACTGACTCAAGGTTTCCCAGATGGCTTACAGGCTAAGGCAGGACTAGAACTCATGGTCTCCTAGTTTCTAGCCTAGTGACTAAACCACTAGACCCATGATGGCGAACCTATGGCATGTGTGGCACAGGTGGCACGCAGAACCATATCAGTGGGCATGTGAGCGTTGCCCTAGCTCAACTCCAGCATGCGCCAGCTGATTTTTGGGCCTTACGGGCCTACCAGAATTCAGGAAACAGGCTGTTTCTGGCCTCCGGAGGGCCTCCAGGTGAGTGGGGAAGGCCCATTTTTCATTCTTCCCAGGCTCCAGAGGCTTTCTAGGAGCCTAGGGAGGGCGAAAATGGTCTTCTCCACCTGCCCTGGAGGCCCTCCGGAGGCTGGAAAGGGCCCGTTTGCCGACTTCCGGTGGGACTGGAAGGCTGTTTTCACCCTCCCCAGGCTCCAGAGCCTTTATAGGAGCTTGGGGAGGGTGAAAACAGCCTCCCCCCCTCCCGAGGCCCTCCAGAGGCAGGAAACAGCCCATTTCCCAACTTCTGGAGCCTGGGGAGAGCAAAGAACGGGCCTTACAGAGGGCCTTGGGGGGGAGGCTGTTTTTGCCCTCCCCAGGCTCCAAGAAAGCCACTGGAGCCTGGGGAGGATGAAAAACGGGCCTATCGGGCCCACCGTGCCATCATGTGCCAAAAGCGGGGAGAGCACGGGGGGATCGAGCGCGCATGCGTGGGGCGCATTGAATTATGGGTGTGGCCATGCACATGCACGACCCCCCCCCGCGCGACCCCCTCTTTTGGCACGTGACGGCAAAAATGTTCGCCATCACTGCACTAGACCAAAGCAACTCTACCAAGTAGAATAATTCTGAGTGAAACTCCCTTGAACTTCAGAATGTCCAAGAGTTACGATGTATTATGGATCTCAAAGCACACTCCAAATTAAATTCAGAAGCAGAGTTTTTGTGAGTGGTTATGCTTCAATTGTGCAGATGAGGCTTTGCTGCAGAGTTTATTTTAATAAACAGCATGGATCTAAAACATTATCTGGTATTTAGGTGTACATGCCATTATCAATTTCTTTCGATTACACAAATTGCAAAAAATAACCTCTAACAATCAAATCTTGAAAATACAACTTGGCAAAGCAATCGAGACAAAGGGAAATAATCCCAGGGAGACAGTTCTCTACTGCTCAGTTATTTGTGCAACACCTCAGCTAGGGGATATATTTTGCTAGGATCAAAAGTGCCACTGATGCACTTCTTCTGCCTGCTTTCAAAAGCTTTGTATAAAGATGCATCCTAAGGCAATCATCCCAGGACAGATTTCTTTTCTCCCAGAAAGTAAATTATAAACAACCCTCAAATGTCTTAAAATTGACACACCCAGGGACACAGTTTCTTAAATATTCTGAAATATCTGTAAACTGTACATAAAGTCTTAGGGATCCGATCAGCATATGAGGCAGCGTAACACTGTTTTAATAAGGATTTACATTACAACTGCAAAATCATTCCTACACTGAATCTTACGCAAATCTGCATGGAAATCACCCTTAGGATCTATAGGCAGTTTACATAGAATTGCAGTCACAGTCTTATTCAATTCTTCATTGATTTCACAGAAAATCAGCGATCAAACAATACTGCTGAAAACCGAACATACATTTTAATGTTGAATAAGCACAGTAATATTCTATCCCCCCCCCAGTTTCCCCCCAATTTTCAAAGAAGAGAAGAAAAGATGTTTACTTAATTGAAAATTTGTTACCGGTTATATTCTGGGCTCTGGTTAGTCAAGCATGGAAAAAACATTTGCATACAGAAAGATTGTTGGAAAGCACCAAGTCATTGAGGAAAGGCCTATATGGAGTTCAATTTCCAGCAGTCTCTCCCATTGACTGGGAATGTGGACAATCGTTGTTCAGCAACATCTGGAGGGCTCGGACTTCTCTCCCCTGGCCATATTTCAAACGAGTTCTCTGCTCACGCTGAGGACAAAATTGAGAACTTCTTGACTTAAATGAAAAGTCTGATCAAGGATGTAGGTGGGATCTCCTACACCTACAGAACACAATGCTGACTTTTGTGTGTGATTATTACTTGTATAGGCATTGCCAGAGTTGCATGCACCAGCAAGTAAATTTAAAGTTGGCACAAAATAACTTGTTATATAAGAAACAAGAGGAGACTCCATCAAAAATCTTCAGTCAACATGGGGCTGTCCAGATATGTTAGTCCAGAATGCCCAGCTTGATGGCAATACTATGCAAGAGTCCTAAGAGTTATATATCCAATAAATCTGGAAGGTTCTATATTAGCACTGATTATTTTTTTGAAAAAAGATGAATATGCAAAAGTAATTTTGTGCCATAAGATAATAATGTTATTTAGTGAATTCTTTCCTTAGTGTGTTTCATTAGATTGTCAATAGCTTGGATGGGGGGAAAAACTTACAAAATTAATTATTTTTCTTCTGAAATACTAAATGCCTTATATTTTTTCCCTTAAGGCAAGTATGTCAAGCACCATTGCAAAACTATCCACTGTAAAATGCAAATCTCAAGCAATTCAATAGTCCAGTCATAATGCTACCAGAGCGCAAAAAAAAAAAAAAAAAACAGCCAGATTGACTGATTTCAAAGTATTTGTGGCAATTTAATGAGGTCCCAAATTTGTTAAAATTTGTGAGAATTTCCCCCCCAATGTCTCCTTTTTCATGCCCATGTATATGCAGTATGTAATCAAGGCATTAAGTGTATTCTAAAATGCTCTACTGCAGTGGTTCTTAACCTATGGTCCGTGGACCATGGCAAGGGGCACAGGGGGGTCCGCGAAGACTTGAAGAAATGTTATGATTTAAATCTTAAGTCTTGGGGGTCTGTGGCCATGGTCCGTGGCCACAAAAGGCATTTAAAGGGGTCCATGTTGAAGGAAAGGCTCTACTGGGTTGTAGTATAAAATACTAAGTCACAGATGTCAAACTCATGGTGTCATGTTGCCGTCACGTGACATTGTGTGATGTTTTTCCCTTTGCAGAACCGGGATGGGCATGGCCTGTGCATGACGCATCTGGCCCATGGGCCACCAGTTTGACACCGCTGTACTAAGTAAAAAGGGCAACTATCATGCTAGCAAGCAGAAGCTCAACAGCAATTCATTTAGCCAAATTCACTACTCACTGCAGTGATGTCCATGGGAAGTGCTGTAATTATAATGCGAAACCCACTTAAACAAATTTAGGAGTGCTCATGGCAGCCATTAGCTTGGAGAGCTTTTTACAGATCTGCGAATGGCCTTTAATCAGTCATCCTCATCACCATTACCGTGTCTCCAGGCATAACATTACTAAGAAATGATGTTTTGATTACAGAATATAAAGAAGGCCGATTATCTTTATATCCTATTTTGCCTGGAAGTATCACTGCACAAAGTTGGAAACTTTGTTGGAATTGTGAACTGATCCAGCAACGATTGATATTGCTACGCTATTAACTAACTGGGACTCGGCTTCTGAATATACAATTGGGATGACCAAAAACTGCCAGTCTGCAAAACTGCATGTTCTCCAATTCTTTCCCCATTTAATTTTTCAGATATATTTACCTACTCTGAATACAAATTAAGATGATTTTTGAAATAATTCTATTTGCAGCCTTACATAATCACTGAACCAGCATCTTTGGATTGCACTGAATCTCCAGATAAATTCTATGCCCTAATTGTCTTTTGTCAAGGAATTATTCAGAAGGGGGAAGAGGGTGGGAAACAGAAAAACCTATACACAGAACCAAATAAAAGTGGCTTGTTAATTTACTTAAATAAGATTGCTTAGAAAATGTATCTGTTAGAGCTGTACAATTCTTTTTATTTATGTGGAATGCATACAAATATGAACGCAGCTCTGGTAATTTGTTAAAGCATTTGTATCTTCCCTGGATCAGCCACACAGTTTGAGAAAAAGATGCAGTTGAATTAATGAATCAGTCAGGGATGCTGCCTGCATTCATGCTCCCACATGTCCAAAGCATCTCTTCCTAGTTGAATCCAAAACCCTGCACAACTCTCCTATCCATGGGAGATGATATTGTACTTTTCAGAAGTTAATTTTTGACATTAAAAGAAGGCTAAACCATGGTTGAAAAAGTTCTGTCTTAAAAATGTAACCATCAATTGCAATAAAGGAGTGTGCATTTATGCTGGAGTGCTGTGTAGAATTTCTGATGGGGAAGTGCTGTTTATCATTACTCCCATTCCATAAACAATAGCAGCAACCCTTACTTTAATACCATAACATGCTTTTAACAAGAGACTTCACAGAGAGTACAGTCAGAACCAAACAATTTTACAATTACATTAAGGGTAATATACATAAAGATAACTTGAATCCAGCTCAATTCCTGGTAATTTCATAGACAAGCAGCAATACAGATGTGGTTTGCCACTGCTTTCTCTGGATGTTTAAGTAAATTCAGCTTGGTCCTCAGCCTTGTTATCTCCTAGTGGTCTCCTATCCAAATACGGTACTAGCCAAGTCTGTTTAGCTTTCTGAGTTCAGACTCCTAAACTACAAATGAAGAATAACTAAAAGATCACTAATTTGTTTTAAGGATTAAGGAAATCGAGGAAAAAGCAATAGAGGGCAGTAATACAAGAAAAATAGAGATACTGCCTTCCAGTCTGTTTCCATGGAAACTAAAGAATTTCTTTCTTCTGTTTATTTTTTGTTCATTTTATGTGCTTGGACCTTTTCCTCTGGGGAAAAAAGCATTGCTTTGGCAGGGAGATGATTGGCAAATAGTGCACAAGCAGTAACATTTATTTCATGTATTTTTTTTAAAAGATGGCCTGCCTCTGTTTCTGACCCATTGTACAACTGGTTGTGGGTTTCTAAACATAAAAGAACTCCAGCCTAATTCACAATCCACACAAACATTTACCCTAGTGTGTATTCCCTTTGTTAAGAATCTAATGTAATCTGCAGAGAGGACTTCTGTGATACTTCCTGGTTTAGACTGATTAAGGAGTTTTCTCTCTCTCTCTCTCTCTCTCTCTCTGTGTGTGTGTGTGTGTGTGTGTGTGAGATGTGTGCATGCACATGAGTGTGCGCACACACTCATGCCTTTGAGTCATCTTTTGACTCCTGGCAACTCCCTAAACAAGTGTTGTTGACAGTTTTTTGGAAGTGGTTCACCATTGCATCATTAGAGTGACTAGCCTAAGGTCACCCAAGTGACTACGTGTCTTAGATGGGACTAGAATTCACCAACTACCAGTTTCTAGCCAGATGCTTTAACCAACTACACCGAAGTGGCTTTCTAGAGCTCTATGATGCTTCCAATTAGAAGGCAAAGTTGTCTTTCCAAGTGTGGGGAACCACCACAGGCATGTAGCCTATTTGCAACTCTTGAAGGAAAATGTGCTTTTTCTTGGGCTAGTGGGGCAGAAGGTGGCTGTGTAACCCAGGAAAAACTGCTGCCGCCGCTGCTTTGAGCTATAGGGAGGTGCTACCTGAGCATCCCAAGGTGTGCCAAAATCTCTTTTTTACCTTTCAATTCAAAGTGTCGGACAGCAGTACTCGGTATAATATTTCTTATATGTCAAGAGTTCATGCTCTTTACGCAAGGACTCCTAGAAAGGGTTCAGAGGTGCTGTTTCCTGAAGCAGATTAGTAAATGGGGCTCCTTATCCAGCCATATCAAGATGCACAGCATCAAAAATTGGCCAAGCGATTTGGCATGTCTGGGAGCAAAACCTCAGAAACAATTCTGTCTATGTCTTGCAATAAATAAACACTATAGGGGGAACAAATGATGCTCAATATGACTCAAAAAATTAAGTTCCCCTGTAGCCCAAACATACTGAACCCATATTTCTTCCCAACAAGCTATAGCCAAGACATTGTCAAACGTATCTTTCTCTCCAAGGTGCTCCAATTTATTTCTCCTTGCTGTAAATGCACAGTTACTCATCTTTTCTACCTTAACAAAACCACTTCAGCTATATACAGATTTTATTTTCAGAACTTAACAGTAGGTACAGAATAGTCCTCAGCTTATGCCCACAGCTGGGACCTCAATTTCAATTGCTAAGCAATGTGGCTCTAAAGCAAGATGTTGCGTGACTGCATTGCTTAGCGACTGCAATTCCAGGAAACCCCATTGCTATTGTTAAGCAAATTTTATTGGTTATTAGCTGAGCACCCAGCCCAATCCACTCCATTTCAAGCTTGATCTGTCCCAGTCTCAAACCTCAGTAAGTAAGGAATTGCCTCCAACTCCACCACTTACCTATCTCCCCAGGGGTGGGTTCTACTTACCTTTACTACCGATTCGCAACAGGAACGAGCACGCGAATGCTTCTGTCCATGCGCAGATCATCCATTATGATGTCCAGGAGGGTGGGCAAAGCCTCCCGCCGCTTTTACTACTGGTTCACAAGAACTGGACAGAACCGGGAGCAATCCACCACTATATCTCTCCCCCCCACCCCATCACTGTCATTTTGGCTGTCCTGCACCCTACCTTGTGAGATGGGCAAGCACCCCCAAACCGCCTGGCTCTGGGCTGCTTACTATGTTCTAGAAAGCCACAGCCAGCCCAGATCAATCCCAGTCACCCTTACTACCTGCACTCCAAGGCCACTGCTGCCCTGCATGCCACCACCCCAGGTTTTAGCAATAGCACTTAGACTTATATACCACTTCATAGTGCTTTACAGCCCTCTCTAAGTAATTTACAGAGTCAGCATATTTCCCCCAACAATCTGGGTCCTCATTTTACCGACCTCGGAAGGATGGAAGGCTGAGTCAACCTTGAGCTGGTCAAGATCAAACTGCAGGCAGTCAGCAGAGTTAGCCTGCAATACTGCATTCTAACCACTGCGCCACCATAGCTCTTCACTGTCTTCTTGCTTTAACTGCTGATGGGGCTGCTTGGCCTGTTTTCTGTGCCACACTGGTTTCACGGGCTGGTTTCACCTTGCAAAAAAAAAAACAACATTCAGACTGCTTTTGGCTTTTTTTCCCTTTTTTAATAGAACAAAGTCAGCTTCAGGCTGATCCAGCCCCAGACTAGGCATGACTCATCATCAGTGGGAATAAAGTGGCGGCGAAAACAAGCTGGAGTAGCAGGGCAGCAGGAAGCCAAAAGGCAGGAAATGGGTGGGATGGGCAATAAAAGAAGAACAGAGGTGTTATGTCAATTAAAAGCCAGGCTTTTAATATGAATATATTAAAGCAGAACTGGGAAACTATAGGCCCTTCACATCCTGTGGACTTCAACTCCCAGCATTCCATGCTGCCTCAGGAATTTTACCTCCACAGATCATAAAGATGCCATAGTTGCCCACCTCTGTATTAAAGTAAAGCAATTTTCTCCCATTGTTATTTGAAGCATCTTCTTTAAACTTGTTGTGCAGGCTATTTCCAAATGGACACCTTCTAAAGTTCCTAGGGAAAATACTTTTCCTCCTTAGTAGTTACAATTTGGGGGAGGGAAAAAAATACAGAGAAACATCAGATAGCAGCTAATTTCTTTCTTGCCATCTAGTGGTTCTCTGAATTTTTGCAGCTAAGGGCTATCCTAACGAAGTGTCTTAAAAAATTACAAAGAAAACATGAAAGTTAGAAATCAAAGAACTCATCATCAAGATTCTCCCCATCCAATAAAATGCTATGCTTGAGACAGGACAAATACAAGATGCAAGCTGAATTAGAAGACTCTATCTATTACGTAACAGCCTCAGATGGTCATAAAATATAATTTCCCTAAATAAAAATATACAACTCTAATTACATTTAAGAAGTCACGTTTTTCTGATAAACTCTGTTCTTCAAATGTCTGATTTCAAATACACCACTATAGGTAGTCCTCCATTTACAGCCATTTGTTTTAGTGACCGCTTGAAGTTACAACGGAAGTGAAAAAAGTGACTTATAACAGGTTTTCACATTTACAATGGTTGCAGCATCCCCATGGTCAAACAGTCAAAATGTGGGCACTCAGGAACTGGCATATATTTATGACAGTTGTACTGTCCTGGGGTCATGTGATCACCATTGATAACCTTCCCAGCTGGCTTCCAACAAGCAAAGTCATTAACAACCAGGAATCACTTACCAACTGCAGCAATTTCGCTTAACAATTATGACAAAAAGGTCATAAAATGAGACAAAACTTAACTTAACATTGCTTAGCACCAGAAATTTGGGACTCTATTTGTGGTTGTAAGTCGAGGACTACCTCTATAGGAAATATTTCCAATAATACATAAGTTTGGGGCATACATTAAAGTGCTAGGGCTCTGAAGATACCCTGTCCACCAAGAAACAGCGCCGTCAAATATTCCACCCAGGTTACACAACCAGCAGCAGCCAATTACAGAGGCAATTCTATGACAAGCTCACTGCTTGTGTGTTCATTCTTACAGAGCGTGTAATACTATGGTAGGAAATGAACCTTTTGTCTGGCCAATTTGGATACATCTCCCTTGCTGGTTCTAAATCTGACAGTCCTTCCCCACCCCTTAACCCCAAACAATTAAAGGGCACTGCAGCTCCACAGCCCACTGACTGTCTCTAAGCAGGTTTGTGCTGGAGTACCGGTCTCCATTATGAGGTAACATTCATGACCTGAGATTTGATGGTCAAATACAAAAATGTCTACTTTGCAAGTATCCAGCAGTATGCAATGGGAAATGCCTATGCCATTTTTCAATTTCCTAATGTTTGAAGAGTTCCACAGAGCCTTGAAGACAATTAACATCATGTATGATTTGGCATTCTCTGTGCTAAAATGAAGGCCTTTGATATGTGATAAACCTCATGCCCTATGCTTTGATGGTTACATATGAATATTTCTGTTCCAGTTACCTGAGTGCCTTATGATGTGTATATATTTAAAGTATTTCTGGAGAGTAGTGTGCACTCCTCATTTGGAGGAAATATATATATAAATACCACCCTATGCCATGCTTCAATTCTTTTAACTATCTGAACACATCTTAAACGTAGCTTAGTGAGAAAAGGTACAGAAATGTCCCATCCAATTCTTTCATTTGCTGTATTCTAGCAATTAAGTATATCATTTATATGGACATTATTTTATCTTTCACCAACTAATGTAACCTTAGTTCATTTCACATTATTGGTATAGCCCTTCTTAATATAGCTTATTTGTGCACTTTTTCCATGTATCAAGCTCTACTTTTCATCATTTGTTTAGTTTACTCGTATGTTCTGCTCTCTTTCTAATACTTGAATGCTAATCTCGCCTACTTTTTTTCAAAACCTGTTCCTCAAACAGCCATTCTTATGCAGAAATATGAGCGTTAGAATCTTGTACTGAATATATTGGTCAGAAGAGCCTCTCTCTGTGTATTACTATCATTTTGTAATTATTAGCTTATTAAAAGCATTGTGTAAAAAAAAACACCATGCTTGCCACTCACTCTGAAGACAATCTTGAGATGTGGAGTATATGTGATGCTATCTTTTCTGATATTTCTAGACCTGACATTCCCTTACTGACCTAGGAGCTCCAAAACATCTCCTTGATGATACATTTATGAAGTTCCGGCATGCCAGAGTTTACCCGTCCTTTTCATACATACAAAGGGCTTTAATGTGCTCAGGGCTGCTTTTTCACTCTAGGGAGGAAGGAGAAGCAGGAAGTCCAGGGACTGCAGCACATTTGAGATCAGGATCTGGGCGAAAGGCCAACATAGCATAATTATCACGGTATATTACTTTTGATTGAAAAAATTATGGATGTTTGGTGGATATAACTTTCGGACTAAGAAAACAGTACACCTCATTCTAAGACACGATAAAGAGAACAGGCCATCATGGTTCAGAATTCGCATGCCAAATAAGCACCCAAGACTTTGGGGATGCCTTATCATAATACTGCTTCTCTAGTGCTTTGGCTGGATGAAATCTCTTTCTTGACTATAAAGCAGTGTGAACAATGTCACATTAATCTTTTCCTATGAAACACCTTCAACTTTTAATACATTTAATGCACAGGATAAAATCCAAATATAAACACCTCCTTTTAACTCTTTGCAAAGCCTTTTTTTTTTTTTTTTGACAAACCAGGACACTAGATGGATAGGATCCTTGTGCCTGATACCGATTCTTCATTAAGGCTTAGCTTTACCAGCCCCAAAAGAGTAATGGTTGTTTTCATCCTTCTGCTAATCATCTACCGTAGCTGAGCCAGACTTTCCTTGTTTGGGCAAAGCCAAAAGCTCTAATCCCATCTTCAGTGCTAAGGTACAAGGAACATGAGATAAGCTATCCCTTTTCTAGTTCTCCCTAGGAGAAACTATGGATAGATCTTTTAAACATTCTGGGTATGCCATCACACACTTGGAACATGCAGACGACCCTTCATGCGTAAAACTATACACACCAAGAGCACTGTTCACACCTTCCAGGTTCATTGAGTGAAACTCCATTTCATCTGTGCTACAGAATGTGCATTCATTTCCACCATGTTTTTTTTTTTAAAACATGCCTGTCTTCACCTCTAGTTTATTTCAAGTTGCTGAAATAGTTTCATATGATCTAGCAAATGCAAAAAATATCAATGCGATACAGGTTTGCTGCAATATATAAGCCCGGGAGGGGGAAAAAAATCTACTGTGTTTAAAATGGAAAGGCTTCGAGCTTTTCCATTCATTCATTATTTTTGGCACAGTTGAGTGTTTACATTTGGTAGTCTGAAATAAATACATTAATATTATTTATTCTAACTGTATCTATAGCTATATATAAATTCACCTTCCAGTAAACAAGTACTAGAGATTTTTTAAAATATCTTTTTTTGCTTATAATGATTTTGTAATTTACGTTCTCTTCATTTTATTTCACTTTTTTTTTTCCACTGACTGCAACATGCTCAAGTTGACTTTCCAGTCAATTTCACCCAAATTCCAACAGGAATTGGTTTATAAATTGGTTCCAACTGGAACTGGTCATTTGGAATTTCCGTAACAGGAAATTATCATATGTGCGCTTCAACAGGTATTCTACGTTACAAATTGATGTTTCTAATTATATCTAATGGAGAGAAAAGATAACAGTTTGAAATGAAACATTACATGGGAAAGAAAACACATCTAAGTGTCTGAGCAAACTCATTTCTTTCTAAATGGAAAGGGCATTATCTATATCAGTGTTTCTCTACCTCGACAACTTTTAAGATGAGTGGACTTCGCCTCCTGGAATTCTTTCCTTAAATTCTTAAATTTGCTGAGGTTGAGAAACATTGATTTATCCTCTTTTGCCCTTCTAGAGCATGAAATGACAGCAGCCTGTAAGCATCAAGATGCTTTGTTTGGCCTAGCTATGTTACAACAGCAGGTGGCCAACCAATGAGTACCATTCGCCCCCAGGTCCGTCAATTCAAAGCCTCTGTCGGGAATCATGGCTATATCCTCCAGGAGACCCCCGGTTTCTTTGAGGTTTGTATGAGTCTTGATACGAATCAGAGTACTCTTCTTCCACCAGAGGGTAGTGATCTCGACTGTGTTGGGAACTGGAAGACAAGCGGTTCCTGCTCTTCCGAGCCCTTTCATTGTGGTAGTTTTCATCCGAGGTCATTAGACTTCGTCGTTCGATTGGAGAATTCTCGGTAGAATGGTTGCTATGCCTCAGACGTTGGCTCTATAAATAGCAAAGCAGTCAAACATTAAAAAGGGGGGGGGGCTAGATGCCACAAGTTTGTGTCACTCTTCTGAATTTGTTGCAAGTTTGTCCTGAAATCGTTGATTTAACATATAATTGGCTGCTATTTAATATATTTAGGCTCACCATCTGTTTTCAAAAGCTGAGGAAAGAAAACAGCAGAATGTGGTGCTTTGATTTAATTTAAAATACTTGGCAATGAGAACAGAAAAATCAGATCTCAGGTATACTGCCTGGTGAAAAATGTAAAAGCCATTTTTTAAAACTTCAAAATAAGGCCCACCATGAACAAGTTCTTAAAATAGGCTTCTGTTGATGTTCTAAATTCATCTGCTTTTCATTCCGTGCTTTATAGAAGATCTGAAATTTTCCACTGCTCCGCTCCTGCTATGTATTACTTAACTTACCTTCACCTACAATTTTTGCTCTCTCTATACTGGATAAATTCATATTTATATTTCTTAGTAGTGGATTATGAAGTAACTTCCTTATCTCCAAATTCTTCAAGTCAAAGGTATAATCCTTGAGTGAGGGCTAATACTGCAATATATCACTATTTTCTTTCTGTTTGCTGACAATTCTAGAATTAAGTAGGTGACACAGATAGGCAAAGCAATCTTGTCTCTTACTAACATCTGAAGTAACTACAATGGCTAGTACCAGCTCATAGATAAGCTGCAGCCACTGTAGGCGTGTTTAGTATGATTTGCAAACTGGCCCAAAGGCTAGATGGTATGAAACAGCCTTTGTAAATCAACTAGGATCTAAAATTCATTCCTTGGGAAAACAGATTAACAGTGAATGGAACTGGGGTAGGTGTGGGGATTGTGCTAAAGCTATCTAAATGAGTTTGCTTTGTCCACCTCATTTGCCCTTGCTTAGAGCAAAGTTCAAGAGAAGGGGCTGGCCAACACAAACAAGATGGAAAACGAAAAGTTTCACAGTTAAAAACAAGCATGTTTCCACAGAACTCAAATTGTTGCTCACACAGTCAACCACTCACTAAGCAGAAACAATGCTATGTGTAGAACCTGGCCTTAAAATATTACACATAAATTCAAAAGTTAAATGCCTTCTTCTGCATCCATGCAGTGACAGAAAAAAACAGAGCACTTAGATAGTGAACAAGTATATTAAAAGCCATCAATTTGACTAGCAGATTGAGTTTGGGGGATTTGCTTAATCCTCCAACTGGACATACAGACTATGGGAAGTGTAACACGTAGTAAAAGCCACACACATTGTGCTGAGTTGTTTAGCGACACTGGCCTCCGTGCATTCTCTGTGCACTTACAAACATAGATAACTTGAACTGATAAGACATTTTCCCCCCAACTTAGTAAAACACGTACTTCTGATTAAGGACTATTTACATGCCACGTTTGAAGTGTCAAAGGCCCGCCGTTTTTGAGCTATCCCTGTGGAAAAAAATGTTCAGAATCTTTTTATAATTGGAATAATATTTTATTAATCATTTTTTTAAAAAATCAGAACAGATGAACCAATTTTTCTGAACTGTTACCTCAAAGAAGAAATGAGGCAAACTACACTAGAGGCAGGGCATTAGCATCATATTAATACACAACTTTTGTGAGTTGATCAACCTGGAGAAAATACTAAAACTAATCTATTTGGAACAACTGTAACAATTGGTGGCACCGTAACATATCTGACATGCTTATCTTTTTAAGAATTTCTTGTGCAGCAGGTTTTTTCATGATAAAAAGGGAGGATCTGGTTATGTTCCATCATCCCCTTTGATTTACGTTCAACAATCTTAACGTTATTCATATTCTATTTGTATCCGAACAAAATTTTCCAGAATTAAAGATCAACCAAAGTAGCTATGGTTTATTTTTCTTGGCTAATAAAATCAGTTAATCGAATGCCAACAGTGCATTACCTGTTGGCTGTGGCATTATGATAACATAGAAGGAGTTGTAGATTGATCACTAAATATTTATATCACTTGTTCACTCCACTTTTCAAAAGACACATCCAGTCGAGATTCATTATATATTGAGACACTAAATAGTGTTACAATCATTGCATACAGATCTGGAAATATATCTCCCCACCACAAATCCAGTGGAGCCAGTATATCATACAAAAGGAATTTACATACCTGCCACATCTGATTGTATTTTGCTAATACTTGCTAGTGAATTAATTAAGTGATGTTCACTGACAGGCATATTTTCACCCTACTAATTGTATTCCAATGGAACAAACCCATAGAACGCATTCGAAAGCACTGTGAGGCTCACATGAATTACAAACTACAGGAGAATTCCCATATTTTTTTCAATTATCAACTGCTTTATACCAATTAATGGAAGTAACCTCATCTTTAATGGAAAATGGGGCAGAGTCACTTACTTCAATTGGGCAGCTATAGAAATTAAACAAACAAACAAATAAAACCACTGCATGTTTAAATCTCTAGGCACGCTGGTTTCGGAATATAGGTGTCTTCTTATGAGCCATTTAGCTCTGATACAGGATATGTAAGGGCACACCACCAATGACAAACTCATGGATTCATACCTGTAATCCAGAGATCGCAGTAGGGTAAGGGGATAGTGCAGTGGAGCCTAGGTTTCTTCCAAGCAAAGGTGTCATAGGTGTGCTACTGGTAGTGTGTGTAGCACGCCAGTAGGCCTCAAGGTATTCTGCCAAGTGTTCACAAGCATCTTCAAGTTGGTTTTCATCCAGAATAACATCAAACATTTCCTGTTCAGAAAATAAGCATTATATTACGTTATTATCAAACACAAACTAGGAATGATTGGTGATTTTAAAAAACTCTTGATCTCAAATATGAGTTAGACTTATGTAGCAAGATGGTTAACCTTAATTCACAACCAAATCCAAACCTAACCCTACACTCATATGTAGGTTTAGCCTCATACTGGTAGTCTTCACTTAATGACTGCTCATTCAGTGACTGTTTAAAGTTACGTTATTGCTGAAAAAAGAAATTTACGACCGGATCTTGAACTTGTGGCCATTACAGTATTTCCCCAGTCATATGATCAGGATTCAAGCACTTGGCAACCAATGCACATTTATAATAATCATAGTCTCCTGCAGTTGTGTTATTGCCATTTGCAAGCTTGACAAACAAAGTAAATGGGAAAGCTAGCAGGAAGTCATGTGATGTTACACCTAAGGACAGCACGCAATTAGATTCATGACCGCAGTTTGAACAGATGTCATAACTTAGTCATGGCCATGTGAGTCTAGGCAATTCTATGTTTTATATAATACATACACATAGGAATGCATAGTGTAATACATGAAGGCAATCCAAAAATAATGCCCATCAGTTGTGATGGTTCAAAAATGGTTACAAGCAAGCATTGCTGGAAGTATTCCTTCAGAGGAATCCATGCACAGTTATAAATTTATGTTTGGCTTAGCTCCATACATGGTGAAATCTATGCAATATTTATTTATTTTTAAAATGTATCGTATATGCAATTTGTTTTGCATACATAACAATGATGAACACTAAAAAAGCAGAATTTGAGTTCTCATCTTAACAGACAAAACAGCCTTACGGAATCTCCTCTCCCCAGAAGTGAGATTAGCTTCATCCCTCTTAACAGTATGCAAGTACATCAAGAGCTTGCTATGTTCTCAGGCCTGAGGGTTCAAGGGGAACAGAGAGACTCTGGCTTCCCTATTGCGGCTAACATCATTCCTCTCTTGTTTCATGTGGGATTTTTTGGGAGTTAGTTTTTAATAATGATTTTTTAATGCATTTATTTGTTTCCTTTTTTAATGCTGTCTCAGTCACTGTCTCGTGAGATGGGTGTCTGTACAAATATGATAAGAGCTATGGTGGCACAATGGTTAGAATGCAGTATTGCAGGCTAACTCTGCCCACACACCAGGAGTTCGAAGATCCTCAAAGTTGACTCAGCTTTCCATCCTTCCGAAATTTGTAAAATGAGGACTCAGATTGTTGGGGGCAATATGCTGACTCTGTAAACCACTTAGAGAGGACTGTAAAGCATTATGAAGCGGTATACCTATAAGTCTAAGTCCTATTGCTATTGCTATAATATTCAAGTGCATTTCTATTATTGGTATAAGGCAGGGGTGTCAAACTCGTGGTATCACGTCATCACATGATGTATCACGACTTTTCCCTTCGCTAAAATGGGGGTAGGCGTGGTCAGCGCTTGATGCATCTCGCCCGTGGACTATGATTTTGACACCCCTGATACAAGGCAACAGATTCTAGCACCATACTAATACAGAAAGCTTTTACTCAGTTCTCATCTGTTGGCGTAACATTTGAGGATTCAGGACCTTTAAAGGGGGCAGAGACAGCTCCTGTTTTTAGTATTTCCTATGTTTGGGTAGCGTATAGTCCCAAAAATGCAGGTAAAAAGGAGCTTTGTTTTCCTCTCCTTTTGGGTTCTGAGTTTTCTATTCTTTTTCCTAGAACAATCTCAGGGTTTGGAAGTCCAGGGTAGCAGACCACTTGTCTATCCTTTCTTAAAGCACCAGTCCAAATAACTATATGTTGTTCTCTGAAAGAAAACAGCTTAGATTCAAGAATAAAACATCTTCTGCCACAGCAGGGCTGTTTCAAACCTAACTGGAAATTATTCTATGGAATAATTTTCCAATTTCTTTTGGATTAGCCTCCTATGCCAGATTCTTTAATTCACCTGGAATCTTGTAGTTTAATACAGCTTTCTTCTTCTGGTGTCCCCCATACCTCTGCGGACTGCAACTCCTACAATTCCTGACCCAAATCTTTCGCTAACAGCAAACTATGAAAGCTTGTAGTCTCCAAACATGTGGAGATTACCAAATTATGGAAGACTGCTATAACTTTATCCTTGATATACTGTCGCATTTCTCAGATAGAAGTCTTCCATGTTCACGTGAGTGAGAATTTGCACAGCCAAATTAATAGTTAATCTTCCAGTAACAACTTAGAACTCTGAAAGAAAATGTTTGCAATGGAAACGAGTTTTGTAATAGCTGTTTCAGAATAACAGCTAATATCTTTTACACTGTGCAAGATAAAAGAATGAGGACATTTAGAGTACAGTATAACAAAAATGTTATGTTGTTTTTAAAAACTCTTTCTTTACACAGCTCCTACATCAGGACATTCTGTGTAACAAATGCTGATGCTTACAGCATTTGCATAATAAGAGCTGATCTTAGCATTAGCATATACTGCCACTATGAAAAATTCATAAGGATTTGGAGCTGATAAAGGATTCTTAATTATTAATATTCTACTTCAGAATCTAGGTTTACAATACAATGTAAATTAAAGAAGTTAAAACACTTGCTGTATGTTAAAACGTTTTCTCTGTTCATAAATATACCCAAACTTGCCAGATATACAGAAAGAAATTTGGTGTATAATGTACTGTAGATAGATAGATTCAAAACCAATATTCTTAATGGATCTTGTATATGTAAAGGAAACGATGCGTCAATTAATAACTAAAGGTAGTTCTTGACTTATGACAATAGTGACTAGAACATCCATCACTAAGGAATAAGGTCTTTAAATAAGTTGCCCCCGATTTTATGACCCTTGCCGAAGTCATTATGTAAAGCACGTGCTTGTTAAACAAATCCCGTTTCCCCCACTGAATTTTCTTGTTGGAAGCCCCCTGGAAAGATTGCAAATGGTGATCACATGACCCCAGGATGCTGCAACTGTTGTAAATTATTGTTGTCACATGATCTTCAATTTTGATCATGTGACTGTGAGGACACTGTGACAATCTTGAGTGCGAGGATCGGTTGTCACGTAAATTTTTTTAGTGTTACTGTGACGTTGAACAATCGTTAAATGAACAATATGTACTGTTTTAATATGGAAAGGGTGAAATCAGTGAACAAGTAGTATCAACTGGGAAAGTCAGTATAGGAGATAAATTTCTTTAAAAACTCTCTAAAGATTGACTGTTGGTTTCAGCAGTTGCCAAAGATTTTAGATATGAGCTCCTGAACAATGTCGGCCTTCAATCCTGTTGTAAATAAAACTACAAGAAAGACAAAAATGTGGATGCTCATTGTTTCCATGGACACTTTGTCGCTCACACATCTGCTGGTTTTTTTTCAAAATACATGTATATGTATGTTTCTTATTGTTATGTTATTATTTATTAAATTTTTGTGCCACCCATCTCCCCTACAAAGTGGCTTATGAGTTATAAAACATTAAAACTACACAGATTAAAGTATTATAAAAAACTGTACAGGTAGTCCTTGACTTAAAACAGTTTGCTTAGTAACCACAGTCACAACAGCACAGAAAAAAGTGATTTATGACCATTTTTCACACTTATGACCATTGCAGCATCCCCACAGTCACATGTTTTACATTCAGATGCTTGACAACTGACTCACATTTATGATGGTACAGGGTCCCGGGGTCACGTGATCACTTTTTCAACTTTTTGACAAACAAAGTCAATGGGGAAACCAGATTCATTTAAGACCCTTTTACTAATTTAACAACTGCAGCGATTCACTTAACAACTATGGCAAGAAAAATTGTAAAATGAGGCAAAACTTACTTAACAAATTTCTCACTTAGCAACAGAAATTTTGGACTCAATTGTGGTCGTAAGTTGAGGACTACCTGCATTAAAAACCAAACTAAGACAGCTATATTTATGAGTAAAGCAACCTTACTTTTCATTTGTATCTTTCTCCCTGCATTGGTAATTCAGATGTTTTCATAACATTCGAATAGTTTCGTGGATGTTCACCAAATCACACAATATAATAAGAAACAGAGTTACCGCTTTCTGTCTTCAGTTTAGTTCCTAATAATATTGTTTGAACATCAGCCACTTGGCTTGCCTTTCATTAGAAGAAATACAGAAATCATGGAAAATTACTTAGTAAGGAAAATGTAATGCACTGGACCTCACATAGGGCTTCCGTTTTCCTAGTGCACATTTCTCTGATGTTGTGGGTGGAAAGTTAGTGGGCTGCTAAAGAAAAGAACAGTAAGTGCAGTTGCTACTATAATCCTACACATCACAGCAGGCCCTGGCCGTGATTTTTGGCTGTACATAGAAAGAGGAGATCTTCTTTGTCGAGACTTGTGACCTATTTTTGAACACATTTCGGATTTGATCAGCTATCCGTTATAGCACTCTTCTCCTGAAAATAAATTTATTGGGAAATAAAGCAGTACTACATTAATACAAAAGATTCTGCTATCTCTATGTTTATTATTTATATAATTTTTAAAAATGCAGTCCTGAACTTACTGGCGGACACTGTGCAAGCTTATCGGCTGCAACCAGCTGGACATTTAAATGTTTGCTCTGCGACTTTCCTCTTGATTTGATGAGTCGCTGTAAAACCTGAAAAGACAATGCAAAAGCAAGAGTGAGGTTGTTTCACGGCTGTCAAACATTTTTTTGTGTGTGACACGATACTTTGCATTTTATGCTTCACATATTAAACTCAAAAGCTTGTTGTATCTCTATATAAGTTTGTCCTCCTTTGGTAGAATTCTCAATGTTGTTGCTGGATCTATGTACATTAGGGTCAACTTAAGTCTGGGTAAATCCTACACCAGGGGAATGGATCCTCTTGAAACATGGTGTCTACTGCTAGTGGATTCCAAATCCTGCCGCTACCGTTTTGCTCATGGTGGCGTGCGTGCTATCGGTTTGCTCGTAGTGGCATGTGCAGAAGCGCCCGGTTCGCCCGGTTTGCCTAATGCGGGGTGAACCGGTAGCATCCCACCACTGGTATCTACATAAATCACTGGCTGAACTCTTATCTAGGCCTGGACTAGTATTTCTTAGCAGTTAGTTTAAGAACAACCACCAGATGCTTTGCAAAATACCAAAATAAAATAATTTTATCCATATGATCTGACCTCTACACTTGAATGTGATCAAAGGAAAAGCAGAGAAGAATAAAATGGTATCAACAGGATGATTTCAGGCATATTTCACCAAAGAAAGGAGTCTGCGTTGAAAGTTGAAGAAAAACAAATAGTTGAATGAGTAGTAAAGTACACTGTCTTAACACCAGAAGGCAAGATAGTGAAAAATAAGGTCTTCTTTGGGAAAAAAAAATAATCCAATGTCACAGCATTCTCCATCACAGACCAGAATATTTCCTGAATATCATTTATGGTGGTTTCTAATCAAAGGTATATCTTCTCCATTTTTACTAAGTCAGTATAAATCAGCCAAGTTCCAAGTATTTCTCAAATTTCTATTTTTAGAGGCACATTACTTGTGCCCTTTCATGATCTGGTGTAAATGTTGTTCAAGGGCTACTAATTTCTTTCCATTCTTTCTCTGCAACCTAATAATTACTCATGGATGTCCTTTTCTTTATATCAAGGGTGTCAAACTTGCGATGACACATTGTCATCATGTGACGTATCGCAACTTTTTTCCCCCTTCGCTAAACCGGGGGTGGGCGTGGCCAGCATGTGACGCATCCAGCCCGTGGGCCACGAGTTTCACATCCCTGCTCTATATACTCATGCTCATGTGATCAAAATTCAGATGCTTGGCAACTGGTTCATAGTTATGACCTTTGCTGTATCCTAAGATCATGTGATCACCTTTTGCAACCTTCTGACAAGCAAAGTCAATGAGGAAGCCAGATTCACTTAACAACCAGGCTACTCACTTATTAATTGCTGTGATTCATGTAACAACTGTGGCAAAAAAAAAGTCATAAAATGGGGCAAAACTCAACAAATTAACAACAGAAATTTTGGGCTCAATTGTGGTCGTAAGTCGAGGACTACCTGTACTGTTCACTTGATATAACTTCCAATTTAATACATGGTGAAACATAATACATTTTACAAATGTTCAGCTATTCTGGGGTAGTGTCCACTGAAGAATGAAATTATATCTAAGGACAACTTAAAGCTACATTACCTCAATCATGGGCTAGAGATCACATGTAGGTAACATGTCATACACAAAGCAAAGAAAAATATTTCTACAAGGACAGATATGAATGGAGAAAGGCCAAGAGACAAAGAGGCTAACCTTTGGAGATGACACTTTAACATGGACAATAATTGGAGCTAACGATGTCTTAATAAGTTGTGCAGGGTGGTTAATTGTGTCTGCATCTAGAACAACCAATTGCAAGGATCGTGCCAGTTCAAAAATTCGTTCAATCTCACTCTGTACTTCCGCTGAAAAATGAAAGACCCAGAAAACACGAGTAACATATTTTGGAACAAATCAAAGTACTTATGTTTACACATAGATACCATTTTAGCTGGACTTGTAATTTCTGATATTCAAGCTTTCAATCGCATCGCTAATTCTAAGTAAAATAAGACACTGCATTCTTTGAAAAGTTCAAAGTTGTATGGAGAGAGAATGAAGCTTGATTCTTGTAGGATCAAGCTTCATTCTCTCTCCGTACAACTTTGAACTTCATATACTGTATTTGTATATATGTATTGTATCTCTGTGGAGAAGATCCATCTAATATAGAGATGGGCCTTCTAATCATTGTGTATTTAGCATCAATAATGCAAAACTGAACTATGAAAGAAAACAAATAATAAACTACCATTATAGGATGAATGGTAAAAAAAGAAAAGGTTTTAGCATCTACATGCTTTACTCTGTATCAAAACATTATGTCTCCCAAGAGTTTCATGTGGGGAGTGGGGCAACCTTGATACTGGAGGTCCAGGGTCTTCAGCTCTTCTCTCCCATTATCCCCAATTGAAATTGCTTGCTTAAGAAAGAGCAGAACTACTGTAATAAAGTGCTCTCAATTCCCAACCCACATAGTGACACAAAAGAATACCATGATTGATGACACTAAAGCCCACTAAGAGATCTAGTAGACCAAAGGCTATTTCTCTCTCCCCACTAGGTCATCCACAAGAGTTGTTAATGTGGTTTCCATCCCATGTTCAGGGCTAAAACTGTTGCCCAACAATATAAACAATCTGATTTTTCCAGAATCCTTGGTAATGTTGATCTACCATCTTCCTCTGAAAGGGAAAGTCAGGGACAGGACAGTATTTGCTCAAAATTGCTGGGTCCAAGGCAAGCCTCCTGAGGACTTGAAGGAGTTAAGAGCAGTATCTTCTGCTTCCAAAATGAAGCATTGACCACTGTCTTGTCCTTGTCTCCTCTCTTGGCAAGGATCAGAGCATGGCAATTCCATGTTTTTGTAACAGAAGATAATACTTCTCCCCTCCTCCACAAAATTGGGGGGGGGAGAGGAAATAGCCATCACCATGCAAAACTATCACAAGCTATTTCTGGAAAAAAATAAACTTACCTAAACTGGACCTGGTATTTGACCGTTCAATTATTGCCCTTTTGCTTGGATTATTTAAAACAGATCTCTTGGCAAGAGAAATGTCAGCTGTCACTCTAGTTATTGATATCCTACCAAAAAACAGGACAGAACAAAATGATTTAAATGCAAGTTGTTTGTGAAAAAATGTTAAACTGCCTTTTACAACACAACATTCTAAAAGAAGCACTATACTGTATGATCAGGGAGGCAAATAATTCTGCTGAAAAGCAAAGCTATTTCATTTACCAAAAACATTTTATGAAAAAGCCAACAGAATACTACCGATAGACCCTATCATCATCCATGCTAACAAACATAAAGCAAAACAAAGCAAAGTACATACCATTATTGTTCACTGTTTCTGTATACAATGTGTTCCTCAATTTAATTTCAAAATACAATATGGATATTTACTTTATTAAAATTATTATAGAAAGGGACTTCCGGGTGAGGAAAATGAGAAATGATGTGCCTCAGAGGTGAAATCCAGCAGGTTCTGACAGTTTCTGGAGAACCGGTAGCAGAAATTTTGAGCAGTTCGGAGAACCGGCAAATACCACCTCTGGCTGGCCCCAGAGTGGGGTGGGAATGGGGATTTTGCAGTATCCTTTCCCTGCCATGCCCACCAAGCCACGCCCACAGAACCGGTAATAAAAAGATTTGGATTTCACCACTGATGTGCCTACAAACTGTGGAGACAATGCTGAGGTGAAGATTAGTGATTTGAGGGTAAGCCTGAAGCAGTGGAGTTTCTCTGGATAAGGAGAAGCCAGGAGATGGCCCATGTGCATTCTGGAAGGCAGTTCCTTGTGAGGAGATCTGCAGAACTTTGCAGGGCTCCTCATAAGTATGATCACTGAGAGCCAAGGAAGAAACATCAGGTTCACAACCTCAGCAGAGCCTATTTAAAGATGTTGGGTTCCCTCAAATCCCCACTTTCTAAAACACATTTGAAATATAACCTTTTTAAAAAGCTACAGAGATCTTCTGAGCAGAAAATCATAAGGACCTGGTGAGGGTTCCTTTCACCAAGATTAAAGATTAAAACTAAATCAAGACAAACGAGGATTTAAAAATAATAAAAAGCAAAAAGCTGCCTAAAAATTTAAAGCAGGAAAGTTTAAAATGAACAAAGGGGGCAGTTCAGTTTGGAATTACTTACTTTTAAGTACTGTTGAAATAATTAAATAAATTATGCATAGTTCCATGGGAAAAAGGATTGTTTAGATTTGCCAAAGAACACAGTTAGTTTTGTTAAGCAAAGAGATAAGATGAAAGATTATCTAACTATAAAACTACAGAGTGCTAAATGGGTCCAAAGAGTTGAGGATATAGCGAAAGGGGAAAAAATAAGGAAGAGTGCATGGAGGAAAAATGTGTAAACAAAGAAGAAAAATGAATTAAAAAATTGAAGACTCTGTACTGAAGATGAATGGGGAGACTGAACAAAAGATGAATAAAAAATGAAGACTCTCCAATGCAAATACGGTAAGTCAGAAACATTAAACCAAGAGATTAAAACAGTTTTTGACAATATGATACTATTTGATTCAAACGTGAAACAATTCTGTTTGTGATTGACAGCAATTACAGGACAATCTAGTGAAGATATGAAAGAGAAGGTTGATGAAGCCTTAAAAAAAATTCAATATGGAAGTGGATGCAAAAGTGAATCGATACAACAAAATGAAAAGTCAAGAAATGCACTAAGAAATAACAACTGTTATAAATCAGTGCTATCCTGCCTTCGTAAGAAGGGAACTGACATCAACTTCAAAGCTGGAGAGATTTTATTTAAAGAGACCTACTAAGGATGAAGGAACTAGTCCAATAAAATGTACATTTAGGCATATGTTCAATTTGGCAAAACACTCTTCTTTAAAGCAGAAAAGGTGAAAAAATCTGGCCTAAGAGAAATTCAAATCTCCTTCTTTTATGCTGAACAGACAAGGCTGATCTTTATGGGTTATGGTGCTCCTCAGTTTTTTTTCACGTGTGGTACAAAAATACAGTCTGCAGATGATTTATTCATAGCAACCCTTGACTTGCCATTGACAGTTACCAGTTACCATGGTTTCCTATAGGGAAAACAATGATGCCCAGTTTTCATATTTAAATGCTGCACCAAACGACATCTGTCAGCAGGAATGACGAAATGCTTGCTCTGTACTTAATATAAACGTTTCCTTCTCATAACCAAGCAACAAGCTTTATGGTAAGTAAGATAATTTAGAGCTCCAGGCAAAGTGAAAATATTAATGAGTACCAACACCTAAACTAACATTCAGTGATATGATGCATTTAACTGCAGAAACATCCAATGGAGCTCCTATTTAACTAGGATCACCTTAAAGGGCTTGCTCACATCCTCTTAGTTGTAGGCATAAACAAATGAAAGAAGGTTCAATACTATAGTGTATGCAAAAATATTCATATTTCTATTTTCTTTGCTAGGTGAGAAGCAATTGCAAATGCAATTTATTTAGCCATCTAATTTAATACAACAGCACTCAATCAATATGTCATTTTATCCTTAAAAAAGGAAAGAGCAGTTCGATTCACATGGAAAATTTGGTGCTTAAGCAACTGTGCTGAACCAAACTTAAATAACCACTTTATTTTTAAATGGAGGTATGAAACCTATTATAAAATGTAGTTCAGCAGTAGTTTCAAGGCCGAAAATCTGCCCACCCCTGACTTAGGTGATGTGTGAACCAGGCCAAAACCTCATCTGCTTTTTAAAATTTGGAGACTTTTAATTATATATTTTCCTGTATTTTAAAAAGGGCATTTAACAAGGTTATGTGGATAACATATCTCTTCTTGGTGTATCTGCATCTGCTTTTTATAAGGCAACTACCAATTAAATGGGATCAGGGAAATTCACACATTCTTTTTCCTTTTAGCCAGGCAAATTAAAATGATAAATGCCCATGTTTTGGTCACTTTAAAAAAAAAATGAAATAATGCTTGTGTAAGAAGCATTAACACAATAAATAATAATACTCTTTGTATACGAATCAGGTAGATAAAGATGATAATTTGAGCATCCAGCTTTGGAGATACCCAGTATGTTTTGGGGTTTTTTTGTTTTTTGCTTTTTATAGGTAGTCCTTGACTTACAACAGTTCATTTAGTGACCGTTTGATGTTACAATGGCACTGAAAAAGTGACTTATGATCATTGCAGCATCCAAATGATCACATGACCAAAAATCATGGCTTGGCAACTGGTTCATATTTATGACAGTTGCTATGACCTGGGGTCATGTGATCACCTTTTGTGACCTTCTGACAAGCAAAGTCAATGGGGAAGCGGAATTCATTTAACAACCGTATTACTAAGTTAACAACTGCAGTGACTCACTTAACAATTGTGGCAAGTTATGTCGTAAAATCACTTAACTACCATCTCACTTAACAACAGAAACTTTGTGCTCAATTTTTGCCATAAATCAAGGACTACCTGTACTGTTAATTGTAATCCTTTCCTGTATCCAGGTCAAGAGTGCAATTGTATTTTCTAAGCAGTAGCTCCTATTAAATGAAACACAGTCCACATTATCCAAAACTGACAAATGCCTGTAAATTCCCATCCTTGGTTTATCTACTGCTGTACAGCTTGGCCCAGGAATGTAATTGTAAGCCCTAACCTGCCACTCTGAAGCTTCAAAGCTGCTCTTGGATAAATGATATATGAATGTATTTGGCTCTATTTTTCTTTCCTCCATGTTCTTTAGTTGGTGCTCCTCAACTGCATGTGATGTGTGTGTCTATGGCATATATCAGGGATCCCTAACCCCCAGGCTGTGGTCCACTGCCCAGTCTTGAGCCTTTCAGAACCAGGCCGCAGAGACAGCGGTGGGTTTCACAATTTTTTACTACTGGTTCTGTGGGCGTGGCTTGGTGGGCATGGCAGGGAAAGGATACTGTAAAATCTCCATTCCCTCCCCAACCCAGCGGAAGGTTACTGAAAAATCCCCATTTCCTCCCAATCAGCTGGGACTTGGGAGGCAGAGAATAGATGGGAGCGGGGCCAGTCAGAATTTTTACTACCAGTTTTCTGAACTACTCAAAATTTCCGCTACCAGTTCTCCAGAACTGGTCAGAACCTGCTGAAACCCATCTCTGCGCAGAGGTGGTAGGCGAGCATGCGCACTCGTACATCCCCACTTCTGCAAGCAGTGAGGCAAGCACGTGTGCTTCATTTGTGTGAACAGCTGACGCAATTGCTTGCCGCTCGTGCAAATGGAACTGTGCGTGTGCTTGAATGCCCCTCACTTGGAACCATCCTCTCTCACCTCCCCCTCCACTGGTCCGCAAAGCCAGAAAGGTTTTGGAACTCTGACGTATATGTACACACACGCACACACAGAGAATATCTATACTAATGTAATTCCAAAGTGTTTTTCATCTACATCAAAAAAACACACTATGTCCTTTTAAAGTGGCATGAGTCCAAAGTAAATACTCCATCACATAATGTTCTGAGATGGTAATAAATTGTTTCATGCTAGCTGTTGAAATAAAATACTGCTTAAGTAGCCTAAAATGGAAGAATCTACCAGCAACTACCAGCTGCTTTGAGAATTTTTAATTCTTACCCAGCAGATTACCAGCTGATGCCAACAACAGAACCTGTGAAGCTAACATTTGGTACCACAAATCACCTTCAGAGTTAGAACAGTTAGAAACTTGCATATTCACTTTAAATCTGAGAGATAATACCTGAGCTTCCAATTGGCCTAACTTTTCCATCTTTCCTCCCTCGTTTATTTCGGGAAAGCCATTTCAGTATTTGAACAAATGTGAAGAAAAGGCATCATATGCTCTAAGGATCTTGGCAGTAGCAGGCGGAAAGGGACTTTTCAGCTTGATCCCTTCTCTTTGCCTGTTCCGCCTCGAGGTTTTCGCCTCTGGGTTATTAGCCACGAACTTTTCTCCTCAGCTGGCCCTCCGCCAATCTTTCGCCACGGCACAACGGCCACGGCCACTCCCTCCCAGGCGCTTCGCCGCAGCCCATACACAGAAGGAGATTTCGTCCTAGGTTTTTTGACACCTGGGACAGTTAGGGCCCAACAAATCAGCTAGAGGGGGAAGGAAGGAAGGAACAGCCTTAGTGAAATGGGAAGGAGAAGGAGGGAGAAGGAGAGGGAGACTTCCAAATCTGGCTTTTTTTTCGAGAGGAAGAAAAACCCTTTTCAGGTCAGTTATCCAAATCGATAACTAATGATAATGAATAATTTACGGCCTTGATTCCCACTCCCAAAAAGGGGGGGAGATGTTGGCAAACATCCCATTCAAGATTTAGAAAGGAAGAAAAGGAAATTGTAAAAGCGCTCCGTTCCCATCCCTGCCTGTTCCCCCAGTTCAAAGGGAAGCACTCCTGGGTTTTTTTATTTTTTTCCAAGGGGAAGAGTTAGTTGCAATTAATTTCTTAACCAAAAGCAACAAATCTTAAGGATATCAGCAACAAGGTTACAGTCATAGTCATAAGTGGGAGGAGATGATTGATAGGAACGATGAGAAGATTAATAGTAATGCAGATTTAGTAACTAGTTTGACAGTGTTACCTCAGAGTGTAAAATGGCCAGGATAATCCTTATATTTATGAGGCTTTAAGGTTTGCCCTGTCATTTCTACCATCCCTTGCATCTTTCTCCCTTTTAGCTTCCCAACTTGGATTAAATGAGTTCCAAAAAGTAGGCATGGCAGCCTGGACTGGCCTTGGTCACAATCTCACCAAATAATTTGACTGATTTGTATTCTAGCCTAACGGGCAAAAAACAAACACACAGGAGATGAATAGTACAGCCAATGTACTGGGGGTAGAGCGGAAGAAAAAAATAATACAATCCTTTTACTGATATATATTACTATAGTCTCATACAGCCCTTTTCCATATAGATTTCAATTAGATCTCAGTAATCCTTGCAACAGTTTTGAAAAATATTTCAGTATTATTATTGCTTCTGCATCAGAGAAAAGATATCACAGAATCATTCCATGAGGTAAAGGCCAAGATGAATTTCCGGAAAATAGGTAAAATACTGTTGTTGTTGTTGTTGTTGTTGTTGTTGTTGTTTTTGGCTAAGCAGTCTATATTTCTGAAATGTATATCTTGCAAGGATTTTTTAAAAAACAAAAATGTAATTAAATCTCTTCATAAACTCAAACTTATTTTGTGTCATCGTTTCAGATTAAGAAATGTCACAGAAATATTTAAGCAGTAAATTAAGAAGATCAACTGAAAAAGCAGTTTCAAAATTCAGAAATGCTGTCACCAGATTTATAGGTGCTATTAAAATATACTTGAGATAGACAGAAGATGGATGGGAGCAAACATGATGCAAGAAGATGTCTTAAAATCCTGAATTCTAGTAGGAGAGCTCATATCATGTTTTCAGATTTAGTGGTCCCACAATGGCTTTGGGACACAAATCACTAGATGCTACTTGGCTATGATGTACGCGAATAAGACGCCACTCACTGCAGAGCTAGTCCTTTGAGATTTACTTTGGATTCTCATGCAATGTAAGAAAGTTGTATTTCCAGAGATTATAAATTTTCATATTCATAATAAGAACGTAGTGACTTTTTAGCAGCAAGAAATTGGGAGGAGATTTGCTGATCTACATAGTATCCCAAAATGTTAGGTTCATACTACCTGTTCATCTATAAGTATCCTGACCTCTTTTGATAGCCATTCTTTTCATAATGAATCAGTCTGTGTTTCTGTGGGATACAGCATTTCTACACTACTAGCATTTCTAATCTCCAATCCCTCCTCATATCTTCAGATCCAGACTCCTAAGACCTTACTAATTGCTGTTAGCTGCCATAATTTTTTAAATGTATCATGGTGCTGGTATAAAACAGCTTCTTAACTTGAAATATGTGTGTATAGGAGCATGCATATGCATAAACATATCTAATGTGCATAAGCATCTGCAACAAACCAAGATTAGGTCAAAAGGGCATAGTGCAAGAAATGATGCCATGACATAGGTGCCACTCTTAAATATTTGCAACCTGATGCCTGATGTTTGTATCATAAACTCATAGGGTACATTTCATCACTGCTCACATATGATCAATCATGTGCAGATTGGGAGTTGGGACCTGTCAATTCATTGTGCTCTTAACCTGATCTTGAAAAGGGTAGATTTTTTCATGGACACCACTGCCTTTTTCTGATTTCTTAGTCTCGTCTATAGCCCTATGGTTTTTGGTGGACTTCTCCTATCCCAATATTAATCAAGCCCAATACTGCTTAATTTCAAAACCCAGACTTTGTTGTTCACAAAGACCCCTTCATCCAAAGACCACTTCAGCTATTAAAATCTAATGGGAGATACAGTATATATCTTTCCTCCAGAGGGCGATGTTTTCCTATTCCATCCAACTCAATAGTAAGGATTACCTAAGGAGCCGGAACAGTGAGCAATCTAAAATGAATGCTTAGAGGAGAGAAAAGCTTGAGAAATCCTAAAGCTGCAATCTGAAGAAGTTAATTAAGCCTGGATCTGAAATTATTAAACATGCAAATAACCTTCCTTAGATGAAGAACAAGCAAGATTTAGTTTCAGATTAATAGAACTAGGCAACCAGTCACGGATTCATCAGAGACTAAGTTCTGTGAAAAAGCTAGACTAATGAGAGCGAATATTTTTGTCAAAAAAAAACCTGGACAATTTTAAAGGGCTCACATAAGTGACAGAACCACAGTATGATTAAGCATGATTAAGCCAAAGAAATTAAAAATTTCCAAACTTCAAACTACTTCCATTTTTTAATTTCTTATTTCCAGAAATGTTTGTCCTACCTTTTAATTCCTATAATTCCTAGGAAATTGGGTCAACTTCAGTTCTCAGTCCTTTGATAATGAATTAGGTGGCAACATTTGTTTGAGCCAGATTTTGTATTTTCTTTCTTTTTTTTTTAGAGGAAACAACAGAGTTTTATCTAACTTTACTGAACAGAAAGCTCAAAAGTCAAGTTTTAAAATATTAATTTCAGCGGAAAACATTTTGTTAAAATTCGATACATATTTTACAAGTTGAATCCATACAGACAGAAATAAGTACACTGAGTTTAGTTCTGCAAGAGAAGTAGGCATAAGATGGCAGATGCGCTTATTAACTTGAACAATCACATTTTATTTACTTTGGGTATTTATACTGCATCCTAAAATATCTAATCAGTTAGTCCTATTAAGTATATATAATATAATGATTACAGAAAGAAATAGTATAAAAACACTTTAAATAAATAAAATAAATAAATGGATATATGTGCTTTCATGCACATATGCTTCTATACATAATGCTATGGCAGCCGAAATCAGTTACAGAGTATAATTATACCCTTGACTGAGACATCCATCTAGAAGCCTTCTAGGGAGAACCATGAATACAAAACGGGGAGAAAAGAACATTACCGCTCACCTCCCATCGAACCTGTGCTTCAGGAAGTCAAACAGGGCTTTCTGCATCATGTCTGTCACCTTGCAGAGATCAAAAAAATTGAAGTAATAAGATCAACAACAGAGAAAAAGAAGTCCCAAGTCAAAGAAGAAAGTGGAAAAGTAAGGCATCGCAGATAGTCTTAAGTTCTATACACCGATTGCGGTGCTTTTAGCGAGTTAGCTCTCCTTCAACGGACATTTTCTAGGTAGACAGAAAGAACTAAATATTCTGCAGCAGATCCTGGAAGTTTTCTGACATGCCTCGGCACTTGCAAGTGAGAGAACACAAAATATCACAAATTGCTCTGCTTTTTATACACAACTACTCTCTGGGCTTTCCAGAATATGTTGGCAATCCTCGGTTCCAGTTTATGCCTGTCAGAAACTGTCAGAAATGATTCCTCTTTGCTGGCTCATGCTGCAGGTTGTTCTCTGACTGAGATCTAAACTATAGAGTTAGAAGGGGAAAATAAAGCCAAATCTTACTTAACTTAAATGCTTAAATGCACCCATACAGGATAGAAGGGCAGGATAAAAATGAAAGAAATCATCAACTCCGCTAAATTTGATAAGAAGTATCTTTATTGACAGCTACCTGAAGTTTATCTTGTTCCTTTTGCAGGATGCATTTTTCTGTTCTCCAAATCCCCAAGAAATTGAGAGCATTTTATTTTTCTACTGAAATATTTAGGCACTAAGTCTTAATATGTGAAATCACCATCATGGCTGGATTTGCACACCCAACTGAACCATCATCAAACAAACCACATGGTTTAGTATTATGCATTAATCCAGCTATTATGTCTGGACTTAACCAACCCGTATTTAAGATTAATTATGATTTAGCAAAACAGACCAACTTTAATCCATGTTTCATGATCCCATCTTATATCCATAAACCAGGAATAGGTAAGTGTGTGTGTGTGTGTGTGTGTGTGTGTGTGTGTGTGTGTGTGTAAAAATAATTTTGGGTAGGGGAAATGTTCAGGTGCTCACATCACTACAGTAGGTGAGATCAGAGCTAGTAGTGAACATAACCAAAATTTATTTCTTCTCTTTCTAAAAATCTTCTAAAAGAGCCTTGATAGTACAGTGGTTTACGCACCCTCTTATTAACACAGCTGCCTGCAATTTACTGCTGGTTCGAATCTCTCCAAGGCTCAAGGTTGACTCAGCCTTCCATCCTTTCTAAGGTAGGTGAAATGAGGACCCAGTTTGTGGGGGCAATAAGCTGACTTTGTATAAAAATATACAAAAGTATGAAGGCTATTGCTTAACGCATTGTAAGCCGCCCTGAGTCTCCAGATTTTAAAAAATCGCTTTTCTTTCCCTTTCTCTCTCATCCTAATGCAAACATAAATGTAACCCAGACAGTTATGCAAAAGTAACCAAGATGCATCAATCATGGAGGCACATCCATCAGACGTGTGTGTGTGTGTGTGTGTGTGTGTGTGTGTGTGTGTGTGTGTGAATCATGGTTTAGCAGTAGATCCAAAACAGACCAGTCTGCACAGAAGAAAGGAAAGAGAAAGAGACAGCTGCCACAGTGGATAGGTTCAATTACAAAACACTTCATCCAAAAGTGCATTCTGTCCCCCTAGATCAGGAGTGGGAAACTATGATCTTTTTATGACTTGTGGACTTCAACTCCCAGAATTCCTGAGCCAGCCAACAAGTCATAAAGGGGCCATAATTCCCCACCTCTGCCCTAGAAGTTTTTCAATCATCATCCAACTTCCTTTGTTTTTCCTGGGTAAATGGACACACTGTAAACAAAATATGGGGTTGTAGTCTCCTACTATTTTTTTTACACCTATCGGACCCATTGCAAAGTCACTGGAAACAAAGATGATTATAGAGGCTGATGCTACGCTATACAGCAAACCAGCTCCTTTTAAGTTTTTGTTTAAAATTAAAGATAACACTCTAGACATGAAACTGTAGACTGGAAGCAAGGGACCTGGGAGGCACCATGGGAGATATCTTTTGTGCACTTAAACAAACATTTTAAAATTTCCAAGTGAGCAAAGCTTAAATCCTTCCTCTTACGCACCATCTGTCGTGCATATGTTTTGTTTCTGTTTTAAGACAAACAAAAAGTCATATGAAAGATTGATGTCCATTTTATCTAAGAAAGTATGTATCTTCCTTAACAGTAGGTTTTTTTTTAAAGGAGGGAATATGTTGCAGCTCTGGCAAAGCCATCTATTTCTCAAGACAGTTCCCTTTTCTCTGCAAATCTCGGTTTATTCATTTCATGGATATTAGACTACTTTATCTGATTCAGATTTACCCAGTAATAAACCTTTGTTAAGGAATTCACAGAGTAACCCTTGAGTAGCAAGGGTGTGCACATGAAAGTGATTGAGAGTAGTTATGAATAAACACAGTCAATACACAGATACATTGAGTTGTGTTTACTTTCAGGAAATAGTAAGGCAAAGAGGCTTTGCCCAAACTGGGCACTGCAGATGTGTGTGCCTGAAGTTTCACAGCTGGCTTGATAATATTTGCATTAAATTCAAATATATTTGTATAGTTATCAGATGAGGGAAAACATAAGACAACCTTAGTTGCTATAATCTGATCCCACTCCGATCACACAAAATGGTCAAACAATTTGATACAGTTTAAAAGAAGTCTGGAATGTCAGTTATTAACAGGCGCACTTACTTCATAGCCTTTTAAAGAAGGGCCAACAAGCACAACAGGTCTCATGGATGGGACAACATCATAAGGAGGCACATGTTCTGTCTGAAAAAAAAAATGTTTAGTAAACATCACCTCTTTGCAAGAGTACAGTAAGAAATTTTTAGTGGGCTTTAGAGAGCGCTTGTGTACTTACCACTTTTTGTTTTTGTTTTGCTGAAAGATAAGAAAAAAAGATGATTTTGTTTAATTGCTGCATAGCAGCCATACAAAAATGAATTCATTTGCAAAATAATTTGGTGTGGGGAGACATCTAAGTTGAAACCCCTGTGACTTTCTGCTGCTGCTTGAGAAATGAATCAGTCTCTGTCTTTAGCTACTACTTCCTTCCATCCACTTCAGGATATCTGCCTTGTTCCTCACTTCCCATCAATTGTTCAGAAAGTTGCACCTTTAGTATATATCCATTTCCACTTTTGTGGCTGAGAATGGCAATTTTAGATTATTATCCTTATCACTTAGCAAGGCTGAAGAGGTTGAGGTTGGGTATAATAATGGCATCTGAATGGATGCGACTGGAATTCTCCGAGGCTTAGCATACCTATTTCCTTTCATTTCCTACCAAATTATCGACTACAATTCATCAATATGCCATATTTCAGTGATGTAAAGTCCGGGATCTCTGGGAAGCCATTCAAGAGAGAAATTAAGGGGTGTATAAGCCATTTGTTCACCCTTCATTTATATCCAAATAGTTTCTCTCCCCTCAGTAATCCAGCTCTTGAAAGCCTTTGACAACAGGTGCTTATCAGGGACCATTGTCCCCGAGACTGAAACCTCAGTAATTGACATGTCTGAAAAACATGTGCAATTGGTGGCACCCACACAAAGAAAATTGATAGATACTCCATGCTGCCACAGGTCCCTTTCTCTTGCTCTTTCCCAGAATAAGAATACATTAGACATATTTCAAATTACTGCCTTGTGCTCCACCTAAGGCACACAACTAAAAAGTATGTTGAGTAAAGTGCAAAGACGGTAACAGCCTCACATGCGTGCAGACATCATACTGAGATTTTCAGAATCAGAACATTTTGATATCAAATCTTTAATGGGGAGGGACTAGTTTTATTCTTAAGAGACAAAACAGTAGGGTCTATTTGAAAATCCTTCACAGACACTGTACAATTATTCTGAGGGCCAGTCTACACGAATGCGTTTTTTTTGTCCATCTAAGAGGCACGCATGACTCTCATCAGCACAAAGCAGATTCGCATAAGAACTATATGTAGGACCTCCCAAATCAAAATTATTTGGAATTTATTTCCTCTGAAAATTTTGAAAGCTTACCAGTGGTAGTGGGTGTAGCTCGAAACGTACCAGACACCATTTCTCCAAGGCTTGAAGATGAATTTCCACTTGACTTCCTATATTATAAAGAACCCCATTAAATATTTGGATCACTGTGAGAATGTTGCACAACAGGACTTTGGTACTATTTACATGTGCCTGAAGGTTACATAGGCCTACAATGTTTCCTTCCATCCTTAATTTCAGGTTGAGCTGGGTAATTAGTCAGTTCCAAGTAATTGGCAATTACTTGGAATTGACTAAGTGAAAGGTTGTGAGATTTGAGATTATGCACTATAGCAACTGCCGTTATGTTCAAGGAGGCCTCTGAGAGTTATACTTAGAAGAGCTATGAAAAAAAAACCACCTGGATTTTGAACTTGATTTTGAACAGAACTTGATTTTGTTGGTGGAAGTAATTCATTTCATTTGGCTCCGATGACTCAAATTCAGATGCTTTGCAAGTGGTGGGAATTATGGCTGTTGCAGTGCCCCATGGTCATATGATTGTTATTTGCATGCTTCACAATGACCACCTCACTTAACAATTGAATTGCCAGTCGCAATTGTTTTGTTTTTTTTTAAATTTGATTTATATGCCGCCCTTCTCCGGAGACTCAGGGCGGCTTGCAATGTGTTAAGCAATTGTAAACAATTGTGTTCCTTATGTGCCATTAATATCATTTGTACTACTTGTACTATAAGACTTGTCAATGGCACGTGGTGGATAATGCTTAAACCTGTCATTAATATCATCTGTGATATCTGACAAGTTAAAATAATGGGCTGTATGCAAAATGAAATGAAATGAAATATCTTGTATTTCCTATAAGGGGAAGCAGTACAATCTATAAAAATCGGGCAGACTGATGATATATTTTCTTACAGAGTAATCATATTCCCATCTAGGATTATGTGCCATTAAATTGAGTAGGACATTTCCTACTGACAATTGGTTTTAGTCTAATAATAAACTTCTATTGTAACAAATGAATGCAGCTAAGGATTTCTGTAAATTTCTGACTCGGTTTTGGGCAGACACCAGTGTGCATATGCATCACCTCTCCTGTGGGAGCTGCATTGACTGCCGATTTGCTTCTGGGTGCAATTCAAGGTGCTGGTTGTTACCTTTAAAGCCCTTCATGGCTTGGGACCAGGTTACGTGAGAGACCATCTCCTGCTGGTCCTACCCGACCCATTAGAACGGGGAGGCAGGGAATGTTGGGGGTCCCATCCCTGAGGGAAATACACCTTCTCCATGGTGGCTCCCTCTCTCTGGAACATCATTTCCCCAGAGATTAGAACAGCCCCCACCCTAATTCTCTTCTGGAGGGCGCTGAAGACCTGGTTCTGCCAGCGGGCCAGGGGAACCCAGAGCGGGATGGAGCCCATTAAGTGGCTTGTGTGATCGGCTGTCACTGGGGCAGGAGTCAGGGGTGATTTTATTACATTAATTTATTTGATTTTTTATGAGTTTTACTGTTTTTTAAATGTGTTTTTTTTATATTCTGTAAGCCGCCTTGAGTCACCATGGGCGAATAGGCGGCAATATAAATCAAAGAAAGAAAGAAAGAAAGAAAGAAAGAAAGAAAGAAAGAAAGAAAGAAAGAAAGAAAGAAAGAAAGAAGGAAGGAAGGAAGGAAGGAAGGAAGGAAGGAAGGAAGGAAGGAAGGAAAGAAAGAAAGAAAGAAAGAAAGAAAGAAAGAAAGAAAGAAAGAAAGAAAGAAAGAAAGAAAGAAGTATGTAAATAGAATGCCAAAAACACAGAGCAATTGCATGCACAATCAAAACTAGGCTACTAAATGCTGGTGTATTCCAGATGTCGCTGAATTCCCATCTAGGGCAACATTATTCACTATATTAGCCAGAAATTTTGAGATCAGTCAAGTCCATTCTGGTGGCACAAAAATTCAGGAACAGTGATCTCATCCTTTACAAAGACCTGAAGTCCCAATTTTGTTAGCCCCAATTTGAATAGTTTCTCATCTGTCAGAAAACAAATGCCACATTTTGAGAGCTTACAAGTAATGGGCAAATCACTGAAAAGCTGAATTCAGCTAATATTTAAAAAGACAGTTTTGATAAAGCCAGTATATTATCTTACCCTCCGTGAAAACGTCCTCTCTTCTGTTCTTGCTGGATCCGAATATTCTCCAACCTTAATGGGCTTGGGATGAATCCAATTTCACAACCTTCTTTAACCAATCTTCCTATCCACCAGTCATTGTTATATTTCTGTAACAAAGGAAATATTTGTTTCTGTCTTTCCTTTGCCTTTCTTTCCACTTAGCTTGGCATGCCTTGTCCTGTTCTCTCTTCCCATTATTACATCCCTTCCCACCATAATTGGTTCCTGTATAACCTCTACAATATTTTAAATCAAAGCTGTAGCTTTGCTGCTGAACTGAAACCTTTAATTTGAAGATGTGAGAAATGATTAAATTATATAGGGAGTAATAAATTAACTATCTTAATAAGCACTCAAGTTTATGTAATTATATTACCGTGGACTTTCTAAATATAAATTTATATAATTTAAAATATCTGATTTAGTTTTGGTTCTAGCCCCATCACTTTAAGGAAAGAAGCCCTTTTGGTTCAATTCAAAAATCAGGTGAGTCTTAACTAATATTAGTTTCACACTGGTGCTCTCCATAGACTGTTTCCTGAGAAGTGGATAGTGTTGCCTTGGATATCTCAAATGAAGTTAGCCAGACTCCCTGCTCCAATGACTTTTTAAAAGCATTCTTTTATTTAGAAAAAAATAAATAAATGGGAAGACGGTGTTCTGCAAAATGGAAGCGCCAGCTTCGAAATCTTTATTTTACAAGAATGTATATGGCTCCCACGTAAACCTTGCAAGCTTTCCTAGAAAATAAAAACTTTGAATAGCTGTAGCCATCTGAAGGGGAAAAATATATGGGTGTTTTATGAACGGTCATATTCACCGTGGGATTTTATGAATAGGGAAGTACCGTGTTTCCCCGAAAATAAGACCCTGTCTTATATTTTTTTTGAACCCTGAAATAAGCGCTTGGCCTTATTGCCATGCGCTCAAAAGCCTGATTGGGCTTATTATCAGGAGATATCTTATTTTTGGGAAAACAGGGTAGGTCCTAGGGGCAGGCATTTGGTGAAAGGGACATAGTACCCTCAAAATGACACATTCGCCCTCAAAGGCTGCCAACTTCTGAGCTGTTGATGTTATGCTACCTACAACAGAACTTTCTACAGATCCTTATGTAGGCATGCATTTATGCATTTATGGAAGAACCAAATTATGACCCTAATTTTCCTCTAGATTTCCTTTCTCTCCAATATCCCAGTGTTACAATTTTGTATCTTCCTTCCCCCATTTCCCCCACTGGTAGAAGTAAATTCACACTGAAGAATGTGTAACCCAATGGACATATAAAGCAGAGGCTTTTTGTGCCTCTATTGAGCAGATCAAGACAATGATGAGGTAGCTAAGAAGGAGAAAAGCAAAAGGCAAAAGAGAGACCTGTGAGATTCACCACAGACGCAAGTTCAAGAGCTGTTATATCAGAAACACTTCATACATTTATTAATTGTGGGGATTTATGAGGATGTATCAGGAGAACTACCAGATTTCTATAGACTGCTTTTTTAAAAAATCTGTTCTATTTACAAAGTTGATTTAATTGGATGTTACATGAATACCGATGTTTATTTCATTAAAAGCGCTTTCCTTTATGTTCTTCAAAGCATGTATTCATTCCTTCATTTCTTCAAATATATCAGCCACCCAACTCCAATGAACTCTGGCCAGTATACATAACAAAAAAAAATCCATAAAAATAAATACAGATGCACTTGGCAGTATACAAAGAAGAGATCTATCTTCTTTCTATTGGTAACTGAGCATGAGAGGTTTATGCATTGCAATAAATGTTGCCACATAGTCTGTTTAAAAGTACATAATATATTATCTAATGGCTGATGAATGAGACGTCTTCAATATGCAGTTATCCATTCTTGCTGACATTTTAGCTTGCTACCAAAGTGACTTTGCTTGATGTCTGAACTAGACACAATTAAGGGTGTCTGGTCCCTAAGGACTTATGATCCAAAATACACGCATACACACAGCCTCCAGAAACCGTTAATTCAAGCAATGGCATAAACTTATTCAATCATTTTTCCATCATCTTGTTCAGGGGAAGTGGGGGAGGGGCTGAGTGTGTGATATAGTTGCACGTTGTTCTAATACATAATTTCCAAGCTCAGTGTCAAACACCAAGGAGAGTATAATTTATGTCTTATTAAAAACAATTATATGTACCATAAAGCACTGTGTTTCAGCCATAAGAGCCCACTTAAATACTGCCAAGAACCAGCATTTGGGGGTGGGGGTTGTAAAAGGGCAGAGGCTCTCTTAAGTGTGTACCTTTACCTCTCATCCTAATCACAGGATTCCTCTGGTTATTTGCAATAAACGCTCTTTGTCCATAATAATTAGAAATTAACATAAAGTTGTGATCATAACCTAATCCTCCTGATCCTCATTTGAAAGTTAGTTCAATAAAAAAAATATTGAGAATACATTTTTTATTTTAGAAAACTAACTTACATAGCTCCACTTTGGAATTAGATTTTGCCCTGAGTGTTTTTTCGTTCCAGATTTCTCCACTGAACAAAATAAAACATACCCAGCTTCATCTCAAGATTGAATCTGAACATTGGCAACAAGGGTCAAGATCCTGTACATTCTGTTTTACTATAACTACCATTCAACTTAATGGTACTCCCAAATAATAATAAATTTTGTAATGTTGCAGTGATGTAGATCTGTAATTGGTAAAATTAATCTTGCATGAAATAATGAGAAAAGCTTAGCGTGAGATAGAATCATTTCTACCTAGTAAGGATGGAAGAGAAGGATGTCTTCTCACAAACAAAGTAGAAACAGCAAAAATAACTAAACCACTTACAAAATAAATGTTCTGGTATTAGTTGACTATCAAAAGAGAGATGGCACTGAAGTCCTATTCATATGCTACCTTTATGTCTTCTAAAAATATGAAATGCAAAGGTCGTATTTTTAAAGCAAGGCACAAATAAAACCATTTACTCCTCATGGCACTCCAAGGACTCCTAACTATTCACTAAGGAAATCCAGTAGTGTAAGAGCCTATATTTTTTGTTGTTGTTGTTGTTTGTTGTTCAAGGAATAATGAATGAGATCAAACCCCACTGGTCTCACTGAGGCTTCTCTGGCTTCAAATGTCACATTCTCAAGTATACAACCTCTAAGCTGAAATGTCACTCAAGATAAGCAACTCCTAATAGCAATCTTTCATCCAGCCTTTACCAAAGCAAAGCTACTGAGATAGATTGGCTTCAACTCCCATAATTCCAGGCATGAATGACTAAAAGGCCATGGTGCTGAAAATTAGGAAGGTTGAAAGTCAACACTCCTCGTGAACAACAAGATTGGGCCAGTCTTTTCTAAATGAGTGCCCTTCTGTATAAAACACTGGCTGTTTTTCCACTTTGTTTTCTACCTTGCACAGCCAAACCTTCCTTATATTCAAGCTCCTGGGAGGAAAAAAAAGAGCATTTGGTTATATGATTTACCTCTTTAATGTGTAGGAAATCCTTGGCATCAAAAGAAATGGCAGTGCTTGGTACGGGAACATCCTCATCTAGCGCTCCACAGTAGCTGACATTAGTCTTTACAGCAAATGCTACAGGCTTGGACTAGGAAAGAAATACAGTTTCTAATTATTAAAAGTAAAGTAAGGGGGAAAGGGAGATAAGGAATTGGGTAAAATAAAATAAATACTAAAATGACTTAATACTGAATAAAAGAACTGAAACAAATAAAAAAATCAGCAGCTCATTATCACCATCTCAGAAATACACTGCATAGGAGCCTGAAAGGGCAATGCCCTAAAATTCAGCCAGAGAATGGCAATTTAGGACATGACCATTTTTATAACTACAGAATAGTTCTGAAGGTTTGGTTTCTTCTGTATTATACTGTTTTCTTAGGACAAATGTATACTATTATGCACAACAATCATTCAGCTGATCATTAAACACTACATGACAATTAGATTGGTCTCAAATACATATTAATTATTTTCTAATTTCTAAACCCTACCTGGCTGAATTCACACAAAATTTTTTAAAAAAACATGTTGCTCAAGCTAGAATGACCCACTTCACATATCACACAAAGCTAAAAGCAAACACACCGCATTCTAGATTAACATGACATGTGAACCCAGCCATACTTTCAGAGATTATGTCATTTATTTGCAATCAATGTGTATGATTTAGGGAAATTTATACAGGATCCAGATAACAAAGTAGTTTATTTTACAGTCAGTCCAGTCAGTTCAATCAGTTTCTCCTGCTGCTTCTTTCTTTTCTTTTCTTTTTTCTTTCTTTCTTTCTTTCTTTTTTTTTTGCTGACTTCAAAAAAGGTGTGTTGCAAAGTGCCCTATTTAAGCAGTCAGCAGGAGGAAATGGGGAACTGAACCATGGAAAGAAGGTAGAGAATCACTAATTGTAGCAGCAGAATGAGTTACATTTCATCATCAACTTAAACTACAATAATTTCTGAATCCAGCAAATCTTCAGTGATTGCTAAACTCACTACATTTCATCACTAGATAAACTATTAAATCACTCATAAATCAGTTTCTTTCTCTATTGTTACTAAGATAGCAGCCCAACGGTTCTAGTGAAAATGTTAATGGTATTTTAAATGTATTTTAAAGTACCAAAAATATATACGTAGATGCCAAGTATGAAATTACTTGGCAAAACACACACAATATCTGTGATCCTCCTTAGAGAAAAAACACAGATATCAAACATCTGAATTGTGTGGGGCTGACTTTGCAACTTTGTCTTTTCCCTTGCAAAATATGTACAGACCTCCACCTTAAATTAATTGAATGGGATCCCATTACAGGAAAAATTATAATTTGGTGATTTTTCATTTACTTATTAGTAACTTGGTTTCCCTTACATATCTCAGTAAATATTATAGTTTCAGATACGCTGGGTCTCTAATGACATGCCTTTTGATACCTTCTCTGCTTTTTTTAATTACTCTTCAACAGTTTAGTTCCAAATTCTCATTTTGTTCTGAAAAATGCTACCCAATCAGAATTACTAACAATTGCTAGGAGTAAAAGATTATGCCTGTTCTGGTTCAGTTAATTCATCTGTTCTTTAAATTAAAGAGAGTCATCTGCATTTCTCTGTTAATTAGTCTGGAAAAAAACCCTCTTTAGGTGGACTTTAGTATCTGACAAATGCCAATCTATAAGAGCATCTGTCCATCTGAAAAGATGCTGTGTTACAGAATCCAGTGTGGAAAAAAGAGCCCAATTGGGAAACATGAATATCCTCCTTAACAGTCAAGAAGTTCATTGCAGCTCCAAATTCAGCAAATTACCCTCTTTACTCTATAACAGCTTGTCTTTTATTAGAACCATCAAGAGCTGCTATTGCAAGATGAGCAGCCATATAAATAGATTAAACAAATGAATAAATAGTTTCACATTGCCATAAAATTTCACAGCTCAGGATAAATACTGTCATCTTTGTCTGAAGGGTTCCAACTATCTTTCAGCTGGGACACGTGTTTTTTCTTTTCACATCTTCCTTGCTGTCTGCTCTGGCTGTACTTTTCAAAACTGAGCTCCCCAAACACGATGACATCATATGTTACCAATATATCCACAGACATTTTGGTGGGCTAATTAGCTTTGAAAATTGGAAACTGGATTGAACTGGATTGAAAAACCGGTTTTTCAATTCGCACCATAACTTCCTTTAGACATTGGAACTGATGGGCAGCTGCTAATCAGTACTTTATTTGCAAGCATGTCTGCTTTCTGAAGATGACACAAAGGTACGTAAATATGGATTACAGCTTTTTACACACACACACACACACACACACACACACACACACATATATATTCTGAAAGAAGACTGTGGCAATTTTTAATTATTCTGTTGTCCAGAATGTGTCTTTATAAGTCACCAGGAACTGAGCTTGACTCAAACGAGTTAATCTGCTTTTAATGTCCTCCTTCCAATCAGTTTATAGATGAGCAATGCTTTCCCGTCTGCAGTCACTTACAGGAACCCACTCACAATATCTAATTCTATCCAATTCACCAAACATTTTCCACTTTTCACTGAAAATAGTCCTTTTTTTCTTAGCTGCCCAACTCCAATGTTTCCCTATGCTCTTATGTGTGCTTACGTACTTTTAAACATTTTCCATCTTAATACTTGTTTCAGCTAATGCTTTCTGAATTCTTGCAAATGTATATACTCAAGCTTAATAATAATGCCCATCATCTGAGAAAGAGTTGGGCTAATGAAAGTGCCTTTGTGAGTTATATATAACTATTTCCCAGATTAGTGAAGCATCATTGCATCAATCTGCTCTCCACTTACCTCATGTCAGTAAATATATATATATATTGGCTCTTAAATATAACCACCTACACATGAGAGTCCATATGTATGTATGAACAGAGAACATCTAACAACAATACCAAGAACATTCTGTAAAGAGGGCAACAAGTGTTACACAAATGTTAGAGAGGTAGGGCAAGAAATCTTCTGGTGACTGAATTAACCTTTAGGGAGGCTGGGCAAATCTTAAGAATTTTTATGGGGAGCATGAAAATTCTAACTTTTAAATATGAGATATCTGAGGAATGTTTGTTTTAATAAACAAAAACACCTCTCCACTCAATTTCAGCAGTTACCGTATTTTTCGGAGTATAAGACGCACCTTTTTCTCCCAAAAAAGAGGGTAAAAATCTGGATGCTTCTTATACTCCGAATGTAGCCCCACCTGGCTTCTCAAATGGAGGTTTCAGAGGCTGAAAAAAGCATCAGAAATGAAGCTTCAGAAACGAAGCCCTGAGTTTCAGAGGCTTTTTTTCTGAAGCTCTGTTTCGGAGGCTTTCAGAAGCAGGAAAAAAAGTTTTTTCTGAAACAGAGTTTCAGAAGTTTCAGAGGCAGAAAAAAAGGCAAAAAAAAAAAAGGCACAGAGCTCACAACCAAGGAACCTGTTGCTAAAATTCACCTCTGGGAACAGCTGATTGGGGGTATTCCAGGAAGCCAATCCATCTGCCAATTACCTTTTTTCTTATTTTCCTCCCCAAAAACTAAGATGCGTCTTACACTCCGAAAAATATGGTAAATTATTAAGTTAGACGACTTTAGAATAAACTGTGATATAACAGAAGATATAAGAGGCAGGGAGAATGGCCTTGAAGGACAGGAGGAACAGCCCTACCAAGACAATAGTCAGACAAGCCTGGCTTGAGTCTATTCCAAGAAACTAATTTGAAAAAACACCACAGACAAGCCTTTCCTACTTGACATGAAGATAAAGGGAGAGAGGAAGAAGCACATTCAGATTTGCAAAATTCTGTTACTATAACTGTTCCAAAACAGTAGTTTTAGACATAAATGTCATCGATTTCTTGGCCTGATCTTTCTCACAGGGCAGACAGAAGATAGTGTGAGTTCCAGGGGGCTAAAACCTGTTCACAAATACGTACAGATGGAGAGAGAGACGGTATCACAAAACCACTGATTTAAAAGGTACTTTATGCTGAAAAATAACCCACCCACCCACTCCAGAAAATTACTGAAGGTGTGGCTGGATTTCCCCATGGCATAATTTTTCTCTCTCTTTTGAAATCTAAAAATTGGGGGGGGGGGAGTAAATAAATAAAAGGAAGGAGACAAGAGGAACAAATGAGAGGGAGGGGGATACCTTTGCTCTTTCAAGCTGAATAGCTGCTTGCTGTTCTCTCTCTTGGCGGATGGCTTCCCTGTCCTCTTCCAGAGATACATCAGAATCTGATGGTCTGCTTGTGTATGAATCTGCTGATCCCTGCAAAGAGAAGAAGATTATTAACAAAATGATGGATAGAATACATAAAGAAGCAAATGTGGAGGAAAAATTATCCAAGGTCAGGCATTTATTTTTAACTCCCTTTCCAAGTTATGTTTTATTTATGAAGTTGGCCTTTTTCTTTTTCTGACCGAATAGCGCATTAACAGTCATTTCCTTCTCTTTCTTTTTTTTTTTTGCTTCTGAGATAAGCTCAAGCACAGAAAATACCTTTTGTTCAACAGTGGCTACTTTTGTTCAAATGTCATTCTAAATGTATTCTAAAAACTTTAAATGTATTCTATAAAAGCAATGGACACAGCGCGGCAACCTATTGCAGGCAGAGCTCGGATACTGTAAGTCATGATTTATGCTCTTCCAACTTTATGCAAAGAGACACAAAAATAGCAGCTACTATTTTCATGCCCGTACTTGGCAAGCAATCTGACATATGTGAAAAATCAGCTTAAGTAACAGTTCCTGGAACAGATCCTCTTGTTTAACCTAGGGGCTGCTCAAGTAAGGTTCAGAACTTGTTCAATAGATGGCAATAGAACAGAGATTACTCTCCTTGGAAAGGTCACAGGATTCAATCAAAACGTAGCACAACTCAATAAAACTCACTTCTCATGATAAACTGTAGGATGGTGTACACATTTTTCACAAGCATCCTGACCTTTTGCAAATATTCGATTTTATCAGTGAATAAATAAGTTTAGAACTGAGGTCCAAATTGGGCCTCCAATTACTTCATGTTATTCCACAATTACATCAACAAATAACATACAGTAAGACAATCAGTATTAGAATACATATTGTGACAACATATGAACTTGCCTTTTTTTATAAGCAAGGACTGGGCCTCCTGGGCCTGTGGGGCTTTAATCTGGCCCATGCACCCTTAAGAAACAACATTCTTTTTCCTCTGATACTTTCCCCTTTGTCCAAGCCTCCTCTATTGCTAACAAGCATGTGTAGGTTTCTTCCACCTGCATCAGTCAGGGGAAACAACACAGTAATTAAAGACAGGCTGACTTTCCTCAGGGCCCCCTTGCACCCTACAGCAGAGGTAGGTTTCAGCAGGTTCTGACCAATTCTGAAGAACTGGTAGCGGAAATTTTGAGTAGTTCTGAGAACCCGTAAATGCCATCTCTGACTGGCCCCGCCCCCATCTATTCTCTGCCTTCCGAGTCCCAGCTGATTGGGAAGAAATGGGGATTTTGCAGTAACCTTCCCCTGGAGTGGGGAGGGAATGGAGATTTTACAGTATCCTTCCCCTGCCATGCCCACCAAGCCACGCCCACCAAGTCATGTCACACCCACCAAGCCACGCTCACAGAACCGATAGTAAAAAATTTTGAATCCCACCACTGCTCTACAGCCTTTACTTAGGATGGCCCCTTTAGAAAGGAGGGCATAGGCAGGAGGCAACAGTGGTGGCGATGCGTCTTAACAAACTTGGCCAGGAGAAAAGCATTACTTTCTGATGCGAAGAAAGGTAGAACATCATCCCCAACAGAGTGGCAGGAACAAGAATGTGTTCTTACAATCTGTCAAGGGAGCTCTGCTATTTGGGGCTGATGTGAAGGTTCTGCATCCTCCACAGGTTTCTCCATCCTGGACTCTCCTTTGTCTGTCACCATGGAGCTGCCCTCAAGTGAGCAGCTCTGGCCTATTGCTTTGAGGCATGAAGTTCCACTCCCTCCTTGGTGTATCCCAACAGAGATGGTCCCAGGTTCTGCGCTAAGATGGCTACTTTCCACCTGTCAGTCGTTCTAGATTGGCCAAGTCAGGAAATATCCTCTCCAAGAAATACTGGAACTCTCCTTTATTTACTGTATTTAGGCTATATAGTAACAGAATCTCTAAAGCCCTGCAGCATTTCCTTTTCTCTCCCTCTTCAACTCAAGAGAGTCAAGACAGGGCAACTTTCTCAAACTGTCTTTTTCCCCCCTCAGACCGAGTTTATGTTTTGCTAATGGTCTTCATATCTTTGCCGGGTTCATCTACGTGGTTCTCTATGACCACATCCATCTGTGAGAAAGGTGAGGCTTTAGTTTAAATTTTGACTCGAAGCCCCATACTTTCTCTTAAATGATAAATTGGAAAATTCCAAACGATACTTGCTTATTTTCATTGTGACAGAACGCATGCTTTAATTTCCTTTCCATAAAATTTTGAGCTAAAGTTTTAGGAAGCAAATGCTCTTATGAGAAGGGGACGCATGCCAAATTGAAAAGCAACATTACTATACTTTTTATTTCTTTGTGAAGTTTCAAGATGATGATTTAGCTCAATATTTTATGTTGTTTATACACAGACATTCATATTAAATTTGTTTTGGGTAATGAAAACCACTTGGTTAGATAAGTGGCCAAAATGACATGCTGAAAAAGCAACTTCATTTTGCAATAATTTTTTTTTTAAAAAAAATATTGGTATATTTATATGATGGCAAACCATGATACATTTTATTAATTTGTGAATCACTGGAGACTTTTGTATCAGGCCCATAAGACATCCTGGTTTCAGACTTGAAATTACTGAGGTAGAATCTCTGAATCTCATACTATTAAAACCTATTTTACAAGCATGAGACAGATGCTAGAAATCTTCACGATCAGGATCAAGCAGATATAATGGCTGTTTGACTTGAAAAGATGGGAGAAAAGACCAGGATTTAAGCCTGGAGACTAACTAACTAGAGAGCAAGATTCCAGGATGCTGTTAGCTTCTTCTAGTATGGCTTCCTAATTTCTCTGCAACAAATTAACTTATCAAACATTCTCAAGTCTGTTTAAGATTGCAGAGTGGGGAGAGAGTTTAATCACCATGACTGCTTCAAGAAATCAAAATGCACTTTCTTTGTTATCATTATCATACTAGGCAAAGTTTTTTTTATTGGTTTTACTTCTGCTGCATTTTTAATGTTATGGTGGCTTTTCTGTTTCTGTGACATTTATCTGCTATTTTTGCTGATGCTGGTTTATCTATTCTTTTACTTGCATTGATTTTATTCTCTCATGGAGTATCACCATTGAGTGCTGCTGAGGAACTCATACATTTTTGAAACAAATAAACCCCATTCATTGGGACTAAATCAGTTGTTGTTGTTGTTGTTGTTGTTGTTGTGTGGAGAAATGGAAATCTCTAATTCAGTCTCGTCTACACTGGTTGATTCTGGCTCTTTCGAGATTCAAATTATTGAGGATTGAATCTGGGGCTTTTTCTTTGAACTTGCAATTCAGTCAGATTTTCCTAACTTTCCTCACTAATTTAAGAGTTTATTGGAACAAATGCCATTTTACAGATACAATAAAGACGATATAATATTATCTTGTAACTCAAAAAATATTGCTTGTTTATTGCAAGGCATAATCTTAGCCAGCAAATGCTAAGCATGTGAAAGAGAGATTTTACAACAAATAATATGAATATAACAACATACAATGCAAGGATTGTACGTAGTACGTAGGAGCAGACTGATGTTGATTAAATCTAAAAATTTGAAAGAGAAATTTCAGCATAAAACATCAGAGTTGCAGCTTATCGAACAGTGCAGTTCCATCTTCTGTAGCTTGAATCTTGACTTATCTTACTAAAGATGTTTTAGTAATCTTAGAATAGGATATCACTATGCACTGCTAGAACAGTGTTTTGACATGGGCTTCAAAGTTTATGTCTAGCAGAACCCTCAAACTGAGAATTTGGTCCGAATTGGTTCCAAAGATAGCAGCTGATTAATTAATGTCCTTAAAGCATTTGGAAAATGTAAAGGCCCAACTATTTTACCAGATACCTATTCTCACTAGCAGCAAGAAGAAAAATTGGGACTTGGACATATTAAATAAAATGGCTTAATAAATACATATGATATATAAAGGGAGAATGCTGGCTTGGTTCCTAGCTATTATTATGTAGACAACAATGTATCAAGTTCATATAGGAAGATCCATAACCTACAGACGATTACTCCCAAGGAGGGAGGGAGGGGGGGAGAGGGGGAGAGAGAGGGAGGGACGGAGGGAGAGGGAGGGAGAGGAAGGGAGGGGGAGTGAGAGAGGGAGAGAGAGATTATCATTGCAACAGAGGCAATAAAAGAAAGTTATAGACTAGAGCTTTCAGTCCAGTTATGGGATCAAATGAGATTGCCTGTGATTCAGCTTTTTGTTTGTTCTTTGTTCCTATTTTCATAGGCACCACAACACTACTAAAAGTATTTTCACTTTTTTTTTAGGAATGATCAGCAGCTCCCTGTGTGGCATTTATCAAGTCCGAGGTTCTGAAGTTTTATCCTGATCAGATTCATTATGCAAAAAAAAATTAGGATGTCTTTAAAATTCTGCCTGAATTATTTCAACCCGGTACCATCATAAGTATTTTTTCCCTTGATGTTTTATCAGTATTTTGATTTCATCAAGTGTGGAGTTCGAATGTTAGTAGCATCCTAAAGAAAGTATATAGAATATTCTACTAAATTGTCACTGATATATTACACTAATCATTTTTTTAAATCCCCTAAAATTAATAATTATCAACCTAAAGGCAACAAATTCATTTCTAACTGCAGGTCATTTGTAATTACAGGCAGGTCTCAATTAATGTAGTTAGTGAATACGATGAAATGGCTGCATTACTTGAATTTGCCATATTCTAAGAGATATTTCTATAGAAATTGTGATAATTGGTAACAGCTTGACAGAAATAGGCAATGAAAAAAATTAAACATAAGCATATATATATGTATATTAATGAAATATTATAGTAAGGGATAGAAATATACTAATTTAAATTTATGGTTAACTAAGTCACAGAGTAGCTATAGAAAACATCATTAAAAACAAAATCTACTTCAGATTCAGGCATTCCACTATCTTATCCTTTTTAGGATTATTATGACCATACTCATGTCTGTCAGTTACATCAAATGTTTGCTATAATGTAATAAGCCTTTTTTAAAACAAAACTTGTATTGTTTCTCTCATACAATATATTCTTTTTTTCCCATTTTGAACATATGAAGATTAGCAGCATCTAAAATTCCAACAGCAACTGAATATGGGTTAGCCTCTCATTAACTGAATTTTGGATCACATTAAACAGAAGCTGCTATCAATTTACAAATTGCACTAAATCAAATGTATTAGTCGAACTTGCACTGATCACAGCCTGCCTGTACTCTCCCTTTAGGATGCATTCGCTAAAAAGTATCAAGGATATACCCACATACTACTACTGGATGTGTGATCAGTACATTCATTTTCTTTTTCAGTGCATATACTTATATCTACTTTTTTTTAAAGTAACAGATAAAATAGATATTCCTCTCAAAATTGACATTTCTGCTGTATATTTTGAATTATTGCATTTGTCCAGGTCCATGGCTTCAAAACATTCAGGTGCTGCATATGTCTTTCTCATTGAATTGCACAAGAGTATATTTCATGTTGCTGTCTTTAGCCTGGGGGCGGGGAAGAGCAACTATTCCCCCATTGCAACCTGTGAACCAACACCATGCTGGCTGAGGAATTCTGGGAGTTGAAGTCGACAGGTTGCAAAGAGGCCATAGTTACCATCCCTGCTTTAGCCTTTTTCTGAATTCCCCATAGAGATTGCCAAACTACATTATCAAAACTTGGTTGAATCATTTTGTGTATCTGAAAAAAATCACAATTGAATTAAGAATGTTAAACCATCTGACAGACTAAATATTCTTATTTAATTTTTTAAAAATCCCACTGGTCTGGTTACATCATCCACACATGCAAAAAGATTGCCTTGCCCCAGATACAGAAAATCAGTATAATGACAACCTAGCTAAGTATCTCCACTACTTAGGTTCTGCAACTAGTCCTTTCCCTACCAGTCATCAGGCACATGTAGGAAGTGATACAAGCTTCTCACCTCAAACAAGCCTTAGGCCAGTGTTGGCTAACCTTTTTGCCATCACGTGCCAGGAGGAGGGGGAGCACGGGGGGTCGCATGTGCATGCACCCACACCCATAATTCTATGCACCCCGCCCATGCATGCGTGCATGACCCCCCCGCTCCCCCTGCTCCTGGCATGTGATGGCCCGGTGGGCCTGTTTTTCTCTCTCCCCAGGTTCCAGAGCCTTTCTAGGAAAACGGCCCATTTGCCAACTTCCGGTGGGACTGGAAGGCCCGTTTTTTGCTATCCCTCCAGAGCCTTTCTAGGAACCTGGGGACGGAGAAAACGGCCTTCCCCACCTCACCGGAGGCCCTCTGGAGGCCAAAAACAGCCCGTTTGCCAACTTCTGGTCCCCACTGGAGCCTGGGGAGAGCAAAAATAGGGCCTTCTGGTCCCACCAGAAGTTGGCAAATGGGCCATTTTTGGCCTCCAGAGGGCTTCTGAGGGAGTGGGGAAGGCCGTTTTCTCCCTCTCCAGACTCCTAGAAAGGCTCTGGAGCCTGGGGAGAGCAAAAAACAGGCCTTCCCCACCACCCCCCAGGGCCCTCCGAAGGCAGGAAACAGCCTGTTTCCTTACTTCTGGTGGGCCCAGAAGGCCCAAAAATCAGGTGGCTGAGCTCGCGTGCCCACTGATATGGCTATGTGTGCCACCTGTGGCACGCGTGCCATAGGTTCGCCATCACGGCCTTAGGCTGATAAAGACTTCAAAGATACCAACTGATCTCCTAGTGTTCTAGGAGGGCAAGGATATTCAGCTGTGCTGAGATACACTCAGAAGTGCTAACCGTTTCTTGTCACTTCAGAGTTATCTGCCAGTCTGGGAGTAAGTGAACTGCCACCCCTTCCAAAGGATTTAAAATTGGGGAGGAAATTAACTCATTATAATGCATCAGATCTAAAAACATGCAGGACCTGACTTCAGGATCCATAGCAATTACATCACTCTAAGAAGTCAGTACAAAACCCAAAGCAGCATATTCAGCATTGCGGTTTGATCCAGTTACAGGCCAAGCCAGTTTCTGCAATCCTTTGATCTAAACCAGAGTTTCACTGGACAGTCTAATTGGGCTGCTGTTCTGTGCATATGCGTGCACCCACACACGCCTTCTTTAATCTCCCAACATTTTTGTCCTCACATAGTTGAAATTATATAAACCAGTCTACAGCCATTTCTGATAAAGATTCTCTCTTCTGGGCCAACACTACTTCAGTGTACTTATTCCTAATTGTTTCAGTCATCTGAATTTTATCTCAACGAAGTACGTAAAAGAACTACAAAAATAGTAACTGATAAATCAGCATATAAAATGAGCTGTGGTAACTGGTTCTTTTGGCAATTCTCTTGCTCTGCCCTACCACTCACTCATTGATAGAAAGCCTTATATAGAGCTAACCGCACTATAATATCAATGAAGGAGACAATAATAACATTGAAAACATACAATACACACGCAGCATACAAAAGTATTATACTATAGAACAATTGTGATTTTACAATTGGTATTAATTACCAAATTGTCAACCACTCCAGTTCAATCAAAGACTCATATTTTGTGTAGGAAATCCTACAAATAATGATCAAATCACTATTAGTGTCATGATTCATTATTTGAAAATGATTACTTCAGAAGCCGAGCTATTTCAGGGGGAAATACTCTCTACTGCTTAATCACTCCATTCCATTTCCTCTTCCTTATCTTCCCCATACCATCTCTTAAAAGACTTATGCATTTTTTCCAGGTTTACTTTCACATTTCGTGTGACTAAATGTGTAACGTCCATCACAAAACTGACTTGTGCCATTTATGTATTACAAGTATGGGAAGTTTTGGGTAACCACATGCATAGAATAATCTCTCCTTAGAAATTGAATACTGAAAATTATTAATACTTTCTCTAAGTAAAAAATATGGCCACATTAACAGGCAATGAAGAAGCAACAAATTAAATTCATGACAAAATATAAGCCCACCAAGCAGCATCAAATCTCTTTTGCCCATATTATTTACATTCAGAACATTTACATTTGTAGCTCATAGAAAACTAATTTCATAGAAGTATGGCAATGGGCTGTGAATACTAACATTTTATAAATTAATTAGCTGGTTTCCCAGAAGAAATCTGCCACTTAGAAACAAGAAGCAAAGAAAAAAATAAACTTTTTGTTTTGATAGAACAGAAGTCCTCAAATGCCCTTTATATTTTTTGTTTCCTGTGCTTCTATGACAAACTAGGGATCTACAAAAAACTCCACATAGCTGGCAGAGCAAAATAAGAAGAGGGAGGGGGAGGACTGCTCTCTGCAAGGAGAAAAAGAATAATCACTGAGAGCATAAAATAATTCTAACTCATCATTCCAACAAAATGTATTGTTATTCAACAATGGAGGAGGAGACTGGAGGAAAAAAATCTCAAAAGTTGAGAGCATGGCAAGAAAAAAACTGGGAACTTTTTTAAAAAAGATCTAATGGGTTTCAGATAATGAACCCCCAAAAGAAAATAACGGATGTGGTTTTCTAAGTATTTGAAAGCCAGGTCACATAATTATGCAGACATTCCTGAAGTATATATCCCACACTGTTCTTTCTTCCATTTTTGGTGAATCCTCCAAATGTGTTAGGACTAAAATTCTCAGCTAAACGTAAAACACTATTAAATTAAAACCAGGCCAATTTCCCTATTCACATATAAATGGAGGTCCTAAAAATCTTCAGAGCCTGTTTTTAGGTTACTTTAGGTTACTTTCAGCGGCTTCTGAAAGTACGGTGACGGTAAATCTTCCAATAACTGTTTGGCTCTATTCAGCAAAACAGTAAACAAACACACCGGCTAACCTATTAAAATCAGGCTCACTGAGTCGGGCAGTAATCAACTGTTGAGATTCTCCACCAAATCTGCAACTAGAGAAATTAATTCAATGATTTTTCTGAATTTCTTCAGGGACAGATTTTTCTTTAGCTATTTCAGTAGGATCGCTCCTGAAAAATCTGTAAGGGGAAGTTATCTCTTGATACTTTTTCTATGGATTGACTTGAAGTATGGGAAACCAATAAAGACAGAACATTCAAACACAACTCAACTATTCAGGCCTTAGCAAGATTAGATAACATATTCTTCCATGAGAATTTCACTGGAATCCTTTTCTCTTTTGAAACTCCTTTTTAACAAATACAACTTTTCACAAGTCTTTCTAACAGGAAAAAAAATGGCAGAAATTCTCTCCCTAATGCTAGGGATTCACCATTTTTGCCACACCAAACTAAGCTGCTATCTTTTTCATTCCAGTCAGTAATATCCTTGCTCTAAAATCTGTTATCTTTATTATATGTACTTAGAAGCAGTTACAGAGAAAGAGGTGGCTGGATGGAGTCACTGAAGCAGTAGGCGTGAGCTTAAATGGATACCAGAGAATGGAAGAGGACAGGAAGACCTGGAGAAACGTTGTCCATGGGGGTCGCGATGGGTCGGACATGACTTCGCAACTAACAACAACAAAAGAAGCAGTTATGTCACTCCTGATCAATAATCTGGAGGTGCAATGAGATAATATGGCAAAACATGTTTGACATATAGAGCACAAGCAAGCAGGGTTGTCAGGCATTTTTCCTTAGCCTGGGATTCAGCATGCAATTTTACTAATTTCAGTCACAATGTCAGCAGGCAGTCTCCTGTGACCCTCCAGAAAGTTAGTTAAATGGTGTAATGGTGGGTCCTGGCTTTTCAAATATATTGGCACTCTGTGTATAAAATTCCATCTTATTAGTACATGAATGTAGCCGCTATTAAAAGCTACAGTCGTGACTATAGCTATATTCATATACAACTAAGGTGGAATTATATACACTGGGAAAAGGGATCATGTTTGAAAAGGCATTGCAAACTTTCAATATTTCAGCATTTTACCTATAGTCATGATTCCTGTAACTCTGAAAGTGCAGTACATACACAAATACAAATGCTTTTATTATGGCTAGCATTCCCTTCGGCTGTTTGAAGACAAACAATAGTTAAAGGAGTTTAAAGGACAGAGACTGAAAGCTGGCTCTGCTGACAGTAGAGTCGATGGCCATGGCAGAACAAGGAGCTAGCAAACAGATCAGCTCCTTAGAACTCCTCTCCTGAGCAAGGAGAGAACCTAAAATTGCCCACAAGCCCTCCATACATGGCTCCCAATGAGGAAACGGTAAGACAGGGTCTTCAGCAGGGTTTAGAGCTCTGGGAGCTCTGGGAGCTAAGGAAAAGCTGTCTTTGCCCAAGTCAAAATCTTCAAAAAGACACTGGGTTTGCAATATTTTCTTCCTTAAAACACTCCTGAAAGTTTCTTGTCAATGGCTTTTGGATATTAGCATCTACAAATTGACAACTTGCATTGCACCAGGTGAGTTTCCTGCTATCGCTGCCAAAATAAAATTTATACAAGTTTAAGAACTTTTAAAAATTCCAATGTTGGAATAAATAGCAAAAAGAGTGATTAGAATGTTTATTTTGGGAAGTTACTAAGGGGTTAGATGGATTTGAAATAAGAGTTTGAAGTTAATTACAAGACTCTTCCCTATGGTTTGTTTAAAATTCTTTAAGATTTTGAAACTAAATATAAAACACCTATGTGAAAATACTAATTAGAGTAGTTACATGTACAATGAAACTAATCAAACTCCATTGAAGAGCTATGCTAATTAAACAAGAAGTGAGTCTACAAACAATGCCAGCCAGTTCCTTTTTAATTCCTGGCAGAATATACTACAATATTATCCTGTATTGTTGCTTTTCCCTCAGTGAGTTCGTAACAACATACATGTTTCCAAGAAGTGTTCAGAGTTGAGATGGAATCCAAGTGTCTGTCTCCCTTATTCAGTTACACTGGTTCTTCTCAAACATTTAGGATTGTTGTATGTTGTATATAAAACAAGGAAGTCATGAAATTATGTGCGGAACGCATCTTAATTATCATTTATTCTTCAATCATTGATGGATTTCTCCTATTAATTAGGAGAATTAATTATCCACACAGATAAAGTTCAACAATCTGATATCCATGAAAATTGTTGTTGTAAGTCACTCAGAGTTGCTTAAGATGAATGGCCGTATAAATCTTTTAAATAAATAAATAAAATGTCATTCCCTAAAAGTATTCAGTGTTCTGCAATTTTCCTCAACTGGCTGCTCTCTAAAGATGTTTAGTGTTCCTACAACTTTTGTGTATGAAAAGTAACATCCGTTTTTTGAAAGGCAGACAGTTGGTTTACGCATGCAGTGAAACAAGTTATTTATTTCTTTGAATGTACTCAGGAGGCACTAGCATTTTGATGATCTTATCTGTCTTGGATGCTAAGCATATCAGACTCTGTTAGCAGTTGAACAGGAAATTACTGGGACATCTCAGAGCTGTGAGATGGACTAGGACAGTGATGGCAAACCTTTTAGGGCCCCGAGTGCCCAAACTGCAACCCAAAACCCACTTATTTATCACAAAGTGCCAACATAGCAATTTAACCTGAATAATAAGGTTTTGTGAGGAATTTCAATCACTCTTGCATAACTTGACTTCTCCCTGGTGGCACTGGATTTCCTTAACAGCACAACTCAGGAATGATGGGAGTGTAGTGCAGTAACCTCTGGAGGGCCATCTCATCCTTATTCCTTCCTTCCTTCTTTTTTTTCCCTTCCTTCCTTCCTTCGTTCCTTCTTTCCTTCCTTCCTTCCTTCCTTCTCTTCTGATTTCACCCTCCCTTCCTTCCTTCCTTCCTTCCTTCCTTCCTTCCTTTCCTTCCTTCCTTCCTTTCTTCCCTCCAGAGCAGCCCTGACGCCTCCGCTGCCCGCCCCCCACAGCCCCAGCCATCACTGTCCAGCTTCCTCAAAGGTGCAGCGCATTTTAAAGGCAGCAGCTCATGTCCGGAGGTGCCGAACAGTGTCTTCCTGTGAGAGCTGAGCCAGGTCTCTCCATTGTCTGACTTGCCAATGGGGGTGCTTCTGCCGGGCTGCCCCCCCCAGCTGGGCTTTTGTGCTCGGCACTCAGCCGCGGAAGGGGAGCGCTTCCCCATACACACCCTTCTTTCTCTTGGTGCTGCCAAGGGAGGAGGAAGGCCAGGATTAGGGGATGGCCCCCACCCTGCAAGATCCACCCCCCGCCATTCTCTCCCAGTCCTCTTTGCTGGAGGCAACAGCAAATTCCACAACGAAGGTGGAATCCTGTTGCCGCGCAAAGGCAAGTACAGGAACGCTTCACTCCAGCACTAAGGCTTCGCCCATCACCACTGCCATGACAGGGTGACAGCTCTTTCATCCCTCTGCCACGACAGGGTGACAGGGAGTCGCAGCAGAGGGCTGAAAGAGCAGCATGGGTCCCATTGTGGGTTGGCATGGTAATGGGCTTCAGGAAGCCCACTGTGAAGTGCGCAAGTGAAAAAGTTCAATTCCAACTTTGCGAGATCTTTTTCTTTCGCGAGAAGTTGGAATTGATTGAGTGAAACGTGATGGAGAAACATGATTGGAGCTGGGCTGGGGCGATGGTGTGCATGCCCACAGAGAAGGCTCTTATATGCCACGTCTGGCACGCGTGCCATAGGTTCGCCATCATGGGACTAGGAAGTTAAAATACATCTTGAAGATTATGACAGCTGTTTCTACACTGTTGCTAAGACAACTGTAGTGTTTTATACATGTGTGTGTCCTACCTCAAAACAACTGAAACTGTATTATTGGTTTTCATCAGTTGCGGTAATAACATTCAAACATTTTGAAAGATTCAAAGGAAGGATGAGGCTGAGAAACATTGTTGGATTCCAAATTCAGGAAAAAGAAGGCAAGGTGGTAATGACATGAAGCTAAAAGCAGCAAATACTTCAGGATTGGTGGGATGCCTTGCATTGATAAAACAGCTATTTCTCTGGTATCAGAAGAAATTCTTCCAAAAAAGACAAATAGATACTTAAAAGCTTACAAAAAATGAAAAATGAGATGACAGGAAAAAAATAGCAAACGAACAACATTAACCCATAGTGTTACTAAAACTGTAATTTTGGTTCTGAACTATCTCAAAGTCTACCTTAGTGTTATTCTGAACTGCTCTACCAGATTTTAAGGAATGTATTTTTCCTTTTACAAAGTTTGTAAATGCTTGGCTGCTTCTTTATTAAAAGAGAAATACATAAAACAAGCCCAGAACCATGAAAAGAGCTTTTTAACAGCTTGGCATGAAACTAATTTAGTAACAGTGACTGAATGTATTCAAATAAACTGAGTGGCTCGAAGAACTATCCAATTAACAAAATATTACCCTACTCTTCTTTGTGCTATTTTGAAGCAAAAAGACAAGCAGGCTCTAGAATGCTGGATCTCTTTAAGGAATCCATCCCTGATTCTGAATGAGGCCACCTGTTTTCATAGCAGGAATGGTTTCAATAGGACACACTTTGTGACCCTGGTAGGCAGCCAAGTTGTGTTTGTTACATAGAGGGCTACTGCTTTCAGTAGTGTGGGATTATATTTAGGCAGGAACAAAATTCAAGAAAGATTTTTTTTTTTGTCTGCTTTACCATCGCCTATCTATTAGCGCCTGCTGCAGACTTCATCAAATGCTGGAGCCAAAGATCACTCGGGTTATGGATTCTTAAGAATAATAGGAAGCTTCTTTTTTTTAAAAAAAAAGTCTATGTTATGATTGATGGTGACTTTCCATCAGAGGTGGGTTTCAGCAGGTTCTGACCAGTTCTGGAGAACCAGTAGTGGAAATTTTGAGTAGTTCGGAGAACAGGTAAATACCACCTCTGACTGGCCCCGCCCCCATCTATTCTCTGCCTCTCAAGTCCCAGCTGATTGGGAGGGAATGGGGATTTTGCTTTAACCTTCCTCTGGAGTGGGTTGGGAATGAAGATTTTACAGTATCCTTCCCCTGCCACGCCCACCAAGCCATGCTACGCCCACCAAGCCACACCCACAGAACCGGTAGTAAAACTTTTTGAAACTCACTACTGCTTTCCATGACTGGCTACATACAAGGCTCTAAGCCACACTTATTAATAACAAAACTTAGCTGGCTGTGTTCAGAGATTGCACTAAATTAAACCATGTTTTAGTTTAGAGGTTTACTAATCCCAATGGTTGGCTTCATATAACACACTTAGAGTCAAAAATATACAAATCATTACTACAGAATGCTCACTGCTTAAACTTGCAGTACACTAAATCAAGACAGATGTCTTAATAGCCCACACACCTTCTAATCTATAATTGGTTTTGACAAAGTGTAAATAATTGCTATGTTTTAAATGATTTGTAAATGTTTACTACATCTTAAATTGCTGAGGTCCATAAATACTGACTTGCCTTATTAGGTCATCTCTATACTTTCCCTATCTCCCCAATTCTAATTATACTGATATTTGTTGGAGGCCAAACCTTGCCAAGTAAGCTTGTTCGGGAATTCTTGAATCACTTTGTTGACAATGTTCTCCTTCATAAAGTGCAGGGAAGTATGGGGGTCATGTATCCTTGACTTAATCCTACTAAACATGGAAGCCTTCGTGGACAAACTGAAGTAATGGAAGGTTAGCAGAAAAGGGACCATGTTAGGCTACAGCTCATGGTATTAAGACAAACTAAAGATGAGTGCAGCCACAAGCATATCTTGGAGTTCAAAGAAGAGATAAATATGGATATACTACTAGTTTCTACAAATGTCATTCAGTTATTCATTAATCTATATTTTTTCATGATTTTATTAGCACTGCTTTATTTTTGGTTGTACTTTATCAGACCTTCTGGTGTTATAATTACCAATAGGATGGATGGATGGATGGATGGATGGATGGATGGATGGAAGGAAGGAAGGAAGGAAGGAAGGAAGGAAGGAAGGAAGGAAGGAAAAAGAGAACAATAATTGAGAAGAATATAGAGAACAGAAGTCAAATAACCTATCAGGGCAGTCCTCCAGCATCAGATTTAAGGATAGGGAAAAGCTGAGGTGTTCAGCTGCATTATTTATTTGTTAAACTAATTTATATAGCTACCCAACTTACCAAAGGTGACTAAGGGCAGCACACAACAATAGCATTAGTTAAGAGCTGTATAGCAGCAAAGGGACCCAAGAGTTTCTAAGTTATTTTTAGTGCCTGCTAATCTTAAATTTTACTTCCTTTAACAGAATTTATTGTCTAATAAGTCAGAACCGAACTGCCACGCAACCCACACCCTTCATTATAAGCAGCAGGCATGGGAATCCAATGCCTGCAGCTAAAGCTCCAAACAGCTTTAGACCATTATTATTATTATTATTATTATTATTATTATTATTATTATTATTATTATTATTAAAAATAATAATATATAATAATAAGATAGTTAAAAGTCTGGTTTACTAGATTTCTCCGTATTTTTAATGTACTGTATTCCTTTTCCCCTTTTAAACAAAATTTTATGAACCAATGTACATGGATTCTTTACCTTAAGGACATTGAAACATTCCATAAACCTTGAAACAAAATTCTGATTACCCTCAGCTACAGCCATGTATTATAAAGACTAACTTGCAAGAAAATAGATTCAAAATACATCGAGAGAAAACATCGCAAAAAAGGCAGAAACAGCTGATGGGGGTAAAAAAAAATTTTTTAAATCAAGATACAAGTTGGTGGTCATCATGGCAGCAGACTTGAAGTCCTGCTCCTTTGTATGTGGATGTATTGAAATCCAAACAGATCCTTTAATTCTGTTCTGAGTAGCTTTCCCATCATCTGTGATTACAACCAAACCCTTACTCAATCTACGTCAACTATTTTTCCCAAGAAAGTTGAATTACCAACAATTGATCTCTCCACCTTCAGCACCTCATCACCTTTGTGTCAGAGATTATCATTCTCATTTATTTTTGGGTACCCAAATAAATCACTTTTTCTATATTCTCTCATCTTGTTCTTACCTACCCCTTCATGTCACCTAAGAAAGCATTTTCCCCTTAAGATCACTTCAATTCAGAACTTGCACATTTTTTCCAGAACTTATCTCTCTAAGTCTTCACTGAAATAATAACCTATAATTATCACCATCCCATGGATTCTTATTTTTATATAGATTCAAGAGAACCTATATGACATCAATTCATATGGTACTGAAATATATTTTAACCCTTCAATTCATAATTAAATTGACCTCTTCTCTTCCCCTCCCCCCCCTCACACATACATTCTACAAGATTAGACTTCCATTCAGATTATTACCTGTCGAATGGGTGGTTATATAAATTAGATTTATTTCCACTAGTAAATAAAATATTTCATCTTTCTCTTATATTATAAACACACATTATCTTTCTTTTCATTGCATTTGTTAATTAATATTCTTTATGTTTTATTTTTCTGGATTCCAAGTTGCAATCTTTCACATGCCTTGGTTATCACTAGTGGGGTCCATACATATAATGGTCATCTGTTATAATCTTGGTCAATTTAAGCTTTCATATAACTTTTGTATTACTTTTTTACTATTTACTTTTAGTAAATAGATATGGTATAGACTAAGTCTCTCACAGACTTAATCTCTCAGAGACTAAGTCACAGACTAAGTCTGTCAATATTATCCTTTCCACATGCAGCATTCCCTACTAATAGTTAAGAAAGTATTGATCAGTTTTGGCACGTTTGTGCCATTATGCCACAAGTACAATCAAACAAGCACAGCAGATGAAGTAGGCTCTGGTTTATGTAATTAAAAAACTCATTGAAGTGTGTCAAAACAATTGCAGCTTTTAATCTACATACAGCACTCTTGTGCCAATTCCTTAAATGATCTTGTACTCTTATTTACTGCCGAGAGGCTGTGAAGGATCATAGGGAAAAAAAAACTTCTATGGACCTTTGAATTATAGATCTAAGAAAACTAACTTCCATTTTCCATACTTAAAATGTACTGAGAATCATAGTAAGATGTTAAATGAAGTAAAAACCTTAAGGAGTAGAAACATCGTTTATATATACTTTTTTGGAAGTCCAAACACAGAAAAGAAAAGTATGTACAATTCATACCATTTACGATTCTTTGCTAGCTTTGAATCATTGTGACTAGCAGATTAATAGAAAGCTATCTTTGTAGCCTTGGGTTAATATGCCTCTGGCAGTGTCTTCTAGATAACTTCTACAACTTCCACCGAATTCATTTTCTTGTTCATTTGCAGAACAGTTTATATTATAAAAGCTGGAACATACTGAGTGACGAAAATGACTTTATATACCCCGGGGGCAATGACCCAAAAGAGACATTGGTCCTACCTGAATGTTCTTTCTCATGGTGCTGGTATAGGAGTTGGTTTTGCTCTCTCTCTTCTGCCTGGAGACTGAGCGTGTCATCATTTTTGGGAACGCCTCCCTTGCCTGGTGACACCCCAGTTCAACAAAGGCGCAGCAATGATGAGGCTCATAATCTGTGGAAACCTAAGCCCCCCCCCCATCCTGGACTATGGACCAGACAGCTGAAGGGTGGGCCTGGATTCCCTCTACTAGCGCCATGAGAAAGAACCTTCAGGTAGGACCAAGGTCTCTTCTCCATGGCGCTGGGTGGAGGGAATCCAGAAGTGGGACTTACCAAAGCTGGGGTGCTCTAAGGGCGGGAAGCAGCCTGGTCCCCAGTCACCCCTTCAGTGTGGACCCTCTGGAGAACTCGTCATCCAAAGGCCACTTCCACCGAAGCAAAGGTGTCCAACTTGTAATGACATATGAAGGGGGATGGAGGAGACTGGGCGTTGGTCTTACCTGATGCGCCCTTTCTAGTTCACTAGGAAATGCTGGTCATGCTTGGGAGGTGACTCATCCAGTTTTCATAGGACCGAGTCTGCCAGTCAAAAGAAGTCCCGCCTCTTCCTGTATCCAGTTTTGAGACTAGGACATTAGGCAGACTGTCGTGTCTGGAAAGGAGAAAAGAGAAGTAAGAAGTCCCCAGGACCCCCCTCCCAACAGCCAAAGCCCAGCACGAGAGGTGCTGGACCACCAGGGAGGGGGTGACCGGCGTTTCCTAGTGAACTAGAAAGGGCGTATCAGATAAGACCAATGCCCATTCTCAGTCACAGTGGAAACGCCAGTCACGCTTGGGTTATACCAAAGCCCAGGTACCTATTCGGAGGGAGAAGGTCGGCTCCGCTCGTTGTCCTGGGTGTAGACCCTCTGAAGAACTCGTCTTACAAAAGAAGCCTCCGCAGAGGCATAAACATCCAACCGATAATGTCGGATAAATGGAGATGGTGAAGTCCAAGTGGCAGCACAGCAGACCTCTTCTAGAGAAGCCTGAGTAGACCAGGCAGCTGAAGTAGCTGCGCTCCTGGTAGAATGAGCGGTAATGCCTCGAGGCACAGGTAGAGATTGAGTCTCATAAGCTAAAGAAATAGTAGCTCTGAGCCAACGACCCAGAGTTGTGTAGGAGACCTTCAAACCCATGGAGTGAGGTTGGAACGATACGAAGAAGGCCTCAGAATGACAAAAGGAAGAGGTCCTGGCGATATAAACCTTGAGGGCCCGACGAACATCAAGCTTGTGCCAAACCTTCTCTAGCCTATGACGAGGCGAAGGGCAGAAGTTGGGTAGGATGATCTCCTGAGAACGATGAAAGGCCGAATTGATCTTCAGGATGAAAGTTGGATCCAAACGGAGGACCACCCGATCAGTATGAATAATGCAGAGATCCTGACGAACTGAGAGAGCGGCCAACTCTGATATTTTCCGAGCTGAGGTTATCACGATGAGAAAGGCTACCTTAAAGGACAAGAATTTCAAGGAGACCTCCCAAAGAGGTTCGAAGGGAGGTCTAGAGAGGGCCAAGAGCACCTTGTTGAGGTCCCAGGTTGGAAAATGATGAATGGCAGGAGGTCGTAGATTGGAAGCACCTCTGAGGAATGAACGAATGAGAGGATGAGTAGAAACCGTCTCCAAAACACCGCAGGTGAGAATAGAGGAAATGGCCGAGACCTGCCTCCTGAGAGTATTGGGAGAAAGACCCGACTTGAACCTGTCCTGTAGAAAGCCTAGAATATCAATGATGGAAGCAGCAGTAGGAAGAACCTTTTTGTGGCGACACCAAGCAGAGAAGGCCATCCAGATGGCATTGTAGATACGGTTGGTTGACTCATGACGAGAAGCCTGGATAGTAGATATTACCTCCGAAGGGACCCTTGCTTTGGACAGGAGGAACCGCTCAACCTCCAAGCGGTTAGCTGGAGCCACTGAGGATTGGGATGTTCCAGCCGACCCTGCCACAGAGAAATTCTGTCGTCTGGAATCTGCCAATGAGGAGCTATGGATAGCGCCACCAGATCCACAAACCACGGGTGCCGGGGCCAGTAGGGGGCCAGAAGAACCAACTCGGCCCGTTCGTGCAACAGCTTCCTTACGACCTTGGAGATGAGGGGAAGAGGTGGGAAAGCATAAAGAAGAAGACCACAAGGCCACGAGCTGATCAGGGCGTCCATGGCTTCTGCTCCCTGGGTAGGGAACCTTGTGAAGAACCTCAGGAGTTGGTGTTTGGATCCGGATGCAAAGAGATCCACTGCTGGAGGACCGAAGCGTGTTGCAATGTCTTAGAACAGAAGTGGATGGAGACTCCACTCCGTCTGGTCCACCATGGAGCAACTGAGAGCATCCGCCTGGACATTCGAGGACCCCGATATGTGTGTAGCGTGGATGGAGGCCAAGTGAATCTCCGCCCACCGGACAAGGCGGGAAGCCTCCCGCATGAGGGCCCTGGAACGGGTCCCTCCTTGCCTGTTTATGTGGGCCTTGGCCGCCACATTGTCTGTCGGTATCAAGACATCCCGACCCCGAAGGTGGGAGGCAAAATGGCGAAGGGCCCTGTAGATTGCTCTGAGCTCCAGAATGTTGATGTGGAGACCTCTCTCCTGGAGTGACCACTGTCCCTGAGCCAGATGAGACCCCAGATGAGCCCCCCATCCGAGGAGACTTGCGTCCGTGGTGATGCTTACCTGCTGAGGCTCTCTGAAGAGGCAACCCTTTGCTACAGCCGGGGAGGTCCACCAAATCAAGGATCGAAGGATTGCTGGAGGGAGGGAGACCCGAGTCGCCGATGTGCTCCTGCGGGACCGTTGAAATGGAAGCAGAAACCACTGAAGGTCCCGGCTGTGAAGACGAGACCAGGGAGTGATTCCAAAGGCCAAAACCATCTTCCCCAATAAGCATGAAAGACCCAGGAGAGAAAATGAATGGGAAGCCCTAACTCGACCAGCCAACTCAACAATGCTGGCCTGACGTTCCTGCGTAAGGGAAACATATAGACTCACAGTATCAATAACTGCCCCTAAATGCTGAATGCAAGTGGAAGGAACCAAATTACTTTTTGAACGATTAACCAAAAAGCCATGAGACTGCAAGGTCTGAAGGGTGATCTGAACATCCTTGCTACCCAGGGCTTCTGAACTAGATAAGAATATCGTCTAAGTAAAACAAAATTCTAACAGGAAAGGATCTCATATGGCCCGTAAGGGATGCCATGATCTTCGTGAAAACTCTAGGAGCCAAAGAGAGACCAAAGGGAAGGGCTCTATACTGATAATGCCTACCCTGATAACAAAAACGAAGAAATTTTCTGTGGTCAGGAAAAATAGGCACATGGAGATAAGCTTCCGTCAAGTCGATGGAAGACAAAAAATCACCCTGATGGATGGAGAGGAGAATGGTTTGGAGGGATTCAATCTTGAACCGGCGATAGACTACATACCTGTTCAAGGACTTAAGATCCAATATGGCCCTCCAGCCTCCAGAAGCCTTAGGAACTAAAAATAAACGGGAATAAAACCCCTGGCGGATCTCCGCCTTTGAATAGCCCTAATGTCTAATAGGTGTTGTGTAGCCTCATCCAGCAGAACCCTCTTGGTTCTGACATGGGAAACCGGGCACTTGACAAACAAATTCGGGGGAACTGAAGAGAATTCAAGGGTTAAGCCAAATCTAATCGTGCGCCTAATCCAGGGGTCTGAAACTGAAACTTCCCACTGGTCAGCAAAGAATGCCAACTGACCTCCAATTATGGAGTCAGGGACTGGGTTGGGAGAACTAATGGGATCTGCGGAAAGGACGACCCCTATCTCCTCTAAAGGGCCTGCGGGAAGAGAAATGGGACCTCTGCCTGACCTGGAATTCCTGTTGTTGTCCACCTCTGGGCTGTGAGGAACGTTGAGGTCTGGAATGGAACGTAGAGTAGTCAGAACGAAAGGAGTGGGAGCGAAAGGAACTCTGCTGATGAAAATCAGACCTCCTCGGAAGGGAAGGCAGAACCTTGCGGTGATCTTTTGTCTCAATGAGAAGAGGATCCAACACTGAGCCGAAAAGCTTGTCCCCCGAGAAAGGAGCTGAAGCTAGCCTCCATTTTTTCTGGCATCCGCCTGCCACTGTCGAAGCCAAAGAAGCCAGCAAGAAGTCACAGAAGCTCCGACAGCCTTCGCAGAAAACCTGGCCGCGTTCATAGTTGCATCAGCAGAAAACTCAACTGCAGCGAGAATCTTATTAATGTTCTGGTGAGAACGGACATCAGAATCAGGGAGCCGTTCTTGCAGTAGCGTCCGCCATTTTGGAGCTCTAAAAACGTTCCCATTCCTTTGGGAGAATGAGGCCAAATGGGGAATAACCACTCTCTAGACACACACCCAGGGAATTATTGGTGATTCAGGTAACTCACTGCGCCAGGAAGGAAGCTGGAGTGAAGTTGGAATGCTGCCATTAGTCAGGATGGCCTTGTGGAAGCTCAGAAATAGCCGCTAGCCAAAGGGCGTTAAAACGCAGCAAAATTGGGCGCGGCTTTTCCGCCAAGGATTTGCAGCAAACAGGGCTCTAATAGAGGCTGGAGACAAGGAAACCTTCCCAAATGCCTCAAAAGAGCAAAATAATGCTGCCTGTAAGCGCGGCTGTGCTTATGCAAGTGCACGCTACTCCGGGGCTGCTCGCGGCCGCCCGAGCGCTTCTAGCACTCCCTAGCTGATTTTAAAAAGATCCTTGCCGCTCCGATGGAATTAGCCAGCAAATTAAAGAATCTAAGTCAAAAAGCTCTCCCCATGTGGAAATAAGTAGGAGAACTAAACAGACACGACTGTCCTGTACTAGACTGAGTCAAAAAAATGGATACAGGAAGAGGCAGGACTTCTTTTGACTGGCAGACTCAGTCCTATGGAAACTGGATGAGTCACCTCCCAAGCGTGACTGGTGTTTCCACTGTGACTGAGAACAAGTTGCCGCTCGACAGACCTCCTCGATGGAAACCTGCATTGCCCACGCTGCTGTTGTGGCCGTGCTCCTGGTGGAATGGGCCATCACATTCCAAGGCACTGGCAGGGATTGAAGCTCATATGCCTTGGCAATGCATGCCCAAATCCACTGTCCCACAGTCGATGGAGTGACCTTCTATCCCAGCGTTGAAGGCTGCAAAGAAATAAACAAAGACTCCGACCTCCTCAGGGAGGATGCCCATTTGATGTAAATGCGGAGGGCCCTTCTTACATTCAAGGTGTGCCATTTCTTCTCCAGGGCATGTTTTGGCCCTGGACAGAAGTTAGGCAGGATCAATTCCTGGGCCCTGTGGAATCAGGAATTCACCTTTGGAATGAAGGAGGGGTCCAACTGCAGGACCACTCTGTCAGTATGAAAGATACATAAGTCTTTCCTCACTGAAAGAGTTGCCAGTTCTGAAATTCATCTGGTTGATGTGATTGCCACCAGGAAGGCCACCTTACATGTGAGGAATCGCAGGCTAGCCGATCTCAGTGGCTCGAAGGGACCCCCAGTGAAGGCTTTCAGCATCTTTGTCAGGTCCCAAGTAGGGTACCTGTGGACCACAGGGACTGCAGGTTAGTGGCACCCCTGAGTAACCTTCTCACACTGGCATGTCATGTGAGAGACCGCATACTCCACCTGACAAGACTGGAGACAGTGCTGCCACCTGTCTCTGGATAGTATTAGGTATCAAACCCTTGTCCAAGCCTTCCTGGAGAAACTCAAGGATTTGAGCCACTGATCCCAAAGAAGGAAAGTGATTGAGAGTAGTTACAAATAAAACACATCCAACACACAGATACACTGAGTTGTGTTTACTTTCAGGAAAATAGTAAGGCACAGTCCAATAAACAGTTCAGGTCATACACATATAAAGCAGTAGATAGTCAAACAATAGACAAGGGATAATCCAATAACAAAGTCTTCTTACCAATCGTTGTAGTCATACACATTAAAAGTTCTTACAGTTGCAAACAGTAGCAAACACAGCAAAGAGCAGCAAAAAGCAGTAAAGATCAGTAAAGAGCATCAAAGAGAAGCAAACCATGTTTCTAGCTTCCTCTTAATGACATTGGCTACAGAGCTAACCAGGGCCGGATTTAGATGAAAAGAGGCCCTAGGCTATTCCACTTATGAGGCCCTTTCACCTATAGTGAAAGTGTAATTTTAATTTTGCTAACAATTTGAATGTAGGCCCCTCTTGATCTTGAGGCCCTAGGCTGAAGCCTAGTTAGCCTATAGGAAAATCCGGCCCTGGAGCTAACCAATCAGGACACAGTATGATGCAATACAGCCGTCTTAAAGTTATATTGATGGTTTATATATTGCCAACCCAACTAGTTAGATAATCATCATTTCCTAACAAGGTTTCGTGAAAATATTTTTATATCTTTTAAAAACAAACTTATAATCAAGGGAGGCTTAATTCTGTGAAAAGCATACTGGTACCCAAGTCTATAGTGAATGACATGGCAAAAGGCTCTTCCTTGAGCCAAAGTTTGTAAACACAATCTCAAATTCTTCAAAAGTTCTCTCTATATATACTGAGGCACACATTTAGCATAAAGAAGAGGCAGTGATATAAAAGGAGCATAAATAAAGAGAAAGCAAAGGGTATACTATAAGACCAACTTTAAGAGAATATTTTTCTAATTTGTATATTCTCTGTCTATCAGAATTTATATACATACATACACACACACACACACATACACACACAGGTAGTCCTTGAGTTATAACCATTCATTCAGCAAGTGTTCAAAGTTACAATGAAGGGAACTTAATTTATGACCAGTATGCAAAGTTGCAGCTGTCACAGCATTCTCACAGTCACATGATTTGGCTGCCTGTAAACTGCTCACAATCATGATGGTTACAGCATCCCATGGTTACATCATTGCCATTTGCAACCTTCCTTGCCAGCTTCCCAAATCAATGGAGAAGTCATTAGGGAGTTGCTCCCACCGCTTTTTCAACTGCCCACCTCTTTAGCACCTGCCTATGGCACCCAACCATCTACGCACCTGTGCATTCAACCATGCACCACAGTATCTGCGTGCAGCACCCAAACACCTGCAGCTCTTACCTGCAGCTTCTACCTACTAGTTTGCTTGCCTGGGACTCCTGCCTCTTCCCACATCAATGGCACATGAGATCTTGCTTAATGATCGATGCAATACAACATCCCTAAGCAATGTGATCACATGATATCATGCTTTACAGCCACATCACTTAGCAACAAAAATTCCAGTCCCAATTGCCATTGTAACCTAAGGGATGCATACTGCATTTAAATTTTGTTAGAAATTTGGTATCAACTATTTTGTTGTTGTTGCTATTAACTGGATTGCTTCTGGTCATTACTGAAACAATAGGAACTTACTTCAGAATGGCTGAGGAGGGAAAATGAAGTCTCCATCCAATAAGACTCAATTAACAGGACTGCAATCAAATGCCCAAGTTTCATGGCAAGGGTAGTGATAATTATAATTACTTTATTACTAAATGGTAACAGATAAATTGCTAGTCTAGAGATATAAGGCAAAGCAATTATCTTTTGCAAAAGGAATAGGGTTGATTCCTGCTATTTTAACCAAAACTAAAAAGAAAAAAAAAGATAGGCAAGTTTTATAATACAGAATTCGCGAAAAGATCTGAAATAAAAATATAAGTGTTGAAAACCACAGCTTGAATGCAATCGGTATTTACATGAAGTGGCAGGAACTTTTCTAATTCAAAAAAGAGCATTGTAACAAGTAAGTATTACAAACTGTACCCATAACTGGTGGTTTGCACACATATACTTTTTAATCAAACAACTTGTTCAGAGTTTACTCTGAAAGCACACGTACTTCATTGAGATTTATTTGTCAAGGGAATTATGATATACAAAACTCTCCTAGTCTGGAATACCTCACATGAGAAAATCAATTTAAGGCAGAGGTGGGCTGCTACCAGTTCGGACTGGTTCGGGCAAACCAGTAGTTGCGACCTGTGAGTGGGCCTGCCCCAGCGCTATCCCGTCCTATATCGCCGTGTTTTTGAAGCCGTGCGCATGCACGGAAGGCCACTCGCTCACATTTTCGGTGCTAGGTGAACCGGTTGTTACACTTGGCAGCAGCCCACCAATGATTTAAGGTAATAATTCTCAAATAAACTTTCTAGCCTTTTAGGGTTTTTTTAATTGTCATTAACTCACCAATCCATTTCACTGGGTTCATAGATCACTAAATTTTAATATGGTTTGTTGGTTTGTTTTTAGCTTACTGTAACGTGTGAACCAGATTCTCATGGCTTGTTTAATAAATTATGACTTTAAAATATCACATAAAATTACGGGTAAAGATAAGATCCCTTTCTAGATCGGGACTCCCTACGCACAGTTACACATGCCCTCGTTACCTCTCGTCTGGACTATTGCAACGCTCTCTACATGGGGCTCCCCTTGAGGTGCACTCAGAGGCTCCAACTGGCGCAGAGTGCGGGTGGTTATGGGAGCGACGTGGAGTTCCCATGTAACACCTCTCCTGCGCGAGCTGCACTGGCTCCCGGTGGTCTTCCGAGTGCACTTCAAGGTTCTGGTTATCACCTTTAAAGCGCTCCATGGCTTAGGACCTGGTTATTTACAGGACCGCCTGCTACCACCAATAGCCTCCCACCAGCCAGTACGCTCCCATAGAGAGGGGCTCCTCCAGATGCCGTCGGCCAAACAATGTCGGCTGTCGGCCCCTAGGGGGACAGCCTTCTCTGTGGGGGCACCTACGATCTGGAACGAGCTCCCCCCGGAGATACGGAGGATCCTGGATCTACGCACCTTCCGCCATGCGTTTAAGACTCTTCTATTTCATCAAGCTGGCCTGGCCTAAATCTTCCCCCTTTTAAATGTGGAAATTTTAAATTTGTTTTAATTATAGGGTCATGGGTAAGGTGTTTTAAATTGGGGAGCCATTTTGATTTAATTTTGTTTTAAACATATTTTAATGTTTATATTGTATGTTTTTAATCTTGGCTGTTCATCGCCCCGAAAATATGAAGAACATTGCAAAGCAGGCAAATACAGATATTGTGGAGATTTTAAGGGACATTAAGTTTGCAAACTTCACTTTCTAATCACTTTTGGAAGTAGCTCATTAACTATTTCTAAATTATTAGAGATTATAATTTACAAAAGAAAATGGCTAAGGTTTTAACATTTAAAAGAGAAAAACAAGTAACAAATTAAGAAAGTGACCTGGATAATTTTTTCCAATTATCTAATTCCAATTAGATTTACAAAAGAGGCTTGTTAAAGCCTTGAAGAACTCTGTGGGATGGGGCAAAGAAAGGAAGATAAATCAATCCCATCACAATATTTAAACAAGCTAAAGATTGTTAGAAATAATAGGAAGGAATGTAACTTTGGTTTATTTGATCAAAGCTAAAACAAGATATATTGTTACTTGTGACTCCCTTTTATGGACTTTCTGCAGACACCAGAACTGAAAAAATAATGTTTTATGGATTTTTTCATATATAAGAAATGGGAGATGGGAGATGGGATGAAGAGATAAATACCTTTAAGTTAAGAAACTGAAGAATTACTAGATGTGTTTATATTTGTTGTGATAGAGATTGGAGATTTATATATTTCTTTTCTCTTTATTATATTATTTTTCTTTTCTCTTTCTTTTCTTTTTTTCTTGCACTTTTTACCTTTTCTATTCTCTTTTCTTTCTTTAAGCTTAGTTTGCATTAGAATTTACTATTATAATCAAAATTCTTAATTAAAAAAACTATGTGTGTGAGAGAGAGATTGTGTGTGTACACAAGAAATAACACCAAATGGAGTAGAGATGTGGTAAGGTGGAAGAGAGATGAAGAAATGGAGGATGAAAGGGCTGCACTTCTCCAGAATCACAAGAAAAGGTAGAGATTGAAGACACAAGAAAAGATGAAGGTGATTCAACTCGAGAATATATGGTGAACATTGAGAGTGTTCTTCAATACAACCAAACCTACATCCAACAAGATCTCAATAGAGAAAGAATGAAGCAAAACCACAAATTGCACAATGTAATATTTCTGCTGATGTTGGTGTCATGGCCAAAGTCTATCCTCACTGTCATATGTCATATTCCTCCATATTTCTCTATTCAGAGAAACCACCAATTTATATTATATGATGGAAAAAGTCAGGATAGGAAATTTGCAACATCACTCCCCAATCTATACAGCAATGACGAATCAATTGCAATTGAGTTCAAGAAGAACGTCAGACAATACAACTTTTCCAAATAACATCCTTTGGTGTTAAAGAAGCCCTTCCGATGAACAGATCAAATCCTTTTGTAATTATGCAAGGGTAACCCCATCATTACATCAGACATTTAATACCAGATCTCAACCAGCAAGCCAATTTTATTAAAATTTACTTCATGGATCTTGAAGACAGCATAGAAGTGAGAATGGGTATAATCCATGATGGAATTCAATATTTATTTATTTATTTATTTATTGTCATATTTATGTGCCGCCCTTCTCCCGAGGGACTCAGGGAAGCGCACAGAATAAAGCAACCCAACAATAAATAGAATTAAAATGTTAAAATCCGATTTAAAACCCCCAAATCCCCCAAATTAAAATGCACGACAGATCAGGGAATTTGCTGAAAGAGCCATGTCTTTAGGTCGGCGCGGAGGTGCAGAGGTCGGGGGCCATCTGGAGCCCAGTGGGTAAACCATTCCAGAGGGTCGGTGCGACCACAGAGAAGGCCCTCATCCTGGGAGCCGCCAGCCGATACTGTCTGGCCGATGAGACCCGGAGGAAGGCAGTCCTATGTGAGCGCACTGGGCGGTGGGAGGCCGGTAGGAGGTAGTCCTGCAAGTACCCCGGGCACATGCCATGAAGATAGGTGAGCACCAGCACCTATGCACCAGCACCTCTATAATATGAGATAAGAGTTTAGGTAGGTAGGTAGGTAGGTAGGTAGGTAGGTAGGTAGGTAGGTAGGTAGGTAGGTAGGAAGGAAGGAAGGAAGGAAGGAAGGAAGGAAGGAAGGAAGGAAGGAAGGAAGGAAAGAAGGAAGGAAGGAAAGAAGGAAAGAAGGAAAGAAGGATTTCCAATGCTACCTGCCAGTTGCCAGCACACAATGTCAAAAGAGAAGCTGGCAGAAAGTTCAAAGCTGCTCCCTCTCACATTGCTTTTTTGCCCCTCCTCTGGTCACTCTATTTCTATTCTATTTCTCTGTTCAGATAAGGAAATATCTGCTGTTGTGTGTGTTTGTGTATGTGTGTGGACACATGAGTATAAATGATGAAATTATTAAAATCATGGCAAAACTATTATATATGAAAATATGGAAAACAGTATGTATCATTGACCTGATAGATGATAGATTGTGAATATGGAAAAGAAATGCTACAAAACATGTGCAAATACAAAGAGATTAATGAACTCAAGATTCTTTCTCAAATTTTTTGTTATGAGATTCCTGTATAATTATACTTAGGAATGCTAATTAATGAATTAATGAATTCCTAAGTATAATTATGCAGGAATCCCAACCTCATCTAAACACATCATCTGGAAAGGTGATCTCAAAAGAACTCTTGTTTAGGGACCACTGCTATTCAGTTCTTAACCCAATTTATGCGATATATCTACTCAAGTGCAGTCATAAGCACTGCAACAATGACAGTCAATTTCTCACCAAATTATCTACCATTTTTCCACCTGACAACTGATTCCACAACATTCTGATCGTGCAAGTAAGCCATAATCATTCCTGGGAAACAGAGAAATAAAACATGCTTGCTTAGATATCTTGTTAAGTCACAACAACAAATTCAATAAAATGAACAGCTTATGCCTTTCAAGTCAGCGCATTACTTATGGAGGACAAAGCAGACTAGAATGTGAAAGCAGATTGGGAACTGCAGACAATAAATATCATATTAAAATGTGATGGTGTAATATGGGGATACCAACTAAATCACTCACAAAACTGCTTGCTCTGTAACAGAGAAACATTATGTGACTAAATCAGCTTTCACCAATGACAATTCGGCCTGATGTAAGAGATTATGGGAGAAAGAATACCAACTGAAGCAACCAAGAGATAGAATACCAGTTTATCACTTGACAGCTTATTTCATAAATGGCAATAATAAATAAATATGCTTAGTCCAAGTAGAGAGACATCTGCCAAAGGCTCCATCTTACTTCACTCGCTAAAAATGAGGCTGAGAAATTCCTATGAAAACTTCCAAGATTCTGTATTTATCCTAATTCTGTATTTATCTGTATTTATTCAGATAAATCCTGAAATCTGTATAGTTCTTACTTCTTTGATCTTGCCCTGATGTTTGGGAGTTGGCAGCTGTAAATTATGGGATCTGTAAATCCCAAACATCTGGAGGATACCAGAAAAGCACAGAAAATGCTTTAAGTGCTTTTTGCGTAGCAGATAAATCCTCTTCTTTCAGAGTCACTGCCTTTACAAGATGTCCCGTTTATTTTCTCCATTTTTCTTCCATTCATTTTGAATACATTGAAGCAGACACATATACCCTTGCCAGAGAGGAAGAATGACTCTATAGCACTTGAAAATGCAACTACTCGAAAAAAAATCAGAAAAGTAGCAGAAAAAGAAACAGAATCATTTGAGCAAAGAATATAATTTTAAAAAAGGGGTTTCCGTGTGTATCATGTGAATTTTGAGTAAATGAGATATCTAACTAACTAATGGGATAAAATGCTTGTTAGACTGCCCTAGGCTAAGGAAGGCTGAACCTTTGGCACTGCATGGAAGAAAAGCATGTTTGTATATTCTGTATTCAAAAGATGAACAAGACTCATTTCAAACAAGTTTGATTATATAAAATCCATTTGTTGAGATAGGTTTTCTCAGTGGGCTTTGTTCTTTTTTTTATAGAGATTAGACATTCACTTACAGACAATAAAAAAAACCAGTCCTTAATTTACCTACTGTTATCATTAAGACATGAAAGACGTTTTGTGGTGTGTGTGTGTGTGTGTGTGTGTGTGTGTGTGTGTGTGTGTACATATACAGGCAGCCCTTGAGTTACAACCACAATTGAGCCCAAAATTTATGCTGCTAAATGAAACATTTGTTAAATGAATTTGCCCCATTTTACAACTTTTCTTGCCACAGTTGTTAAGTGAATCACTGCATTTGTTAAGTTAGTATCGATAATACCAGGGGTGAAATGCTCCCGGTTCAGACCAGATCACTCGATCCGGTAGCGATGGAGGCGGGTGGTTTGGAGAACCGGTAATAAAAATCCCTGGGCACCCCCATGCCCAGCTGAGCCGCACAATCATCAGAGGCTTTTTTTTTTAATTTTTAAAAGCATTTTTTCTACAACCTCTTCAGCCAAAAAAATGCTTTTAAAAGTAAAAAAAAAAGCCTCTGATGATCGCCCGGCTCAGCTGGGATCGTCAAATGCTTTTAAAAGCCTCTGATGATCCCAACTGAGTTGCCTGATCAGCAGAGGCATTTAAAAGAAAAAAAGCTTCTGCCGATCGGGCAACTCAGCTGGGATCGTCAGAGCCTTTTGAATGCATTTTTTTACAACCTCTTCACCGAAGAGGTTGTAGAAAAAATGGTTTTAAAAGTTAAAAAAATAAAAAATTGGCCACGCCCACCCAGTCCCATTACCCCCCACACACACCAAACCACGCCCACAGAACCGGTAGTAACACGGTTGTTAAGTGAATCTGGATTCCCCGTTGACTTAGCCTGTCAGAAGGTCTCAAAAGGGGATTGTGTGACCCCAGGATACTGCAACAATCATAACTATGAACTAATTGCCAGGCATATGAATTTTGAGTAGGTGACTATGGGCATGCTGCAGTAGTCGTAAGTATGAAAAATGGCCAAAAAATGGTCACTTTTTTCAGTACCGTTGTAACTTTGAACAGTCACTAAATGAACTGTTGTAAGTCGAGGACTACCTGTATAGATATAGACATCTTTTATATGACCACAAGATTCAGCAATTCTTGGTGACTTCCTGCAAGTAACTTTGGAGGGGGACGGGACAATTCATTAATGAAAAGAGATTAAAATGTCCATTTAATTTGAATACAGGAGTTACAATGCAGTCCCAGCTGAGAGTCCAAAAAGGATGACATCTGGCTATACAGTCAAAAGACTAAAAGGAACCCAACGCCAAAACCAATATAATCATCTACAGCCAGACGTCTCAAAAGTCTGGCATAAAGTTCCAAACAGATTTAGAAAAATATTTCTGTTTTATTAGCAAAGAGGCTTGCAGAAAGAAGCCAAAGGAAAAGAGATGCACGAGTGCTCAAGTGAATCCTGGGATTGGCAAGAGAAAATAAATATTTTTTTAGAAATCCCAATAAAAAGTCAATTCCCTATGGGGATAAAAAAAAAAAAAGCAAGAAGTGTGCATATGTACATAAGGGAGCACACCTACACACAGCACAGCTTGCATTTTAAATGCTGATGGTGAATAACTGTGATGTCTCTTTTCTGGTTGCAGAAAGAAAGTAATGTTCATTTGGGAGGGGGGTGGACAGCAAAATAAAAAGATTTAAATACCACTCCTTCTGGTACAGGAGAGCTAAGCTACACCGCTACAGCCTCATGGAACTTTCCAGAGCTTTGCCTGCAAGGGCCAGAATCCCTTCAAAAGCTTAGTTTCGATATTAGGACAAAAGAGGAAAATAATAAAACGGGAGTATAACTGATCTTTCACCAAATTAAATTTTAATTTAGACTTTGCTCCACAAAGCAATTAGCGTCTCTCTGTACTAGTCTACCCATCTTTGACTGAGAAAGATCATGGTTTAGCAAATCAGATCAGTATGTCTGAGTAGCAAAAATCAGCTAGACATTCATAAAACTACTGTTACCTAAATAGGACCTATTTATATTGCTGGCAGAGGAATACCATGTAAAAATTAGCCATTTAGCAGTTTTTCTCCTTTTTTGAAACTTTGTTTGGATTTAGCATTTTACCAGCAACAGTAAAGATAGGAGAACCATAAATAGGACTGCACACACACACAGTCAGTGTTGACTACCTGGATAAATTCCTGCAAGTTTTTTGGCAAAATTCCTCAGAAATAATTTGCTCTTGCCTGCTTCCCAGGACTAAGAAAGATCAACTCACTCAAGGTCATCAAGCTGACTTTATGGCTCAGCCAGGACTAAAACTCACGGTCTTCTAGTTTCTAGCCTGGTGCGTCTAACCACTACATCAAAATGGCTCTATAAAATAGGATTACCGATTTCATTTCCAAATTCCAACTATTGCTAGGGCCCTCCTAAAATGTCATGCTAGACTTCAACTGATCTACTTAGAAACATCCAAGTATGTCTAAAAATCTGATAGGACGATAGAAAGCATAGGATTCTATTATTCAGATAAATTCTATTTCATGATAATTGTATTATTTCATGGTACGCCCTTTTGGGAAATGGGGCATACCTTTGCTTTCTGTTTCAGGAGCCAAAATTAAGGAGATGATCAAATCCAAACTATTCATGGAGTGAAATGATTCCTTCTGTAGTTGGCTGAAGCCACTATTGGCCACATGTGATGCTCTTTCTTGGCCTTCTTCAACTATCATTGCCTGGTTTGTCACAGATGTGAAACTTCCATTTATAAACAGCAAGAGTTGCCGTAGAAGAAAAATAACATGACAGCATGCATAGGGTAGCTTCTGCAGCCATTGGGCAGAGGCCCAGCTCATTTCATTGTTCAGCTTCTATCACCCAACCATGGCAGGGAGATGGCACGGCTGTTTAATAGTCCTCAAAAAGGACTATCATGTAAGGAGGCATGCCTTTCTAGTGGGCAGACAAGAGGCATGCAGCTTCCCCTCCCCATCTATTTAGAGGGGAGGGCAAAGGAGTTGATGTTTGAGTGCAAACTAAGGGACAGGATATGCAATACACACACCTGCCAGCAATGAAAAGCTTGCTGAACATAAAGGGAAATGGTGATTGGCTGTTGCTTCTCTGCAAAACCTACGAAGTGATATCTTAAAATATTGGAGCCTTTTGCAGCCAAATTTAATGCAGGAGACTGAAGCATCTCCACAAAATAACCGTGTTGGCTTCATCCAAAAAAAAAATGTACTGAATCTGAGAAAAAGGGAAATGGAAGCAAAAATGATGCAGCAAATCCTTCTCTACTAAAGCAAAATGTAAGGTACCTCAATATTTCTGATTATTCATTAAAACTGCCACCACCAAAACTCTCTTCACAAAAACATGTCAAGCAGCTTATTATGGTAAGTTTTCTTTTCTTGCTGATAACTGCCATCTGTCAGACCTGAAATGAATGGCTGCCCTCTTTCTCTATTTGCAAATGCAGCCCGTTCTCACACAAACACAGATGTTGTATCGACAGATCATACAATTGCATACTAATTGATCCATGGAATAATTGTTCAGTGTCTGACCATTTATTTTATGTGGAAAGATTATGAAGTTTGTGCAACTGAATACAGAATTCTGTTTTCCACATAATTTTGACATACTGAACTAATCTGGGAATTATCCAAAACTTCTTGTGGTCAAGCATTTGCATGGTGGATTGAATATTTTCATAGTAATTTGTTTCACAATTAATATGAAATGCAGCAGTCTATTATGGTCCAATGGGCAACATTCCTGGCCATTCTAACATTGATGAAATACAAATCCCAACAAATTTCTGTCATTGATTGTTCAACTGAAGAGCAACATGTGGAGGCCCACAAATTTACCATCACTGACTAAGTATGTTTTACTGTGAACAGTGGCTTACTTCATTTAACATGAAATGTATTTAACTTAAAATAATTCATTGTAGTTACTCCTGATGCATTCCATTGCTTTCAATTAAGTAACAATGTGGATTAATCAGAATTAGTCTATATATTAGGAAAGAATTTTTAGCAGAGGATGCACATAGAGGGAACAGTGTATAATTTTTACACTGACATGACATGAAGAGAACAGGACACTTACCTCTTGCCTTCAAACTGCACACTACCTTCATTTTTAATGGCTTAATGCAATGCTTAAGAGCTTAATTGTCTGAATTGAATACATATATAATCATTCTGAAGATAACACCTTGGATTGAAACAGTATAACTGAAAGATTCTTGGTTGAGGAAGACTGTTAAAACTAAGTCTAAAGCATCATGAAACTGGAATAGGGTGAGAGAAAGATAATTGTGTGTATTTGTATTATCAACTGTGTGAAGTTTAAGTTTGATCCAACCAAGGCTTCCTGAAAAAGGAACCAAGCAGGATTTTACCAGATATTTGGTAGTTTGGAATTTTGTAGACTTCATGTCCTCCATTCAAGCTTGGACAACAAAAAAGAATATAAGCACTTGACAAAAGAATAAAAGCAGTTCGGAAGTAAACAGCTACAGTATCAGAATTGAATCATGTAGCATTCTCCTCATCCCAAACTGAAGTTGATTTCTAAAATGCATCTTAAGAGTCCATGATAATTATTCTCTTTTTGAGGTGAGCTCATCTTTCTGGAATCTGCTACTCTATTTTCAATGAAGGTCAACCATTGGTTTCTAGCTAATGGAAATCAAGTAAAACATAAGAACTGTACCAAATCTAGTAGATCTTATTAGATGCAATCTTGTTTTAACCTTTATGAAAGACCATAATCTTCTTCAACTTGGTGTCCTCCTATATCCCTACAATAATTCTTACACATTAGAAGGTGTAAGTGTTCACCAACACTTGGGAAGGCAACTATACAGTAAAGTGAATGATGCATTTAGGGAAAGTTGCACAATTATTTTGGATTCTAAAGCAAACAATAACTTAACACTGCGAAATATTTTGGCCACTCAACATAGCCTGGAAAAGCAGTAAGCCTTGATATTAGGCAATAGTTTTGTTTGTGCTTAGGAATTCTTCCTAGCTCTGATAAATGAGTTCACATCTGTAGTCGTCTTTTAAAAAAGCAGAATTCATTCCCTGTGTACAAAAATCCATACTTATTAGCGGCAGCAAAAGGACCAAACTGATGTGGCTGCTGCTGATTTATGACAGATCTGCTGCCACAGAAATATTTCATCGTATCCCAGCACAGGCAACGATTTGAAGTCAGGTAATTAGAACTCCAAAGACAGGAAGAAATGAGAAGCAAATGAAAACTAGAGCAACCAAGAAAACTGAAGTCAGTTTTACAGAGGAGGAATAATTCATCTGAACAGTTGGGAGTCAAAACTGCAGTCTATGGATGTTTTAGTATTTTGTGTTATTTAATCCTGCAGCGATCATGAATTCTGGTTTTTTTTTTTCCTTTAGTGGAAAATGTTTCTATCTCTACATGATGGCTTAAAGCAATGCACTGTTTTCTCTACAGATGTATTAGCAATGGGGAGGAAATCAATTGCTTAATATCTTAAATCCAAAATCCATTTTCTACAGATAGGGGAGGAAGTTGGGGATTTTTGGTTCGCTTTACTTTCTGTGGTTACTGTTATCATTACATTGCTTTTTATGAAGATAGTCCTAAATGCCATGTTTTTTGTAAGAGCTACTTCACTATGGTGTACGAATTATGACACTGCAACTAAAACATAATTAAATGCAGGCAGAATTATAAAACGTGATGAGCATGTCTGCAAACGAAGCAATTTCTCTCTAGGTGACAAGAATCCAGAGTATGTACCACGCAATATTCCAAAAAGTTGCATCAGAGTTGAACCAGCCTTTTACTCTTTAAAGCAGCCACATCTTTTCCTGGATTTCAAAGCAACTGCAGAGAGCAGCTTACTGAGGAAAAACATGGCTGCTTTCATGAATTCATAATCCCAGCCTTTCCAAAATGCTTCCAAAAGTATTTCTGAATCACTGCACAACTTCACTTATTCTCTTTGCAGGATACCATATTGGCAAAAAATAGACAGGTCAGGGGCCATGGAAATTCTTTCTCTCTCCAACTTTTCCACTTTTTGCCCATGTGCAGAGCCTGCATGGAAGACTCTTTTGGCAATTAACATGTAAGAGATGTGGAGACACTTCAAGGCAATGCAGAGCATCATGCTGCATCAGGAGTGGGTTGTACTTATCTTTATCTGGTTATCTGGTTCGCAACGGGGCCGCGCTCGCTCACTTCTGTGCATGCACAGAAGCTCCCTGATGATGTCGGGGTCAGTGGGCGGAACCTCCCACCGGTTTTACTACCGGTTCTTGCAAATGGGTCCGAACCGGGGACAACCCACCACTGTGCTGCATCCACAATGAATCTAAATTGCTTGGCCCAGTTCTATTAGCTTTCTTTTGTTAAAGACAAACACTGAAAAAAATCCATGCATAGTGTGTGTATATATCACACACACATACACACACAAACACAAAATAACTTGGTGCCAAATGGACCAGTCCTTTATTTCATAGCCTATGGACAAAGACTTGCTCCAGTCTCATTCACAGAACTTTATAAGAGATCCGGATAGTGGATAAAATTCATACAACACAATAGTCCACTTACAAACCAGCCAACTACATTTTAACTTAGTGTAAAGTTTACGTGTACCTTATAAACTCAGCTCATCTTATTTGTTGCGATGTACACCATAAAATTAAGTAAATCATGAATCAATTTTCCATGGATTAGTACCTATGTCATGAGAACACAACCATGTGCTGACAGTTTTGCTCTGCTCAACAGCTCAACAATAGCTCAACAAACAGCAAATGAATAGGAAATAAAGAGTATATCGTTCTCTATATCTCCCATTCCTAAATAATGTCCTTAGAAATACATATGCAAGTGCAAGATCATAAGCTTGAAGGGTGATGTTGAGCATACATATTCAAAAGCCATACTGAGAACAATGGTACAAAATCCCCACCCAGTTAACTATGTTCAGGATTGTGACCCTAACTTATTATGACCAGATCCTAAGAAACCCACTTTGATCACTTTGCTTCCTGGTGAACACCTTTCATCTCTGGCAGTGGCCTCTCAAATAGCAAATATTTTACCACAACCGTATCAAGTCAGCTCCCTGATCAGTTTTTAAAGCAATTTAGCCCAGATCTAACATCGTTATATCGTTGTATTTCTTTATGTCAGAAATCAGAGTCCTCAAAGATCAATGTTATTAAACCATCTGTCAGAAAACAAATTCAAACTATATAGATCACATTTGGAAAACTCAAATAATCTGAATGATTCAAAATCTATACAACAAGTAATTCTAAATTTGGCTAGAGAAAAGTGATCAATTGCACTCCTATCCATCCTTAGATGGCAGCAAATCCTAGTGAAGCCTTTCGTCTGAGTAGACATTAAGATTTACACTACAAAACTCGGTTGTGTAACACCCATTCATTCTGCTCCTTCCCTTAAGAAACTATTGCTGATATCTGTATCTCTGACAACTAAACTGATGACTCCAGGTGTTATCTACTGCATTGATCCAAATTTACTAAAAGCAATAGTATAGGCCAATTTATAACAATGATTACAAACCTACATTTTGAAAACTACAACCACCACAGGTTAGGATGATATATTGAAAAATTTAAACCCAGTTTCAGATAAACTGACACTTATACTATTACACAACTCCTATGAGATTCAAACCATTCTATGTAAACCAGATTCAGGGTAAAGGATCTAGGTGACTATCGCAAATCACAAAGATTTGCAAGGAATGTGTTTCAAATCCTTCTATTCCTAATTTCATCCAAATGCAATTGCAAACAAAAAGTAAAGACAGTTGGGGATAGAAAAGATGCATTGAGAGAGACAGCAATAGCACTTAGATTTTTTGGGGGGTCACCACCACGTAAAAAAGATGTTGAGACTCTAGAAAGAGTGCAGAGCGCAACAACAAAGATGATTAGGGGACTGGAGGCTAAAACATATAAAGAATGGTTTCTGGAATTGGGTATGTCTAGTCTGATGAAATTGAAGACTAGGGGTAACATGATAGCAGTGTTCCAATATTTCTTTGCCACAAAGAAGAGGGAGTCGACCTATTTTCCAAAGCACCTGAATCAAAAGCAGGGAAGCCCTAGCAACAAGGGCGGAGCTTAACAGCTTTGACAGACTCAGTCCTTCAACTGAACAAACGAGGACAACCCATTCCTGGATGCAGTCTCCACCTAGAGGGAGAAGCAACCTAGAACTAAGGAGAAATTTCCTGACAGAACAATTAATCAGTGGAATGAATGACTTGCCTCCAGAAGTAGTGGATGCTCTAATACTGGAAGTTTTTAAGAAGAGAGTGGACAACAATTTGTCTGAAATGGTATAGGGTTTCCTGCCTGAGCAAGGCGTTGGACTATAAGATCTCCAAGGTCCCTTCCGACTCTGTTATTCTGTTACTTATACACCGCTTCATATATAGTGCACCATCTGTAAGCTGTTTAGAGTCAGCATATTACCCCCAACAACCTGTGTCCTCATTTTACTGACCTTGGAAAGATGTAAGGTCTGGACTGAGTCAACCTTGAGCTGGACTAATTCCTTTTTTTTGTTCTAAGCAAGTCTTTACTCATGCCTCTTTGAAGGCCAAAGACATGCTTCAAAAGGCTTTTTGAACTGCATTGTATACAGGCAGTCCAAACTTACAACTGGTCAGTTAACAACCTTTCAGAGTTACAATGGACCTGAAAAGAGGAACTTACAACCCGGGTTCAAAGTTCCAACAGTTGGGCCCCCTCCACAGTCATGTGACTTGAGATTTGGGATCTTGGCAACACTGCCTCACTTAGTCATTTGTGGTATCTCACAGTCACAGGACCACAACTTAATACAGTTTTGCTGTTATTGGTTTGCTTAACAATAGCACACACAAAGAAGTTGCAAAGCTTGTTCAGTCACGTGACCAACCCATTTTATGATTGTCAGAACATATAACCGTCATGGGAAGACTCCATGCTGGTCATATGTTGTGGCAAGCCATCTGAACAGAACGTCAAGCAAATAAGACCAGGATATTATGAAGCAAATAAGAGCCGTGGTGGCCCAGTGGTTAGAATGCAGTACTGCAGGCTACTTCTGCTGACTGCTGGCCATCTGCAATTTGGCAGTTCGAATCTCACCAGGCTCAAAGTTGACTCCGCCTCCCATCCTTCCGAGGTGGGTATGAGGACCCAGATTGTTGGGGGCAATAGGCTGACTTTGTAAACTGCTTAGAGAGGGTTGTAAAGCACTGTGAAATGGTATATAAGCCTAAGTGCTATTGCTATCTACATTTAAATAAAAAACCCTTATTACTTTATAAATAAACATAAATAAAAATATGATTTATATTCTTAAATGAACAAACCTTTTTTTCTTGTTTATCTTTGATAGCAATTACTTTCTCTTCTGGCATGATACATGAGTGAGCTTCTTTCACTAACAAAGTATAAGGTAAAAATAAACATTCTCCTGAATTCAGCTTGAGTCTTTCTGACTATATAAAGACTTCCATGCAGATTTCTGGGCAGGATTCCAGAATTAGCTAGCCACTTTCCACTTCTGCGATTTTTTTTTTTCCAACTTTCCAGAGTAGCTAACACATCTTGGTTTTACAGTTGGTTTCCCTTCCAACTACTAATCATCCAAGGTCAGCAAGATCCTACCACCTGCCACGGGTACAGTATTTGTCTCCAAATGTTCTCAATCTTGAATGAGAAGTTTCTGTGCTTGCCTGAGGTATACATACAAAACTGCTCATTAAAAAAATTATGACAGGTGGGAAATATTAATTAGCACCTATCTCCACAAATTGTCCTTCCATCCAAGACTAATTTGGAATCTGAAAAATCTTCAAATTACATTTTGGCTTTCTTCAAAATCCTCACTTTATTCGTGAATTGGCAGCATAGCAGCATGGGTCAGGCATCAAACTTGAGCAACCTAGATTCTATAAGGCATACTGCAGTAAAAATTGCCGTACTACTCTTGAGTCATTCCAACCTATTCATGTTACAATGTGAGGGTCTTTAGTTACAGATATTCTCCCTACAAACAAAAAAACCCAATTTCAATTCATGTCTTTGTATTTTTATACATGAAAACCCAGCTGAACAATTTGGTCGCTTTGTTTAGATTTCTACCAAACCAGAATTGTTTACAACCCCTTAACTCATACATTTTAAGTGAGAAACACACATATAACGCATTTTTACAATACCCTTTTTCTTTAAGTTCTTACCAGCCCATTCCTGCAGAACAGCAACTCGGTGACAGAAGGCCTCAACTTTGAACATAATACTCTTATTCACTAAACCGGAGTTATATATTCTTTTGCATTATTATCAATGCAGCATGAGCAGTATAATTTAATTTCTGTCCTAAAACTTCCTCTTTAAGAAAAGGAAGGGGGGAAAGGGAGAAAGAAGATTCATATACAAAACTACAATTAATATTCCCTTGAATAGGTCACAATCTTGGCTTAATAGAAAATGCAAGCAGGCTGCCCTTTGCTGGCAAATAACTTCTCAGAATCTTAACAGCTTAAGACAGGCTTTTTAAGTAAGGGAGATTATGGAATCATTATCGGTTTGAAGTCTCCTTTTTGGAAATCTCTTTAAAAATACCCACACCCACAAAGGTATATTTTACAAGGACAAACATCCCAGTGCGGTGAAGGATAACATGGACTTCTCCCACCCCAATTCAACAGACCTCTCCCTACTCTCACCACCATTACTCTTCCAACCCAGACAGTACACATCAATTTTAAGCATAAGTAATCTATTTCACACAATGGCCCCAGCATTATCACTCACATCATCAGCCATGTCCAGCAAGTGCTCATGACAGTCTGCTGGCAATAGCATGAGCCATGCAAATGTTAAAGGCTCTCTGGAAGAAGCATGAACTTTGTGCAACAAAGTACGGTTCCTTCGGTATCCAGGGAAGGAAATGATTATCTTGGCCAAAGCGGACTATTTTTAGTCCATGCACAAACCAGCAGGTATTGGCTGAGTGTATAAAGTGAATCATGTAGAAATTCTGTACCGCAGCTGGCTTTATTTTTTCTTGTTCAATATATTTTGTGTTTCAGGGGTTTTTTTCACAGCAGCTTCTCATTCATTCACAGGACAATATTGAATGAGAGGTTTCTGTGCCTGCTACACCTTGAATGAGGGAAATGAGCCTGACAAGGAAGGGGTTATAGTCCATCTGCAGAGCTAATGATGAGCAATCCAGAAATCCGGGTGTCCTCAACTCAAGACAAGACATTTTACCGACTGAGCTTGGCTATTTCACTTAAAAATATTTCTGGTATATTTCTGCAGTGCCAGTCATTCATCCAAAGAGGTATTAACCGAAAATTTCTTGCCTTCTTTTGAAAAAAGTTATGAATGTATTAACAAACCTTAGCTCAGAATAAAAAAAAAATAATGCACTGACAGGGAAGTTTGGGAAAATATACATTGTGGAAAAAATATCTGCCGGATGCAGAAATGCCAGTATAAAATCAATAAATCAAACAGCAAGTTTTGAAAGTCAAAAGAGATTTTGTTTTAACTCACTTTGAATTTCAACTTTCCTATTAGAAAAATTGTAACAATAACAAATATTGGTGGCTGAATCAATCTCAAAATGCGGTACTCTGCAGCTGTATTCCAAAGAGCATTAGAGCAACAGGGACATTTGCAAAATACATGAGATCTTGTCCATTTCCAAATGGATCTTATCAGTGCTGATCTTAAAGGCCCCCATTGATACATAGACCATTTTATGTTATAATCACTGCATTTTTATGCCTTTGCGATAAAACTTATGTAACATATTCCTTTAATGTGGAACAGCATGTACCTTATTGTGTCAATCTAAGCACTTTTCTCTTTGTCCAGAGAAAACATTGCCCCCTAAGGACTTTTTTAAACTGTAGAGGTAAAGATTTTGACTAAGACAGTTACAGTATTATGCTTTATTGTCCTCAATTATCTTTTTCCAATCTACATTCAACTGGCTTCCAACTAGCACAGGCTTTCAGATAATTGGCAATCAATTCCTATAAATGCCTATCCTGGCTTAAGAGAGCAGGTATTTTATTAAGGAGTACCAACATCTCGTAAAATGACAAGACCAGTCAACATGACACCTCCGTCTTAGGAATCAGCTTCTTAGAAGCATCCCTACTGTTTTTGTGATGTTACAGGATTGCATTACACCAACCACTTGTGCTGTTTCTTTGTTCAAGAAAAGCAAATGGATCTACATTGATTATTTGGCTAGATAAAAAGGCGGGGGGGGGATCAGGTCTGGAAAATAACAGTCTGCTTAAACAAAGCAGAGAGGGTAGCATTTTGTGCACCATTCCCATGTTCTTTTAGACGTTGAACATAGTGGCACAGAGGCGAGAACATTTTTCCAAATTAGAAACCCCCGGGAAAGCATTCCTCCAGCCTGCCTTGAGAACCCAGGATGCACAGTCTATCAACCCAATGCTTTCCACCCCTGCCTTTCTTTTCAGGGATGCTGAATGAAGAATTACATAACCTGGGATTACTTTAGGTGCCTGCAGATCAAATGCACTGCCATCATCCCACCAAGAAAGAGCCCAGCTCTTGGGTATCCTTTTCCTTCTGCTTACTTTGTTATTGCTGAAGAAGGAGGGGAGGTGGGGGGGGTGGGGAGAGAAACATGCCAAAAGCCTGAAAAGGAAGGAAGGGGGGGAATGAGGGAAGGAAGGGGGCAAGGAGGGAAGGAGGGAAAGAGGGCAATGAAGGAAGGAGAGAAAGGAGGGAAGGAAGAGAAGAAGGTTGGAAGGAAGGAAGGAAGGAAGGAAGGAAGGAAGGAAGGAAGGAAGGAAGGAAGGAAGGAAGGAGAGGGAGGGAAGGAAGGAAGGAAGGAAGGAAGGAAGGAAGGAAGGAAGGAGAGGGAGGGAAGGAAGGAAGGAAGGAAGGAGAGGGAGGGAGGGAGGGAGGGAAGGAAGGAAGGAAGGAAGGAAGGAAAAGAAGGATGGATGGAAGGAAGGAAGGAAGGAAGGAAGGAAGGAAGGAAAAGAGACTTACCGCCTCAGAGTCTTCAAATCCATGCAGGTACAAATTGTCATACATGGAGGTCTGATAATCCAAAGAGCCCCTTTTTCAAGGCAAAAAAAAAAAAAAAAAAAAAGTAAACACCAGGGCCACAGACGCCGCTGGGATTGCCAAAGCGGGGAAAGGCCCAGCCAGTCCGACTCAGCTCAGGCTGCCTTGTTCAGTTGTTGGGCTGCGCGGCTTCCCCCCACCCACCCCCCGGGCCGCGCCGCTGTTTCATTCACATCCTCGAAGGAGAGGAGGTCATCCCGAGAGGCAGCCCAGCGCTGGCATTTTATCTGCCCCCCTCTCTCTCTCGGAGTCCGAAGAGCAAAGCAAAAGCGTTGCCTCCGACCGAAGGCTGATGACACGGAGGCAGGAGAGGAAAGCCTGATTGGCTCGGTGGCTGCGCCTCGTCAACTTGCAGACGTTGTGCTCCGTGCAAGGGGATGATAAAACATGAGGACGGGCTCTTCCGAACAGGCATCATCTCTTTCTTTCTCCCCTTCCCTCCCTCCGTCTTTCCTTCCTCCCTCCCTCCCTCCTCCTCCCCCCCTCCCGTGATTTCTTTTGCCCACGGGGGCTCAGAATGGTAACAACAAGGCATCGTCGTTGATAAGGAACTTAGGCTGACAGGAGATAACTGGGCGGCTTTAATGAAGTAAACTGGGCTGACTTTTTATTTATTTATTTTTTTTTGGTCCCAGGAGGGAGAGATTTAATGACCACTATCATAGTTGGGGCTGGGAAAGGGTTCATTTCTGTGCTGGATTTGCTATCCGCTTCTTTTGAATCATTTAAACAATATTTTTTTTAAAAAAAACTTTCCCACAGGATGCAAAGTATATTTCTGCCAAAACTAACAGAACAACAGAAGAGCGCAAGGAAGCCAACCTTCAATTATAAGATGCTCCGCCGCCATTGTCCCAGTTGCAGTGGTGGGATTCAGCCAGTTCACACCACTTCGGGGGGAGAACCGGTTGTTAAACTTTCTGAGCAGTTTGGCAAACTGGTTGTTGGAAGAAATCATTAGGGCAGAGAACCGGTTGTTAAATTACTTGAATTATTTGAATCCCACCACTGCCCAGTTGGAATAGTATGCTTAAGTTTAGCAATCTTAACTTTAATTGCCAGGATATAAACATGCAATCATTTGCACAAGCAGAAAAACAGAGGTGCACAGTGATGGGTAGGGAGGTTAGGCTAGTAAGACCCGAGTTCAAGTCCACTTTTAGCCATGGAAACTCACTGGGTGGTTTTGGACCAGTCGCCCAATTTATTTCAAAGTTTTTGATGGGAGGATTAAACAAAGGGAGATTCCCTGAGAAGGTGCCTTCTGCTTTTTGAAGGGAACAGACAGAATACAAATCTAAATAAATACATAACAGTAAACTAGTGGCATTTATGGACTCTCCTAATCAGAAAACAGCAATTCTATTGCCTTTCCTGATGGAAAGAAAAGTTAAAAAAGTAAGGCATCATCTTCTGAACTCCTATAGAATTCTGCCAATAAGACAGGCGAGACTACCCTAAAATTACTAGCTAGAAGCAGCCTAGGAATCAGCATGTATTGCTTATAATGATAAAGAACTGCGGTGAAGTAATACCAAAAAAAAAAAAACCTCAGGATTTATAAAGTAACCTCAGCTGGAGGTTGCCTCAGTGGATATATATTTTCTCAGGGTGCCGCATAATCCAACAAACATGCTCACTTGGATAAAAGTTTGACTGCTTAAAGTGGAGGCATGATTTTCACATTTTATTAATGGGAGACCTCTAAATATAGAAGCTGAAAAGATCTAGAAATGAATTGTGGCACAGCGTTTGCTCACTTGTTGGAAAAATAGCTGCAGTTGATAAATTCATTTGTGAGCATGCTAGAAAGACAGGGTACATTCTATCTCGCCCTTTCAGTGTTATCTAATCTTATTTTAACAATTAAAGGGCCCTGGTAAGGGTGTGCCCTTGTTCTGGTGCTGTTTTTAATTTGCATTTCAACAAGAAAGGACCCTGTCATGAGTTGCATTTAAACAAGCTAGAACACTGCCATCCTCCTGCATTATCAGAGGTTAAGATGCCCATTTCTCCTTATAAGGATTATGCAGTATTGTATTCAGTAAATAAAGCAAGCAGAACTGAGGCATACCTTTGAAATAACGCCTTTGTTAATAAGAACTAACAAACATAAATTACAATAAAACAAAGATTTCAATTTTTTTTCAAAAAAAATGTCACATAAAACAGATGAGTCTTGGATGAAGATCCATTACAAAAAGTGGGGACATTTAAATATGTTGATATCACATTTCAAGTTTCTTTATCTTGATTAGGTTACAAGCTTTCCCCCCCCCCTCTTTACAGAATATAGTGTGTAGTGTCATCACTATTTTTAATTTTAATTCCTCTCCCCCTCCCCAGCACCCCAACAGAACAAACTGTTGTAATCTTACTGCATTCAGATCTCTCGTTTTAAAAAAAGCCTGACACAACTTCTCTTTGGGGAATGATACATAAAATCTATTGATTTTGTCAATTTGGCTTGTAAAAAATCTGTTGCACCCAAATTTGTTGTCAGCAACATTTACACCTAAAACTGATTTTAAGGGAATGTCTGACTTTTGAAATTATCAACTAAAGGATTTTTTAGTTTTGGGTGTTGGCCTGTAAACGATCTGTTGCACCCAAATTTGTGTTATCAGCAACATTTACATTTAAAATTGATCTTAAGGCAATGGCTGCCTTTTAAATTTATCAACTAAGGGGGGTTTTTTAGTTTTGGAGGATAGTTCTGCAGTAAAACTAATGTAGTTATACTGTTGCTTCTGCACTATTCTTAAAAGTTACATCCAATTTTGCATGCATTAAAATACATACCGTAAATGTATTTGTCATAATACTGCTATTATTTCTAAATTTGCATTAAACATTCTGAATTTTTATCCTTGCAATTATTTGAATTAAGCATTTGGTGGTGGAAGCAGATTTTAGGAGCTGTGCATTATTAAGAAACTTAAAAACTTATTAAATGTGGGGAAAACTTTAGCCCAGACGTTCCTTCCCCAGTATTCTATGTTACTCAGCATATCACTCCATCCCCAATCTATCTTCCTATGTCTAGCATTGATTGTTATTCATGTTGATGGATGTAACCACCCACTTAAATTCTCAGATCCACTGAAAATTAGACAAGCCTGAATGCAGCCTAATCTAAAGCCAGCTCAGAGTTTTCTGCAGTGACAAGACATCTGGTGAATTTTCCATTAAAATATGTGATCACCTAGCATCTGCAGGTAGGATCAGCTGAAAATTACAATTCTTTTTAACCTGCCATTCCTCACTTTTCCTTTCCATTTCATCACTGTACATATCTCTCTGCAACCAACAGCATGTTTGAAAAGATCTTAATTTGCATTTCTGCTGTATGTTAATCCTTTAGTGGGTCCTCACTATTAACATTTAATTATTTAACTATTGGATTGCATTTTTGTCTTCCTTATGGAAGCAAATCTGGGCATGGAACAAAACTGAAGGACTAAAACAACCATATAAATAACTGTAGCTATAACACATAATCTAAGCAAAAAAAAAACAAATGGCAGTTATATATAAATCTCATAAGAACAGATTGACTACTGATCACCCATCAGCTTCCCAAATTCCAAATAGGAATAACTTTCTTCTACATGTCTCAAAATCAACTGGAAGCTGAAGTCAAATATGTCTTAAGGACACAAAGTTAAGAAAAGCTGGCTAAACAATAGAAAAACAATGACATTCCCAGAATGGAGGAATAGATTGTGAAATTAGAATTTTATTTATATTTCATGTTTCTAAACCTTCCATCTCCCTCAAAGAGGGACTCTTAAAAATCTTCAGAAATGGCAAAACTGAGGAAAGGTGAGGAAGGTGAGGGGGAACAAGCCACCACCAAAATCTTTTTTGAAGACTGGAAACCTTAAATAGGCCTTTTGCTGAAAGAAGAAAACAATATGATAATCTATGAAGATTTTAAAAAAGGAATTAAATGAAGGGCTAAAGGGACTTGTATAGTAACTAATATATCTAATACAAGATTATAATTATCTTTTGAAGAAAAAGTCCAAAGTCATATTTTGTAACTTTCATTTCCTTCTTGAACTTCTTTCTTAATATTTCATTTCTTTCTTTTTCTTTAGATTTCTTTTACTTTATGTAAAATTATCAATAAATATATTTTTTTTAAAAAAGAGAGAGAAATGCTGACTAATACCTATTGTCATATATGCAATCTCCTTCCAGTGTTTTCCTATGGACCCCCAAACTTTTAAAGCAGACCTGAGATGACTAGATACCACTGGATGCAATCCAATGATTGACTTTACCTGTCATTCTAATTTGGACACATCTGCCTCTTTTTTTGCTGGGAGCTGCACTTTTATCATTTTTTTCAGTATCTTCGGGAAATGAATGGGTATGGTCAACTTTTGGGCTTAATACATTTATTTTGGATGTTTAATTTTTGGCCTAAAATGTCATCTGAGTATTGTACACCACATTTCTCCCTAGTAAGAAAATCATGGCTTAGTTTACTGTGTAAATCAGGTCAATGTAGCAGGAGGGTTTATAGTTACTCCTACCTACAGCAATCCGGAGGTATAAAACAATGAATCACTAAGAGAAATAAAACTAACGTCACTCTCCTCTGAGTAATTCTGTTCCATATCATATCAACTATCACACTCACAGGCATCTTTAGCTAATGCAGTGAAATTACTTAGCAAGAAATGTATAGTTAGGTATTTAAAATAGATTTCAGCATCCTTCCATCAAAGAGAAATTAATCTGAATTGCATGAAATGTACAAAAAACTCTCCAAGTCGCTTATTATTATTTCCTAATGATAGATACGAGAGAAGAGGCAAGGAAAAATGACTAATGAATTACGCTATTTACCACAAAAAAAGAAAATCTGAATATAGGATAATTCCTGTCCAAAGAAAGAATAGGCAAGGCACAGCCAAAAAAAAAAAAGTCTCAATAATGATAGAAATCCAGTACAAATCAGTTTCCCCATCTTGTTAATCTAGGCTTGCCGATTCCAGGTGAAGTCCATTTTCTTTAGTGTATGATGGGTCAGAGAGAGACTGAAATACTTCCAAGATTCTGTTATTTTACCCTGTAACAATAAAGAGCCTTATTGGAATCCCTGCCATGCCTGGCTCTTAACCTGCCCTACCTGGCTGATATAAATATATTATTTTGAGTTTCCTTCTCATACTTCCTTCAATCATGGGACTATGTATTCTTTTGTTAAAGTCCCCCTTCAGCTTGCTCCTTTCTTCCCCCATTCCTATCTCTGTCAGAGTCCATTCTAAATCCCTTTACAGTGTGTATATATACTTACCAAGAACCACTCTCTAAAATACAGCAGAGCCAAGAGGGAAAAAAATTAACATGTCAGTTATCAGAAATTCCTTTCCCGCAGTCTGTTGAATTGGAACGAATAAAAAACTACCCAAATAATAGCAATAGCATTTAGACTTATATACCACTTCATAGTGCTTTTACAGCTCTCTCTAAGCAGTTTACAGTCAGCATATTGCCCCCAACAATCTGAGTCCTCATTTTACCTGGGGTAATACCGAGGTATTTTACCTACCTCGGAAGGAGGGAAGGCTGAGTCAACCTTGAGCCTGGTGAGATTTGAACTGCTGAACTGCAGTTAGCAGTCAGCTGAAATAACCTGCAGTACTGCACTCTAACCACTGTGCCACTTCGGCTCTTATAAATAAAATAAAATAAAAAAAGAATAAAAAGAAATGCAATATTCATATTAAAAAGTACATGTTTACAACAGCCTTCAAAAGTTTGTGAGGGCTATGACATTCATTTCAGTAGTGGACTCCTGCCATTACTCAGCAAATACAAAAGGAATTACATTAATTGGCATTCAGATGGCACTTGTTATAACAGGTATCAATGACTGAATGGTCTGAGATATTTTTTTCGTTATAAATGTAATTTTTTATCCTTATAGAAAAAGGATTTGCCCCTTTTTCAGGTTCCTCCTTTATTTTTTCCAAGAAATTACGGTCATTGTAGCTACGGAGGATATTTTGGGAGGTATGTTATGTACTTCAGGACCAAGTTAGACTTCCTAGCGATAGGTTAAAATGCTTGTGCAAATTGACTGAAACAGTATCCTATTATCTTTATGAGAAACACCCTCAAAGGGCTCAAGCAACCATTAATTTATTCCGTTAGTAAAAGGCAGTGTTAATTCAACCACCCCAAAGTGTTGTATTTTAATGTTAGAAAAAAAAGAATAAGAATAAGAAAGATTAACATCCTTGATTACTATTTTGTAAGACTTGGCTTATATCCCTTCTAGAGTCTGGCAATGAAAATTTACCAGGGATTTTAGTCTGATACTGCTGGGTGTACCTTTTGATTATGTTCTAGCATCACTGCAGCAACCGACTGCAGTGTTCTGTTGTCCACTGGTTTCAGCTTTGATATCCGACTAAGCATAATCTGTAAGGGGTCTTTGAGGGTTTTGTTTTGGTGAAGCAGCAAGGGAAGATTACAGACTAATGTTCAAGGCGTAGGCAAGGCTGAGAGAAGCATTTCAGATTAGAAAGACATTTATTTGCCCCTAAATAGGAAAATTTCAGCATTCCTTCCCAGCAACCTTATAACTGATTGGTGAATTACTGCACCAGGGAAGGCAGACAACCTATATGCCCATTAATTTCTTCCAGTTTGTAAGGCTCTTTAATGAGATAGCCTGAATGTTTCGAGGTATAGAATTTTTCTAATTGTTTCCCCTGCTACTCTGCCTCTCTACCAACATAAACAAAAGGCCAAGAAAATAAATGTCCCCTCCAAACAGGCAAGTCCATTTGAGGCATTGCTTGTACAGAGGACAATGAAAAAATGAAATGACTACATGAACCACTTCTGTACATTTCTGAGGGATGAAAGTGTACCATCTCACAGGATTGGCATCCACATTGTCTATTTATAGCAGTCCAGGCACAATTGACTCTAAGGCCCTGTCACAGGGAAACTGGCATATGAGCTTTTGCTCCCAGTACTGGATTCCATGTTTAGCCCCATAAATATTTATGCAAAAGAAGCAGTTTTATGCAAACATGATTGTTACTCATCTATCATGAGAGACACAGAATAAGAAAATGCACATCAGGATAAAAGGTGCACCACTCCTAGAAAGCTATGCTGTAGTTTAGATGTCAAATTTGAAAAAGTCTTTCTCACTTATCCTTTGTCTCTCTTATCTCCTCAGCTGATATTTTGATCTAGTGTTTATTGTCAGGATACCCATGAACTTAAATCAGCAGTCCCCAACCTTTGTAGTTTGGTGGTCTTACGGGGGAGAGGGGAACTGGCCTGCAGGAGTGGCAGGCTGGCACGTGTCCACACACCGCCCTTTAGGCATACGTGGTGGGCCAGCGCACATAGTGCGATTGCCTGTTGCTCCGCCATTCATGTAGCCCAATTCCAAATAGGCCACGTGGTCTGGTAGCGCGCCGCGGTGCAAAGGTTGGAGATCCTTGACTTACTGTAAACCACCACTGCTTCAGAATCATTTTAATGCAAAATTCAAACCAACCTTCAATCTGTCTTCTCCCCACCATCCCTGCTATTCATGAGATGATGAGAGAGATTTTGCTGTTTTTTTTCTTAAGATATCTGAATTATTTACCTGGGTGGGGGGGAGAGGAGGAGGAGGAGGAGGAGAAGGAATGGGATAGGAACATTTCTGAAGAAGTAAGTGCCTGTTATCCCCATTGCCCAGAAAGTTGAGGTGAGGGACAAGCTTCATGCATGAGGAAGTCCTGCCCTTCCTAGTTTACTTCTAGCAACATCTGTCAGCCCAGCTAAACCAGCCACATGACGATCTGATGTGAGTTAAACTTTCTTTCTATACATTACTGTATTAACTTCCCTCCCAAACCTTGAAAATGAATTTTTTTAAAAAAAAAGTATTTTTGAAATACTTAATAGTACCTACTTGCAGACTTCAGAAGCCAAATCGCATAAAGTGCCCTTTCTAAAAAGGTCTGCTACGTTTGATGAATATACAAAAGGTAGCAGGCTCAATGCCTTTGATTGATATCAAAGCCATTCCACCCCCTTTCTGCATACTGAGCCTCTTCTCTTACTGACTGGGTCTTCCAGTCTGTTCATTATTTGTGCAGGCTGTGGGTGGCAAGCATGTAGGCTGCATAAGAATGGGAGAAAGTTGGAGACAAGGGTACCGAGAATTGGCATGAACAACCAAATCAGCTGAGTTAATTTCCATTCTCATTATATGGAAATCCATTTTAAGCAGTCAAAGCTTAATGAGGAAAAGAAACATGGAATCTTAAACCAGTAAAGTAGCCTTTCTCTTAAGGCTGATTCTCTGTGGCTCTCAGTATCTACCATTGGTAGTCGCTTTCTTGCTCTGTCTAATAGTAGGACTTGCTTTCTCATAAAGTCTGGTTCAATCTCACCTGGCATAAAATTTGGCACTCAGAATGAAACACGAAGAACGATCTTGGGAGACGGGATGGAGAACTACAGACTAGGAAACAATCACATAAGAAGCAGCTGAACCTACAGAAGGAATGTGGGCGTGGCAAACATCACAGAAGGGACCCTCCCTAGTTTTTTGGATTGTAAAGATAAGGTGGGAGAGATGTATTTTCAGATATATTAGTTTTTGTTATTATATATAAAGAGCCGCCCATGCAACCAACAAAATTCTGGATGGCAAGAAGTTTTTTGTTTGTTTTTTAAGGATTATAGTACTTATTTTGCTCCATAAATCAACACTGGGAATCCTATTATGTGGAAAGTGAAAGGTTAAAAATCCAGGCTGGACGTTATTAGGAAGTGGAAGAGGATCCGGTACTAGAGCAGAAAAGAGAAACTTCCTGCTTTCTCAATGCTCAGTGTAGTTACTATATCAGGGGCTTTCCTTTCTCTACCCCCATTTCAGTGGTGAAATCCGAATTATTTACTACCGGTTCTGTGGGCGTGGCTTGGTGGGCATGGCTTGGTGGGCGTGGCAAGGGAAGGATACTGCAAAATCTCCATTCCCTCCTCACTCCTGGGGGAAGCATATTGCAAAATCTCCATTCCCACCTTACTCTGGGACCAGCCAGAGGTGGTATTTGCCAGTTCTCCAAACTACTCAAAATTTCCGCTACCGGTTCTCCAGAACCTGTCAGAACCTGCTGGATTTCACCTCTGCTCCATCTCTATCTCTATCTCTGCCTCCATCTCTATCTCTGCCTTACTTTTACTCTTCCAAGGTCAGCCAGGGAGACTTTGCTGCCATATGATACACGCTACAGATAGCAAGTAGATAGCAGCTGAAATTTATCCCAACACTAGTGACAGGGAGTAGCTGGCTAACATAGGGTCAAGGGGTAGATTATAGAGTTCATATAGCTGCATCTATTGCCATTTCAGCTCCATACTATCCACAAGTGCCTTCTGAAGCAACTATCTCAAATTGCAGATTGCCAAAAGGGGTACAGATCACTAACAGACATCTGTATACAGGTAGTCTTCGACTTACAACAGTCCGTTTAGTGACCGTTCAAAGTTACGACAGCACTGAAAAAAGGGATTTAGGACTGTTTTTCACATTTATGACCGTTGTAGCATCCCCATGGTCACATGATCAAAATTTGGATGCTTGACAACGGGTTCATATTTTATGACGGTTGCAGTTTCCTGGGATCAGGTGACCACTTTTGTGATCTTCTGATAACCAAAGTCAGGTGGCAAGCCAGATTTACTTAACAACGGTGTTACTAACTTAACAACTGCACCGATTCACTTAACAACTCTGGTAAGAAAGGTGATAACATGGGGCAAAAAACTCACTTAACAAATGTCTCGCTTACCAACATAAATTTTGGGCTCCGTTGTGGTCATAAGTTGAGGGCTACCTATACTTCTAGAGAGTTGTTGGAATATGGATGAAAGTTGTTCGTCTCACTAAATGGCAAATAGCTCAGTCCCATCTTAGCTTCTTTTGAAAAAGGACACTGTATTCCATTCTTACATTCCTGAGCTAGAATGTCATGATTCCATAAGGAAGTAGATTTTGCCTGAACATACAGTTGACCCTACCGACTAGAGAAATTGTTCAAAGCTAAAGGATTTCCCCTCAAAATAGACTAAGGAGCCCAAACAAATCAATTATGGGGTTAGAAATGTGGTTTGAAACTCAAGTGGCCCCCTTCAGATACTTATCTGAGTTGCCATTGTAAATACAGTAGTGGCCAAAATTGTGGAAACCTTTTGGGAAAAGTGTATTTTCTAAAACTAGCTACTAACATCACTTTCTTTTGGAGTAATACCATAAAATTATATATCAATGGAAAGATAATTTAATTAAGAATGTAATGCAATAACTTTTATGAAGAATTTGCTATTAGAATAGCAGTTACAGTATAAAGAAGAAAAGTGAAACACGTAGAAAAAATGAGATATATAAAAATTATCACCATAGAAAAAACAAGATATAGAAAAATTATCACATCAGTTAATACTTAGTTGGGTAACCTTTAACATGAATTACAGCCTTACAACATCTTCCCATGGAGTGAACCAAGTCTTTTAGTTCTGCACATTTTATAATGTGAAACCAAGACTGAATGATTGCTTCTATTAACTGGGTTTTATTGCTGGATTGCTTCTGACTAACGAGTTTCTTTAGTTGGCTCCATAGATTTTCAATTGGGTTAAGGTCTGGGCTATTCCCAGGCCATTCCAGCAGTGGAATATGATTATCTTGAAACTCCAATTTTTTTTTAAAAAAAGTGGTGTTATTGGCCATCAAACCTCAAAAATACACTTTTCCCAAAAGTTTTCTACAATTTTGGCCACTACTGTAGTACAAGATCTCTGGGCATTGATAGATTTTGTAAATGTAAAGCCATTGAACCAAATATCCTTTCTTAGAAAAAAAAAAGTATTTACAGCTTTGTACAAATTGCTTGCAAATCTAACCACATGGAAGTTGTACGGTATTGCTGGTTTCAATTCAATGGGCCAATCAAATGTTTTCTATTGATTTCTCCAGATATGCTCAGGTCCAACTCATTTGTACTTGGCCATGGTTGTTCAGCTTTGACTGACTTTTTCTGTAGATTGGGTAGAATGCTGGCATTGGATTTATGATTCAATCTATGTGATCATGTAAACCAACAAAATAAGAAAATTTAAACGCAATGCCTTGGGCTAATCAAATGTGATTTAAGTGTAGGTATAGGGGCTCTGCACCTAAATTCCTATCAATCATTTTTCATCAGAATGTTGAAAATGTTGGGTATATTGGTTTTCCAAAGTGGTGCTTTCTGAAATGGACTAAAATTCCTAAAATTAAAGGCAACAATCCATCTGGAGGGCATCAGAGTACACCTTTCAGCAGATTGGTTATCCATAATTAGATATTTCTCTCAGAGTGAGAGCGCACACTTTCCTCGAAGAAAGGTCCAGATTCAATTTATGTCATCATCAAACAGACAAAGACTCTTGCTGGAAATACTGAGCAAAACTGTGATCTGGTTATTTATAAATTGATATCTATGTCCTTATTTTGATTTTAAGATGACAGAATTTTCAGGCGTTTTATGGTAGATAGAGAAATTGTAGCCACATTTAATTTGTTTTAATTCATTTTGATTTAATGTTTGAGATTCCACAATGTGTGAATGTTGTAGATACCTTGGTAACTGTAAGATGGGTGGCACAACTTGGACATACAGCCCTATATATATTACGATGTATTTTATATCGTTATATGATAAAATACCCCACACACAGAAAAAAAAAAATCCTCCAAAATTCTGGGAACTGTATTTTGGCAAAGTCATGAGACATCTATTTGAGTTGTTTAGCATTAATTGATTTTTTTTTAATAGAAATGCAATTCCCAAGATTTTCTGGAACAGAGGACCAAATCAAGCCTATGGATAGATATGGCACACAAAGCTCAAATAGCATAAAGAGAGATCAGATTACTGCAGAGAGCTTCTAATTCATTAGACCAAATTTCATTAAAATTCCAATTAATGTATTTCCTATATAGATGAATAGCCCAGCTGGAAATCGAAGGAAAAAAAGAGTGCTAAGCAAGCCATATCTATTGCACAGAGATGCTGCAGAGGAAATCACAAGTTTGCAGGTAGTCCTTGACTAACAACGATTTGCTTAGTGGCCACTCAAAGTTACAATGGCACTCAAAAAAGTAACTTGTGACTATTTTTCAAATTTCCATCTGTAGAAGCATCCCCTTGGTCACATAATCAAAATTAAGATGCTTGGCAACTGCCATGACTGTTGCAATATCCTGGTGTCATGTAATCATCTTTTTCGACCTTCTGACAAGCAAATTCAATGGGGAAACCAGATTCACTTAACAAACATATTGCTAACAATTGCAGTGACTCACTTAACGACTGTGGCAAGAGAGGTCGTAAAATGGGGCAAAACTCACTTAATAACTCTCTTGCTTAGCAACAAAAATTTTGGGCTCAATGCTGGTCGTAAGTCAAGGACTACCTGTAATAGTCCATGGGAAAAGGTTATGCAAAGTTGGGAGATATTTCATACTAATTTGGAGTGCAACCTGCCCAAGGCAAAGAGCAAGATTTATTCCGGTGGGAAGAATGGGGTTTGTGCCAAGGAACCTCTCTCAGGTACAGTATTGGTGAGATAAGCTGATTGTTATCAAAAGCAAAATGCAGCATCTGAAGTGCCATTAGGAGCCTGCAACCCCACACTAGAGATTTGTTGTGTGTACCTTAAAAGGAACGGAAATGAAGCGCTTCTGTTCCTTCACCTTTGCAACAGAGAAATTCAGCCAAACACCACTTCAGCAGCTAACTCTGGATTTTAAAAAATGAAATATAATCCAGAAGGACCAAAAACATTTGTAGTAACAGTGTCTGCAACAGCCATAAAAATCTAGAATTATGTATCTTTACTAGACTGTCACAGGGTTACATTCCCAAGCCCTTTCAAAAGCTGGGAGGGGAATAGATCAAAATTTGGCTACTTAAACGGAGCACAATATTGTCAAATCTTTTCTCTTGTTTGTTTTCTATTTCACTCTACTTCTTTCTTTGTTAAGTTTCATTAAATGATTTGAACACTATGAGATTAGGCCTCAGACTGGAAACCCATTCAAACGGGGTTTTAAATTTAAAGGGGTTTTGGGAATAAAGATAGAGTGGGATCAAAAGGAAAAAATGGGATTTATTGGAATGTAGGTACAGCCAGTTCTTGTAAAGCATGATAGTCATGTTCCTAAAAATGCCAGTACTTTGCAAAATTGAGCAAAATGAATAACGGGGCTTATGGGAAAAAAATAGGCTTACACCACTCAAGAATAAAAACACATTTGTAACCAAAAAATTACCAAACTCAATAAATAATTCCACTAAAGTACTTACACAGTTGGAAGAAATGTTTCTTCAAAGTTTTCGGCTATTTTTATGATATCTTCATATATATTGTTAATGCTTTCTCTTTTATTATGAGTAAAAACTGATTTCATCTACAGTAAGCATAGAGTTATCTGCCATTTTTTTGTTGGTTTAAAATTGAAATTCTGAAAAATGGTGCATCAATGGATGCACTTTCTGCTCTACCGACATCATTTCCCTATTTATCAATTGTGTATTAGCCGCTTTGTGTTGTATAAGCGAGTGCTATATGAGAAGTGACTGGCTATATCTTTGTTGTATTGTTATACACACATATACATATACATATACATATACATATACATATACATATACATATACATATACTATACATATACATATACATATACATATACATATACATATATACTGCACGAGTCAAAAAGAGGGCTGTGAAAATATTTACAGATCCCTCACATCTTGGACATAAACTGTTTCAACTCCCACCCTCAAAACGACGCTATAGAGCACTGCACACCAGAACAGCTAGACACAAGAACAGATTTTTCCCAAACGCCATCACTCTGCTAAACAAATAATTCCCTCAACACTGTCAAACTATTTACAAAGTCTGCATTACTATTAATCTTCTCATTGTTCCTATCACCCATCTCCTCCCACTTATGACTACATGACTGTAACCTTGTTGCTGGTATCCTTAAGATTTATATTGACTGTTTCCTAATATGATTTGATTGCTTATTTGTTCCCTATGACTATCATTAAGTGTTGTACCTTATGATTCTTGACGAATGTATCTTTTCTTTTATGTACACTGAGAGCGTATGCACCAAGACAAATTCCTTGTGTGTCCGATCACACTTGGCCAATCAAGAATTCTATTCTATTCTATATTTCAAATTTGGAAAATATTAGACCTGGTGATGAAATATATCTTTCCCTCATTTTTTCTGATATTGCCAATTTTAAATATCTTGCCATTTATTGGGATCAACTAGCTAGCAACTTTACACAAAGCTACATTATTGCGATCAACCATTGTCACAATAATTTTGATAATGACAAACCAAGAAATAAAACTTGCTTGAAAACAGGGGCAGAGGGCAGATAAGGCCAAATCTAATTAAAAGCATTGTTTGCTGCTTTAAAGTAACACCTCCGCCATGTGGCTTAAAAGTAGAACTGCAACTGAAGATTCATTCAAAGACATTTTTCCAGCATTGAATGGGAAGAAAAATAGAAAGGATGACAATTTATCACAAAAAAGGATTTTTTTTAAAAAAAAAAGGGGGGGTTGCAATATTAAAAAGGACTTTTAATGGGCAAAGTTCTTTATGATCTGTAGGATTTTTTTGTGTCTTTACAATTACACTTAAAGTGTTTGCAAAAGTTTCCATTTTACATGGAGAGGAGCGACAATAAATTGGTTCAGAGCAGGGGTGAACAACCTGTGATCCAGAGTGCAGGTTTCTTAGAGCTGTCATTGAGTTATAATGCTTCTAACATAAGAGGCCAATCATATCAAATTCAATCCCAAATTTAATCCCATCAATACAGCAGAGGTCAATCATCAGTAACTGAGTTTATACCTGCTTGGGATAAACACATGTCTATCATCTGACAAAACTATTAAACCTATTGTGCAAGATTGCCTACTGCATGCCTTCCCTTATTTACTAGAAGACCTGCAGGAAATAACACCAGAGACAATCACCTGATTGATGAACTGAATATCTAGTTATGAGCCCATTGCTGTTGAGCTCAACTGTAGTTTTAAGACAAGGATCTGTATCTGTATCTATAAGAGCAAAAACATCTCTATGAACAGGCTATGAAAGAATATAGCTGGCCTTCCAGATACAATGTTTCAGAGGATTTTTTATGCATCGACATATTAACTTAAGATGCAAAAGTCCTCTTGGCATTGCTGTATTCATATCTAAACCTATTTAATAGATAACTGACCACCAATCAATGAACTATAGGACAGGGAGAATGTGAAGAATTAGGTTCACACCAATTCTAGGCTTGCTGAATATAAAACAGAAATAAAAAATATCCTGGAATTCAGAATCTGTAATTCACAGCTCAAAAATATGCCAAAAGTGGCACATGTATAAAATTATCCTTCATTTTTTTCTATTTAATGTATTGACATAAGGCTTCCCATTTTAAAGCGGTTTATAATCAATCCAAGTTTATAAAAATGGATTAATGCAATATCAACGGTATAAAGCGACAATTAATTTGGAAGCAAACAAAGAACAAATGCAGAAGCAAAACCCATATGTACATTTTCATTCAAGTAAGACCTGGGAATAAGAAGGCATTTAATAGGCCACTAAAAATGTTAATGTAAGTGCTTCAAAAATTTCAGAAGGGTGAGAATTGCAGAGTGAAGGACTAGATACTTGCATAACACATATTGGAAAAAAAAAAAACGAGACTTCTGCCTTTCCTGGAGTAGCCAATGTGGCTGGATTTTCTTTTCGAATAATAGAGGAAGCCTGCTATCAGCAATAGGCACTTAAGCAGAATTCAACTGTGAGTTGTAATGATGCAGTCGGTTTTGAAGGTAAAATTGTAACACAAAAGTAAAATACAGACACGAACATCATTACAAACAGAAGGGACTAGTGTAGAAAAAAATTCTATTTCTTTTCCTTCTTGGACTTTGAGAGTTCTCCATTTCAGAATTTTTTTTTTTTAATCAAAAACTGGTGCTGAAGGTCTTTCAAGTAAAATGTCAGATCCACTTGGCTAGATTAAAATTGTTTTCTTACCAGTGACTTATAATGTCTTCTTAAATCATCCAACCATCGTTGTGCCAAGATAACAGCAGTGAGGACAGGCTTTACATCACTTCAGCAATGGCTGGGTGATGCTAAGAATATAACTTAAGCTACCAGTAGATTAGACACTCTGAAATTCATGTCATTTTACCATTAGACAACTTCTACAGATTACGATTATAATGTCTTAAAAATTATTTTTCCTCCAAGGAAAGAATTGGAGTAATTCAAAAATTCAACCAGTAGTTTAAATGAAGCAATTTTGTTACAAAAAAACCCCAAACAAACTAGCTAACCACTAGCTGACCAAACCATCAAATCAGTGAATCTTTTTCTTTCTAGTTTTGCAATTTAAGTTGCTCTGGAAACATTCTGACTTACTTAATCAAAGCATTTTACCTCTTAGTAGCAATAAGGCAGAGCAAAGACACATTCCTAGATATTGCAGTATCCAGGAACAGTAAACAGGATCTGCTGGCTACTAGAATTGGGGCACTGCCTAATCCGGCATCTTAAATTCTGCAGGTCATTACATACATTTTAGAGCAGTCAAGAAAGTAAATTTGACAGGAGAGTGACGCATCTGTCTCACATCAGATGGTGCTCTACTCTTTGATAAACAGTCTAACCTAGTTCTGATGTAAAGACAAAGAACCATAAAGAGGTTCTTATTCAGCATTAAATTGGCAGCCAAGGGACATATGAAGCATCTGGCAGGCTGGCCCATTGGGCATTATTTTCATTGGAAATCTCTACTACTGGAAATCTATTTGCATTACAATACAGTAATTATTCCTCAGTTGGCACTGAAGCGTATTAATAATTAATGTCTGAAGGCACTGCATGTTCCTTATGACCTTTTTTTGATGACACATCTCTTTTTTGGCAGGACAAAAGCAATCACTCTATTTGACAAGAGTTTTGTGTTTTCTCTAATCACATCTGAGTATAATGTGAGTATTGTCTGATAATATAAATGAAGTGAATGTTTACACGAAAACCCCCGCCAAATATAATTAACTTTTAGTGATAGCTTTAAAATAGTTTTGGCCTTAAAAGCAAGGTGTGAAAGAAGATATAATGAGAAGAAATAGAGAGAAATGCTTTTCATTTATTATTTGATAGGCCTCTAAACAATCTTTAGCAGATGACTTGGAACTATGCAAGGTAGAGCTTTCTCTTCCAGGAAATTTGAAGGAGATTGTTAACTTCATTAATTGTGTAGTCTGTTTGTGGACTACGGAGGTCACACAAAATATTTCACATATCCTCTCTATAGGCAAATGATTTTTACCATACCAGCCAACTGTCCTGAATTGGGCAGGGCAATCACGGTTTGGGGGTTACATGTGAAGGGCTCATCACATCCTAAAAAGCACTTACAGAAATCTGGTTCCACTGTACTAAGCACATTGTCTCTCTAGTTGCTAAAGTTTCATTTTTTATTGGACTTTAGCAGTGGTGGGATTCAATTTTTTTTACTACCGGTTCTGTGGGCGTGGCTTGGTGGGCATGGCATGGCTTAGTGGGCGTGGCAAGGGAAGGATACTGTAAAATCTCCATTCCCTCCCGATCATCTGGGACTCAGTAGGCAGAGAATAGATGGGGGGGGGCAGTCAGAGGTGGTATTTACCGGTTCTCCAAACTACTCAAAATTTCCGCTACCGGTTCTCCAGAACTGGTCAGAACTACTAAATACCACCTCTGGACTTTAGCATCTGAGAGGCAGCCTCCAAGGGAAGGAGAAAAACATCTGTCCTAACCATGGTTCTTTTTCCTGTAGTTGACAAGCTAGAGGTATGGTTTAAATCTCCAACGAGAAGCACCCCCACAGAGGGTAGAGGGTGGGGTGATTCATTCAAACAGCTCAGCAACCATGTTCTGCTTCTTTTGTATGTGGTGTGTGACCCTGCAAACATGTATGAAAGAGGTAGAACTTGCATTGCAAAACTGTCACACCGTTTTCCTTCTTTTGACCAAAGCATTGGATCCTGTCACTTCCTCTACATCTAACTGATCAAAGTAATGAAAGTGAGCAAAAACAGTTTCTCTTACCAAAATCTGCTAAAATCCCTGCCTCCATTTGGGGCCCCTCCAGGAGTGGGACTTTCCATAAATCCATTAAAGGGGAACAGCACCCCTCTTTCCTTCTATCAGAACTGCAGACTCTCAAGGCAGGTCTTTCCTTAAAAATGAAGCAGGCTACTGATACAAGTTTAGGCTCTAAGTGAAGGCGTCTCTTTGGAAATCAGGCTGAAGAGTTGCATTTTCTAGATGTGAAAAATCCAGAACAAAATGTTCAGAGCAAGTTGACTGAGCAGCATATGGAAGAACTAAAAATACAGGTGGAACAACAACAACCCAAAGTGCCATTTGAATGAATGTGTGTGTGCCACCGAAATCTAGGGCATGATTCATGAAGGGAGGGAGGAAGAGGGGAGACATTTTTGTTCACATTTTCCCAAGAAGTCATGCATAATTTATGCAAAGCTATTTCTCCATATTCATGCTGACTAAATTATCGGGGTCCAAAATTCATCACTTCCCGCTTCCTCTGCTTGTAAGTCATACCCTCTCACCTAAGGAGCAGGTAACAAGAATGGAAACAGATCAAGAGACACGGAGCATTGAGATGTGAACTGGGGTTTTTGTTATCAGGGGTGGTCTACTGCACTGCAGTCCTCTACACGCAGCATTGTTTCATTAATGGAAGAGTCTAGGTCCGTGATGGCTAATCTTTTTGCCATCGCGTGCCAGGAAGGGGGGGATGGGGGAGGTTCACGCACCTGCCCACACCCATAATTCTATGCGCCCCGCCCCGCGCATGTGAGTGTGACCCCAGTCCCCCCCCCCACTCCTGGCACGCGATGGCCCGGTAGGCCCATTTTTCTTTCTCACCTGGCTCCAGATCCTCTCTATGCATCTGGGGAGGGCGAAAATAGCCTTCCCCACTCCCTCGGAGCCCCTCCGGAGGCCCGAAATGGCCCATTTCCCAACTTCCGGTTGGACAGGATGTGACTTTTTTTGCTATCCCCAGCCTCCAGAGACTCCTAGCACCGGAGCTGAGCTGGCATGCCAGGAGACATGGCTCCGCATGCCACCTGTGGCACACATGCCATAAGTTCGCCATCACGGGTCTAGGTTCTCTAATGTGAAAGGGGAAACGTCTACATCCATTTTCTTCCCCCCCCCACCCAAGATTTAAACATTTTTATTATAGAATAAAATACAAAAGCAAATAGTAAGACCCAGTGGGGAGGAAAAAGGGAAAGAAAAGTGAGGAGGGGAGGGAGAAAAGAAAAAAGAAGCGTTGACTTCCAACTCCTTCTGTTGCAGTGGAATAAAGGACTAATATCGAACCTCAACTTTTTACTTTTCCATAATAATAAAAACTAGCCATTTCTATAATGACAAACCAATCTAATCAGTAAAATCCAAAATCAAAGTTTCCTTTTTTTCTCACCTCAAGCACAAAATCCAGAAGCTGTCTTCGTGTAGCAACAAAGTACTTATATTCTTGTCTTTGATCAAAACGGTCGATTTAGCCATCTCTGCCAACTCCATCAACTTCTGTAATGTTGTCTCAATATCCTGTGCAATTTTGATACACCTTTCTCTTGTCCTACTTTACTCACTGTGTGGTATTTTTTTTTCTAAATAAAGAACTCCAAGCTATGTGACTGTTCCCTATAGGGTGTGGCCCTTGCCTTCTCATCCTACCTCTTATTCATTCTGTCCCTTTTCCACAGCCCTAAGATTACCATATTTTTCAAAGTATAAGACGCACCTTTTTCCCCACTAAAAAAGGGTGAAAATTTGGGTGTGTCTGATACACTGAATGTAGCCCAGCCCAGCCTCTGTAATGGAGGTTTCAGAGGCTGAAAAAAAAGCAAGGCACAGAGCTCACAACCAACGAACCTGTTGCTAAAGTTCACCTCTGGGAACAGCTGATTGGGAGTATTCTGAGAGGCCAATGCACCCGCCAATCAGCTTCTTTCTTATTTTCCTCCCCAAAAACTAAGGTGCGTCTTATACTCCGGTGCGTCTTATAGTCCGAAAAATACGGTATATTGCCACACTCTGGCCTTTTTCACTCCCCAAACAGTGGAAGCAGATGCAGACAATCATCACTTGTACCAACGCTAAAACTTTAAGGAGTGAATATCAGTACACCCCACACGAGTGAGTATCTTGCAGCCGCAAAATGGAAAGAAAGAGGTATGTATGGGAGAAACCCAAAGAGTTTGGCACTTGTGTTCAGGTTCTTTTTGGTCAAATTCATTTTTGCTTATTCTGGGTAAGTGGCTAAGGAAAAGTCACTTATAGGACTCAAAGCTCAGGAGCAGAAGGAGGATGAGAATGCTCTCCATATTTGGAAGATGCCAGATTGGGGTGTCTGCCATAGGAGCAACTATCCTAAGGAGGCAAACTCAGAACGGAAGCATTTTTCAGCAAAAATAAGTGTTAAGAAAACTTGAACACGTTGTGCATTTAAACCGATTAAAACCAGAGAGTAGGTTACCGCCCCTTTAAACGCTGACCATAACAAGGAATAAATTTCCATGAAATGTCCAATGCCAAGGGTGTTCTCATCATTCTGGGATAAGAGGAAGAATACATAATGGGTGATCCATTTCAACGGATATGTATGTTCCACTGCTGAAAAATTCATGCCCTATCTATTAGCAAGTTAAATTTCTTGATTGATTTCTGAACTGTCCAATTGATGTATGATGAGAAAAGAAGAATAAGGAAAAAGGGACATTTGCATTCCTCTTTCTCAGCTTCTATTCTTATCACTAAGTTACTGCACATCATTTACAGTTCAAGGATACTTGCTCAAAAGACAAGCATCTACATTTATTTTGAACAAACTTTTGTTCCTTTCTTTGCCTCCAGCCTGCATTATTTAACTACGTCCTTGTGAAAGGACCTGTTCTCTTGATAGAAAGGTAGAAAGATAGAATCCCCCCCCCTTTTTTTGAGTTTTAAGATATAAATGTTTAAAATACATGCACACACACTCCAAAAGTTTGTTTGTCTAAAGTGTTGGGTTTTAGCTGTCAAGTGCTGAGTCTGACTCACCAGTGAGTCACAAACCTAGCGGAAGTGGGCCAAACAGGGCTATCATCACTTTAAAATTTATTCTATAAGAAAATAGGAGATGCAGAGATGGGTGGGGGGGGAGGAAGGAGAGAGAAAAAGGAGCAATATTCATTCATTATTATGTTCAACCATTGCTTGAAAAACCCATGCAGCAAACATACAGGTAGTCCTCAACTTAGGATCACAATTGAGCCCAAAATTTCTATTGTTAAGAGAGACATTTGTTAAATCAGCTTTGTCCCATTTTGCAACTTTTCTTGCCACAGTTGTTAAGTGAATCACTGCAGTTAATAAGTGAGTAGCCTGGCTGTTAAGTGAGTCTGGCTTCGCCATGGACTTTGCTTGTCGGAAGTTCGCAAAAGGTGATCGCGTGAATCTAGCACACAGCAAAGGTCATAACTATGAACCAGTTACCTAGCATCTGAATTTTGATCACACGATCATGAGGATGCTGCAAAGGTCGTAACTATGAAAAACGGTAATAAGTCACATCTTTCAGTGCCATTGTAACTTCGAACAGTCAGTAACCAAACTGTTGCAAGTTGAGGACTACCTGTACTTTCTTCTAGTTTATTTTTGGAGCAGCCTGGGACATAGGTTGTACTGAGAGAAAGAGCCCTTGCCTTAAATTCTCATAATGAGCTTCACTGTCTAATCTATTGTAGAGTTTTGCTGTACTTGCCATAGGAGGGTTGGACGATTGGAATCTGATTAAGATGTTGGACAAGAATGAGAGACTGAGGTTCAAGTCCATGTTCAACTATGGAAGATTACTGGGTGACTTTGCGCTTCACACTCTTATTTAGCCCAACCTATCTCACATGGTTGCTTTAAACAAGAGGAAGAAGTGTTATGAATGCTGCTTTGAGTCCTAAATAGAAGATGAAACATAAATCACCTGAAGAAACGATAAGGAAACAAATAAATATTGGAGAAATGGAGGAACTTGGTATTACATGATCTAAGATCTAAGCTGGGTAAGCTAAGGTAAAAATGTCCCTGCATGTTTTATTCCACTAGTCATAGCCAACTTTAGAGGGTGGTGCCAATCTCTGTTTCTGTAAGCCATTGAGTGAGCACTGTCCAAAGACGATTTCACCATCATGCAGCCAACACAACGTCATACAGCAACACAGAGCTTATGACGAAACAGAATGCTGTTACTTTCCCTCCAAAGTGGTACCTAAACTATAATTCACCCAGAGCAATAACCAGTATATTAGTCCACAAAGTTTTGCCTTATATCTTCCAAAGAAGAATTCCACCATATATAGCAAATAAAATTCCAGGTGAATGAGCAGGTTTCAGAAAAGACAGAGAAACTTAAAAAAGCAAAGATATTGAAATATAAATTTTAATGAAATAAAATAAAAATAAATATGATGGATAATTGAGAGAGCCAGATAATTTAAGGAATTTTGCCCTTGCTTCACTGACTACAGTAAAGCTTCTATTAATGTGGATTAAATTGCTACAGTTAGGCTAATACGTATACCGGATGTTTGACTACAATGAACAAGAAGTACTGCACGCATGATTATGGAGAAACACAGTATTTTAGAAGAGGAAAGAGAATGAGAGATAGATCTATATTGTTCCACTGTTTAGTCTATATAGCAAATATATCACAGGAATCACAGGATTAGAAGAGATGGCATAAAAACATTAAATTTTGGGAAGAACAAATAATGCCACTTCGTAATTGAAAGTACAGGAAAAGGTTCATCAATCTTATTCCTTTTCTGCCTGTCAAAGAATTTTTTGTCCACTTGTGGGTTTTGCACACAATTGATTATGTCTGTTTATTTTGGCCGCCTCACCCTTTTTTTTCCCCACTAAATGGAAGAGGGTTAGGATTATCAATCAAGAGTTGACAGTTATCTATGCAATCATGACTGATTATATCCACAATGGGAGGAAACTTTTTGTTTGTTTGTTTTTTATATCTTTTTATTATTAAAAAAAATAAAAATAAATTTAACATACATAACATACATGAATCATAATATATAATATATAACAATATACACAATACAAACAATCAACGAGTGCTCCCCCACCTCTCGGGATCATTCCTGCTTCCAAAATCTTAAAGCTTCTTCTGGTGGTGGTATCCCCCTTCCTCCAGAAAACACATATATTAGGAAGTGTTTCCAGATTCCATTGAATTCATTTACTTTCATTATGCCCCTCCTTATTTTAATATTATAAGTCAATTTTTCATTTATGGCAATATCCCATACTTCCTTATACCATTCTTCCAAACAATAATCACCTCGTGTCTTCCAGTTCCTAGAAATCATTAACCTTGCTGCGGTCAACAAATTTGTTATCAACTCTTTAGTCTCTTTTTTATATCTTTATATCTTCCAATAGTGAGAGTAATGCTACCTTTGGTGCCTCTTCTACCTTTATTCCTACAATTTCTTCATGATCCATTTTTTAAAAAAACAAAGTAAAATGAAAAATCTGGCTGAATGTTAAGTATTAGGTATTGCCAAAGAATATGCTTAGTGAACTTAGAGCAGCCAGCCGAGGACTAAAGATAGTTTTATTTTCTTGAGCTCAAAAATAAATCTAGCATGCTGTCTAGATGGACAGCATGCTAGAAAATAGATTAATCCCAAGGAAGAAGTCAATCACAAACTTAGACAATCATGAAGGAAAATAATATTTTAGTGACACCAAAGATCAGCATAGTTAACACAATGACCTTTTCAGTAATAAGATATAGCTGGGAAACGTGATTGAGATAGAGGTGAAAAACAGCTTCCAATTCCGAATTATCAATCTGAAAATGATTAAGAGTACCACAGACCTCAAAAAAACATCAACCAGTTTGATCCAGGACTGACTGATGGTTGGTTTGATTTTGATCAAATATTGTAGTTAGGTTTTGTTTTTCCTTGAAGTAATGATCAGCAAGCAAATGGTCACTTAATAGTCCTGTATGATGCAGAGAATGGAAAAGAAAGAAAAATACTATGCTGAACAAGAATGGAAATGGAAGATAATAGTTAAGGTGGAATCAAAGACAGGATTGTCCTCAGAAGAGCTACAAGCTATTTCTGAATACAGTTCATGGTTTGACGCAACTTAATGGCACCTACCTAACTGATGGCTTGTGAATCTAACTGCATCAGGTGTGAATGTGATATCTTTATATAGAAAGATGTAGTTCATTGTAGTATTCCATTCTTGAGTTGGATATGTCACTATTGCACCTGCAAACTGCCTTGAGACCGAGATGGTTTATAAATTGCATAGACAAATAAATAAACTTTTGCAATTGCTTCAGGAAAGCGATATTTCTCAGGCTCACCCTGGTAAAACCATACATGAAAAAAAAAACATGCTTAAAATGTTGCCTTGTCTAATCAACACAATTAAGATTGTGAGAGATAGTTGTGCATGTGCCATGTCTTGGTGGAAGAGTCAGATGGGGTGGGACATTGCTTTCTCCATATGAAATAGGTAGAAAGCAGAGAGACAAAAGCAGGGCAATTTAGTAATAATCTGAACAGAAAAACTGAATTGATCACTGCCAACTAGATACAAGTGGAGTCTGAGTGCTGTTTATACTCAGGATCTCATTTGAGCATAATCTGCCATTGGAACAACTATCTAGTAGTTAAGGCACCAGGCTAGAAACATGGAGATTTATGAGATCAAGTCCTGCCTTATTAATGAAAGCCAGCTGATGACTTTCAGCCAGTCACTTTCTCTCAGCCAAACCTACCTCACAGGGTTGCTGTTGTGGAGGAAAAATAGGGAGGAAAAAGGAGCATTAAATATGTTCACCGCCTTGGGTTATTTATACAAATAATAAAGGTGGGATATAAATTGGACAAATAAACAAATCTCCATGACAGCCCATCTCATCTGCTTTGTACATTGCTTTAAACAGTGCCATAGAAAACCTTGCAAAAAAAAAAAAAAAACAACAACACCTCACTTACCCCCTGACTTGATGTGGAAGACGAAGTAGACCTTGTCCTTTGAGCTTTGACTGCTTAAAGGAAATGCATGCTTTTTTAAAAACTCAAGCAGGATTTACAAACAATACCTTTGCTTGTTGGATTCATGGTGTGAACATTAACTGGTTCCAGAAGCTGAAGGGGCTGGGATAGGATACTTGACCAATTAACTGCTGTGGAAGGCTTCTGCATAACCGGTTTGAGCATATAAAAAGAGTTATTATCGCCATTTAAGTGAACGGAGAACCTGGCAGGTGTCAAAGGCATCAAGTCCGCCCATCCTGATCAAAGAAAGTGTCTGCAGATGCCATTTTATCTGATCTGAATCACAATGTTTGCTTTTGCCTTATCTGGTTCCTGGGTCATAGGGCAGTCAACTGGGGCTGGAAGTGACCATCTCTAGGCAAAGGTTTTTCTCCTCATCTGCTCTTGGATTGTTTTAGGGACTAAGCAAGGATATTTTATTTATTATTTATTTATTTATTATATTTCTATACCGCCTTTCTCCCGTAGGACTCAAGGCGGTGTACAATCAAGAAAAATATAGACACACAAACATCACAAAATTGCTAATTAAAATTATTACTTAGTTTGGTCAATTAAATAAAACACAGAATTAGATCACATTTAAAAAATCATTCACATGTTCATATGTTTAGCCCCGCCTGTTGGAACATCAGGGTCTTGAGGGCACGGCGGAAAGAACGGAGATCAGGGATATTCTGTATCTCAGGGGGCAGTTCATTCCAAAGGGTTGGAGCCCTCACAGAGAAGGCCCTCCCCCTGGGAGTCGCCAGTTGACATAATTTGACTGACGGTACCCTGAGTAGTCCCTCCCTGTGAGAACGAACTGGTCGGTAGGAGGCTATTGGTGGCAAAAGACGGTCTCGTAGGTACCCAGGTCCTAAGCCATGGAGCGCTTTAAAGGTGATAACTAATTTTGCCTCCTCTGTCAATAAGGCAGGCTATCCTCTCACATTTCTGCTCCTGTGCTCTTCAAATGTTATAGACCATAACTCCCACATGCCCTTATCATAAGCAAGGCCTGCCAAGTCTGAAAAGACTGCCTTTCCCATGAATGCCATGTAATAGAGCAAACATCAGTGGCAAGCAGGTGCACCAAAGGGCTTTGCTTTAGTTTGCAACGCTTGAGTAGAAGAAACATTTTCCTGGTACAGAATATTAATTGGTTCAGCACAAAACAGCTTTGAAGTATGCTTTTATCTTGCCTCCCTCTGTAAAAAATAAATCTGTGCTGTATATTTAGCCTTCAGTTTTATGATCATCATATCCAGCTGCAATATTTTACTCAAGAACCAAGTTTGATTTACATATTGGTTCAAATCACTCCTCAGAATAAAACAAGTAGTATATAATCAGCACAAATTTAAAGGAAAAAAAAAAAACCAGAGGGCAGAAGCATAAATTCTCTGGCAAAAAATTGAAATATGGTTTATTTGTTTTGGGCTTACTGAAACATGGTTTGTTTTTAGTTTAGTGTGATGTGTGACCTTGGCCCATAATGCCCTAACGTTTTATGATTCACAGCAACATGGCTTGTTCAACACACCTTAGTTTTAAAAAGTATCTGGTTAGAGGTAGAGAGAAAAGTTGCAACATATGCAGGAATGATTTCAGATACAAATGATTGTGCAGAAGAAAAAAAAATCCACAGTTAAAACATTTTAAAAGCATTAGCAACAATGCATGGTACATTGTTAGAATATCAGAACTATCTTACATGTACTTTCTTGATTGGACATTGATATTGGCCAATGTATTCACTTTTCTTTAATTCAGTCATTTTAGCATTCTACAATATACTCATTTACATGCCTTAAATCCATTGCATTGAAGTTATTTCTAAATTTATTTCAGAGTTGTATTATTTGTCTATATGGGTGACTATAAAGCTGGCAACGGCAGACCAACACCCTAGCAAAACATGAATTACCTAGAACTGCATTAAGAAAATATTCCATCTCTCATAGCAGCAAAGGTTTCTAACAATTGTTGCTGCTTTGCATATTTTCAAACGCTGCACAGGCATGAAGCACTACATAACTTGCCACTGAATGATATTGTCCAATATTTGCCAACCAAATTATATTGTCCAATATTTAGGACAGGGAATCAAACATTAGCATTAGCATTAAGAATTATGCCATGCCAAATATATGTTAGCACATCTACAAAATGTACAAAAAAAACTGTGGGGGGAGGGGGGAATCTTACTTACCAATACATACTTTGCTGGACATGCTTCATTTATATAAAACATGTTCATATAAGTATAACATAAATTTCAAATAATTGTTGCATATAATCCTATCATCAGCTACTTAAAAACAACTACACTATAAATTTAGCTGCAAATTCTACACATCATTTTTCCCCAAGGATTTTGATTTGCTATTAACATTTTAAATACAAAATACAGAAAGAATTTATACCAGAGTGAATAAATTAATGCGTATGTTTTCAATTAAAGTGCATTTCTTGGACTATAAATTCATAAGTCTTATTCTACATGCTTGTGCCCCATCTCTTAAAAAAATTAAAAGGAAAAATTAGAAATTGTTTCTTTTTGAAATAAATGTGTGATCCACTCTTCAAGTGTATATTTTTCTAAGTGCCATATAAAATATATTTAGGCCAAGACATAGTCACAAAGAATAACTAAGTAGAAAAAGAGAGAGAAACGACAACTCAGCCGTTCTATTATTTGCTGCTGTGATTTTCATCACATTTTCTGCTCCAAGCAGGGACTCTGATCATTTATTTTAAATACTATTGATGTCTGTGGCATTTTGCTAGGCACAAAGAGGAATTAGGGCTTCAGATGTTTTCCCAAGAAAGAAATTAATCAAAATTCCATTGTAAAAAACTCAGCAGAGATAACGATCTGTGTCAGAATGCTGGTAGCACCTTTTCTGACTAACAAATGTTATTATATATATTAATAAAACCTGCTGGTCAGAAAAAGTGCTCCAGACTATCATGCCTCTCCTCCTACAGTGATTTTTGTCAAGCATCTTTCAGTTCCAAACGTGTCCTACAATTCATACACACACACACACACACACACACACACACACACACACACACGTACATATATTTGGAAGTAGTAAGCTGTCTTTTATTAAAATATATCCCTTGGCCACTTATATCCATACTGGATTTTCTAACTTTCACTCCAGTGTTTTCCTAATCTTTTACTGGAGAGTCTTTCTTAAGTAGAAGGTGCCGCAAATTAAAATATGAGTGTTTGCTAGCAAAATAAAATTTAAAAATGTGAATGAATTGTGAATTTCATTCATAAAAACCAGATTTGAGATAGAACGATTATGGAAATGTTCTGCATTAAAAAATATTTGAAACAATAAAATCATTTCTCTCTACTTTGTGTATCCGGTGTTGTAAATTGGGCTGGGCAAGGAATGGAGAAAGAGATGTGTTGTGGAACCAGTCTCCAGATGAAGGACAGAATATGGTTTTGGGATCCTAAACCTGAAGTAGATTCAAAGGGAGTCCTTACTCCCTCTGAACCCAATAAGAACAACTTCAGGTGATCATACGATTTGGAAGGCAGGGAAAAAGGAAACTGATAAGAATTAAGTAAATTGAGTAACCTGTCCAGTGAACAGCTGTAAGGAGAATCAGATATCAGAAGAACTAGGAGTGACATGATAGCAGTGTTCTAATATCTCAGGGGCTGCCACAAAGAAGAGGGAGTCAAGCTATTCTCCAAAGCACCTGAGGGCAGGACAAGAAGCAATGGGTGGAAACTAATCAAGGAGAGAAGCAACTTAGAACTAAGGAGAAATTTCCTGACAGTTAGAACAATTAATCGGTGGACTAACTTGCCTCCAGAAGTTGTGAATGCTCCAACACTGGAAGTTTTTAAGAAGATGTTGGATAACCATTTGTCTGAAGTGGTGTAGGGTTTCCTGCCTAAGCAGGAGGTTGGACTAGAAGACATTCACGGTCCCTTCCAACTCTGTTATTCTATTCTATTCTAAGATATGTGGTGAAGTTTTACTAGAAGGTTGGAGGCTGGATGGCCCATGTGAAGTTTGGGAGGAACTTGGAACTGATGGAGTGAAAAGAAATAGAGAAGAAAGATAAAGGATTGTGATAAGGCACAGAGATGGACTGGGCTTCTCTCATGGAAGGAAGATAGGAAATTTGAGGTCAATCCCTGCTTTTGGTCTCATTACATTGTCTTGTGAAACAGACGGCTAGGCTACAGAAAGCCTTGGATCCTCCTGATGCTTTTGAATGCCAACTCTGCCTGTAATAAATCTATCCTCAGCCACAATTTAACTGGCAAATAAAAGGATAGGCCTGGGCTGGCTGAATGCTGCTCCTGAGGAGAAAGTGCCAAGATGCTTTAGGAAGATAAAAGGGGTATTGAATGGGAAATTTGTATTATTTTATGCATTCATGGGATATTCTTTGGATTTCAACCCTATTTCTATGTTCTTTCAACCCTATGTCAGCTGTTCTGCTTTGGTTGAAGCACCACAGTATTCTAAATAAATAAACAAAACCACTCATACTGACTAACACTTCCATTCAAAACTTTTCTCAGTTCATCACATTTGGAAAAAAAACTTAATTTCTTTATCCAGTCAAGAAGATCAAACAAGTACAAATGTGCCTACAATAAACCTATGTGACTAGCAAATATTGAATTTATTATAGGAACTGTGGGGAAAGGAAAAGGACATTGTATACAGACTTTTTTTCCCCCTTTAATGGAGGTTAAAAACGTCGAATCAGAGAAATCAAAATAGCTATAGCTTGCATATTACATAGCTTTGGCTATTAATACCTGAACTTGCTTCCTGCATTTAGGCTATTGGAAAAATAATGTAACCTTGTTGCTATGGAAACAGAAAGCTAAGCAGCACATCTGCTAGGGAGTCTCTGTGTATTGCGTGTGTTGTTGACTCCTATGGTTTTTCAGATGGTGACTATTAAAGCCTTACTACAAGAAGTACACAGATTGCACCCCACCCCAAAAAGCCAGGATTCGTTAACAACCTACATGCTAATGGGCTCCATGGAGTAGGTAAATCACAAAAAGGATTTAATTCTGGGATGGGGGGAAGGTGCAAGAGACACTTGACTCAAAGTGTATTCCTGACTACTGAATTTTTAGTGAGAAACATATTATCAGCTCAAATTCTGGGTCAGATGTAATTTCTTCCTTCCTCGTGCAGTAATGCTTCAGGCCAACTGTTCATTAAAATCATTTTTTAAAATGACATTCTGTAAGGCTTTCAAGGTAATCCAGACAAGAAGCACCACCAGGAGTGCTAGCTATATCTTTGTTGTACATGAAGATAATCTAGGAAGACTGAAAGTATTTATCCCCTCCTTTTTTTTTTTATTCTCCTAGATAAACTAGGAAAGTCCCTTCTGAAATATTTTCCATGCCTACCAACCTTCCTTACACATTGGTTGTTCTGTCTATGGCTCTCCCTCCTATCTCTCAAAGTCATTTCCACATATCATTTGTAGATGATCAGAGACTAAGAGAAGGATCAAACGTATCATCAGTCATGAGTCCCATCATGCCTACAAGAGGTCTAAATCCAGCCCACCTTGAATTCTATTGACTCTTATCTACCACCAATTTGCTTGGACATTAATAATTCAGATTCTTGTAGAAAGCTTAAGCTTGCAATAAACCTTTATATTCATTTGAACTGCCTGGATCTTCTGATTTCCCTGGTGCTTGACATCATTATGTACATGATACGTAATTCTTCCATCTTATCAAACCTCTTGTTTGTTTGTTTGTTTTATTTGTTTTATTAAATTTGTATACCGCCCTACTCCCGAAGGACTCAGGGCGGTGGACAGGCACAGGATAAAATACAGAAATACAAAAGTTAGAAACAATTTAAAACCAAATTAAATAATTTAGCCCATGACAATTAAAATCCCAATAATTTAAAACAAATTAAAATTTCAGTTTAAAAAATTTAAAAGAAAGGGGAGAAAAATTAGGCCAGGCTGGCTTGCTGGAATAAGAGGGTCTTAAGAGCATGGCAGAAAGTGCGCAGATCCGGGATCCTCCGTATCTCCAGGGGGAGCTCGTTTCAGATAGTGGGTGTCCCCACAGAGAAGGCCCTCCCCCTGGGGGCCGCCAGTCGACACTGCTTGGCTGATGGCACCTGGAGGAGCCCCTCTCTATGAGAGCGTACCGGCTGGTGGGAGGCTGTTTGTGGTAGTAGGCGGTCCCGTAAATAACCAGGTCCTAAGCCATGGAGCGCTCTAAAGGTGGTAACCAAAACCTTGAAGCGCACACGGAAGACCACCGGGAGCCAGTGCAGCTCGCGCAGGAGAGATGTCACACGGGAGCGCCATGTTGCTCCCATAACCACCCGCGCGGCCGCACTCTGCGCCAGTTGGAGCCTCCGGGTGCTTCTCAAGGGGAGCCCCATGTAGAGTCCCATGTTCTTTGGGTGAAGATTCCCAGTGGCATCAGAGCTTAAATCTGGCAGGTGATGGCAGTCAAAAAGTTTCTGAAAAGATAAAACCCATCCTCAATTCTCCATTTTTCTCCTGGGTAGAGTCACATGGACATTTTCAGTTGACATCAAAGTCGAGTTTGGATGGCAATTAAGAGCTCTGACTAGTCTCTACTCTTCTATTTTATGAATCAGTTTCCCATTTCCCTACTTTATATGTGTGCTATCTAAATGTGTACTCAATTGTTATCTCTGTTCAACAATATGTTTAACCAGCAAAGGTTTTCTTTGAAACCCTTCACAGAAAGCTATTTTTCTCACACGCTACATTATATAACTGCACGCCTGAACAATGATTTAAAGCTCTTGTCTCTGCACATATCTCCAAAATACTTTCACTAGCTTGCACAATAAAAACCAACTGGCTTTTCTTGCATAAAGCAGGGATTGTGTGTCATGGATTTAGTAAAATGGTTCTGTGGCATTTATTTATCAGAATCAATAGAACTTAGAAAGCTCTTTTTAGTCTGAGATCCTCCAATTCAGTAATAAGAACATCAGATTTTCTAGGAAGTCATCATCCAGTATCTCAATATTCAATAGGATTCCAGCAATCTCTCTGATGAACTATATATTCTCTGTACTAGAATGGTGAGAACTGACTTATATTCCTTGAGAAATTTCTTGAATCTAATAAGCAGCATCTGTCAGATAAAAGGAATATAAGGCTCTTCATATCAATCCTTCTGAGAACAGTTCAAGATTCCAAGGATTAGTTCTTGGGTTTTCTACATGGAAGCCATAAGCTACAGCATCAATATTTGGTCATCAGTACAAGGCAGAAAATGTGGACTTTGCTTTAAGTAATGGATTAAACTAATGGTGGGTTTTCAAAAATAAAACTTTTTGAAAAAGGTAATAGAAGATTTAAAATTTAAATCTGACCCTGTGACCTATAGTGCACATACTGAGATAGTGCCTATTTTTCTAGGAACAAGAAGGCATGCTGATTTTTTTGGGTTCGAGCATTATAAATAAAATAGAACATTTGGATATACATTCTTGGCTTACAGACTGGGAGTGAATGTTGGGCCCAAGTGGAGCTGTTCATGTTTTCTTCTGGTAGGTCCTGTTCCTGCTGGAATGGGACAACTTGGCACAAATAACTTGCTGCGGCCCACTCACCATGGCCAACTCTCCACGGCCAACTTGCCATGGCCAACTCACCATGGGACAACTCATCATGGCCAACTCATTGCGGAACAATTCACCGCGGAACAATTTACCAATTCGATTTAATTATTTAAAATAAATTTTAAAATATTTTAATTGTTCTCATTCACATTTCATTTTGTCCCTCCTTTTGCATCCTCTAATGATTCTATTCCACAATTTCTTTGATATTAGTGTAACTCTTGTCCCGTAGCAAGTTGTCCCGCAGCGAGTTGGCCATATTATGTTGGCCATGGCAAGTTGACTGTAGCGAGTTGGCCATAGTGAGTTGGTTGTGGCAAATTGGCTGTGGCAAATTGTCATAGACCCCATTTCTGCACATTGCCCAAAAAGGAAAGATAACACAATTATGGGGAAAAGACAGGAGAGATCCAAATTTGTGTTCTTATTATAATTCCTATGTATAAATGCACATTTAGAAATAATTTATTGTGACTGTAAGGAGAAATACCATGCTTTGACATGAGCTTTTAAATTATGCCCTTAGGAAGCATAAATCTTGGTTTACACCCAAATTTTCCCACAAATCCTAACTGTTTTAATCTGCATAGTAAGCAAACAATGGACCAAATTCTTAGAAAATAAAATGTTTACAAAATATGACACCTGGCCTAATTCAAATACAAGTTTTCCATTTTTTCCTGCCTTGCTGATTTAAAATCACAAATGTTGCAGATGGAATGGAGTGGAATAACAGCCTCTTTAACTGCAATAATCCAGGTGAATGTATCTGTTTTGTTGATTCTGGGTTCTGCATTCTATGCTTGGCAAGTGGGATTAAAACTAAATTCAAATGCAAGGATCATATCCTTTTCCAAAGATTTGTGTATATGTGAGGCAATGTTAGTTACATGGTATATAAAAGAATACCACAGTCTTAGATTCATACTAAGGACATCAATGAGTGTATTATTTACTAGTGTTCTAAAAGGACTACTTTAATTGTCAATATTAAGTCATTGCTTCCTGAAATATCAATCTAAACATGAACAAAAAGAAGGCTCACAGAACAAATCAGCCTTTCCCTACCTGAGGCTCTCCAAATGTGTTGGGCCTCAACACCATCTCTGTCTGGGAATAATAACTATTAAAATCCAACTAATTCAGAAGGCATAGATTGAAATGAAGTAGTAATGGACAACCTTGAGCTGCAGGACTTCATACAGATCCTCATGGCATTCTCTAACCTCAATTAATGAGAAATGCTACCACTTCAAATCTGCAGGAACTCAACAATTAATTAAGCTATTTTGAGGTGGGTTAAGACCAGAAAACTCCATGGGAATCCTAAAACTGACATATCATGATTAAAAAGCAAATTATCTCCAACATTAAGCTCTATCCATGTGTATGTGTGGCTGCCTGTCACCCTATGCACCAGCTTATCCAATAGGATAAATATAGTCTTTAACCATCAAGGCTCTTCCCCGCTTGTATAAACAGACTGTAATTCTCCATTATGATAAGATGGCAATATTTCTTGTGCCTGCCCTAGACATTAATCCTATAACTCTTATCTGCAAAATAGATCATGTCAATTAACTATGCATCTCAGTTTACCCAACATAAAACCCCAGAAATTTGATCAAGTGTGACAATGGTTTCAAAAAAATCCTTCTTCAGAGTAGGAACTTTAATATAATAACAATTTCTTAGAATTCTAGAAATATACTGTAGATTCATATGATCTATAATTAATACTTACCTACTTATTATGATGTATGCAATTCCTGTCCACATTGGCAACAATGTCCAAAATGCAATATCAAAACCAAATAGCTGAAATAAAGGATATTAAGAGATTTTTTTTGGAAACTTGATGACATTGGTATCTATTGGGACTCAAAGGAAGTTGATAATTTCTATCCACTCGGTGAATAAAAATATAATTGAAGGATATGCCCTAGAGATTCTGTCAAAACCAATATGAACATTGTCATCATGTATACACATATACACATGTATAACAGCACAGCTCCTAAAAAGAGAGGAGAGAGAGAGAGGGAGGGTGGGAGGGAGGGAGATAGAAGAGAGAGGGAGAGAGAGAGAGAGAGAGAGAGAGATGATAGATAGATAGATAGATAGATAGATAGATAGATAGATAGATAGATAGATATTTTAGAAAGGGCTTCCTTGATTTTGGGAAAAAAGTTTTGTTTTGGAAAAGACTTAACTTCTGGATTTAACTTTTAGTAAATTCTAATCCTTTATGTATTATTTTGCTAATTGAAGAAAAACTGTAAGCAGTTTTGACTTCCATGTTTCTTCCAAGAAGGTGAAAGTTAATGCATGGCTAGATGATCTTAGCCATTTCACATAAAGGCTGACGGCAGCGCACTATCCCCATTTCTATACATTGCAACTTGAGGAAGAATATTTGTGGAAGGGAAAATTGGACTTTTTGTCCCCTAAATGCATCTCCAACACCTTTTAAAAAGGAAAAAGTACAGGTAGTCCTCAAATTACAACAGTTCATTTAGTGACCGTTCAAAGTTACAACAGAGCTGAAAAAAGTGACTTACGACCGTTTTTCATACTTATGACCATTGCAGCATCCCCATGGTCATATGATCAAAATTCAGACACTTGGCAACTGGTTCATATTTATGACAGTTGCAGTGTCCTAGGGTCATGTGATCATCTTTTGCAACCTTCTGACAAGCAAAGTCAATGGGGAATCCAGATTCACAACCATTTCACTAACCTAACAAATGCAATGATTCACTTAACAACTGTGGCAAGAAAATTTGTAAAATGGGCCAAACTCACTTAACAAATGTTTCACTTAGCAAAATAAATGTTGGGCTCAGTTATGATCATAATTTGAGGACTACCTGTGTTTGATCACAAGAAGATGATTGTTTTCACAAACATCCTGATAATCTCCCTGCCCTCAAATCTGTTATCCTAAACCACTATGGGTCAAGCAGCCTATCTTGAATATGTGAGTCATTGTTGATTCCTGAAAATTGTTTGGACTTTTCAGTTTGGACTGAACTTTTCTTGGAAAGGTTTTTAGAATTAGAATTAGAATTTTTTATTGGCCAAGTGTGATTGGACACACAAGGAATCTGACTTGGTGCATATGCTCTCAGTGTACATAAAAGAAAAGATACGTTCATCAAGAATCATAAGGTACAACACTTAATGATAGTCATAGGGTACAAATAAGCAATCCGGAAACAATATCAATATAAATCATAAGGATACCAGCAACAAAATTACAGTCATACAGTCATAAGTGGAAGGAGATGGGTGGTGGGAATGATGAGAAGATTAATAGAAGTGCAGACTTAGTAAATAGTTTGACAGTGTTGAGGGAATTATTTGTTTAGCAGAGTGATGGCATTCGGGAAAAAACTGTTCTTGTGTCTAGTTGTTCTGGTGTGCAGTGCTCTATAGCGTCGTTTTGAGGGTAGGAGTTGAAATAGTTTATGTTCAGGATGTGAGGGGTCTGTAAATATTTTCACAGCCCTCTTTTTGACTCGTGCAGTATACAGGTCCTCAATGGAAGGCAGATTGGTAGCAATTGTTTTTTCTGCTTTTGGAAGTTTTTCGGAAGTGATTTTCGGAAGTGATTTGCCCTTGTCTGCTCCCCAGGACTGAGAGAGAGTGACAGGCCCAGAGTCACCCAGCTGGCTTTGTCCTAAGGCACGGCTAGAATTCTCATTCGCCTGGTTTCTAGCCTGGTGCCTTCACTACTACACTAAACTCAATTTACGTAGAAAGGTGTAATTTCTTCCCTTTCTCCTACTTTCTGGAAAAAGGTTTGTTTGCTTAACACACAGCTGAATCAGTGGTGAAATCCGAAGTTTTTTATTACAGTTCTGTGGGCGTGGCTTGGTGGGTGTGGTGTGGCTTGGTGGGCATGGTAGGGGAAGGATATTGCAAAATTTCAATTCCCACCCACTCTGGGGCCAGACTGAGGTGGTATTTGCCAGTTCTCCAAACTACTCAAAATTTCTGTTACCAGTTCTCCAGAACCTGTCAGAACCTGCTGGATTTCACTCCTGAGCTGAATCCTTTGAATGTGGCTTCTGCTTCTTCCAGGCTCAACCTTTCCATTATGAACAATGAAATATTAAAATAAAAATTTCTTTATTTACCGGTGTTCTAAAAAGAGTGATTTAATTGTCAATACGCCCTTGCCAAATTACAAGAATTTCCCACTTTTTCAAAGACATCTTTATTTTAAATCTTCCACTTACTGTGAAAAATTAAAAATGAAGATGGATAGAGAATAGGTTTTTTTTTTTAAAAAAAAAACTTTTCTAGCAAAGCCTCCGGGCAGAGCTTTACCAACATTTATTCAGTAACATCAAAATGTTGAACATCAAACGTGCCAAATCTGATCTGAGTGCTGGTCTCTGCTGTTGGCAACACAGAAACTGTTGCCAGGAGCCATGAAAATAGCATTACCTTTTAAAAGAGTATAAACATTGCCAGAGTGATTCAAGAATTAAAACTAGATGCAAATTACTGATCACTCCTGGTCAAAGTACATTAGGTATCTACCAATGTACATGCGCATTATGTATCTTATATGTAAAGCTGAAACACGTAACCAGTTTATAACTTGAAGAATGGAAAATAGCCTTTGATTGCTTTGCTCAATGAGAATCAACATTACATTAGGCATTAGGCCATGTTGGCTGCAAATTATAGGAAATGTAATATGACATCTGGAAGTTCAAAAGTCAGGAAAGACTATCCCATAATGGTGACAGTCTGGTGTTAATTTGTATAAAAGGGTGTATTATGTAGATGTTACAATTTCTTTCATTTTAGTAAAATCCTGTTTGCCCTAACCTCTGTTCTTGGAAGAAAATAAAGCTTAAACTGATTTTGAAAACATAAATAAAAAAGCAAAATATGCTCAGCGCAGATCAGGCAGGAGAGCACGTTTTAATTAAAGCAGCAAATCTCAGTAAAGAAAATAGCTGGGAAGGAATCAAGCCCACAATTCATACATGCAACTCATTCTATAAACAGAGCTCCAAATCCCTTCGCCGGAAAGATGAAAATGACACACACCTACAAACATTCTTTGTTAACAATAGGTCACACAGTGGTGGGATTCAAAATTTTTTACTACCGGTTCTGTGGGCGTGGCTTGGTGGGCATAGCAGGGGAAGGATATTGTAAAATCTCCATTCCCTCCCCACTCCAGGGGAAGGTTACTGCAAAATCCCCATTTCCTCCTGATCAGCTGGGACTCGGGAGGCAGAGAATAGATGTGGGCGGGGCCAGTCAGAGGTGGTATTTACCGGTTCTCCGAACTACTCAAAATTTCTGCTACCGGTTGTCCAGAACTGCTCAGAACCTGCCGAATACCACCTCTGAATAGGTGCCCGTGTCAGCTGCTGGTGAGGTTTGCAGAATAAAAGTAAGGAATTCAGTAAAGGCCTGAAATAAGGGGTAAGAAGATACCATGTAGAAAGAAAAATTTGAAATGAACAGTTTGTGAAATGTAAGAGAATGCAGCGCATGGAGGTAGCTTAATTGAGCAAATTACTAACTTACAGAACCCTAGAGTGACAAGATGATTTGGAGCTAACCAACTGGCAGGATTCCTTAGACCCAGATTAGGAGGAACCAAGAGAGGGTTACTAGCTCCATGGGTCAACTGCATCTGATGTCATTACCTGAAGTCCCAGGGTTAGGTACAACCAAGTTAAAATCCTCCTCTGCAAAATCCTGGCTAAAACAGGATTTTAGAAACCCGGTCTCTGCCATGATTCTGTTCGTCTTTCCAACTGTTCTGGCTTCAAAGATAGAAGAAAATAAGGGCAAGCTTTTCATCAATTATTTTGACAGGGAGGATTTAGCTAAGGACGAATGCCATTTAAAGAATGCTAGAGGAGACAGAGGCCTTGATCACAAATAAAAGTATTTTGTGCATGTATATTTGTAGCCTGAACGTGGGGCATGTGATTGTAATTTTGCGTGTGTGTGTGTGTGTGTGTTTATACAGCATGGTAGATTATAGATCCTAATCCTCAATGAAAAGACCTTCATTCTGTACTGCAGGGGTTCCCAACCCCTGGTCCAGGGCCCATTAGGAACTGGGCAAAGCTTCATCTGTTCATGGATCTAGGTAGTGCATGAAACCACTACCCACTGATTTGTGGAAAAATTGTTTTCCACGGAACTGGTCCCTGGTGCCCAAAAGGTTGGGAACTACTGCTGTACTGGCTGATCATTACTATCGTCCATCATCACCACCATCACCATCATCAATAATCAAGGAGAAACCTTCATAATAGTGCATTTCAATAACTAAAGAATTGGAGATTTCTGAGTCACTTCCGTTAGTCTGCAAGAGCAGGAAACCATTGCTTCTGTGCACTATATCAGAGGCTTTTCTTGAAGTTGGAACTCTCCTCACCTCCTACATGCCAAACCTAAGAGTTATTTTTAATACAATTGTCTCAAAATAAAACAGCCAAAAATTTCACAGGAAGGAAGGGTTTCTCAATCCATTTCCTCTGCTTCCAGCATGATCAAATTAGATATTGGTTTAATTGGAACCAGCAACTGATTAAGCAAGCTGGCAAAACAGCCCTTCCCATTCAAGAAAAGAGATAACTTGCTTGGTTATCTTGCATTATTTAGTTATCCAATAATCTTTGCAGTTTTAAAGTCCTTTTAATCCTGTGCAGTGCAAACTCTCCCTTGCACTTCATCATATGGGACAGCATTTGTTACAAAGCACAGTTAAATAGGGTAATAGAAAAGAATTGTATACATCCCCCCACACACACACACACAAACAAAGATCTTATTATTATTGTTTTCTTTTAATCTCAGGAGAAATTCAATGACAGCCCGAGGCTGCAATTCAATATGCACACTTCCCAAATGGATACCTACTGGATAGGCTGGACAGCAACTCCAATCTTTCTTAGCCATCATGGGCACTGAAAATGCTGGCTGGGAATTATGAGAGTTGAAGTCCCACACAGCAGAAGCATATGAGTTCGGAGGAGGGGAAAATCCATTTTCCCTCTGGATTCTACATTACAGAAACAGGTCAGAGTTTACAGCAAAGAATTAATAGGTGCAAATTTGACATGACGACACAAAGCGAAGCCCGAACAATGTCAGATCCTTTGAGTCTCTCAGGATATCAGTTAAATAGTTCAAAGTTGCCTTTTTAGAATAAAGAAATAGCACCAGCATCACACAGTAGCAGATTGCTGAACTCACCTATATAAAAGGATTTCAACGTACCTCAGAAAAGCTCAGCAACACAATGTGATTTTAATATATTGCAAGCCCAGACTAGAAACCAGGAGACCATGAGTTCTAGTCCTGCATTAGGCACAAGGCCAGCTGGGTGACCCTGGGTCAGTCACTCTCTCCCAAATCTATCAAGGAGACAAGGACAAATCTGTTGTGGCCCACTGGCGGCCACTGGAGCTGGCAGCAGAGTCAGACAGTGAGGAGGTTGGGAAGGAACATGGGCCAGTCCTGGGGGCTGGGGAAAGCTCGGACGAGGGTTCTGCATTGGAGGCAGAGAGGGAGACAGACAGCAGTGAGGTAGAGGAACAACTGGAGCCTGTTCCCAATGTGCGCATGCACAGAGCTACCAGAAGACAAGAACAACTCAGAAAGCAGGGTCGACTTAGGAGTAAAGCCACACCTTGGAGATGATTGGCCCCTCCCATAGGAAACAAAAGAGGAGCAAACAGGGAGGGGGCTTTTGCAGGAAACAACTCGTTCGTTCAGTAGTTTCAAGAGTGTAAAGTTCTGTTTGTGACTCTAAGAGACTCTGTGCCAAGTTTTGCCTTACTCTGCGTTTGGAAACAAGTTACATGGCAGCTTGCCAAGCGAGTTAAGGTGTGTTGATAAATATTCCTTTGAACAACTGTTTGGACAAACCTTGCTGACTGTGAATGAAAATAATTCACAGTCGTGTAAATAAAAGAGGTTTTGCTGGGACCAATTCCTGCTTCCTGCTTTTTAAGGGAGCCTAGGTCAGAACAAAATCACTTCTCAAAACTTTAGACACTAAGTCGGATATTTGACATGTAGGGACATATACAGGTAGTCCTCAACTTATAACCGCAACAGAGTCCAAAATTTATGTTGCTAAGTGAGAAATTTGTTAAGTGAGTTTTGCCCCGTTTTACAACTTTTCTTGCCACAGTTTTAAGTGAATCACTGCAGTTGTTAAATTAATAACATGGTTGTTAAGTGAATCTGGCTTCCCCAATGACTTTGCTTGTCAGAAGCTTGCAAAAGGGGATCACGTGACCCCAGGACGCTACAACCGTCATAAATGTGAGTCAGTTGTCAAGCATCCGAATGTAAATCACATGACCATGGGAATGCTGCAATGGTCATAAGTGTGAAAAATGCTCGTAAGTCATTTTTTTTTCAGTGCTGTTGTAACTTCAAACTGTCACTGAGTGAACTGTTGTAAGTCGAGGACTACCTGTACCTCCCTCCCAAATCTAGGAATTCATTAGCCAGCATCTGATGAATTGAGTTACAGTGTGTGAACACTTACATCTTTTTAATAAAGATTAGCTTGAAAAGAAAATGTAACACTTTTTTTTTTTTTGACTACCACAGCCTAACATGACTCTCCTTCTGAAATAATTCTATAAATTTCACATGGTTGTTGCTTTTACTCCTTCTTTCCTTTGACGATATTTGCATTTACGCATTCACCTCAAAGAGCATCTAAAAAAAACCTTGAGTATTGCTCTCCTTGGCATTCCAGTCATTATGTTTTGTAAAACAGTAGAAAAAGTGCCACCACAAAAGGTTAAGCTGAACAGCTTATGTGTCCCTTTCAATCTAATCTATGCATGCATGTTCAGCTCAGCAAGGGAAGTCTTTTCACTAATACAAAGTTTAAATATTCCTCAATGGTTCAATTTTTTTGCACACCTCTAATAAATATCAGACAAAGAATATGAATTTTTGTCTGAAATAAAGGAGGACAATGAAATAAAAGTAAAATTAAGATTATACAAAAAAGTCAAAACCCTCATCTTTTCTAAGACTCTTTCAACAATTAAATTGCATTTTACCATTCGGAAGTTAAGTATCAAGTACAATAAACATACTGAACAATATATGATAATATAAATACTCAGCAAATACGAAAAGCACCCAAGGCAATGTTTTCCCTCTGATCGACTTTTATAAAAATTAAAAGCAGCTTGATTGGTGAATAAAAATTATAGACCTCATAGTTTCATAAACTAAATATAATCTTTCTCATAAACTAGCATATCCAAATTCGGGATTCAATCATAGATATCAACAGCTACATTAAATTCTGCAGACCACACACCTAGCATGCTATTGCTGCTTTTTTTCTCTAGCGGAACTTGAATTTTAAAAACATTACACGCATAATCTTGGTTGGCGTTTATATAAAACAGCCAATAATCCTCCGAAATCCAATTTTGCAGAGCAATACTATCACCCAATTAATGATAGCACATCGGCAGAGAAAAATGCTGAACAGCCAACTCAGCAGAATAGTTGTGAGACCATATATATGCTTAGACAAAACTCACCGCTGGAAAAAAGGAGTCCCAAACAGTATGCAAATCATTAGCTTTTCTTGAAACATGTCATAAATCAGAAAGTCTTCCCTATCAATGATACCATCTGTACTCAAGGGCCATTTCATATCATGATTATGACAATGTGTCTACAGCTCAGCCTCTTAGAAAATTACTCCACCGTGTCACAGTCTCAGAGATATGAGAAATGATGATGATCCTACTGGGCAGCATTCCATACAAAAAGTCTTCCAACCTTTGGGGGTGTTGGATATTTATCCTACGGTTGGGTAGGTAATATATAGAAAAACTATGTTTGTGACTTTAAATGATATAAGAAGAATGATTGGCTGTGCTATTATCAGGCAGCCATAAAAGTAGACAGGAAGCCCGGGAGCTCCTGCTCCTGCTATTTGATGATTGATCTCCTGAAGAGGGACTGTGTGTGACTGAAGAGAACTGTAAGCAAACTATGTTTTGTGTGGAGAGTGATTATTCGAAGACGTGTTATCATTGTTTTGAGAAACCAAGTTTGTTTTTTCACTAAGAGTAAAGAATGTTTTTTTTTCACCGTTCAGAGTCTGTGAGTATCTGTGTGTTTAACCAGCAACGTATCTCTTTGCTGTCCGGTCCGTTGCCTACTATGCAGAGGGAAGTTTTACCCTCAACAGGGGGCTAGAAGTAATATCAGTAATTTTGAGAGTACAGGTAGTCCTCGACTTACGACCACAATTGAGCCAAAAACTTATGTTGTTAAGTGACAAATTTGTTAAGTGAGTTTTGCCCCCATTTTACGACCTTTCTTGCCACAGTTGTTAAGTGAATCACTGGAGTTGTTGAGTTAGTAACAGGGTTGTTAAGTGATTCTGGTTTCCCCATTGACTTTGCTTGTCAGAAGCTTGCAAAAGGGGATCATGTGACTCCAGGACACTGCAACCGTCATAAATGTGAACCAGCTGTCAAACACTAAATATAAATCATGGGGATGTTGTAATTGTCATAGGTGTGAAAAATACTCATAAGTCATTTTTTTTCAATGGCGTTGTAACTTCGAACGGTCGCTAAACGAACTGTTGTAAGTCGAGGACTACCTATACTTTCACAAAATGGCTGCAAGATGGGCATGGCTGCAGGAGTGGGTTCTACTTACCTTTACTACCAGTTCGCAATGGGATCGCATGCGCAGGTCGCCGATGACAACATCCAGGGCGGTGGGTGGGGCCTCCCACCTGTTTTACTACAGGTTCTTGTGAACCGGTCCAAACCGGGGGCAACCCAACTGCATGGCTGTCAGGCATACCTTAACTGGTAAGGCAAAATGTTACAAGAATATATTTCCCAAAACATGAAAACTCAGATATGTAGATTTATTGTAACAAAACTATGAAGTTATATAAAATGAGCAACTGGTATTTATGAAATATCTATTTCTATTTTATATGACCAGTTTTTTCACACAAACACACACACACACACATATATATATATATGAAAGGAAATATATTTTCCTTGTTTGAGTAAGAGCCTCATCAAATATCTGGTTGGTTGCTTGCTTGTGACCATGTGAGAACTAACTTTCATGATAGTGGTCGATTACAAAATATCCATTTCACCATAAGACCAGTGGTGAAATCCTTCGCAGATTGCCATCAGTTTGCTGCCCGCGCATGCGTGATGCATGCCAAATGTGTGTGGTGCACATGCATGTGCAGTGCAGACCAAAGCATATTGTGCGCGCATGCATAGTACACCCCAAAAGCACGCTGTGCCACGTGATTTAGATTCGCTAGAAAGCAGGATTTCCTTCTTTCTAGCGGATCTAAATCGCGCGGCACAGCTGATTGTCAGAAATACCGGTTCAGACAAATCAGTAGCTTTTATCACTACCGGTTCGCCCGAATCAATGCGAACCGATAGCATTTCACCCCTGCATAATACATTACTACGGGCTCAGGCTCCATTTTCCTAAATGCAGTCTATCACCTCAGCTTTTCTTTACCATCCCCCCAACACCCCCATAGACAGACTTTAAATGAAAAACTTGACTGTTGCAACATACCCTTTTTTTATAAATTCAGTTAAGATGTACTAAAAGGAAATCAGTGAAAGTTTTAGCATATTGATTAAAGTAGCAACATGCTTAGAATTTTATTCTAACATTTCAAGATGGTAAAAATATACTGCATCTATAACTCTTCAGGAGACATTTTTCAGATGTTAAGAACTGTACTCAAAGATTTGAAAAAAATATATACATATTACATGGAAAATTAGACCTTTATTCCACCACTGAATTTTGCTAGGAATAGGGTTACATTCTAAGCCCATCTAAGCAGAATAAATTAGATCTATTCCTGGCAGCATAACAAATGGTAAAACACAAAAGCCAGGTAATTTGGAATGATGTTGTCTGTCACAAATACTTTATCCTTTAAAATACTAACATCAGAACATGTTTCACTTTAGTACTTTATTAAGTTCTTGCAATTAAGTTTATATCACCGTAATTCCTAAACTAGCTAAAATCATATATATTGGTCAAATTATAGTTCTGTTTTATTGATAAGTAGATCTTAAATATTATTTTTTGAGAATGGGTTGACAGTTGAGTTTTAGATTGTAGTACATTTTGCAATTTTGAACATCAAATTTAAATGATTCCTGCTGTTATTATTTTATTGGATGCAGAGAAGTTGTTTGATAAAATATATTATAATTATTGATGCTTTCAAAATGTTCTTTCCCTTGAGAATTTTTAAACTGGATTATAATTGTTTTTTCTTTTGCTAAACTAGAAAGCTGATCTAATGTCTTTTTAAGGAGAGAGAGGGAGGGAGGGAGAGAGGGAGAGAGAGAGAGAGAGAGAGGTATAAAGCAGTATTATCCTCATACTCCTTTGTTTCAAAACTTTATCTTGCACAGAGTGACAAGATGCATGATTTAAGAGATGTATCATGAAAGATGAGGAGTAGGAAGTATATACTTGCTAATAGCAAGGCAACTGTCAATTAAAACCGCCTTCTGGCATCTGGCTTTAAGATCTTAGAATCCATCAGAAGATGTAGCTGTTTGTTATTATTTTTTAACAAAACAGCATGCATAAATTGTTATTTATAAATTTTTGGATTACAATAAATTAGATGCTCAATAGCATAGGGAGAGATGGAAGACGAAACTGAAATATCTGGTGAACATGAACATTAATAAATAATTTTTTTGGACATAAAATGTGTCATTCTGCTATCGATTTAAAATTAATTCAACCAAAGTATTATCTTATCTTTATTGGATACATCTTTGTCTTAAAACACTTGTGAGACATCTTCTTATGCATGAATGGATTCAGTTAATTGTTGGAAATTGGTACTTGAAAAATCACACTGGTTTGTGTGATATGGTCAAATGTTATTTAATGGCTCCCTTTTGGATAGACATTTATTTCACGTATTAGTTTTGTCATGGAAAGCTCATCAGATTTCGGGTGCGGGAGAAATGAACATGTACTTTTGAACAGCTGTCAGGCTCAAAAACCAAGAATGACAGGTGGTGATTCTTCCAAGCTGAGTTCTTCATTGTTTCACACCTACAGATTTCCCCACATCTTGCCAGACGTATAGTAAGTACTAGCTGAACTTACAATATAGTCTGGGGATATTAAGGAGGGGCTGCCTTCACCCTCTTTCTCTCACACATAATATCTGTTGCTGCTTACTCCTCTGGACTGCACCCTGTCTCCTTGTAATCCGCCTCCTAACTACATTCCATCACAACAATACACCAACAGCTTGGAAAATAAACTGAAAAATGTAAATTGCTATTATATACTTTTATTACATGGATAGAAAAACAGGCCTTAAAAGGGCAGAGGAATATTGATTTTTTAATCAGAGGATAGAAGAATTTACCTCTCCTTCTACATTTGAACAAGCATTCTATTCCCTGGAATCTCATTGGGAGAATTGTTCAGAAGCTTTGACGGCATACACCGCATATATGCTTAATTTCCTATTTTTATTGTACAAAAACCGCCAGGCATTAATTATTAAATTATACAACATGATTTCAAAGTAGATTTACGACGGGTTCTATCTGGTGCATTTTTAAAAGGAAATTTTAAATGCTCTCACTCCCTCTTTATGCATTTGGGAAGAAAAAGAAGAGAGAAAATTCAAATCCGTATTGCAAATAATGCTAAAGGAACTTCTTTGTCCATCTGCAGTTGCTTCTGCAGAGGTCTTGCAGAAGGCACCCTTGACAGTTGAAAAAGCTCATATTTACTGGGGATGTATGAATTGTGAAGCCTCCTTTGATCTGATGACACGTCAGCTGAAGTGCCTATTGAAGCAAAACACCAAACCGAAGGCCTGCTTCTCTTTAGGGTTCTGGGTCTCTCCCTCCCTTCAAAACTAGTCTGAATTCATTCCACTGAATCAAACCAGATAGCCAGATCAAGTCAGCCTGCTTCAATGCTTCAAGTGGATGTGAAGTAGTGTTATTTTCCAAATGAAAGCTCTTGAATTGCTGTGACAGTCTGAATTATTATTCTATTTAGAGCAAGACAGCATCTCAAGTAGAGCCAACCTAATATTCACACATGAATATTCCAGACTGGAATTCAACTGGATAAAGTGGGGAGAGACAGTCAAGACACGGACCAAAAGATAGTCCTTTAGGCCCATCATTCTCTAGCTACTTTTCCTTCTCCTTCTCATCCCTCCCATTAGTTCACACACCCCAGGAAGGACTGGCTCACTTTTACTCCTTAGATTGTTTTAAAAAGTCACTAGAGGAGAAACAAGCCCGGTGTCCAATTGCTTCCATCAAATTTCCCTCCCTTGCCCTCACAGGTCATGATTGAAACAGAGCACAGAGAAAGATCTTATTCTCCCACCATCCTGAGTAGGAATTAAATGGCCTGTTCCCATTCTTGATTCATATGCTGCCTTTGCTCTCATTTGCTAAAAAGTTGGCAGTACATGTTTTAGGTGTGCTGTACATGTTATGCAAAGCCATTGGTTAAACCTTCCAGCTATTAACCAGCAAGAAACACCAAATTAAAGCAGGAATTCACAGTAAGCACTCCTCTGAATAGCACTTCAGAGAAGAACACTCTGGAGACTGTTGTCTCAAAACAAGAAAGTGTCAGCTGATGAATAGGGAGGATGGAAGGCATGCTCCATAAAGCAGTTTTTACTGGGAACTCTCCTCCTATCCATCAGGTTATTTCAGATGGAGTTTAGCAGGCAAAAGCATCTGGGAAACCCCTCATCCCAATCTTCAACTGCCCAGGACAATGAGGAACCATACTGTAGGTACCAAGCAACCAGTTATTGTGCTCTGTTCTTTCTATGGAGACATCCATAATTATCTAGAAGTAAGTTCCTTTGAAAAAAACAGGATTTCTAGCATATAGTATACATGGCAGCATTGTGTTACACCAGTGAAACCATTTTAGAACCATACTCTCCTATATAAAACAATTGAAATCCCTAAAAGTTTCTTTAAACTTAGACTAGATACACTATGGAACATTAACTCATGTATCGAAGGCACACACACAGATACACTGTGGTATTTGTTCCAAAGAATATCCATTTTATGCAAGAGATTAAGCATGCCCAAGAGAGAATTTACTTTTTTCATCTGACCTACATTAATATTCTCAACCTTTTCTGAAACATCTTTTAGTCTCAAAAGGGGATTGCCAAGCGAGATTGGGGAACTGCTGTTTAATTGAAAAGCTCTACAGAGCTCAGAGTATTAATCACTGAGGAAGGCAAGAATGCATATATTCGACACAGAAATGCACCCACTCAGGTTTGCTACCCATGAAGGTGTTCTGAGACATTTGTGGAACACAAAGCAGTAACAAAGAAATCTCCTGGGTGCAGGTCTAAATATAATATTCAGTGTATCACTGAAAGGAGCTAACAGGATGTGACCTAGTTCAATTCAGGACATCTAACATGTTCTATCACTGCTTGAAGAATCCAAGAAGGGAGCTGCTAAAAGTAACTGGAAGCTCTTGGGTGGCAGCATGCAAAATAGACATTGAAAGAGTTAAGAAACCAAAATCCACAATGTCTGTAGTATAAGGGGAAAATGCTACAACTATCCTATATAAGGGCCCAGACTAATTTCTAGTTCTTTCTCTCAGTTGGGTAAAGACATGTATCTTATTTCTGTCTTCCGATAATCTCCATAGAACCAAACTTTTTTCTAGCTACAACTCCTGTCAATAATTCTTGTACATCCTTAGAACTAAATGTATCTTTCTTATCTCTAAAACTAGATTTTAATCAGTGTTTCCAATCTAAGACTTAGTAGATGAAGACAGTGCCTCATGCCTTGAAAACAACTATCCACAGAAGACCAAGGGAACTTTCCCTCATCTTGGAAAAAATATATATCCATCAACCAAAACCATAATAAAATTTATTAAACCATAGTAAAATTTATACTCTGTATACAGATTTATACCTACAAATCATTAGACAGAATTGTTACTTTTATTTTCCAAATTAAGCCATTCATCAGCTGCACTTAGAGCTAAGTCTCCAGTTCTAAGAGGACATCATATCCTTTGACTTGTCTATTCACTGTCTGAGTTAGAAGTTATTCACTAGTCAAGGAACATGGTCCCTCAATTTGTTCAGAGATGCTCTTTCCCTTTAGCTTATCAGAGGTGCTAGAGTTAATTATGAAATCAAGAATTTCCAAACTGAATGCCGATCACAATTAAATGCCAAAATGACCAGGATTGTATTTTGATCTCTTTCTTCAATCTGATCAAATTTTCTCTCAACAGACCAAACATGACAGTGAAAAGATTACAAGTTGAGTAGAAACATTTATCTGGCCCACGTGAAAAAATATATTAGAGTTTTGAGTTTATAGAACTCAAGCAGGTAAGTGACTATCAGTTTAGTTCTCAAATTTTCTGCTACAAACACATTTAATCACTGCAAGGGAAAAGCAAATGTAGAAGTGAGAGAAAGTCAGCAGCCGCAGTGATTACTAGAAGTCATTGTGGGAATGTGCTTTCCCTAATGATTAAAATTCTCTGCCACTCGGGGCCATAAAGAATTTAGAGTACAACCATAGAGAATTGCCAGCCTTCCCATAAATACATTGAAACATGAAAATTGATATGGAAGTCAGATTGCCTAGCTGAAAAAGGTCATGCTCGCCTACAGGTGAGGAGGCATTTGCACTTGAGCTGTCCACTGCCACATACAACCCCAATCGTGATTCCTTTCAGATCATGCCCATTCAAATGCCAGTCAAAGGAGGGAATTTGTTCTTCAAAAATGATGCCGGAAGGAGCAGCAAGCAAACCCCCTGTTGAGGAAGCACAGCGGATCCAGCTTTTGTGCATTGTGCACCCATTTATTAAGGAAAAGACGGGAGATCACTTTCCCCATGAAACTCCCATCACTTCTTCTTTTAGCAAAAATCACCATTTGGAAAAGAAGGCTGGGGAAGGCAGGCTTGTACAACAACCTTCCTTCTCACATCAATCCTCTCCAGCCGGGGAAGGGGGGAAAAAAGGCACTTCCATGAAAGAAGAGGTGTGTGTGGAATAAAAGCACCAGCCGCGGGAGAAGGAGGAGGAGGCCGGCCTCCGCCATCCACTTTCCTGGGTCGCCACCACAGTTTGGTGGCTGCGCACCAGACGCCCGCGCCCAGCCCCCTCCCCGTACGGGGTGGCTTCCTGCCGGCGGCCGTTCCTTTCCCCGGCGCGGCTTACCTGCCGGAGGATGAAACTGGTGGAAGTTGTGCTGCCATCGGATCGCTTCAATCGGCTCCTCCGGGTGGCCGTGCCTCGGCTTCCCTGGAGGCGGGCGGGAGCAACAGCGGCGACGGGGCGGAGCGGAGCGGGCGGCAGAGACAATAAAGCGACGATGAGCGTAAATAAAGGCGAGGGAAGGCAACCCACATTTCAGCAAGCAAGTTATGGGCAAAGTCGCGCCCCAAGATCGGGACACCCCACCCCGGGTTAACGCTTAGCCCGCCCAGCCATCCCCCCCTTTTTTTTTTTACCGATCCCCCCCCCCAGCTTCTTTCCCTCTTTGAGCACGAAGCCGAGGAAATCGATCCGATCTCAGGCCGGGGGGGAAGGATCGACCGGCGCCTAGAAAGCGACGGGGCCGGATTCCAACCCGGGGGACGGCGAGGGATGCTCGGCTCGCGGCTCCGATCGGATCCGCCCGCTTGCCTGCGCGCCTGGCGATCCAGAGCTCACCCACCCGACCACCATCGCGGAAAAAGCGGAGCGGGAGCTTACCTGGAAGATGGGGTCGGCCAGCCCGTTCTTGCCGTACGAGGGATGCTTGGACATGCTGGGGGCTGCCCCGAGCGCCTCGGGAACCGGCCGCGTTCGCTGCTTCTGCCCGAGCAGCTTCCTGCGCGTGGGGCTGGAGGCGGCTCGGGGCGCTGCTGGCTGCCGAAGCGGCGGAATCCTTAAAGCGGCCGCGTCACGCTGTCCCCGCCAAGCGCTCGAGGGGCGGTGAAGCCGAGCAGCGTTCAGCGGGGAGGGAGGGAGGGAGGGAGTGGGGAGGGGAAGATAAGGGGATTGGAGCTTCCTCTTTGATCTGCTGCCGACGCCTTTTGGCCTCTCTTGGCCCCGAGGCCTCGCCCGTCCACCCCAGCCTGTGGGCGCGGAAGTTTTCCCTAAGACCCCCTCGCAGTTGGGGGATAGGAAGGCACCATACAGCGGTCGCCTTGGCCGTAAAGCCCTGGATGTGCGCGCCTTGTTTTGTATTACAGATCTTTCCTGTAGCGCTTTACCTCAGGAAAGAGTTTCCCAAAGAAGCGCCTTAAATAAAAGCAGAGTCTCCAAAGCAGGACATTAGCCATGGAAGCAGGGTCCCATTTTCAAGCTCAGGCAATCGTAGAAGCTGTTTGAATCAACATTCAGGCCATCCTGGATATAAATGCAACGGAGGAGTTAGGGTTTCCCACAAATTCTTTTAATAATTTTAATTGGTTTTGTCTTTTTAAATTGGGGGCCAAACAGAGATATTTCTTTTAATTGTTTTTAATGTTTGTATTATATGTTTTTATCTGGCTGTACACCGCCCTGAGTCCTCAGGGAGAAGGGCGGTATATAAACTTGAAATTAAAAAAAAAAAAATTGCTCCCGTGCCCAAATAGGCAAAGTCCCCCACCCCCGATTATTCCTATAGGGCAGGCATTTGGAGCAGGAATTTTATTTCCGCTTAGTAACAGAGAGATTGCCAAATAGGTGGAGAAATACACTTTATCATCTACACAAGAGCCCTTCTCCTATTCAGAGGCTAATGTTGACTCCCCTGGGGAGAGGAGGCTTTCTTCAGAAGGTCTTCACACATCAGAAATTCCTTGTGTTCCTCCTTGATAGGATGGATAAAATGAAACAGGTGGATGATCACCCAGCTCCTTCATGGATGAATTGAGAATATATGAAGGGTATGGTGGTCCAGAAGTTTAGATATTGGACTGTTGACTGGAAGGTTGGCAGTTTGAGACCCAAGTACCACCCACGTGTCAGTGAGCTCCTGTTACTTGCCCTAACTCCTGCCAACCTAGCAGTTTGAAAGCGTGCAAATGCAAGTAGTAGGGGCCTGGTGGCTCAGCAGACTAAAAGCATTGTGATTAACACCAGCTGTCTGCAATTACTGTAAGTTCGAATCTCACCAGGCTCAAGGTTGACTCAGCCTTCCATCCTTTCTAAGGTAGGTAAATTGAGGACCCAGTTTGTGGGGGCAATAAGCTGACTTTGTATAAAGATACAAAAGTACGAAGGCTATTGCTTAATGCATTGTAAGCCGCCATGAGTCTCCAGAGAAGGGTGGCATATAAATCATTTTTTTTAAAAAAAGAAGATAAATAGGTACCACTTAGGTGGGAAGGTAACAGCGTTCTATGCACCTTGACGTAGTCATGGTCATGTATGATCAAGGAAGCGTTTTCAGGCAACATGGCTCCCTCAGCTAAGAAACGGAGATGAGCACCACTCCCTAGAGTCAGACACGACTGGACAAGGGAAATCTTTTTACATACATACATTATTTCATATTTCATACACACACACAAAAACATTATACATGTATGTGTGTGTGTGTGTGTATGTTTTTCTATCGAGACACCTGGTCTACCCCAGCATGTGGGAGGGAGCAAACTGCATCTCTTTCGCCTTTCAGCTCCAATCCAGGAGCCCTCAAGCAGTCACATTCATGACAAACCATTTTTATACCAAATTTATATTTAAGTTCTTGTGGCTCAGAGGTTAATACAACTGCCTAACATGCAGACAGCCCAAGTTTGAATCCAAGTAAGGGTATGGCTAGCTGATGAGAGCTAAATAGCTTGAAATAGATCTATACTAGTCTCGCTTTATTTCTTTATCAGCAAAATATATATATTACAAACTATTCTAAAAATACGAGTTCCAGGTATATTTGTAAACAAAGAAGCAAACATTCTGCAAGCTCCGGAACTCGTACACACACACACACACACACATACATATACATACATACACACACACACACATTTGTAGGGTATTGAGGGGGCAGTACTGTATAAAAACGTGTAAATCGAGGACTATCTGTATAAAAAAACTTCAAGATAATAGCTGCTTCAATTGCATGGTTGCAGATGCCATTATGACTTCTTGGACACACGGGGATGGACACACACACACACACACTGTAGATGGCCCTATTTTCTCAGCAGTCTTTGTTTAGAAAAATAAAACATTCACCTTCAATGTCTGTGTGATGGCATTTTTTCCCCATTCTTTCTGGGTGAAAGTGAATATCCTAGTTAATTGCAAACATGTTCCGATGTTCAGGCTTCCCTTACTTTCTGCTAGAGTTAAGTTCCCTGAATGCACTAAAGCAGAGGGGGGAATAAGATTGCATGGTATGATGTTAGAACCAGTTTGGTGTAGTGGTGAAGGCATCTGGCTAAACTAGTAGACAGTGAATTCTAGTTCTGCCTTAGACACAAGGCCAGCTAGGTGTTCCTAAGCCAGTTGTTCTGTCTCAGCTCTAGGAAGGAGGTAAGGGCAAACTTGCCAAGAAAACTGGCAAGGAGTCAAGATTGACTCAAAGACACACACATACAAACTTGGTAGCCTGAATGCATTGGCAAATATGCTCATAAATGTTGAGAGCATTATTCTTAAGCATGATGATATTCAAATATATTTTCTTCTTTGAGTCATATTTCATGTATGTAAAACCATTTTCTTCATTTTTTTCCCACTGCTGGATTTTTAACACAGATGGTTAATGATAGAAGACAAACAGGCAGACTGCAGCATGGCACTATGAATTTTGTTAGCACTCTTCCTTACATTGCACACAACAAACTCCTGGGTTAAAAGCTCATCCTAGAGCTGAGGAACCTTCACCAGCCTCGGTACAATATAATATATACAATTGTTTTCTAGTTTTAGAAACGGGGTTATTTTTTTCCTTTTGGGTAAAGGATTTGGACAAGAAGTCGATGCTGTTTTGACCCCCTGGTAATATATGTATGGAAGTAAATGGGAGACAAGATACACAACTAAAGCAACTACACAACATAATGTGTGAATGAGGGCAGAAAAATGGCCAAGTGGTTCGGCAGGAAAAAACCTTGGTGTGTTTCCAAACCACTGGTATAAATTGGCACAAATTGCATAGGAGCTGTTTTCTTTTTCACATCAAATGAATTCTTGGATGAAAATGCTCAACCACATAATATCAAATTTCAGGGGTCTTTGGTGCTCTAAGTGCTAGCACTGATGATGTTACCTAGTCTGAGTAATAAAACATCTGCAAGAAAACAAGCAAGCCCAGAGAGCACCAAAGAACCCTCATGGCAACCCTGAGCTACAAATATTCTCCTTTATATTAATAAAGCTGTACTTGGAACTATTCCCACAGACTGTTCATAAATAATGACAGGACTGGCTGAAATGGTTTGCCATTGCCTTTTTTCCAAGATTTTTTTCTTCAAAAATCCCTGTCAAATCTTCCCCTGTGGAATTTCTTAATGGTCTTTAATCCACCACAATCCTATTTAGCTCACAATCCTAGACAATGTTTGATTTGGGGTCTCCCCAAAAGACCAGTGCTACTTACTAATTATAATTAGGCTGTTAGGCAGAAGATATTAATATGTTATAATTCACTGTGATTAAGTTTTTGATTGGTCAATAGAAAATTAAAACCTTATTAATAAATGAAGATTAGATGATTGCAACCTGAATCTAAGGGCGCTTTAAGAACTGTCCAACTGCATAAATAAAGCATAAATAAAGCAATACTTTTAAAGGACTTCCTATCTGGAAAAAAAACCAACCTTCCAATTCTAAAATTATCTCCGGTTGCCTCTATCTCAGACAGGGGCAAAAAACTTTAAAGATGGATTCTTCTTTTCTTTGTGACTGAGTTTAACATGCATTTTTCTGTTTTATCTTCTAAGCAAAGAGCTATTAAAACGATGCTGACTGCACATTAGCAAGATGAATGGATTACAGGTAATTCTCGATTTATAACCTCAATTAAGCCCAAAATTTATGTTGCTAAGTGAAACATTTGTTAAGTGAGTTTTGCTCCATTTTACAATCTTTCTTTCCATAGTTGTTACGTGAATCATTGCAGTTGTTAAGTTAGTAATGTTGTTAAGTGAATCAGGCTTCTCCATTGACTTTGCCTGTCAAAATGTGGCAAAAGCTGATTACATGATTCTGGGACACTGCCACTGTCATAAATATGAACCAGTTGCCAAGCATCCAAATTTTGATCATGGAGATCCTGCAAATTGTTTTTAGTGCCATTGTAACTTTGAACAATCACTAAATAACTATTCTAAATCAAGGATTACTTGTATACAATAACCTTAATTTTAGTGAGGTAAAATTAACTACCGTACATTCTAAAAATAATGTTTCTGCTCATTTAATTATAGATTCATTAATTTTCTAAAAGCTGTCATTTTTAAATTCACCGAAAACTACATCTTATTCCAATTCCTATTATAGGTCAATGTATGTCTATACTAGAAGTAATGCATTGAAAATCAGAACATTAAAATGTTTTGCTAGTCAGCATTTTTGTTCCCATTGCCCACAGCTGTGGAGAACAAGGAGGCATGAAATATTTCACTAACTTAGATTTAAGTTGTAGTTCAAGGAAGAAGTGCCCAGCAATCCTTAGTCAAGGCTAAAGGAAAAATCCTATAAAGACACACATATCTTGCAATACAGCTGCTGCTGATAAATGGGCAGCTGGTGAATAAAATTCACCACAAAAGGGGCAACTTGAATATTATTCCTGTAATAGGTTGCATAGCAACAGTAGAACACAAAGAGCTGTTGGAGATACCACAAATGTGATAAGAAGGTCAGGCTGGAGTTTGAGGTTTGATTTTTTTTTTCTTCAGATGCTATAGCACAGAGGCTAACATATATCTAAATTGTTATTAAATATATATTAATAGTATGGGAATACATATATGTTTATCCTTCCGCAGCATCACATTCAAATCCTCCCTCAGGCACGAGACACAGAATGTCTCCTGCTTACTTACTGTCTGGGATATTCAAATGGAAGTAAACTGCATTGAATCAGCTTGTTTTTCCAAGTTGCCATCTCTATACCAATTGTGTGAATGCATAAGCTTCCGTAGCCATAGCAGCGCTATTGGTGCCTAAAAGGAAAACTTGGAGGTTCCCCAAGTACACAAAAAATCTTTGGAGGTGGTAGAACTTAAAGACGAAAGAAGGCAGAACAGAATAAAAATAGTCCAATGAAGGCTGATTATATTCAGCGGGCATGGAATATTGACATTTCGATGGTGGAAAGCGATAAAATAGGAAGCAGATGGAAATCAAGAATCTGGAACAAGAGCTAACCACAGTATAACATTCTGTTGAAGGTTGCATTTGATATAAAGGCGAATTCTTCCTCTTTGCAAGAACTGCTTTCAAAATGTTAGTTGCAGAACAGATTTTACAAATGTCCATAATTATAGTAATGCAATCTACACAGGGCTGCCTTGAAAATAATTCAAAAAGTATTGTTTCAGCCTATGGTAGCTAAATGGATACAGGAATAAAACATCCAAATCTTATACCAGTTCTGTCTTGGTTCTCCTGGCTGTCGGTTTTGGAATCTGATTTAAATTGTTTTTGATATTCAATGTCTGCCGTATTTGAGTCAGATTAACTGCACATCCACCAACACCTACTGTTTTGAGTATGAAGATCTTCTGACATTGCTTATTGTTCCACCAGTATGTTCTGTCCCCATCTCACACATGCACACAAACAGTCAGCCAGGGGTTAAATAAAACTTGCAGACAATAAATTCATTCGATAACAGGATTGGCAGCAACCCAATAGCTGCTTGCCAAGAACTTTACTCAGAGAGGGAAGTGTTCCTCTTCCGTCAGATAAACCAAAACAAATACACAAAGCCAAAGAATTGTCAAGTCCAGTCCGTATTAAATCCAAGGTAGGCAGATAACGTAGTTTCAGAGATACAATCCCACTCGCTAGTTGTTTAGTTTTGTCCGTCACAGAGCCTGAATGGCCACCACGCCCCCTTTTATCCCCTGTGAAATGTGGTCGAGTGACTAAACTTAATCTCTGGCACGCCTTCTTTTTTGCTGCGTGCCCTTGTCTCTCCGACACTGGCGTGGATCCAGCCAAGACTTACTTACTTACTTACTTACTTACTTACTTACTTACTTACTTACTTAACTTACTTACTTACTTACTTACTTACTTACTTACTTACTTACTTATTTATTTATTTATTTATTTATTTATTTATTTTAATTTGTATACTGCCTTTCTCCAGCAGGACTCAGGGCGGTGAACAGCCAGAATAAAACAGAACATACAAAATTTAAAAACAGTTTAAAAATAATTAAATATTTTTGGCCACAATTTAAAACAACCCAATTAAAATCAATTAAATTTAACCAAAACTGTGGGATCAAGCCAGCCCGGCTAGGTGAAATAAATAAGTTTTCAGGGCCCGACGAAAAGTCCGGAGGTCTGGTATTGTACGTATCTCTGGGGGGAGGTTGTTCCAGAGGGCGGGCGCCGCCACAGAGAAGGCTCTCCCCCTGGGGGTCGCCAGCCGACACTGTCTGGCGGAAGGCACCCTGAGGAGGCCCTCTCTGTGCGAGCATACTGGCCGGTGGGAGGCTATTGGTGGCAGAAGGCGGTCTCGTAAATACCCCGGCCCTAAGCCATGGAGCGCTTTAAAGGTGGTCACCAACACCTTTAAGCACACCCAGAAGACCACCGGGAGCCAGTGCAGCTCGTGCAGGAGAGGTGTCACATGGGAGCACCCCGTCGCTCCCATAATCCCCTGCGCGGCCGCATTCTGGACCAGCTGGAGCCTCCTGGTGCACCCCAGGGGGAGCCCCATGTAGAGAGCATTGCAGTAGTTCAGGTGGGAGGTGACAAGTGCCTGAGTGACCGTGCGTAGGGAGTCCCGATCTAGAAAGGGACGCAACTGGTGTATCAGGCGAACCTGATAAAAAGCCCCCCTGGCCATGGCCGTCACTGTCTTATCTTCATCACTGTCCGACTGCGACTGTTCAGAGATACCTGGCTCCTGGCTAATCTCTTCTCCCTTGGGAGACACCTGAGGCATTGCCAGAGAGGAGGGTCCTGGAGAGGGAGGCCTGGCCAACTCCTCTCCTTCACCTTTGGAGTCTTCTCCCTCCGATAAGACAGGCTCGGGGGTCGGAGTCACAACACAGTAAGAGATATCAGCTGGATACCAGAACAGTGTTTTTTTCTGCATTGAATCAATTAATCTCCATTTCTAGGGAGATACATCCACAGTGTCATCAGTTAGTTTTTAACATGTGAAATAGTTTTCAGTTGCTGATAGTTCCAAATAATAGTTCTAAAATGATCTTTGATATTTATTTCTTGTTTTGTGTTTACAATGTCAGTATGTTCGACAACCACGGTGGCGGTTGATACCCCCAGGCTTATGGTCATGGGGGATTTCAACTTGCCATCCATCGGTGAAACGTCTGACCCAGTTAGTTCATGGCCCTACTCACACAGGGGGAAACACGCTGGACTTGTTTTTTGTCTCTGGTCAGTGGTTGAGTGATCTTGAGATAGGGGATATAGCGACTGAGCCCTTGTCATGGTCAAATCACTCCCTCCTTCGTTTTGACCTTCGAACTGCCACACCCCGCCGCAGGGAGGCGGAACTGATGAGATGGTACCGCCCCAGGCGCCTCATGTAACCTGATAAGTTCCAGACGGAGCTTGGGCCATTCCCTGAGGCTCTGGTTCACGCTTCGACTGAAGACCTAATGGCCGCCTGGGACAGGGCGGCTGCTGGAGCTTTGGATCGAGTCATGACTTTGCGACTCTGACCCGGCACCTGTCTCACCTGGCTCCTTGGTTCACCGAGGATCTGAGGGAGATGAAGCGCCAGAAAAGACACCTGGAGAGAAGTTGGAGGGCCAGCCTTCCTGAATCCGACCGAACACTGGTAAGATCTCATATTAAGACTTACCTAGTGGCGATAAAAGCGGCAAAATGTAACTATTTTGCCACTCTTATTGCGTCATCAGATAATTGCACAGCCACCCTGTTTAGAGTGACCCACTCCCTGCTCCACCAGGAAGCGCGGGAGGACTCCTTGGAGGGCAGGGCCGAGGACTTTGTGCAGTATCTGTATAACAAAATCGCTCAGATTCGGGAAGACTTGGACTCTGACTGGGTAGATTCAGGAGGGATGATAAGAAGGTCAGGCTGGAGTTTGAGGTTTGATTTTTTAAAATGCTTTAAAAAGTAAAAAAAGAAAAGTTCCAACGATCGCATGCTCAGCTGATTGTCGGAACTTTTTTAAAAAACTTTTTAAGCATTTTTTATTACCGGTTTGGGCGAATAGGTAGTAAAATAATGCTTTAAAAAAGTAAAAAAAAGGCTTAGACGATCGCACGGCACAGCGGTGATCGTCCTAGCCTTTTTTTTTTTTACTTTTTAAAAGCATTTTTTTACTACCTATTCGCCCAAACCGGTAGCAAAAAAATGCTTTAAAAAGGTAAAAAAAAAAAAAAAAGCTGTGCCACGCGATTGTCGGAATCTTTTTTTTACTTTTAAAAAGGTTCCCAAGATCGCATGCCACAGCTGATCCCCCCCCCACTGTTCTACTTACCTTCCCAAGCCTCCTTTTGGTGCATACTGTGCATGCATGCGCACCGCGCATTTGGTACAAAGTGCGCATGCACGCGCTTGGTGCGGAGCGTTCAGCCAGCGAACCGGTAGCAAACCAGTTCAGATTTCACCACTGTCTGGTTGTTGTGAAACGTTTGCACATTTTACTGGCAAAATTTGCCATAATCGTGACTTTGAATCTTAGGGTCCAGAAGCAATGCTTTTATAGTTGTCCAGTATTTATTTCTGCTTGCAGACTCTGACAAGTAGGATCCTTTTCAATATGATGTTTTTGGCCTGTAGTTTAGATAGATGTGCCTTCAGATGGCCTGAGGGATTAGGAAGTGGACAGTGTCTCTGGTAAGTGCAAGTCAGATGTCTTTAACAAGATGGTAGTATGCTGGCTTTCCTTGGATCTAATTTAGACAACTATCACCTTGATTCCCTTTTTAGGAAGGGACGTTCAGAAGTTGATGTAGGCTTCAGATATACAGTGCCTAGAGGTAATGGATCCTTTTCAGTCAGGATCCAGGCCTGGACATGGATCTGACATTGCCTTGGCCACTTGGTACAACCTGGAGTGACAGAAGTGTTCCGAGTTGATTCTCATTGATGTTTCATAGTTGATTATGGTGTCCTTTTTAGATGATGCATAAGGGTTGGCTAACAGAGGCTTGGCTCTGCAGCAGTAGTGCTCCTTTCTGAGCAGGCAGTAATGCTCAATTATAGTCCACTGCTCTGGGTCAGAGATGCCATGGAAGTCTCGACCCAGTGCATGGAGGCTGCAAAGGCCTGGATGAGACAAAACAAGCTGAACTGCAAGATGGCATTGCTGCTTGTGAAAAGACTATCTAATTCTCTGTTGGCTCTGGTTATTACTTTGCATAGCATGTCCTCCAAAAGAATAAGTCCGCAACTTGGATCTCTTCTTTGACAGCTACTGCTTAATGGCCTAGCTTGAGCTGGTGCAACTCTTGCAGCCCTACCCGGAGCAAGAACTAGTGACAATAACTCATCATGCCCTTATCCAGGGGTGAAATTCAGCAGGTTCTGACAGATTCTGGAGAACCAGTAGAGGAAATTTTGAGTAGTTCGGAGAACCGGCAAATACCACCTCTGGCTGGCCCCCGAGTGGGGTGGGAATGGAGATTTTGCAGTATCCTTCCCCTGCCACACCCAAGCTATACCACACCCAAGCCATGTCCACAGAACCGGTAGTAAAAAAATTTGAATTTCACCACTCTGTGGTCCCCCCCCCCCCAAATCATGGACACCATTGGCTTAGTCTTTATCAGCATAATAACTTCCCCAGAATAGAACTGGACAAATTTAATGAGGTGAAAATTGCTGGCAAAAGAAAAACCAATTCAAAACCAGGCTGGGTGAAATTAGTGGATTCTTTCAGAAAAGAATTTCCCCGGTGGGAGAGAAAGGCAGTTGGGTAGCAGTTCACAATATTGCCGACTGTTCCATTTGAAGTCCCCTTTTCTTCAGTTCAGAGTGTGTGTACACACAGCCTCCCTTTGCTTCCTGGTAGACACAAGGGGAGAGCAGAAACATGCAAACCGAAAGTGATTCAACAAATGCCTCCTAGGGCCATTGCTGACAAAGATGTAGGAAAAGCAATCTAGAAGCCACACACAGCGTACTTTTCCTCTTTTGTTATTTTTCTTTTTTCAAACCAGAGTATATTGAAAAGAAACTGTGTGAAGTGGGCAGGGAAGTCTCTCCATCAGCAGGATAACTCTGAAAACTTAATAGATGAGACTACATTGGCTGTCAGGGGAGAAGCTGATAAAGAATGAACAAAAAATAAAGAATGTTCAAATTTGATCAATCACCACTGGGGCTATGAAGAATATGAAAATTAGAAAAATTCTCTCGGCACAGAAAGACGAATTAGTAGTCTGAAATGCTGTGGGAACTGCTTTATTGTAAGCCATTCTCCCTCTTGACCATGGTATTCAGAGCACCTCAGTAAGTGGAGAGGAGAACCACACAGAGATTAACCTGTTACTCAGAATTCCTCTGACCACTGCTGGTAAATGGGTTGAAGTCATAATATGCCTTATTTCTTGCTTTGTTAGGATACATCAGAACAAAATATCTGAAGCTTAGTTTGTCTCATCCAGACATAGGTCTAATGCCAATAAAATTAACAGACACACAATGATAAAGCAACAGTAATGACAATAAGTTAAAAGAGTAAAGAAATTCTGTCATGAGAAATGTGCCATTAAAACATAATACTGTACCTCTTCTCTGAATTATTTTGGTTATGAAAGCAGCCATGAACAACCATATAAAAAGAAGAATTGCTAATAATTTTGAATACTGTAATTTGTCAAGAGGAATTTTCCTTCTTCTGGAAATAAAACAATAGATTGCTATCAGTTCTGGAGTATTAAACAAAGTTGTGTGTAAAACAGAACCGTTAACAGACAATGAACATAGCAAGGATCAAAAATGTCCCAAAGATGCTTTTTCAAGAGGCAAATGGACTTTCTGGGTTTTCTTTGAAGACATTTCGCTTCTTATCCAAGAAACTTCTTCAGCTCTTCAACGTCTTCAAAGAAAAACCAGAAAGTCCAGTTGCCTCTTGAAAAAGCATCTTTGGGACAACCATGACCTAGATGATTGAAAACCTCCATAGACAAGCATCAAAAAGTATCTTAGCTTTTTAAAAAAAAAAATAGGTATAGGAAGTTCTTTGAAATTGAAGTTACATATGTAAAGATGAACAGTTTTTATTATCTGACTTTGTTTCATTCCATTTAGAAATCAGGTACATTAATGAATGAGAAATAACTGTCCAAAACCTTTATTGACTTCAAACCAACTTTACACATCATAAATTTTTATTGTCCTCTCTGATCTACTTGTATTTTATCTCTCTTAAGAGGATGCCAGATTGTCAGCAGCTGAGCATTCCAAAATGGTACAAGATAATTTGGAAGATTCAACAATCGGATTATAGGGGCTCTTTTCTTCTGTTAAAGATGCCAAAACACTCAGATTCAAGTGATGCCGTCAATGCAAATAAGTAATTGACAGTATAGGATCTTGTGAATTACAGAGGAAGAATGACTCACAGGAACAGTTTGCTTCCAAGCCTTATAAGGAGGGCAAATTACATAATCCTTTATTCCCACTTAACTGGGTCATAAGGTATCCTTAGCTTGTGTTATGTTCTGAGTAATATTTTGTTTTAATAACTAATATTCTGAACTTTTTGCTTTCTTGATTCCTCATCATTCTCCCACTTTCCTATTTTTTTTAGAAAAGACGTATCAGCAATTGGTGTCTCAACACCACAATGTCAGTGTGAAGTTAACAAGAGAAATATGCTGCGACTGCATTTATCCACAGGGGCAGTAATATAATCAGCAATATAAATACAGCATTATTGTCCCAAATATCCTTCTGTATGTAATCCAGCCTTGCCAAGAAGACAGGCTTCAGATGCAGACATAAACTAGAATTCCCAACCAATGTAGTCATTGTTGAGAATACTGGGAGTTGATATCCACATATATACAGCTTGCCCAAGGTTGTACAATCTGATATAGCTAACCAATACAATAATTATCTGCAAAGCTGGAGGACCATGTTACATTGCAAAAACAATAGTTCCTTTCTGGATCAGCGGGCTCATACACATGAGCAGTCTAGATAAAGATGGCCTACTACCACACATATGACTGAGACTATGTATGTATGCTGTAAATCTGGAATTTGAGAATGGTATCTAGGTGATTGTTTGAAAAAACTGAAGGAACTTTGTGAGGGTGGAATTATCTAGAGGTTGTAAAATATTTGAAATGTGAACAGCCCCGACTCCAGAATGAGCTGTTCTGGCCTCAGCAGAAATTTTTAAAACCCCACTGAGTGTTTTAACTGCAAAGTAAGATATTTTAAGCTTGGAGGAGCATTGGAACACTTCCAATGAGGTCAAAACAGCTCTTTTCAAATTCACAACTGTTCCATTTTAAAAATATTTTGCACATCTCTTGGGCCTTTCCACTATCAATCATCACCTCTAGCATTGCGTATCACAAGATCCTATATTTTCCAGAGTTTTGGGGCTATTCAAAGAAACAATTTTCCAGGAGAAGCAATTAGCTACAAAAGGCAACGACTGCTTATGCATACATAACTGCTCTTTGTTCCGAATCATGCTGTGTCAAGCTTTATAGGCTTGTGGCGATATTTGGTTTCAGCACATAATTTTCTTTACAATCCCTGCAGTTGAAAAGACACCCAAGTATATAGAAAAAAACTAAACTGAATGAAAAGGTCATCTGGCATCAGTATTAGCTACCTTTGGAGTGCTAAGGGCCCATTGCTGATATCAATTGTGAATGCAATTGGCCTGAGGCTTGGAATTATGCATAGTCACCATTTTGATTTCCACAAAAAACACTCCCACCTGTCCAATGAAATGCAATAATGATAGGAGAAGGCAATTTACTTCTGGAGCTAGCCTGAAGAAAAGCCAGCTTCCATTCCAAGAAACAAACTAATTTAAAATACTGGGGATCAACCATGAAGCAATAGCAATAGCACTTAGACTTATATACCACTTCACAATGCTTTACAGCCCCTCTCTAAGCATTTTACAGAGTCAGCATATTGCCCGCAACAATCTGGGCCCTCATTTTACCAACCTTGGAAGGATGGAAGGCTGAGTCAACCTTGACCCAGTCAGGATCGAACTGCCAAACTGCTGGCAGCCAGCAGTCAGCAGAAGTAGCCTGCAGTACTGCATTCTACCCACTGCGCCACCACAATATAAAACACAACTAAAGACAACTAAAGAATTTGTTAAACAAGTTTTATTTGCACAAGTCTGTGCAAATAAGTTGGAGACAAGATATTCTAAAGTAATAGATTGCACAGTTAATACCAGAGGTTGCTTGAAAAATATTGTACAGAAATATTCATAATGTAATTTGTTGCAGGAAAGAAATGATTAAATCTGATCTTGAACAATTAACCAGAATAACAGCATTTTTCTACAGATTAAATCTTCAGAATGCATTTCACTGATCCCATCTTTCTGTAGTAGAATCCCTTTTTTGTCCACCACTTAAAATGCAATTTCAAAGTAAATTTAATTCAGTGTCACGAGGAGTTAAATTTTCTACATAAGTTTATTACAAAAGCAAACAAACCACTTCCTGATTATGTGCAGCATCCTGGCACATTTTTGAGAAATTATGGGTTATATTCAGGCATTACACGATTAACAATACCTTTTACAAAAACACAACCTAAGAGTGGTGCTAGAGAGGTCACGCTTGGAATACTGTGTCCAGTTTTGGTCATCACAATGCCCAAAAGATGCTGAGACCCTGAAAAAAAGTGCAAAGAACAGCAACAAAGGTAAGAAGTTCAGTGGTTAAATCATATGAGGAATGGTTAAGGGAACTAAGGCTGTCTAGTTCAATGAATAGGGGTGGCATGACAGTTGCCTTCTGGTACTTAAGGGTCAGTCACAGAGGGGGTCAACTTATTCTTCAAAGCAACTGAGGGCAGGACAAGAAGCAATGGGTGGACGCTCGATAAAGCGAGTTGCAACCTGGAACTAAGGAGAAACTTCCTGACATTAAGATCAATTAATCAATGGAACAGTTTGCCTCCCGGAGTTGGAGGCGCTCCATTGCTTCAAGAAATGATTGATATCTATTTGTCCTAGATCGGGGTGGGCAAATGTGGCCCTTTTACCTGTGGACTTCAACTCCCAGAATTCCTGAGACAGCCAAGCTGGCTCAGGAATTCTGGGAGTTGAAGTCCACAGATCATAAAGGGGCCATATTTGCCCACCCTTGTCCTAGATGATATATGGTCTCCTGGCTTTGGGGGGGGGTGTTGGATTAGGAGACCTCCAAGGTCCCTTCCAGCCCTATGATTCTATGTAATTCTATGTATCCTTTCGCTTTCCTTTGTACCCATTCTGCATGTCTCCCCAATCTAATCAGCAATAGCTATGAAGGGCTTGTATGAAGTTTGGGGGATGGGGTGTAATAGAATAGATAGAATAGAATTCTTTATTGGCCAAGTGTGATTGGACACACAAGGAATTTGTCTTGGTGCATATGCTCTCGGTGTACATAAAGGAAAAGATACATTCGTCAAGAATCATAAGGTACAACACTTAATGATAGTTCTAGGAAAACAATCAATATAAATCTTAAGGATACCAGCAACAAGATTACACTCATACAGTCATAAGTGGGAGGAGACAGGTGATAGGAACGATGAGAAGATTAATATAATTCCACCACTGGTGCTATTAAATTGGATAAGGGGCAGCACTGATACATAGTAAAGGAAATATTACATTTCTAGGCTCTTTATTTTCTGAAAAACCATGTCAGCACAAAAGTAATAAGGCAGGGATCTCCAACACCCGGTCCTCGGTATACCAGAAACTGGTCTGCAAAACGCCATCCGCGGGATACAGGCAGCATGCGAAACCATGCCCCCTCTGATCCACAGAAAAACCTCTTTCCACCAAACCGGTCCCTGGTGCCCAAAAGGTTGGGGGTCGCTATAATAAGGGATATTTAAAACTCTTGCAACTTTAATAGGGGATGTGGCATGGCAAATGGAAATATGAAAATATTTGGACTCCATAGCCTTTGAAATCACAAGGCTATTTAAGAATGAATCTCTGTAAGGAAAAAAAAACCCTGAAACATATGGTGATATAGTTTGGACAATTATCTTGGGCAACTTTTCAAATACAAATTTAAGATAGCAAATTATTTCTAAACATAAATCAAACCTTAATTGAACACCCACAAAATAAATTACAAAACAACACTCATTATGAACTGTAAAGAATTTCTATTTATTCAGTTAATGTATGTCAAGCAAAGCAAGTATTGTTTACTCTTAATATAAAAATAGTTATACGTCTGCAGTATAGTTGAAATTCCATTCAAATCAATGGCTAAATACTCACTGATGCAAATGAAAGTCTGGGCCCTAACTATGGAAATTTGTTAATTCCTTTGGTAAGCATCATTATAATCATGCCTTAACAATAAATATTTTAGTTTAGAAAAGGGAAGAAACATGATCCCTACTGACACCGAAACACTAAATACACCAATTCAACATCAGAATTTATACATATTTACAGCCTGCATAAATGCATTTTAAGATTACACCAATTAACAATAAAGCCAAATGCAGCTATCTATAAAACTTCAGTGATTTGAGAGAATTAGTATATATATTGTTGTGTATAAAATCTCAGACCAGTGGATATATATACACACATTTATTATTTATACATTATATATAAAGGAGAAAATGCAGTGAAAAAAGACTGTTTCAACTCAACATCACAGTCAGATATTGGGTACCGCTTAAAGTAGTATCAAAGACTGTGATCAATATAAATGGACCATCTATAATGTATCAATGTGGAAGAGCAATGCACTATTCAAAATCCTCATTTTGTTTATAAAACGTTGGAGCTGAATGAGAAAACCTTGATTCTAAATAAGGATTTTAAAAAGCAGCCTTTAAAATTAAACATTTTTGAGAAGATTAAAATAAAACCAACACCAAAAAGGAAAACTCAAATGTTCTTGTTGGTAGAAAGAGATGAACAGCAGCTATGTTTTTCTGAAACCACCTTCTCAAAGACATCGTAGTCTAGATCACTATATTACTAGAAATCTAAATAGCTTACTTAGCACCAATATTGGAAGTGAAAAATGGGGCTCATTTGATGCTAGATACAACGGGTGTCAGATACTGCAGAACAATTCTTCAGAGCATAGTATAAAATGCCAATGGTTTCTTTGCACTGACTTATACATTTCTGCTTATTTTAATAAGGTATCCATTCCCATTTCCAACTATAGTGTATGCAAGATCTATTTTCCCTCCCTCAGAATAATCCTGTTATTAATAGGATAAAATCCATGAGTAGCAAGAAATGAAGTATCCAGAACAGAAAATTTTTCTTTTTAAAAACCTGGTCAGGAACTCTTTTTGACCTCCCAACAATAGAAAAATACATATCCCTTTTTGGATTCCCTTACACAATGTGTATTTTACCAGTTAAGGTTAAAAAAAAAAAATCTGCACATAAATCCTTGCTGTGACTACAGTACAGCATAATTATCAGCTTCTCCTTCATATTCAATAATGCCAGGGAATGAGAACAGAGAGAAAAGACTGATCCAGATTTGATCAGGTCCATTTGTGTTAGGGAATTTATGAAGTTAAAAATGTACTCTTTAAACTCTCCGTCTTCACATAGAGAATATTACTCCACAGCAATAAAACTAATTTTTGAGAAAAGCAAGTAAGAAATCCATTCTGGCAGAAACCATAAAATCCATTAACTTCTCTGACATTCAAAGTGTGTGTGTGTGTGTGTGTGTGTGTGTGTGTGTGTGTGCGCGCGCGCGCGTGAGCGAGAGAGAGAGAGAGAGAGAGAGAGAGAGAGAGAGAGGGAGGGAGGGAGGGAGGGAGGGAGGGAGGGAGGGAGGGAGAGAGTGAGTGAGTTTTCCTTTCAGGTTCGTAAAGATTTTATTGTATAATCTCAAAAGGCAATCTTGTTAAGATTATGATCTCAAAAGGGTGTAAACCAAAATCCAAACTAACTAATTAAACTGAGTTTCAAAGAAAGCACTTCAAATGTAAGGCTTCCATTAAAAAACAATGACTATATTCCCAAAGTCTGGAAAGAACAAACAGGAGCTGCATATATCAGCTTTGTTTTCAAGCTTCTTTTACAAGGGAAAAATTGAAGTGGCATTTTTATAAATAGTGAGGAGACACAGAATATTTCAGAAGTCAGGATTGGAAAGATTTTTTTTTTAAAAAAAACACACAACCGCAGCTCATCTAGTTTAAATGGCTATGCAGAAAAACAGTTAAGCCTGAATTAACATTTACTTTGAAATTGCTTAGTTGTCTGTTCCCTTCAGCAGAAGTAGCCTTTTAAATCAATGGAAGGACAATTTAAAAGATTACGGGTCAGCAACATCTGAAACGCTTCCCAGGCTCCGACTCTGCATTTTCACAGGAGAGGCTGCTGGTGATAATTTGTTTGCTGCTGTGGAAGTGAATGAGTGGGAACTGCTGGATAGCACGGACCTTGAGGCAAACTGGATGCAGTATTCTGGTAGGCTAGCATATCCACCGGCATGGTCATCTGCTGGGCATAAGAAACGGGACCAGCAGGCGGGAGGCAAGAATTCTGGTTCATGTAAGTAGAACTGGGCACAGAATCTAGACCAGGGCTGAAATACAATAAAGACATTAGCTTAAGCAAACCCCACAAGCATAATGAAGAGATGGGAATAAAGCTGATTAGCTAAAACTTGCTAATGGGTTACCTCATGTAGGTCGGAGGGGGCTGAGATGGTACTGAAGAATTCACGGTTGGAGGCAAAGACCTCAGTGGACCAATCTGGTCGCTTCCTGGATTGTAGTTTGGAGGCATACCATGGACCACATAATTCCCACTGTGCGGATGGATGGGATATGACTGCAAAAGAAGCAGAACAGAACTGACCTTCTGAAGCCCAAGGGATATTTCTAAAAAGGAAGGAGCAGTAAGTCTTCCAGTAGTCATTAATACAAGAACCCAAGTAGCACACCAATACCATGCGGACAGAACCAATTTTTTTATTGCCAAAATAATCTTTCAAATCTGCTAGGTACAGACAGATGAGGACTCTCTGAAACTGATCTGAACATGGAAGAGATGGGAAGAGCGGGGAAAGAACTTTCACTACATGAGAAGTGAAATAGTGTTATCACTGGATGAATCCATGAACCTTCAAAGCTTGCAAGAATCATCTGCAGGAGTTTAAGAAAGCGGTTTCTCAGAACAGATGCTGGGGGAGGGGGCAGGGGTCATGCTTGTGGCACAGTTGGTGCACTGTAAAGGACCCATGCCTTTTCTTAATTTCCACTGAGCTATGTGGTTTGAAGCAATTTGCAAACAGATCACTGCATCCTGCTTTCATTATTTTAATGTCACTATAGCTTCTATATCCTTATTTAATAGAACTGAAGCTTTGTTGCGGTTCTTCTGTGGCTATCTTTATCAAGGGCTTATCAGATTTATTTAGCTATAGCATATATATACCCACACCCACTTTGGAAATTAAGTAATGAAGAAGGTAGCTTAGTTGAGAAAATTAAGAGATGCTAGTTTCTTCTTGCTCAAACTCTGCTAATTTCTAATGCAACCTTCAATATGCCAGATAAGATTGAATATGATTTTAGCCCAAGAAGAAATGCCATTGTCCATTACGACAGATTTCATGCAGCTTGCTTTGTATTTCTGCTACGCTGAAGTAATAAGTTTACATCAGGACATTATTAAAGGTACAAAGCTTATAAAATAAGCATAGGGCAATTTTAGTCTCTCAGACCAATGTCATAGGATGATCAGAATAACATGGATGGCAAGAAAACTATGTGTGTTTTCAACAATGTGTTAGAATGACATAAATATGTTATATACATTAGAGTGCTTCATTTAAAAAATGTACTAAATCTCATGGTCCTAAAAAGGACTTTTGGCCTATCATTTTATGAAGAAAATATGAGCCTATTTTTACCCTAAATGAAGATAATCTCATATGGTGCAGATTATATGGTTGCTTTCACAAAAAATATCTTTTTATCAATCCAGAATTTATAACAGAGTTAAATAAATACTTGACTAGCAATGAATGTATTTTATTATGTTTATAAGGTTTTAATAGAATCTTATTTATATCACAACTGTGACTTTAAATGCTATATTTTGCTTTAAGAGATTTTTTCTCTAAACATAGTCTTAAAACCGTTTAAATGAACGAATAAATAAAGAAGAAAATACTGAAGAAATATAGCAAGCATTTTTACAGAAAATGATTGCTTCGTGATTCAACAGTGTGTAAGTAGAGATTAAATAATATTATAAAAATATTTGCTCCTTTAAATGTAGATATTCCCTTATTGTTCTGTAGCCTTCAACTGTATACAATATTACCTTGAAGTGAGAGGAATATTAGTTCATCTAATGCTCATTATTTCTCCTCACATCCCCAAATACTGTCAATCATTTCAAAGAGCTCACGGAAAATATAACAGATGAATGTACTATCTTTGATGTGGCAGTTACCATAGTAACTATTCTTTTCATACTGTATTATGTAAAATCCATCTAAAATTCGCAACATCTTTTTCATTTAATTGCACTTCTAACTTTTCTTCCCTCAAACTCCATCCTCCAGCAATTCCTTTATGAAAAACACAAACTAAATAAACCAAAGGCGATGTAGATTCAGTGGTGCATGTCAAATTGTGAGGTATGTTAACAACTCTCAATTAGTCTCACTGAAAGTCCATAAAGCAACACAAAATGCACTGATATATGAATGTGGAAAGGTCATCTATGAAGCAGCTCGAGTGTTTGGGAGGGGAGACATGCATAGTGTCCAAGATTTTGCCCGCTATCCCAGCAAGTCTTACATGTGTCATCTGAGTCATACTGGAGAAAGCAACTCTGTTCACTCACTTATTAAGTTTTGGTGGAGACATGTTTAATTCAATCCTAATCCTAACTGAGACTCAGAACATTCCCACCACTGCATACAAGGTTTTCAATACCTTATGAGAGCTGTTTTGAAGGATTCTGAAGACAGAACTGACAAATATCATGAAAAACTACTTCCAACTAACAGAATTCTTTGGATTGAAGGTTCATGGAAAAGCTGCAATTACAACACTGTTTGACACTCATTAATTCTAAGAAAGAGGTAAGATCTACATTTGTTTAAGCATATGCTGATACATTCTGCACCAGAACTTTAAAGTCTTTGTGGAAATTCAAGTCCTTCATATTGCAGTGGTCTGTTCTTGTATGCATTGCAGCAGCCATTATATGTGAAGGGAATCCTTCTAGAAAGTAGAAGTAAAAATAAGGCACTGACCTGCACTGGAACACTGGCTGACGTGGGTGCATACTGTGCCGTTGAGTGCATCTTTGAGTATGCAGAATACATAGGAGCTTCATTCATTAGTTTATTATAGAGTTCCAAAGCTTCCATCACTTTCACATTTAGTTCGGACAATTCTGAATGTTTCCTAATTAGAGCGAATGAAGTAGTTTCAGTTATCACTGATCAATTGGTTTTGTTTAATTTGAGTATAGTAAAACTACATAAGGAAGAATATTTGTAGCACAGGGTTTAAATGAGGAATTCTTGCTACTCTCTGAGCTTGGCTGTTTTCTTGCTGACATTTCATTACCCAAGTGCCAGCATGATGATGAAATGAATGAAACATTAGCAAGAAAACAACCAAACTCAAAGAGCATCAAGCACCCTCAGTAAACCTCAGCCTAGAAATTAAAGATTCTTGGAAATAAATTATTAATTTCTAAATATGTGTCATATGCCAGTTTGCATAATATGTCACGTACCACACTCAGTCTTTTGGGCTTAGTTTTCACAATTATTACACTACGTAGGATATCTGAATTTTTGAAGCTGTTTGATGACCCATCTTATTTTTTACTCATCTACTGTACTACTTAAATATAAATTGCATTTTTTTTTTACTTATAAGCATTACACAATTGCCTTACCTATCAATTTCTTCTAGCTTTTCATCTATCATGGGACTCATCTGTTGACAGACATCTATGAACAGTAAAATATGAACATCTGATCAGTTAATTGCTCATAAATAAAAGCACTGAGGTGAATGCAATGCATGGATACTTTGCCTAGCACGCAAAAAGAAAGGACAATTTCACCTGCCTTTCAGATTTGGTTTAACAAATGAAAAACATGAAAAGGACAAGAAGTCTGGGATTAGGATTTAAAAAAAAAAATCATATGTAGCAGTAGTGATACCTTCTAAATCCAGGAGATCAGAAGAATCAGATTTAGGATCTGTTGGATCTATGCTCTGAAGTAACTGCAGTGTCTTATCCATCTTATTCTGGAAGACGGAGAAAACATATTTAGAAAGATATTTAAATTGGGAATTCAAGTTCTCAAAATCAATAACAAAATTTATCTTGTGACAAGGGGACATGGTAGCTTCTTCAAAGAAAAAGCTGCCTAAAATGTATTATGCTGATGGAAAACCAAGACATACCTCATCTATGTACACTGGCTCTGGCTCAGGTTTTGTAACTTCAGTAGTGTCTTCAGAAGCATCCTTGTCTACAGGCACTGCGTAAATACCATGACAACATTAGTCTTCCTCTAAATCTAGTTTCTCAGCATACAATAATTTTTTGTCAATATACCCCATGTCCAGATTCGAAGACAGACCTAACGACTCAGATTATTAATAATTTAGATTACTGTGTACAAATAAACAGCAAGAAGAGCAAACTTTGGAAATTGAGCTTTTTAGATAAGACAGTTAATATGGTGATAATGTTTAGTATTTGCTTAAATATTTTTAATCTACCAATAGTTTGGGTATGTTTGTAAAGTAGTGTGTGACAAGAAATCCTAATGGATGCAGAGGCAAAAAAACACTTTTGCATGGCAAACATTATACAACACAAGGTAAAGTTACAGACTGAAATAAATTTCAGGATAAAGGTAATATAAAGACTAGGAGGCATTTCACAGTTTAATAACATAGGTAGCATTGGTCTAGAAATAAATTTCTTGTTGCTTTGTGAACCCTGATGCTTGAGATGTTTGGCTTAATAACCTAATCAATCCATGGATATTCAATATATGTTTTGCTAGTTTGGGGTATTTTTCATTAACCCAAATGGCTGGAAAGCCCTGGTGAAGAATATATAAACACAGATAAAATAAATTTTAAATTCTGTTTGTGCGATTTCAAACTATCTCTTCTAAAATATAAAAGCACTTTGTATCTAAATGCATAATTCAGAGCAAATTATTCTTCCAATCATGATTATAGCAGTGTCTGACTCATGATATTAGAATACTTTTGTCTGGCAACAGTAAAAACACTAGATCATGAACATGACATTTAACAATAAACTTTCTTCATGAATACAATTCGTATCATCTCCATATGCAGCTCCAGAACAATACGCCATTAACAGACATGAGACAAATTACTTCTCAGCAAGTGCAAGACCTTCTGATTATTGAACATTAAGTAACAGTGAGTTAACAATTAGAACAGGAGTGGGCATTACAAGGCAGAAGACTAACAGTCTTCCAGCATACCTAGCAGTTTTGGACAAATCATTCAGCTTCTTAGTAGTTTCCTGAAAAATGGGATGATATTACATATATGACTCCTGAAGTGTTCTGAAAATCAAATTTCTATTCCGTTTACCTGTTTCAGGCTCATCATTTAAGTTAGGAGTCACAAAGTTAGAAGGGAACAATCCAATTCCTCTGTGATTTTCTCCTTTCCACCAATTGGCATCACTGCACAATTTAAAAAAAGGGTATTTTAACACACACATGAAAATAGAACTATGATGTTAAGATTCTTGCTTGTCTTCCACCCTCAGCATGGAATCATCTCAATATATCGGTTAATACTATTTAAACTTGTGTTATGTTGCCTTCCTCTGTACTTAGTTCATTTAAGGAAATGTCAGGCACATAATCCTAAATTGTGGTCCAAGATCACCCAGCTGCCTTTGTCCTTAAGGTGGAACTAGAACTCACAGTCTTCCGGTTTCTAGCCTGGTGCCTTCATTACTTCACCAAAATGGCTGTCATTTTATTTTTACAAGATTAAATAAATGATGCATGTCATCTTCCCAATCTAATTATTCAATATATGCTGGGGCGGTAACTCCAAGGATTCAGAGAGTTATAATTCCAATTCATCAAGAGGACACAAGGGTGGGGAAAGCTATAGCTACCGTGTTTCTCCAAAAAGAAGCCCGGGTCTTATTTTCTTTTGACACCCACCCCCCCCGAAAAAATGGCTAGGCCTTCTTTTTGGAGGATTTTAATTATTGACTCACCTCATGGCAGTGGCACCAACAGCACCGCCCAGCAGGAGCCTGCTGCTGGTCCACTTCTTCTGCGGCCGCTTGCCACCACTCGCATGCATCACCCCAGCCTCCGTTTCGCCTTCGGATGCCTTCCAGAAATCCCTCTGCAGCCAATAATAGAGCTCCGGACCAATCCGGAGCTCTGTTATCAGCTGCAGATAACAGATGCCGTCAGGCATCTGAAAACGAAATGGAGGCCAGGGCAATGCATGCGAGTGGCGGCAAGCAGCTGCAGAAGAAGGCGAGGCAAGTGTCGGGGTATGCGAGGCCTGGTAAGTAGGGCAGCTCCACCCCACCTCCCCACCCTAGCTTATTTTTTACCAGTGTGCCTCACTCCACCCCCTGCGCCCCGGGGTGGGCGGGATCTTAATTAGGGCTAATTTTGTAGATGGGGCTTAATTTGATTGCACGCGCTCAAAAAATGTGATAGGGCTTCTTTTCATGGTGGGTCGTCTTTTTGGAGAAACACGGTATAAAAATATAGACGAGAACCTATCCATTAGGAAATACAAACTAATGAGCTCTTAGCAACACCTATGATTTTCTCTTTGAACCTTCATCTAGCTCAGAAAGACCCAATTTATCCAAAACAATTAAGGACAATAATTTTCTAAATAGACTTTGAAAGTGGGGTAGAGTTATAGCAATTAGAATAGTTTCTAACACTGGGCCTTTTTATCTTTATTACAAGGTATAGGTTGTGAGTTAAATGCACAAACAGAACCAGCTATACATGAACAAGAGTGGTTCCTATTCCCTTTTTTAAAAATTGACATCTTCTTACAAAAACGGCAGATAAAAAAATAATCATTTTTAAAGACTAAAATTTAACCTGGATTTTCAGACTTTAAAAATGTTTCATAAAAGTAATGCTCAAGCATATACCAATCAGCATACTTTCTATTCTATTTGCTAATAGTTAAAATAAGTTACTAACTTCTCTCTAAAAGTTCAAAGGCAAAAAGTTCAATTAATAGGGAATGTGAGCTGAGGGAGTAATATAATTGCAAAAACTGGTGAAGATTGTTCTTTCAGAACCTCCTGGCAAAAATATCCTCCAAGCAGCCATAAGCAATAATTCAATTGGAATTTCTTCAGTCTCTAATAACTATACAAATATGTATCATCTTGGCTGTCATCAGGTTGGCTCTAAGATCATTATTTTATTTTTCAGTAAAAGTTATTCTGAAAAAAAGGCCTAGCAAAATAGTTTTATATGGTATATCCTAACTAACAATGAAACCATCTCTCTCTGAGATGCCGAAGAATCTGCACTGAATTTATGCTCAAATAAGGAGAGTGCATTTTTACTGAAAATGATAGCTATGGAAATTTTCTGAATAGTAAATAAATTGTAATTTATTTAACTGAATCAACCTTGTTCATAGAAGAGTTTGGAAATAAACACTGAAGCGGTTGTTCAAAATGCAAGTAGCATATTAAAAGATACATTCGAGTTCAGTAATTCCCTATCTGAATACAAATAATAAAATACCGACATACCTGTCATCCAAAACAACAATAATATCGCCACTCTTAAAGGTAAGTTCATTATCCTCGACTGCCTCAAAGTCATACAAGGCTCGCACTTTTCTTGAGAGCTTTTGATGGCTATGCTGAATGTCTACAGATGGGTATAAAGATTTTGTCTCGGTTTGCTGCTGCTGCTTCTGTTCTTGCAAAGATAATTCAATAGCTACAATTTGAAGAACAGAAGCACATTTTATGCCAGTTAAAATTATGTGAATTACTTGCATGTCATGGTGTGTAGCACAAAGCTCTCTAAAATGTTCCAAACAAGTGTCTTTTCATTTGATTTTAGCTTCGGGCATCAAAATTATACAAAGATGCTCATTCAGATCTCTTTACAGGTAGTCCTCGACTTACAACAGTTCGTTTAGTGACCGTTCAAAGTTACAACCCTGAAAAAAGTGACTTATGACCGTTTTTCACACTTACGACCATTGCACCATCCCCATGGTCACGTGATTAAAATTCAGATGCTTTGCAGCTGACTCATATTTATGACGGTTGCAGTGTCCCAGGGTCATGTGATCGACCTTCTGACAAGGAAAGTCAACGGGGAAGCCAGATTCACTTAACCGGAGTACTAACTTAACAACTGTAATGATTCACTTAACAACTGTGGCAAGGAAGGTTGTAAAATAGGGGGAAACTCACTTAACAAATGTTTCACTCAGCAACATAAATTTTGGACTCAATTGTGATCGTAACTCGAGAACTACCTGTACATATAGTTAATTCTGGATGAGATGATCTGTGAATGGAAGTACATCCCAATGCTAAGATTAGAAAAAAGTCCAAAAAAAAATTGGACATTCCAAAAACTCTACTTGTAAACATGCTCCAGAAAACCTAAGAAAGCTGTCATGCAGTTTGCTTAGTTTTAGCTTAGTGAGCTGTGTGAATTCAGCCATGTCTTACTCAATAAACCACAGTTAAACTTAGCATGATGACTGAATCTAGCCACTCAATACATTCAAGCTCTGCTGATTGTGGGAAACAAGGTGCTAACTGCTCTAAATGCTTCACAGTTATCACCCCTCCTATAGATTGAAAATTGAAGTTGTTGAGGGAGGAAGTTAGTTGTTGTTACAGTATAATTAGGGGAAGACAAAACAGGTTGCAGCCTTCCATACAAGTAGTTATGATTATGTACAAATTTGCCACCTTAAAGAACTGTAGTAAAATCAATATAGATGTTCATATACTAAATATTAAATAAGGCATAGATTAACCATAGCCTGTAAACTGCTTAGAGATTGACTGAACCTGTTTTTATTATATGGTCCCATCCAAATCTCTCTATCTCTCTATCTCTGTATCTATCTATCTATCTCTCTATCTGAAGTTTCTTTGGAAGGTAGGATTTGAACAGAATTACCACAGCAGTCTGACTGATTAAGTGCCATCATGTTGGTGTGAATTCTCAGTGACCAGAAAGTCATACACAGCTATTAAAAGCATGTTTAAGTCAGACATTGTTCTTAGAGCACTAATGTCTCTAATAAGGTCAATATGAGTAAAATTTTCTCTGACAAGTGTTTCTAGCTTATGAATTGAACAAACCAAAAAGATGAAAAGATTCAAAACCAGGCAGCAACAAGAAACTCAATACACAAAGTGTAAGCTAAGAATTCTTAAAAAACTGTTTTGAGGAAATCCATACACAATTTATATTATGTAAATGAAATTAAATCCAACTCAAAGAATTATACTTATTATTTTATTTGTTAGCTAGGGTTATGAGCATCTAATAACTTAAAACCAAACATGTGTAAAATATTTAAAAATAGCAGAGTCAGAAACTGGACAGTTGTAATATAAAATGGTAATACTTTTGGAAATTTGTTTTAAGAAATGGCAAACATCCTTAGAATTCCAAGGAGATCAAAACCATTTTTTAAAATGCATTTGCTGAGATAAACATCTGTTTCCTTTATAGTTTCCTTGCTTCCTTCACAAAGTTTTAAAAAATACAATTGTTCAAACTTTCCTTTGTTACTACTGGCTATATAGCAAGGGTTTGATTTGAATTTGTGTTCAACAGAGAATGTCACACATTTTAACCGTCAAGCTTGTTCCCACGTACAAACTTAGAAACATGTAAAGTATTGTATCACTCATGAATTGATGACTAAAGTTTTACCTTTAGCTATATCTTCTTCTTCTTTGTTTTTGCCTGATGATGCACCATTCTTGGCAGCAGCTGAGGGACTCTGTAAATATACTTGCAATATAAACATGCTACTTCAAGTGGGAAAAGTTCTATATTTGCCTACACTTTGAAAACAATACTGGTGTTATTTTAGCTTACCTTGTGGTAAGTATTTTTTAATTGTTTAAAGTCAGAAAACATAGGACTCATACCCAACAGGTGCTCGGAGCAGTTATCGTTTTTTGGGAATGAACCAAAGTCACATATTGACTGTTAATAATAATAGCAATAGCATTTAAGACTTATATACCACTCCATAGTACTTTACAGCACTCTCTGATCAGTTTACAACCTCAGCATATTGCCCGCATATGCTGCCTATTAGATTTAAGTCATTTTTCCACAACAAATGGCTGTTGATACTTGCCAGGTCTATTCAAATAGCCCAATATGGATAAACCATATGTCCTTGTTTTTAAAGCTGCGGTATATCTGCTCTTATACATTTGGATTTGGTACAGAACGGTTCCTAGTCTAAGCAACATAAATATATATAAAAATGATACCATTTTAGTGCTTCATTTAATACAACTGCATTTTAGATCACAAAACTGTTTCTGCACATTTTCAAAAGCAGGATTAATATACTATAGTAATCATTCTCACTTCAACACAGAGTATAATCCAACTCTGCAAAGTCTTCAATCAATGTTAAAAGTGTTTATGAAGCAGATAATCTTACATACATATTGTGTATATTATATAATAGGTATAATAATACATTATGAGCTTCTACTCATCCCAAGGCCTATTTGCCCTGTGCACCACAGAGCATCTCCCAGCTCTGTAGTGCCAGTGTGGGGAGTTCTTGTAGAAAAAAGTTTATTGGTGGATAGCTGAATGTGCTCACATTCAAAATTTAAATTCAGTCATCCTGTTAGCACCAAAACCCCAAACTTTTGTAGGCATAAATGAATTCTAACCTCTTACCTGTGTCCCAGCTGTAGGAAACACAACCCCTTCTTCCTTAAGAGATTTAATGGTGGCTGATATTAAGCTGAACTGGGGGTCCTTCTGAAATTCTTCTGACCATTCTACCATCAAAGCTTTTAATTTGTCACATACCTTAGGATGTGCCTAAAAAAAGAAAGCACAACAGACTGAAGCAAAATTAGCTTTAAAGAGTTGACAAAACAAACTGCCAAAGAAGTTGGTTGTCCAAAGAAAACCTACAATCTGACATGTTTAGCAGAAAAATTTAAAAAGTGATATTAGAGATGGCTGACCATTGTATGATGACATGTATTTTAAAATACATTAGAAGACTTAGCTTCACAATTTAAAAACCGATGAGAGCTGATGTGATGTAGTGATTAGAGTTGAACTGGCATTAGAGAGGTCCCATGTTCAAGTCCATCCTTGGATTTGGCCCTGTTGCTCTCATTTCCCCCAGCTTGCCCCATAAAGTTAATGTTGTGGAGAAAAAATGGATGCTGCCCGGAGCTCTTGAAGAAAAGGCAGGATGTAAATACGAATGCGGAAATAAATAAAGCTCTTGGTAGGCTTATATAAAGGAACTGCCCCACCAACTTGGCAGCCAGTTCCTAGGCTCCAGAAATAGCCAGTCTATCTCAGGTTGGCTCCAGGAAGAGACCGTTATTACCTGTTCTCAGTTCAGGTGCATGAACTGGGTAACCTAAAGCTTCAGCACAAATACATTTTTTTTTTTAAAAAAAATTCTCCTTCCTCTTTTCAACAATCTGAACCCAAACAATGACTTGGCATTTCTCTAGCAGAGTCTTTTTTACAGATAGATACAATTTAGCTGTTAATATAAGCTACATCTCTTACATGGCCACACTGACTTATCAGCAGTAAGTCTCTAGAAAGAACTGGGAAGGAAGGATGACAGTTTCTGGGAAGCCCCTTCAGGTGACAGAAACTCCACAATCTCCCAAGGTGGCCCATGAAGCACCTCATGATATATTTGGGAAGAAGGAGTGGGTAGCTCTGGATCTAACCAATTGTTTAGTTCCAACACCTGTGTAACATTCCCAAAGCTGCCAACAAACCTTAGTGGGTGCAAATTGAGACCCTACGTTACCCTGCTTATCCCTATCTTTTTGGCTGGCCTTGTAAAAGTTGTCAAAACAATACTGTCTCTATACAGTCAACAATCTCCCTCCTCACTAAGTGACTCTGGGTTCTGTTTTTATCTATAGGTAGTCCTTGACTTACAACAAAATTTCCATTGCTAAGCAAGGCAGTTAAGTGAGTCATGTCCGATTTTATGACCTTTGTCACCATGGTGTTAAGCAAATCACTATAATTAAAAGAACTTTGGGGCTGTTAAGCGAATCTGGCTTCCCCCACTGTCAGTACTATTCTAAATAATGATGATATACCAGCTTCATAATTCATTGTTCAAATGATTATGAAATGTTCCTATTGTTTTAACTCTAACACAGCATAAGAGAATATTCAACCTTTCTTTGCAATCTGTTGTTCCTCTGCGGAAGCTGTCAGTTCAGATATTGCAAAAATTAAATGTTCTTTTTAGTATTCATGATTAAAGCAAATCTCCCAAGTATAACACCATAATTTTGTATAGTTTTACCTTCTCTATTTATATCACAGATTGTATTTTTTTAAATTTCATTTCTACATTCTAAGTTAATACTAGAAATGCAAAACGTATATGCAGTGACACAATCAATATACTTTTCTGTTAATTTTCTCCAAATATGATACATCTAAAAACCTCACCTTGTTTATTATGACACGCACTTCACTGGCAAAATCACGTGAGCAGATTTCTAAGTGGAAAATTTTTCCACAGTTTGATACACAGGCTCCCAACAGCTAACAAAATGAAGACAGAATTGAATAAATGAGACCGTTCACAATGAATTGCAAAAAGCTGCCCATATGTAATAAAGATATTGATCCTAATCAATCCCTGCCCCCCCCCATCTAGAGCTGGATAGGAAGAAAACAGGCCAGTAACACTGAGAAATAAATAAGATTATTGTTTTAGCAAAATTATTTTAGCCATCAATATCAATAGTTTAATTTTTTTTTAAGTTCACAAGAATTGTTTTATGAAGAACCTGATAATTTTCTCCCCTGAATAAATTATATGCATACTCACAGTTAGTGCCTGCAGTGCAACATGGGGTACTTTATGATTTACTCTCTTTAAAATGGCTTTGAGGCAGTCTTTTGCTCTAGATAAAATAATATCTGTGTCAGTCTCTTATTTTAATAACTTAAAAGGGAACAAAAAGTCCCAGAAAGAAGAAGACATTGAAGAAAGAGCTTTGGGGCATCATTTTATTATTAGTGACACAAAAGGAAGATCCACTTCTAATACTTCAACCTCAAAACCCAATCATATTCTGCAAAGCAAGCCACAGTCAGTTCAATAGACCTATCTCTAAGAGAAAATATCCAGGATAAAATAGGTAGCTTTCAATCATTTAAGTATTTCAACACTTCAGTTTGAATCATGGTTTGTTATATTAATCTAATGCTATTTTTCAGTTTTCTGATTTGGTCAGGGTTGCCACATCAGTTTGTTCAATAAACGAACTGAATTATAACTGAATTCGCATATAACCAAGGCATAAACAATAGTTTACAAAACACAACAGCTGCTATAGCATGACAACTGGTGTGACTCCAATATCTAGGGAGCCATGGAAATGGTTGTGGCGAAGGAATGTAGCAGTTAGCAAAACATGAGCTCAGTCTGGGGAAACAAGACAGTGTGAAAAAGAAAATTAAAGTTGCCACTCTAGAAGGGGCGGAGAGAGAGGGAGGAGTAACACTGCTACCAGTAGCTGTCAAGAAGGATAATAAAGGTGTGTCGTCCCTTTCCGTAACTAGCCTATTTTAAAAGGCTAACAGTAATGCAGGGAATGGCAGCAGAATCATACGTGCTGTCTCAGCACTGATTGAATGCAAGTGTACAGAGTATATTAACTGAGGTTCTATGTGCCTGGGGATTCACGAATGGCTGAGTTCCAATTTTTTACTGGGTCCATATGAGCACAGACATTATAGCAGCAATCAACAAGAGGCAAACCTGTCACCTTTCTACAAGTTGATACAAAAGATAATGTGAAAGGGCCTAATCACCTGGAAATGTTTAATGTGTCTAGTTTAGACAACAGTAACCTACAGAACACCACACAAATACAATTACAAGCAAAATGCTAATTACTGGAATGCTAATTACTACTTGAAATACTTTTTTTTATTATTCAAATGGAAGCAGATGCTGATGTCTTTCAACTATCCACATTTTACTTTTTTAGTCCAGTCTAACCTCAAGCATTTATTTCATGAGACTTTAAAAAAAAAAAACTACTTAACAATGGAAATTAATAACAACAAGTTTCTGAGAATAGAAATTATTAGCAGAAACGTTTGCTGTTTTTATTTATGTTGTCCTTAGGACTGACTGGCTGGATGAAAGCTACTTTCTGTTCTGGACATCTTCTAAAGGGACCTAGTTTTAAGGTACATATTTTGATTTGGTATAAAGTGGATCTACTTCTCCCCACAACCTTTTAAACAAGATAATATAGCATAATCACTCTGTGTCTGGTAGTATGTGAGTTGGTGTGTATGCATATGTATGTTTATGAGTAAGTATATATATATGCATGTCAGCTTAAAATGACAGATCTGGGCAGAAGGCACAAATTAATCAGAGTATTTACAAAATAACATTCAAGATATGTTGATGGGTCTTACCCATTAGGAGTGCTTCCAACCTTGTCACAAATATCCATAATAACTGCCCAATCTTCAACAGTGTTGTACTCATTTGTAGCCTTTTCTGTGGACAAAAATAACATACAAAAATCAACAGCCTTTCAGGCAGGACACAAGCATCTTCTGTCTGAAATGGTTGCTAGCTCAAAAAGTACTTTCACTATCCCGCTAGAACCCTAAATTCACAAACAAGGTCGTTTTGCATTCAGACTATATGTCTAAAATTGGACAGATTTACTTCAGTGCAATGGGAAAATAATCCCGACGTTACAATTTCAAATGAATAGTAAACTATAAGAGATTGGAGTCTGAAAGAAAATATGAATGTTTTCTTCATTTTCTTAGAAGTCTACCAATGTTTAATAACTTCCTTATTTTCTTCTCAATCCAGACAGTTGATTTATGTGGCGCTGATAGATGAAAGTATAAATTTATACCAGCATTCATTCTCACATAGGAAATTAAAGATAAGCACAACTATTTCCACTTTGTGAACAAAGTGCACTATCAAGTGAAAAAGCAAGTTATTCATATTATCAACACGAGTTGTATTTGGGGGTGTATTAGCATCAAATCTTCATGTTTGATAAAATAAACATTTGAATTCAACTTTTTAGAAGCAATACTATCTACAGAATGGAATTTTTTACACTCATTTAATAATTTTATCTCTATCTCCCAGCAAGTATAAATGGTATTCCCACTGTTAAAATAATATTAAAAGCACATTTACACATACACAGATACATCTTCTCAGTGACACAACTAAAAATCCCTAGGAATATAGGACATTATTGCTGAAAGACACTGAATAATTGCGAAACCTTAGAGAGAAAGGGTGAAATATAAATGTACTTCTAATAGCTGATAAGAAAATTGGAAGCTGCTTATTTATAACTCTGTTTTCTTTCTCTTATTTCTTTCTTTGCACTTTTTCCTTACTATTTTTCTTTATTCTTTCAAAAGTGTACTGTTTTTATTCTTTCTAAAATGTTTTAAATAAAATTTATATATTAAAAAATTCTCCCTTCTCATCCCTATGGATGGTATGTCTTCCTTAATCTTGGGTCCTCTACCAGAGATGTGGAAGATTGAAGCTTCTGTGCAGTATCTTAGCTGTTTTCTCACACTGCGTTCTTCCTGGGATCTGTTGGAGCCACTCTCTGGGCTAGGAGTCACAGACCCGAGTGTTCCTACCACCACTGGGACCACTTTGGCCTTTACTTTCCATATCACCTCTAGTTTCCTCCATCTTTCTTTCTAATATTGCTATCTCTTGGCAGCACTACATCTATCACTACTGCGGTCCTTAGTCTACCACCATAGTGTCCCAGTTGATTGACCAGTGCCTGCCTGTCCATCTGGATCTAGAAATCCCACAGAATCTTAGCCCTGTTGTTCTCTACAACTTTCTGTGGAATTTCCCATCTGGATTTAAGCCCCTATATTGTGGGGATATTCCTGTATACCAGGGATCTGCAACCTTAAATATTCAAAGCGCCATTTGGACCCGTTTCCCACAGAAAAGAAAACACCAGGAACCACAAAACCTGGGGTGGGCGTGGCCAACCCAATGTCACTCACTTCCACCAGTCACTTGACACCCCCCCAGCCACGCCTACCCAGCTGGTCATTAGGGCAGAGAACCAGTTATTAAAAAACACCAGGAATCACAAAATCCTTTTGACATATCTCTCTCTTTCCCCCACCCTCTCTCTGTATCTCTCTATGTCTCTTTCTCTCCCCCTTTCTCTGTATCTCTCTGTCTCTGCCCTGGCCGCTTCTCCATCCCCCACCGTCGCCCTTACCTTCTCAGGCCAGGTGAGGAGTGATTGGGAGGGGAGGGCGAAGGGTGGGGCCACCCAGTGGTGGGATTACCTGACAGGGAGCACAGCAGAGGGCCCATAGAGCCGCATGCGGCTCTGGAGCCGCAGGTTGCTGACCCCTGCTGTATACAATGCCAGCTACTTAGTAGTGCCGTTTCGATGTATGGTGTTCCTGCCTGTATCTTAACTTCTGCAACTATTTGTTGGAATTCTTTGAGGCCTCTTAGCATAGTCTGGGTCACAGGTCTTATCTAGTGTGGTAAACCCTTGCTTCTATACATCTGTTGTCTAGTGCCTGTTCTTGTGCCCTTTCCAGCCACTGATGGGATGTCCCATTGTTTGCCAATCATCAAACACAACCAAAGCTATCTTAGTAATAAATCCCAGCTTGAAACCTGGTTGAAAACACGTCTAGGCTGACAACCTTCTCAAAAACCTTCCCTTCAAAGGGAAATTGGTCAACAGTTACTGAAGATTGTTGAGTCTATGGATACAGTAATATTATAGATATTTTTTTATATATTTACATTTTATTGCTTTTAAAATTACAGAAAAGGAACAAAATGTTAAAATAAATTTTATGCAAAAACATAATTCTCAAAAAAGAGATAGCATTTTGTTTGAGAAATAATGAGGATAATGCTTCTTTAAAACACATGTTTTTACAATGTACAATGCTTACTATATTTTGGGAGAAAGTGGTGCACTATATAAATAAGATTGGGCAACAAAAACTAAAATTTCAAAGGATAATACTCTGTTGAATTACATACCTACTGCATGGAATTTGACAACTGGCCAACACAAATAGATTTTCAATGCCCTTACTATTGCCAAAAAACTGATATTGCAGCATTGGAAAGAAAAATTGTTATATTATACTTTGTTCCATATTTCCCTTTTTCTATTGTATTTTTTCACTTTTTCTAAAAAATCATGCATTTTTTGGAGAATATTATAGGTAAAAATTTAAATTTGGTTTGAGAGAGGGTAATTAACAGGGGTAAAATGCTCCCGGTTCGGACCGGCTCGGGCAAGTAGGTAGCGATGGTGACGGGCAGTTCGGAGAACCGGTAGCAAAAATCCCTGCCCCCCGCCCCCCCATGCCCAGCTGAGCCACGCGATAATCAGAGCCTTTTTTTCCTTTTAAATGGCCTGCTAATCAGGCAACGCAGCTTGGATTGTAAGACCCATTTAAAAGAAAAAAGTTTCTTTCCCCCCCCCCCCCCGCCCCAGCCTCCAGCTTGCTCACCTTAGCTGCTGGTCGCAACGCGCTTGCTGTAATACCTGCAATCCATTGCATCAGCAAGCAACTGAATCTCCCTGCCTGCAATCAAGCTCATCGGTGAGCAGCTCTATCTGCAACTTTAAAACTTGTGGACTTCAATTCCCAGCAAAGCTGGCTGAGGAATTCTGGGAGTTGAAGTTTACAAGTCTTAAAGTTGCCAAGGTTGGAGACACCTGTTCTATTGGGTAAGTTTTTCTGCCCTTTGGGAGCTTTAAAAAAAATAGTTAATTGAGGTTTTTTTTGGTTGTTCTTTTTTTAGACCTAGCCATTTAAAGTTTAGGAAGTTTTAAATTTAGCTGCTTTTATATAAAAATAAATAAAAATAAAATAATATTTGTGCAGCTTTCTGAGATTTAGTGTCTTTCTGTAGTGTTTCACTCTAACTACACACAAACACAAAATCTCACAAAGCTGTATGTGGAATTTTGTGTGTGTAAAGTGTGAAAGTTGGTTTTTTGAGCTTTTTGTGGCTGTGTGAGGTTCCTGCTTGTTGCAGGGGCCATTTTGGTTCTAGCACAGCTGCTTTTACATTGTGGGTGAGCCAGTTGTGTTGTGTTGTGTGTGTGTAAAGTGTGAAAGTTGTTTTTTTTGGGCTTTTTGTGGCTGTGTGAGGTTCCTGCTAGTTACGGGGCCATTTTGGGTCTAGCACAGCTGCTTTTACATTGTGGGGGAGCCAGTTGTATTGTGTTGTTTTGTAAAAAAAGGGCAAAGAAGTGACACTGACTTGGCCACGTCCACCCAGTCACCTTATCACCAAGCCACGCCCACTAATTAAACCACGCCCACAGAACCGGTAGCAAAAAATTTTAGATTTCACCCCTGGTAATTAACCAGCACAGTAATAGTACAGGTATGTCAGACTAATAACAACCAGCATAATGTCAAAATTCAGTGTGAACACAAAGGGAATACCTGAATCTATGCTAATCAGGATTCCCAGAAATAGGACCAAATGTGGGATTGCACTCAAGTGGTAAACTGCTTACTACCATATGAGTTATACAAGTTCATCCCAAAATGGCTGAACACCCCTATGTACAATAGCTAAGTTTTCTATTTCCTGTATATTTTCCATATGTTAATTCTCATTTCCCCCCACCCCAAACAGGCTTTTAGTTCAGACTTCAGAAATTCCTCAGTATATTATTAACAAATGTGTCATCTAAGTCTTCAAATGATTGTTTTCTATATCTTCACAGAAAAACTGAAAAACCATGAGAAGATTAAATTTGTAGCACCTCAAAATCCATGGAGTAGAAGCTCCCAACATCATTATGTCAGTTTAACCAACCTAAAGGTCTGAAGTCACTGCAATTTTAATCATTCAAAAGGACATCATGATCAATAGAATCAAAGTCTACTAACAGCGCCAAGAAAACAATAGCCCTGCATTCCTTGGCAGAAGATACAACTTGGGCAATCATTTGAAGCCAAACGGGTGTAGATTCAAAATAGCAGATGTACTGTATTATGCAAGATTACTTGCCCCTCTACCTCGCTATAATACGTTTTTCAAGAAAAAAACAACTATTTCGATATTAAATTATTTGTTACAATAAAATTCAGCTTAAGGATTTTTACAACAGAATATTCTGTATGAGATTTCTGAGAACAACAGAAAATACCATTTCATTGAAAGATGTGTTAGCTTTTACTAAGAGTTAAATAAGCTTTTTCTTATGTCTTCTAAATCTAGAGGATTGGTATCATGCAATCCTTCAAACTGCTTGTTTACAACCTTGGGTTCCACACACTGAAAGAAACTCAAAATATATTTATCAGTCTCAGTATAACAGCAAAGAAAGATTTACATCATTTTAAATAGCATTGAGAGCAAGCGAGTCACTGAAACAAATAAGTTAACGGATGAGCTTTTTATGTTGACTAAAAAGGGTAGCTCATGTAAAAAAATCGAAGTCCATTTACACTGAACTTCATATATATCAGCTTCATCTTAGCAAGCTGAATTTCTAGCAGGACAATCCATTCTCACATTTTCTAAAACAACTTTCCCCAACTCAATGCCCTTCAAATGTGCTGAACCTCATTTGCTTCTTAGTAAAGATCAAGTGAAGATATCCATTACAGAAACAACAAAATTACTGAGTGAGCAAATAGGGAAAGCAAACAAAAATTTGGTGACAAAGTCCACTGGACGGTTCCTCTCAAAAGCCATTGGCAGGAACAATTCATCAAGTGTTTTGAATGGCTGTTTTGTGGAATATAACTGAGGATCTTAACATTTTTTTCCTTCCCTCCCTCCCTTCTGTTTATCTGAGTAATCCATAGACAAAGAGAACTACTCTCATGACTTATTGGGGACATGTGTGCTTTCCTCCCTGGAGAAGACAAGAACTACACATGTAGCAGGTATAGGTTGATTGCTTTCCTGGAAGAAAAGTGAAGAAGTGAACCTGTCCATTCTCCAATTTATCAGGGAAGATGAGGAATTCTTGGATCCATTTCAGAAGTGCTTATGGAGGGACAATAGTACCAAGAAGCCTATAGAAAACAAAACAAAGCCAGGCTGAGAAAATGGAAGAATTTGGTTTGAAAAACAAAAGCCTGCCAAGAGAGGTCTTTTTCTTTGGAGCTTCAGAATATATTCCAGAGCTTTTCCATTTATATTGGAGGAGTTACCACAAGCTTCAGGGCATTGTATACACAATGTGAGCTTCTTTCTGGGATTCACATTCAGGTTGTAATGAAAGCGAGCTGGAATCCAACAGGATAGTACCAGTAGAAGTGACTGGGGCTTTTGTCTTGTGATCTGGGATCATTTTGAGCCTGTGAATCATGAGGGCTTTCTTTAGAGTCACTTCCATCATTTCCTGCTTGGATGATTGGTAGAGGCTTCTTATGAGATGGCAGGAAGTTGCAGTCAAGTAATAATCAATGCTTCTTTCTGTAAGGGGACTGTTCTGTCACTCCTGTTTATTTGTTCTGGAACATTTCAGATCTGTCTACAATTCAGATCTTTCTGGGAGCAAATGTAGAGAAAATGGTGGGCCCACAGTTCCACTGAGACCTAAAGGAAGGGAATTATTTGGATTTACAGAGTCAAGTTTAAGGCCAAGGTACAGCAGTCATGCATGCATTAGTCATGCTTATGGACAACCTATTGAGAAATTGGGATTTGGGGAGTACAACATGATCCTTCTTGACCTGTCATTGGATTACAGTACTATTGCGGCAGCCATAGGATAATAAGTAGTTGCCTTCCTTTCTGAAGGCCAATTTCAAATGTGATGGAAGGACAACCTTACTCTAGGAAGTGGCTAAGGGCTCTGCTTGCTTCTACTTCTCTTTAACATATGTTGAAACTGCTGGGGGAAGGGGGAAGGTAATCTGTCTGCAAGGAGTTCACGAAGAACAAGTGTGTTATTTATCTCAGATGTTTTGCAACCTTGGTATCTTCCTGTGAGAACTTCTGAACTTTTATTGAGTTTGGTGTAGTGTAGCGGCCTAGAAACCAAGAGGCTGTGAGTTTTAGGCATCCTTAGGCATCAAAGCCAGCTGAGTGACTTTGGGCCAATTACTCTCTCAGTCTAACCCACCTCACAAAGTTGTTGTTGTTGTGAGGAAGGAGGCATGAGTATTAGATATGTTCACTGCCTTGAGTTGACCTATATATAGTTGACCTATATAAAGGGCAAGTGTAATGGAATGGGTAAATAATCTTGAGGAATGTGGACAGGGGAAGAAATGTTGTCCAGGAAATAATCAGATAAAAGAGGCAGGAGCTCTCAGTGGTTTAATAATCAGTGAAAGAAACTTAGAAAGAACCCGGCCTAATGGATCAAACCATTAAAACTGGGGTGAGACTTTTGTACTTTCAGACTTGCAAAATTGTGCTAATGTAGCCTTACAATAATGTAGATTTAGCTCATCTAGTCATGTTTCCTGTCTGGTTTATCCAGGAGGACTGACAACCTATTAAAAATATAATAACTTTACCACAGTTACTTCTTTGTGCCAATTGTGGACATTCCTGGATCAGGAAGTCTTGCTCATAGTCATTTGTGTTCTAGTAACCTTCTGGGCCTCTCTCAAAGAATATTCAAAGCCTACACCTGGTATAGAATGTACTGTATCAATTTGGAGAGTTATGAGTTGATCTTGTATAGACGAATCCTCTGGTTTAAGAAAAGCACTGGGTCTTATTTACATACTTAATAGTTTTATATAGCTGCCCATCTTGCCACCAATCCCTGCATAATTCTGGATCTGGTTATATAGTCAACTCCCTAAGGTCTCATTTTTACAAGACTGCCAGCTGACAGGTCCTCAGAAGTGGGCTTTTTCGACAACTACTTATTACCTAGAGATATTCAGTCAGCTCTGTGAGCATCTGACTTTTGTATCTTCTACTTTTATGTATTCTACTTTTTAACTTTATGTGTATTTGGGATTTTATCTCTTTTTCTTTCTTTACAGGTATAATTTTATGAGATTCTTAGCCATGTAGAGTCCTTAGGATTGGATGGCGTATAAAAAAACCTACATATATAAGGCTCCCAAAATACTCAATGTCTACTAACCATTATCCCTCATCACTAATCCATATGGGAATAAATGATACAATCCTGAAGTTACTGTAAGGTACTGTACAGCACCAAGATGATGATGCTGAGAACACAGGTGATATATTTCCTTCACTCCTTCTTGGTCCAAGAAGAGAGAGAATACTGGAAGCAAACAGGTGGCGTGCAGTTTGATCGTGGAACGTATTTCCAAGATGAGGGAGTCTTGGAAAATAATAGATTACAACACAGAAGAACTAAGAAAAATATATTTAGGAAGCAACTTGCAAAACTGTTCAGGAAGAAAAGCAATAGTAGGTTTAAATTACAAGGAAGATTTGAGATGGACATCAGGAAGATGTTCTGGAAGATAAATGCTATTCGGTAATGAAATAGACTATTACGTGGTCATTTGCGGAAACTGCTATAATAATAGATTTCTGCACTGGGCTAGATGCTCTCTAAGACCCTTTGTAAATTTTATCTTTGATTTTCTGATTAAAATGTCTACTTTTAAAACACTTATTTCATCGAAAACATGCAAGAGCATTGTTTCTATGATTCTTCTAAAGATATATAATGTGCATTGTGCTAGAATTAAATATTTTATGAACATTTAAAGATATAAAAAAGCTCAAGATTTAATTCTATTTATCTTCTCTCTTGGTGTAATATTTAAAAATGTGATTTGTACATCTTGAAATTAAAAACATCTTGTCACCAGAAATTAAAACAGCAGTTAAACAATTTACATCAATAAAATCTGAGGAAGCACGCACATGATTGCAACTTTCATTAGCAAAACACTACCATTTTCAGAATTTAAGTTCTCAAGAGAAAAAGAAATCGGTTCTGATAGTAAATGTTTTGTCATTAATAAAAGATTAGTCATATTATATATATCTGAGTAGGGACTTTTGTTAAGTTTCTGGAAGCTTCAGCTAACATAAAATGTAATTGGTTCTGACAGGAATTTAATATAAAGCCCGTAAATTTTTATTAAATTGCAGCTAATTTCCCATCTATTCCATTTAAAATCTCTTTTGAATCCTTATACAATCTAACATCTGCACACACTGAAGAATAATCTTCCAATATTCTAGGCTCTAAGCCAGTTTTTCTCAACTATGGTTCCGCAAGAGGTCGCTAGAGGTTCCATGACAGACTGTGATTGAAAAATATAATCATTTTTTAATGTTATACACTGTGTAGTGCTAGCATCCACACTGGTGGAAATTTTTATATGTCAGGATTCAGTGGCACCGTGCTATTTATTGAAAAACATGGATTAGATAGGCCAGAAATGAATTTCATTGTATTTTTATTTTTGTGATTTTGAATGCATTATTTCATGCAGGAACCTGAACATTATCTTAAGGGCTCTTCACAATGTAGTTTGTAACAATAACTCCATCTTGGGTGCTTTTGCAGTGAGTCTAAACCAAAAGCAACATTAAATCACATTATAACTTAATATTATATGTCCGTTGTGTGTCTCTGTTCTTTGCCCATGAGGAACATTCAACCCTAGAAGCAAACACTGGCAAGTCAACTTTCTCTAAAACATCAAACTATCTTATGAAGAAAAATGTTTTCTTGGTTATGTCTTTTTTGGAAAACTCAAAGAGGAGTTTTTTTAAAAATTTTAAAGTACTTTGTATTGATTTTTTTCACTGTTGTGCAATTTTTTAAAGGCTTTGTTTTAGTGATATTTTTAAAATAACTTTGATCAAGTACTTTTAGACAGTATGAAAAAATGTATTTCTTTAAAAATAATTCATGACAATAACGTACAGTACAAATGTGACTCAAATCTGCAAGCACATAATTTACTAAGCATTATACTTATCTCATACACATATGCATATAAAATATTGTAAAACCCAACTGAATTTTAACGGGATATTTCCCTCAGGTATTTACAGCTTGTAAAGATACCTATTCTCTAATTTTAACATATTCAACCATCAAAAATGTCATCCTGCAACATGCAGATGATTTATAGCTGTACTATTACAAATGAGAAAGAAAAGTGTCTTGTCATCTCTACTGATGTATGAGTTCTTGCCTAATCCCTTAATACCTAGCTTTAAATAATTTGTAAAGCTGTGAATTATTTCACTTTTAGATCTAATTCTCATGAATTCAACTAAGCAAGAGAAGCTAAAATAAAGGTATAAAGCAGTAAAGAGGGAAAACAAATCTAGTAAATTCAACTTCAGTACCTGGAAATCTTATTAGGTTTTGGAATAAAGATCTTTGTTTTTGAGATTTAACCAAGCAACAGCTCTATGTAGTTAAACCAAGACCAGCACCTAATTATTTAAGACCCTTTAAGAACTTAACTTCTATTCCTACCAATCAAAACTGGTCTTTGAATCGTCAACATAACTGGCCACCTCCCCTAATTCCAGTTATATTTTAAAGACCATTTCCTTGCCTTATAAATCTGTGCTGACCAAAAAATAAAAAATAAAAATCACCAAAGGGTGTTTAGTTGTTGGGAATGCAAAATAAATTCCTTTCTATGAAACCATTCATTTAACGAAATGCAGCAATTCCTTCTCTATTAGCATTAATATAGATAGATAGATAGATAGATAGATCACTTTACTTAGCTGTAAACATATTTTTGTTTCCAACCGAAAGTTAAAACTATGACTTCTTTTGATATGAAGTCATTTTTTTGGCTTCAGTTTCTGAAGTTTCAGTTTCCCCCTCCCCTCCCCTCACTTTTAAAAAGTGTCCATAGTTCTGGCAATACGACTGTTAATAATAATACAGATAAAGAGGTGGGCCTGTGGATTTTTTAAAACCCCCCCAAGCCGATTAAAATATATTTATAGATCAGATTAGGATCCCTCCCACCTTAAATTTAATCTTGGGCAAATCGTTCGCTTTCAGGTCTGACCTGGCGAAAAGGAGGAGAATCAGGTTTGCCCAGCCAGAGAGTATTTCGCAAAATCACTTGAGCCACTTAATATGGGGGGCGGGGGGGGACCCACATTATTCCCTCCAGGTAAATCAGGGGCCTCTTGCAGCAAGAGGGTTAGTCTTGCTCCACCTTCCTCTCCCGCACAGGTGGCCTCTCAACTCTGATCCTCACAGGACGACCGGCCTCCTTGTCGAGAGGACAGTCAGTCTTGGGACGGGGACTGAGAAGCAAAGCCGGAGGCAAATGGGGAGGGGGTGGGCGAGGCTTGGCTATGCCGACTGAGCTGATTCTCCCCCCCCCCACCCCACCGGGAGAGGGGAGAACCGACCCGAGGCCGTGCCCAGAGCCTTTAATGCGGCTGCTGCTCTTCTTCTTCTGCCGGGTGGAAAAATCCCGTTCCACTCACCCACATCCAGCTCGAAGGGGTTGGAGGCGAAGAGCGGCATGACGGCGACGGCGGCAGCACGAACGTTAATAACGGCAACACCCCGAGGCGGTGGGGGGGGTGGGGGGGTGTTCAACCTGGCGGGGTCCGGTTCGGCAGCCACCCCAGCGCAGGACGCGACTCACTTCGCAGCAGTGAATCCCCGCCCGCGACGCGGCCACGCCCCTCCTTTCCTCCACTTCCTGTTCCGCCATCGCGAAGGACCCCGACGCGCCCTCTCTGGCGCGTGTCGTCTTGCAGCCGCCTGATTTTTATCGCCGGATTCGAAGAATCCGACATGGGAAAATCCGCGATAGCAAGAGACGGCGGACAGTTCCCTTTTATAGTTTCTTATTTCAAGCAAGCCAGCACCCACTGTGGGGGTGTTTGTGGGCCTCACTGGATAGAGAGAGAGAGAGAGAGACCTTTCGGCGTAAGGAACAGGCAACGGTGTAGGCAAAACTTTGGGGTCCTCGGAGAAAAAAAACCTGCATAGAGTTAGAAATCGAAGAAAACAAAACGGCGTCAAAACTGTTTTCTGATACCGAAACAAAGAGACGAGCCGCTGGATAGATAGTAATGAAGTATTGCGCCGATTAAAAAAAAAGGGGGAACGGTACCTGGAAGTGTTTGTGAATAATTGTCACAAATTTTCTAGATCTACTAATGACTCGTCTGAAGAGCAGGTTCTGCCTGCATCATTTTCCTGTCTCTTTCTCGCGAGTCAAATGGGATTTCAAGTAGGCGCGGGAAGGTGGGGCTGAGAGAGAAGAGGGGTGGGTGGGGGGGAGGAGGGAATGGATGGGGGGGCAGGGGGAGATACGCATGCGCACTTGTTCCAGGCACAGTCTCAATGCGTTCCTGCAGGAATTGTGATTAACAATTGGACAGAGCGTTCATATTTTGTTTAATGCTAAAGCAGCAGTCCTTTATTTATTTATTCCTAAATGAATGATTGATTATATGCCATCAAGTTCTTTCCACTCCTTGTGACCAGGGTAGACAGATTTCCTCCCTGACGATCTGTCCCTAACTTGGTCTTTCACGTCTTCTAATGGTGCAGTCATCGCCAATAATCTATACAGATTCTCAGTCATCCAGGTCATCATGGTTTGTCCCAAAGGTGCTTTTTCAGAAGGCAACTGGACTTTCTAGTTTTTTCTTTTGAAGACGTTTTTTCTCTTCTCATCCAAGAAGCTTCTTCAGCTGTGACAGGATAGTGAGCTGTCTGCAAGGAGTATAAATCCTTCCATTCCTCACCATCCACTCGGAGCTGAAGAAGCTTCTTGGATGGGAAGCGAAACGTCTTCAAAGAAAAAAAAAACCAGAAAGTCCAGTTGCCTCTTGAAAAAAAGCACCTCTGGGATAGTCATCGCCAATGTTACTGACTCTGTCCACCTTGATGTTGGCTGCCCACTTCTCTTTCCTTCCACCTTTCCTACACTGGAGCCTTTTTTCAGATCGTTGGGTCTTTGCATGTGTCTTTGCTTGTGGACACGCTATCATTGTAGCTTTTTAAAGAAGAAATTGGATGACCGCTTGTCTAAATTGGTACAGGTAGTCCTTGATTTACAATGGTTCATTTAGTGACAATGGTACTGGAAAAAATGAGTTATGACCGTTTTTCACACTTTTACAACTCTTGGAGCATCCTCATGGGTCAACGTGCTCAAAATTCAGACACTTGGCAGCTGACTCATGACGATTGCAGTGTCACGGGGTCATGTGATCACCTTTTGTGACCCGACAAGCAAAGTCAATGGAAGCAGGAAATGTCTGCAGCAGGGGTAAATTTCACATAACAAATGTCTCGCAAATTTTGGACTCTATTGTGGTTGTAAATTGAGGACTACCTGTATAGTGGGGTTGGATTAAAAGACCTCCAAGGTCCCTTCCAACTCTATTATTCCGTGTCTAAAGTAGAATAATTTGAGCCTGGTGATTTGAGCTGTAAATATGGATGATCATATTAAACATACAAATAGCCCAGTGGTGGGTTTCAATTTTTTTTACTACCGGTTCTGTGGATGTGGCTTGGTGAGTGTGGCATGGCTTGGTGGGTGTGCCTTGGTGGGCGTGGCAGGGGAAGGATACTGTAAAATCTCCATTCCCGCCTCACTCCAGGGGAAGGTTACTGCAAAATCCCCATTTCCTCCTGATCAGCTGGGAATTGGGAGGCAGAGAATAGGTGGGGGTGGGGCCAGTCAGAATTATTACTACCGGTTCTCCAAACTACTCAAAATTTCCGCTACCGGTTGTCCGGAACTGGTCAGAACCTGCTGAAAACCCACCTCTGAAATAGCCCTCACTTAATAACTCTACAATTGGGACTGGCAACTTCATTGCTGCACAAAGCTGTAATTAAGATTTGACTCCAAGAGTTACGACCTCCTGCTGCTGCTGTTGTTTAGTGAATCACTGTGGTGATTAAGCAACACATCACATCACTGACTTGCAATTTCACTGCTGGCTTCTCCGTTGATTCTGCTTGTTGGAAGCCAGCTGGGAAGCACATGAATGGCAATCATGAGTGTGGGACACAGTGATGGTCATAAATGCCTGTTGGTTGCAAAGGTCCAAAACAGAAGTGGGTTTCAGCAGGTTCTGACCAGTTCTGGAGAACCGGTAGCAGAAATTTTGAGTAGTTCGCAGAACCGGTAGTAAAAGTTCTGATTGGCTCTGCCCCCATCTATTCTCTGCCTCCCAAGTCCCAGCTGATCTGGAGGAAATGGGGATTTTGCAGTAACCTTCCCCTGGATTGGGGAGGAATGGAGATTTTACAGTATCCTTCCCCTCCCATGCCCACCATGCCACACCCACCAAACCATGCCATGCCCACCAAGCCATGCCCACAGAACCGGTAGTACAAAAAATTGAAACCCACCACTGGTCCAAATGTCCCTCACGTGACCACTGAGATGTTCTGACAACCCTAAGTTCAAGCTTTCCATTATTAAGAGTAACTTGTTTGTGCAATACACATCTTGCTGGACGAAAAAGATTGTCAGCGATTTACTTTTACATCCAGATACCACTTCTAACTTTATCCTTTATAAAAGACACTTGTCCTTTGTAAGAAGGAAGAACTAATGAAAAATGACATTCTGCTCCTGATATGAAATTGTTAAAGAATGCAACAACAATAAAATGATTTTTTTAGATGTCATAATAAAAGGAAAATAGCATATCACCTGATCAGTCAAGGTGGTTAAATGCTAACAACCAAGTAAAGGCAAAGCTATAGTGCTGAGCAGTGGTTTAGAATAGAAGGATAAACTAGGATTTAGAGCTCATAAGGATGTGCACATAGCTTATATCATCTTAAGGCAAACAGATCTTTTCCTGGGATTGTGTATAAGGTGCCAAGAGCAACCATTGTTTAAAGGTGGTTCTGACAATATGCTACATGCACATTGGGAAAATAAATACATTTTTGCCTGAAATTCAAATGAAGAATGCATTGCTTTATAATTGCTGTGATGTATCCTTGCAAAATCTCTTATAGTGTGTGCTCTTTTTTTATTTAATTGTTTCAGTTATGAAACTAGCAGTTTGCCAGGTTTTAGACCCTGTTCCTTTAATTAAATTGCTTTAATTAAATTAAAATTAATTTTAATTAATACTTTAATTAATGTACTTGGTGCATATAATTGGTCAAGTTCCCATTTTTACAGATCTAAAATAATAGTAGGATTCCAATGTATGATTTAACATAAATATTCAAAGTTTCCTTTACATCCTTTTACAAATTTCTACAATGTATTTCTTTCATTTCCTCCCAAGAGACAGAAGATATTGTCTTATCATTTTATCACTTTAAGTGCATCTCAGATAATCCTCACATTTGTTGACTGTTTATTTTTTTGTAAATATCAATATTTTTCTTCTGTTAACAAACAGAAGGTTATCTAGCAAGATCTTAAGTATTATTTCCCATTGATTTGAGTGTTCTGTAAACTACTAACATTTATTTAAATTGATTACAGCCTCTCAACTCCAATGGACTCTTATTTTTAAAAAATCATAAAAATTCATAAAAACAGACTACTTAGTGTATGGTAACAAATTATAGGTAAATTTACTTTGAATAAGTTTAAATTTCCAGCAGAAGCCAAATTGCATTCTAGGGGTGTGAAGACATTGCTGCTGATTGGTCCAAACCTTTATTATCTTTTTAACAATATTGGAGAATGAACAGAAGACTGAAGGAAGGCAATTGTTCCTGTCTTCAGAAAAACAAAGATGAATACAGACAATCTGTAATCAATATCTTAAAAGATTCAAGAGAATATTGTAACAATCTAAGAATTTTGAAACGATGTTGTAATTAACAGGAGACATCATGGATTTGTCAAAAACAAGGTTTGCCAAATCCTTATGTCATTTTTTTGATTGAGCAACTGAACTGTGGGAAAGCTATATGCTATAAATTCATAATGTTGGAAGATGACATTTGGGCCATAAATTCCCGAAATGGAAGGCTGAATCAACCCTGAGCCAGTGAGAATCGAACTGCTGGCAGCAATCAGTCAGCAGTACTGCATTCTAACCACTGCAGCACCATGGCAGTACTGCAGGCTACTTCTGCTGAGTTCAATATATACAGTATATGTATATATATATATATATATATATATATATATATATATATATATATATATATATATATATATATATATATGCCATCTTTCTCTTGAAGTATTATATTTGAGTAGTACAGCATATCTAGTTTTTAAGAAAGAATACAGCATATCTAGTAAATAATAGTAACAGTATGACAAAGTAGTTCATGATATTTTGATTATCAAGCTAATTAAGTGTAAATTGCGCGGTATAACAGTTAAATGGATACAGAGGTGACAAAATTCTTATTGAGTGCTCCTCAGTGGTTGCACATCACTCTGCCTCATTGGAGAGAGGAATCAAGTGGAATGCCACAGGGTTCATCCCTTGTTTTTGTATTATTCAATATTTTATCAATGACTTAGATGGGTACCAAAGAGGATATTTATCAGATCTGCTGCTGATAGAACATTGAGTGGAATAGCTAAAACTAAAAAATAAAGATAAAATTAAAAATTGTAGAGTAGAGAAATGGGCTGAAATTATTTGAATAAAATATAGATGAGATAAATGCAACACTTTCACTTAAGAAACAAATTTGGGTATAGAATAGGGCAGTGATTGCGAAGCTTTCAGACACCAAGTGCCCAAACTCTGTGCGCGTGCATGCCCAAACTGAAAGGTGCGTGTGTGAGGACATGCACATGGGTGGACATGTGCAAGCATGCATGTGCGTGGACATGCGCTAGCATGCAGGTTTGCATACATGGACATGCACGCATGCGCAGCAGAGACCTGAAAACCAGCTGGCTGGCAGGAGGCGGTACATCCCAATACTGGCAGCGCGGCAAGAGGTAAGATCTTTTTCTTTTGTGAGCTTCTGTTTCATCATTTGCAGGGAAACAGAAGCTCATGAAAGAAATGTCACGGAGATCTGACCTGGGGTGATGGCACATGTGCCAGCATAGAGGGCTCTGTGTGCCACCTCTGGCACACGAGGATAGGGGATACCTGGCTTGAGACTTAACACTTGTGGAAAAAAATATGGTATAGCAGTCAAGTGCAACCTGAAAATGAACCAGTATTGTTGTGAAAACACGAAAAATGAAAATGCAATTTTAAGCTACGTCAAAAAATAATAATAGTTTGCTTTACTCTAAATTGGTCAGATCCCATCTCAAATATTGTGGCCTTTTCTGGATTTTGCACTTTTAGCATGTTCCAAGAAAAATTGGAGCAGCTTCAGAGAAGGAAATCACTAGAAACTAAGACTTATGAGAGAAAATTGAAAAGAAAAAATCAAGGGAGGAAGGTGATAACATTCTCCAAATCCCTGAAAAGCTGGCAGGCAATAGAAAACCATGTCCAAGCACCTCAACTACTATATATCACACTAGCTCTCATATACAGTAGGTTACCGTGACACCATTCTGGACTGGGTGGGGTTCAATAACTAATACAAATAAAATTTAGATACATTTGTATTAAGAATGATAAACCAGAAAAATGGACAGCATCATGCAATGAGAAATGACTACTCGTTTTTTCTGATTACTTCATTAATACCTCGAGTTAAGTTATTATTAACTTGTTGGAGCTGTAATCCCTCCCCTGCCAGATTCCCTTAGATTCTCCAGGAGTCATACTTTGACCCACTATATGCCCTTGATAAAGTGAGCTACAAAAACAAACGTCCCAATAAAGTTGCTTAGTCATGAAAGTGCTACTAAATTTACGCTACAGTATACAGTACTTTGACCTGTTACCATATTTTGAATAGTCATGCCCTATAGGTGGCAGTATTGTTCCAAAAAGGTCCCAAGAAAGGTCGACAGTGCCCAGTTCCTATTTCATCTAAAAGCAGAGTGGTGAATTACTTTATCAAAAACCTGAAGGAAAGATCATCAAATTTTCAGGTAATCTGATCCATAAAGGACATCACAGAAGCATCATGGAAGATCATGATGTTTCTGCTCTACCAGCAACCCAGCTAGCTGCCCAGAGACACTTTGGATGGTGAGATGGGTGGCATATAAATTAAATAAACAAATAAATAAATACCAGCATAGCCAAGGCACCTGAGGCATATAGGTTCAAGTCCATTAAGAGCCTTGGTGGCGCAGTGGACTAAGTGCTGTTAAAGTAGCACTTAGTTGCCAGCTGCCTGCAATTACTGCAAGTTCAAATCTCACCAGGCTCAAGGTTGACTCAGCCTTCCATTCTTTTGAGGTAGGTAAAATGAGGACCAGGATTGTGGGGGCAATAAGCTGACTTTGTATTAAAAAAAAGAAGAAGAAGAACACCGCTTGGGGGGGCTGAAAGCCCTACTAAGCAGGTATATACAAAAGTATGAAGGCTATTGCTTAATGCATTGTAAGCCGCCCTGAGTCTCCGGAGAAGGGTGGCATATAAATTGAACTAATAAATAATAAATAAATGAGTGTGCTTGAGAGTGGGAGTCAGCAGCACACAAGGCCAAAATTCAGTCTCTCCTGAATGGCATTTTATCTGAAGTTGCATAATTACACAATGCCATTCCAGCATCTCGGCAATCAGTGAACCTGATCAGTTAATCAATTAGGCACATAACGTATTCCTGATTGTCAGACTAGATAAAGACAAGGGTCACCTTTCTTGTAGATAATTAGAAGAGAGGAACAATATTATTTCCTGGCTGTGTACAGATGAACTCTTACTAATGACCACCCTTGAGGAAGTTGAATGTATGTTACCAAATACAAATTTAAGGCATATGTTGTGCTATAAGAAGCTTTATTCATTAAGCCCATTAAGTAGCAGGGCATCAGCCTACAGACCCTTTCCTAGATCCCCAGCTTTAGCTATGTTCTTGGGTATCTGGTTACAGCTGTTACACCAAGTGGTGACATTCCTAATGCAGGTTGTTATGCTCCTTCTCCCTCATTTTTCCTAGAATTTGGATGGGGAAAACAGGAGATCCCTTCTCTCATATCACAAGCTTTCATGCAAATGGTTCCAGCTTCTCTTTAGTCAGAGTGACAAGACAATTGGAGAATGCATGGTGTTAGTACAGCAGTGGTGGGTTTCAAATTTTTTTACTACCAGTTCTGTGGGTGTGGCTTGGTGGGCGTGGCATGGTGGGCATGGCAGGGGAAGGATACTGTAAAATCTCCATTCCCTCCCCAATCCAGGGGAAGGTTACTGCAAAATCCCCATTTCTTCCTGATTAGCTGGGACTTCGGAGGCAGAGAATAGATGGGGGTGGGGCCAGTCAGAATTTTTACTTCCGGTTCTCTGAACTACTCAAAATTTCCACTACCGGTTCTCCAGAACTGGTCAGAACCTGCTGAAACCTACCTCTGTAGTACAGTACTCCATTACTTCAATCACAGTGAATGAAAAACTTGCAGCAAACACAACAAAGGAAGGTTCTTGAGGAATAAGTAAGTTAGATGAAAAATAGGTAGTCCTTGACTTAGCAACTGTTCGAAGTTACAGTGGACCCCCAAAAAGGGACTTATGGCCCAGATTCAAAGTTACAACAACTCCCCATGATCACATGACTGCATTTTGAGTGTTCAACAAATGGCTCAAACTTACCGCAATTTCCAGAATCCCACGGTCACATGACTGTAATTTACAATATTTTTTCCTCAGAAACTAGCATTTACTTCCACTTTGGTGTCTCTTAGGATCTACCCAACTCTGGAGAAAAAGTAATTTGCAACTGTCTTTTATAACTGGAATCCCCACCCCACCCTCCTTAATATATTTCTCCTTGGAAAAGAACAGAAACTTTCTAGAACTATAGATTATGTAGAGTTCTCATGCAGTCTCTAAATCTGTGTGTAAATTGGGGTACATAGTTGAAACTGAGGCATATTTTGCCTTTGAGAGGGCCAAAGTTCAACAAATCGAAGGGGCATGGCAAACATTAAATTACATCAAATTAAACTTTCCTTTTAAATCAGTTCAATACAACTGATATATTCTCTGCAGATTTGATTCCCCCGCCTGCCACATTACAAATTACAATTCAGCAACAACATTTGAAGAGATTCTAAGGGCCACACCGAAGACTCCCACATTGTTCTTTGCTGCTTTATGAGAAGCAACGAGCACAATGTGAAGATGTTTGACGACCAGGTACACCTGGTTTTTCCAATGAAGGTACAATCCATCATGGTTCCTTGCCTTAGTATGCTTCTTCTGTACTGAACATCCACAGCACTAACTTCTCATGGGATAGGTTTACAGAAAACCAGTAAAAAGAAATCCAGAGAAGGATCATGTGCATTTTAAGCCTTTAGCACAAGCTCTAACAAGGAGGTTCTGCATCACTACATGCATTTCTCCTTGGGGAACAGCTGCCTGAATTCAGCCAAGGCTGAGTTGTGAGAAGCACCTGCAAACTCACAGCACCGTTTTTGCAGAGAAAGGATGGTAGGGAGCAATGCTGTCAGAACCTGCCTGAGACCTGTCAACCCTATTGCATTCCAACTAGAAAATTAAGTTTTGGCTCCATTCCCCCAAGCGCATGACAGCTCTTACTCTAGGAGTCTTCTCCTCCACCCCAAGGCATCTACTTAGGCTGGAATGTTTTCAATATGCACAGATAGCCGAGGCTTTTATCATGACAGCATTTCTTGATCGTATAAGATACACGAATCAATAAAACCATCCATGTTGGACATCCTTGGGCAGATCAAAGCAGGCCACACCCCTCCTTTCTAAGATGAGACCTTTGGAGAAGAGCCAGGGCTGGTGGTGATCAAATATGGTTTTAAATTTCTTTAGATAATCACTTTTTTGTATGTCCGTGGAGAAAGACGCATTTTGACAAATATTTGAAATGGGTGCCATGTTCCCCTCTCCTTACTATTTCTCTGCAGGCATGACCATCCTTCCTTGTCAAAATTATCACACTGTGGTATTGTAGAAAACTCCTATCTCCCTACATCATGGATGTGAAACTCGCTGTGTCACTTTGCCATCACATGACATATTGTGATTTTTTTTCCCTTTGTGGAGCTGGGGTGGGCATGTGCGTGATACACCTGGCCTGTTTGATACTCCTGCCCTACATGATCACTATGGACACTATTAGTTAACTTCTCTGGATTATATGATGGCCTTTGATCAAAATAAAGATTTGGTTTGATTTGATATGTTCTATGTTGTGCCACTCTTGGGAAATAAAATCCTCCCCCCATCAAGTCACTGTTGTCAAGATAACAAACAAATTAAAAAAAAATCTTTGATGAGGGACCTTGTCAAAGACCTTATATTTAAAAAAAAAATACAAGTATACCAGCATTGACAGAGTTACTTTTGTTCATCTACTGAAAGCTTAATAAAGCAGGATTTGCCTCTAAGGAATCTCTCCTGATTTTCCTTCAGCTGGTCATTGTTGTAGTTATTGTTGTTGATTACCATTTCTATCAATGGGCTCTTTGGTTTATAATTTCCCTGATCTTCTCTGGTCTCTTCTTAGAATTTAGGACCACAGTGACTTGTTTCCGGTTCTCTGACAATGAGCCTAATTTGAGGGACAAATTATATATTTTGATGGGAAGTCAACAATTTAACATTTGAGTTCTTGAGGATAACTTGGCAGTATACACTGTAGTCTCTCCATAGGTCCCTTGGTATCTTTCTTTGGAGTTTAGTTCTTCCATTTCCCTCCTGGTGAAAATCAATATAGGCTGAGATATCTATCTTGTATCTTCGGTTATAAAGACAAATACAAAGAATTTATTCTGTTCCTTTGCAGTCTCTGTATCTCCTTGAGCATCCCTTTCACATCTTTGTTGCTTAACAGACCAACCGTTCTCCAGCTGGTTTTCTACTTCAAATGTTTGAAGCAACTGGTGTTGCTTCTCTTAAGGTTTGTAGCCACATAGTGATATTTCTTACACTTGTCTACCAGAATCTGTGCTGTTATTGTTATTGGACTTCCTTCCTTCCTTCCTTCCTTCCTTCCTTCCTTCCTTCCTTCCTTCCTTCCTTCCTTCCTTCCTTTTAAAAGAGCATAGAATGAAATAAATTATCTCTGTTTGGTAAATGTATAAATATGTGTGTGTGTGTGTATGTATATATGTGTAAAACATACATGGGGTATGTAAAAACACATACATATACATATATATACATACAAACATATATACACACACACACATACACTTTCCATGTTTTTACATAATCAGGGTCTGGCTTAATTTTCAACAAGTAGCTACCTTAAATTAAATCAACTGTAGGAATGCAAAAACCCATATATTTACCCAAGCCACTGTCTGTTTTGGGGGCCTCCTTCCTCTCCGACCGTTTGCAGTTTGTGTTGGCAGGGGGGCAGAGGTCGACCTCGAGGCGCCTCGCGTGGGGAGTGCCGCAAGGGTCGGTTCTCTCGTCCCTTCGGTTCAACATTTATGTGAAGCCGCTGGGTGAGATCATCCGTGGTTTTGGGGTGAGAGTCCATCAGTACGCTGATGACACTCAGCTGTACATCTCCACCCCAGACCACCCCAACGATGCCCTTGATGTGATGTCTCGCTGCCTGGAGGCCGTGCGGGTCTGGATGGGGAGAAATAGGCTCAGATTCAACCCTTCCAAGACCGAGTGGCTGTGGCTTCCGGCGTCCCGATATAGTCAGCTGGTGCCGTCGCTGACTATTGGGGGTGAATCTCTGCCCCCCACAGAGAGGGCTCGCAATCTGGGAATCCTCCTGGACGCACGGCTGTCTTTAGAAGAGCATATGACGGCTGTGGCCAGGGGGGCTTTTTATCAGGTTCACCTGATTCGCCAGTTGCAGCCCTTTCTGGACCAGGACGCCTTGTGCACGGTGACTCACGCCCTTGTCACCTCCCGGCTGGACTATTGTAATGATCTCTACATGGGGCTCCCCTTGAAGAGCACTCGGAGGCTCCAGCTGGTCCAGAATGCGGCCGCGCAGGTGGTTATGGGCGCAACCCACTGTGCCCATGTGACACCCCTCCTGTGCGAGCTGCACTGGTTCCCAGTGGTCTTCCAGGTGTGATTCAAGGTGTTGGTTACCACCTTTAAAGCACTCCATGGCATAGGACCCGAGTACTTTTGAGACCGACTTCTGCCACCAACAGCCTCCCACCGGACAGTTCGCTCCCACAGAGAGGGTCTCCTCAAGGTGCCATCAGCCAAGTTATGTCAGCTGGCGACACCCAGGGGGAGGGCCTTCTCTGTGGGAGCCCCTGCCCTGTGGAATGAACTGCCCCCGGAAATGCGTAAGATCTCCGACCTCCGTGTATTTCGCTGTGCCCTCAAGACCCTGCTGTTCCGCCAAGCCGGGCTATCAATGTAATGATTTTTAAATTGGGTGTTTTAAATTTTGGAGGTTTTAAATCTGAGCCGAAATTATGTAATAATTTTAATTATTTTTAACTGATGTTTGTCTTTGTGTTTTTAATAGGCTGTACACTGCCCTGAGTCCTTCGGGAGAAGGGCGGTATAGAAATAAAAATATAAAATTATTATTATTATTATTATTATTATTATTATTATTATTAATAATAATAATAATAATAATAATAATAATAATAATAATAATAACATCTTGACAAAATGATGATAGCATCTGGCCCAGAGTGATATGAGAAGCATAGGGAATGTTCAGTTTATTATAGTCAAGTCAATGTTTATTACAGTCAAAGACCAGAGACCAGAGCAAAACACTCCGAGATTATCCAGTTAAAAATTCTAGAATAAAATAACAAATAAAATCTATATTAAAATCGCAATTTGGCATCCAGTCTGTCAAAGCTTGGCCTAAGTATAATATAATACGGGGATGTGCATAAGTGCACCAGCGTGCCTACTGTTCCTACCATCCCTGTCCTACTGTCCCCATTTATATGTAACCATTTTATGTGTTTATGGCCATGTTTTGCCTATTTATATCCATTTATTTGTGCCATTTTTTTTCATGTGTCCATATCGTCCATGTCTATACTGACACTTGTTTCCTTGTACTTGTTGACAAACAAGCAAACAAACAAACAAACAAATAATATCAATCCTTAAACTGTGAGGCCCATAGTATTTAAATACTGAAATGCAAGACAGTGATAATGCAAAAGGGTTCGCTACATTAATTGTATAAAATAGCTCTGATGGAAAAATCACCTGTTTCCAATGAACCCCCAGTGCTGCTGCGCAGAATCTAGCCACCTATGCTGTAATCACAGTTTGTTCACCCTAAAGCAGTCACTGGTCAGTTTATTATAAAACATTGTGGGCCTAGATCAGGGCTGTCAAATTCCCGGCCTGCGGGCTGGATGCGTTCGGCACTGGCCACACCCATGCCTGATTTAATAAGGGGGGTAAAGTCCCGATAAGTCACGTGACGACACTGTGACGATGTGAGTTTGATGGCCTAGATCCGTGATGGCGAACCTATGGCATGCGTGCCACAGGTGGCACACAGAGCCATATCTGTAGGCACGCAAGTGTTGCCCTAGCTCAGTTCCAGTGCACATACTGTATGCACACCAGCCAGCTGATTTTTGGGCCTTCCAGGCCCACCGGAAGTCGGGAAATGAGCCATTTCCAGCCTCCGGAGGCCCTCCACGCTGGTGGGTGGGGAAGGCCATTTTTGCCCTCCCCAGGCTCCTAGAAAGCCTCTGGAGCTTGGGAAGGGTTAAAAACGGGCCTACTGGGCCCACCAGTAACCTTTTTGCCATCGCCTGCCAAAAGCAGGGGGAGCGGGGGGGAGTCATGTGCGCGTGCGTGTGGGGGCATTGAATTATGGGTCTGGGCATGCACACACATGACCCCCGTGCTCCCTCCCCCCGCAAAAAGGTTAGCCATCACTGGCCTAGATGGATATTTCAGATTGCTTGAACAAGGACAATACTACATCCACTGTAGTTGCAGTTATGACCCTGAGGTGGATCGTCAGATCCTCACCCAAAGGTTTTTTTTCTCTGGTGAATGGATTAAAAGTTTCAATTTCTCAATACACAATTCAATGTGTCAAATATACACTTTATTTGATGGCACTTTATATACCCGAAATAATACTGTACTTAGGTGTATTAAATGACAGGGCTTATTTCCTTTGAAATTATTACTTTGGATGGTGGAAAGGAACTACATGCGCTGGGAAGACCATCTTGGAAACAGGGGAATGGGCATTCCTTCTTCCAATTGCTGAAAATTATGGATGTTTTTGAAGAACCAACTGGAGATCAGCAGTTGCTAGAGAATGGCTGTTGTCTGCTCAGCATACAGTAATGTTTTGGTCTCCTTTCCCTTTCCTTTTCCCCTTTCAGACCATTTTTGTCTTTGGAGAAAGGATCATTTAAACATATTTTTAGGCCAACCCAATGTTGGTGGGTACTGCAAATGCAAAAACAGGGTTAAAAGGTTGCCTGTCTAATTTAGAAGTACGGATAGAGGTTCTGCACTACGACAAATGTGTGAGAGAGTTTATTTGCAACGACATGCACGAAGCAACACGTTTCAACACTTCCCGTCCTGATGCAGTAAAACTGTTGGGTTTTTATTATTATTATTATTATTAAGCCTTTGAGATCAAAGCACTTGAAGTCTTATAATCTACAAATGAATTTTTGCTGTCAACACAGCTTAGGGGAGAAAGATTATACGCAGTGATAGCTCCAAGACATGGAGTCCCCAGTTACAACAAAAATCTTGAATCAACATTGCCTGCCCCTTTGGTTTTTAGAATGGATTGAATGTACACATGTTTCCAGTGTCTCTTAAGGTGGTTTCTTAACAGTCAGCTGGAATCACAATGGCATGCCTTTGTTCAACTGTATTCAGAGGGAACAAGGTTGCCTCCTGATGACAAGCTGAGGAGATCCTTGTTTTGTTGCCTGAAGCCCCTGGCCTCTTCTTGATCTTTATCTGCCTTGCACCATCCTAATTTCATCAATTCCTGTTGATAGCCTTTGAAGTCAGCCAGATTTGCGCTGCAAGCCCATATAACTGGGGAAAAAATGATTTGAAAGGTAATATCTGATAGCTGCTTTACAATTATATTGATTGGGTTCCCACACATTGCATGGAACCATGCTCTAGCCATGGTTTACTGAAGACACCAAAATGAGTAGGGTTACAAAACCAGCATTGCTGGATTCATATTCCAGATCAAAATGTGGTTTAGTCTGTTGTGTGAATTGCAATTGACAGGACTGAAACAGACATGATGATGATTTAGTTTTTATCATTCACCAAGTTCAGAAAGAATGGTTTGAAAATGTGAGGATACCGCAGAACTGAAATTGGTCACTGCCTTGAGCAGAAGTAGAAACCAAGTGGCATAGAACATCTTGTTACCTATACCTTGGCTTTGCTTTTTGCTTGGTTTGCTTGGCTTGGCTTTGCAAAATAGTATAGGTCTCCTGCGAGAGCAGGGGGTCGGACTAGATGACCTCCAAGCTTCCTTCCAACTCTATTACTGGTATGCTTTGCTTATTTTATTTTATTTTATTTTATTTTATTTTATTAGTTTAGTTTAGTTTAGTTTAGTTTAGTTTAGTTTAGTTTAGTTTAGTTTAGTTTAGTTTAGTTTAGTTTTACTCTTCTGATGGAACTTGGATCAGTGCAGAGAAGCAAAATCAACAAAACAAAGCGATCTTCTATAAAAGAGATTAAATAAAGCAATCCGCAATAAAACAATCGAACACAAAATAGAAGAGGAAAAGCAATTAAGTGCAGAGTATGGTTGTATGACAATAAAAACAGGACCTCTGGCCCTGAAGCAGTTGTTACCCTGCAAATGCCAGGTGACTAAGCATGTCTTAAGTTCACTTTTGAAATTATACAAGGGGAGGAGGTGGGCAGCCAAAATTTCCCCAGGAGAGAGTGCCATAATTGGAGTGTCACCCTCAAAATGTACAGCTGTGCTGAGGACTGCTTGTGGCTCCAACCTGCAATAACTTTAAGTTGTAGTGCTTCAGTATTACCTGTAGCTTTAATAGAATTTATTTCCAATTGGACTTAGAATCACATCTCTTTTAGGAGAACACTAAAAGTTGTTCCTGCAGTTGAGTCCTACGAAACATAGCAAGAATGTGTAGAAGTGTTTTGCATAGTATTAGATTGAAGTCCCCAGTATGAAGCTTATAAGTTTTAAAGTTCCTTTGAACCTCTGCCTTAGTGCCCTGATCCTGATGACCTCATTTTACTTACACACACACACATACAATACATATATACAATCATTATAGATGTAAGAAGATTAATAAGGGTAAGATGCAATGTGGAAAATTTAATCGAAGATGTAGTATGATGGTATGTAATGTTACTTAGGAACTCTATGTATATGGGGGCTGAATCAACCCCAGTTGTATATATGTGATTTTGTTTTGTTATTGTCTTCTTTTTGGTTTTTTTTTTGTCTTCAGTTTATAATAAATTTTTTTTTAAAAAATACATATATACAAACACACAGGAGCTGCAAAGCAAAGTCAAGGATCTTTCTTTCCGTGAATTCCTCTAGGGCAGGGGTATCAAGCTCGCTTTCATTGAGGCCCACATCAGGGTTGTGTTTGACCTTCGGGGGGCGGGGAGGTGTGGCTGGGGTGGGCGTAGCCAGCTCGTCGTTACTCATGTCAGGGGCACCTGTGGAGGCCCGAGTGCTCTGCCAGCGAAAACGGGCTCCCAAGCTCTGTTTTGGCTGCAACAGCCTCCTGCAACCCTCTGCCAGCGAAAACAGAGCTCGGAACCCACCCGAGCTCTGTTTTCACTGGCAGAGGCACTGCGGGCCGGTCCTTTGCTGTTTTCAGGGTGGCTCCACAGGACAGATCTAAGTACCCTGTGGCAGTGGTGGGTTGCCCCCAATTTGCAAGAACCGGTAGTAAAACCGGCGGGAGGCTCCGCCCACTGACTGGATATCATCATAGGCGATCTGCGCATGTGCGGGCATGATGCAAACTGGTAATAAAGGTATGTAGAACCCACCCCTGCCCTGTGGGCCGGATCCGGGCCCTGGGCCTTGAGTTTGACACCCCTGCTCTAGGGCATTAACGTTTACGTGCTTAATTTTTTTTTTAAGTTAGGGGGGTTTTTTTAGAAAATAAAAATGAGGGGTGTCAGCGGCTCAGAGTTTCATTCGTCCTGAAAAAGAAACCAAGTATGACAAGAAAGTTGAGAATAATCTACAGGAAAGAGGTTAGAGAGAATGCTGGATAATATTGGGGCAAATTTGTATTGTTATGTCCCCCGGTACCCACTTCAGCAGCCTTTTTCACAATGTGACCTCAAAAATCCAAATGGGCTCCAGGGATCAAGTAATCACAATTTATGACCTTCCCAGCAAGTTTGCAACAAAGTCAATGGGGGTGGGGGGGGGAAGCCAGATTGATTTAATAACTGCATGATTCACTTGAAAACCACAGCAAAAGAAGTTATAAAATTGGGCATGACTCACTTAGTAACTATCATATAGCAATGAAAGTTCTAGTCCCAACTGTGGTCACAGGTCAAGGACTACTGTATTTTTCAGAGTATAAAACGCACCTTTTTACCCCCCAAAAGGGGGTGAAAATTTAGGTGGGTCTTATACACTGAATGTAGCCCTGCCCACCCACTGGCCCCCACCCTTTGGCCTGTGCCTCACAGCAGTTACCTCCTTGCAAGCAAACAGCAAGAAAAAAACAGCTCCTTTCAGCTTCAACATAGGTTAATTAGCACAAGTTGATTAGATCGGCCTCCCAACTCTCAGCTGATTTGCTCTCAGCTGTTTTGCACAGGGCTCTGCTGCTTGCTGCAAAGAGTGCTGGAGCAGATTTTTTTTTCCCCTAGCTATGCTGAAAAACGAAACTGAAAGTAAAGCAGGCTCTTTGCTGCAACGTGGCAAAATGAGGCAGAGAGAGATTTCTTTTTCCCTACCAAAAAAGGTAGGTGCAAACAATGGGAAATTTAGGGCAAAAGAGGAGAATTCAAGATTTTAAAACACAAAAGAAAAAGGCAAAAATAAAAATGGGAAGGGAGAAAAAGAAATGAAAGAGAAAGATGTTATACATATTTAGAATTTAAATATGAATTGTAGTAAGAAATAAATGGGAAATCATGATTGTAAAAATGAAATGAATAATAATTGGAATATTTTTCTATATGGGCAAAACTTTGGGAGAGTTTAAGATGTGAAAATGAGTTAACATAAGGGGAAAGTTCTACTTAACTAGGGAATTATAATAATTGAGATACTATTAATTGTATATTGTGTTGAAAGCAGAAATGGTTAAGTTCTGGTTTGGAGGAATATATGGGGAAAATTATTTGGTTTATTATTATTGGTAAATATAATTAATTGATTTGTAAGAAATTGGATTGCATGGAAATAATTGGAATATTCATGTTCATATTGATTAATACACAAAAAAGATAGTTATATAACTAATTGATTTATATAAAAATGTTGAATTTGTATTAAACAACTGTAATATTACATAATTAACCAATGTGAGGATGGATATAAAAATAGATGACAATGGGAAGGGGTATAATATAGAATAGAAGGGAAAAATTGAATTTGATGAAGATTAGAGATGAGGATGAAGGGTAATATTGGTTTTTTAAAAAATAGATGAGGAATAAATATGGCAAAAAAGAAATATAGAAACTGTAAATTTAATTGAAATGACTAAACACTGTTTAAATTTGTGAACCGGCCAAATACTCTGTTCAAAGAAAATACATTGTATGTTTGTATGTGTGTTTGTCTAATTTTTTTTTAAAAACTTTAAAAAAAACAACAACCAAAAATGGTAGGTGTGTTTTATACTCCGAAAAATACGGTACTTCTATAACACAAGAAATTACTTTTTTTTTCTTAAAAAAATGTTTTGAAATTTAGTTTTTTAAAAAATTAATGAAGTATCACAAAACAACAAAGGAATATATTTTAGCAATTGACTTATATACCACCCCATAGTGCTTTACAGTAGTCTCTGGGCAGTTTACAATGTCAGCATTATTTGCCTATTGCCCCCCAAAATTTTACATCAGAAGGATGGAAGGATGGTCAGGCTCAAATTCCAGGCTGTGGGCAGAGTTTGCTGGCAATACTGCACTTTAACCACTGTGTCACCAGAGCTCAACATTTTCTTGGTTGGTTCAACATTTTAAAGCAAGATTGCAGAGCTATTTAAAATCACTTATGAGGCATATAGCATAACTAATTTTAATTTTAACAAATTAAAAGCAATCTTACAACTGAAACTTTTAGGTTTTAGCTTTTAGACGTGGTGACTCAGTGACTAAAGATGCTGAGCTTGTCGATCGAAAGGTTGGCAGTTCAGCAGTTCGAATCCCTAGTGCCGCATAATGGGGTGAGCTCCTGTTACTTGTCCCAGCTTCTGCCAACCTAGCAGTTCGAAAGCACGTAAAAAATGCAAGTAGAAAAATAGGGACCACCTTTCGTGGGAAGGTAACAGAGTTCTGTAAGCCTTTGGCGTTTAGTCATGCCGGCCACATGACCACGGAGACGTCTTCGGACAGGACTGGCTCTTCGGCTTTGAAACAGAGATGAGCACCATCCCCTAGAATCGGGAACGACTAGTACATATGTGCAAGGGGAACCTTTACCTTTACCTTTATCTTTTTAACTTTGGGTGTTGTTACAAAAGATGTCTAATCTTACATTCCCACCAAATAAGTCTCAAAGTTCATTGCAACTCTTCTATGAACAAAACTCAGCCTAAAAGTTGATCTTTTGATACCTATCTCCAGACAGTTTGGAATTTTATAAGTGAATACAGAAAATGCTCTGGAGAGAAGAGTTAACACTTGCTCTGGAGTGAATCTGTCTTGTCATCAATTCTCCTCCTGGATTGACTTTACCAAACAGCATGCTATTCTAAGGCATTTTAAATTTTCTACCATATAGCAGAAGAGCGCTCCACGGAATTTTAAAACAGTGGGCAGTCTGCAGTCATTTAATGGACATTGCAGAGCTAATGCAGCTCATGGAGAGCAGGTGTCAGCTGATGTCAGCTGGATGCCCTTTGAACCTGGAGCCAGAACCCTAAAAAGAGAAGCTGCTACTGGGAATCACAGCAAACATCTGTCATTTTAACTTTTGGACAGACCAAGAGACGCCACGCCAAGAAGCACAATAATGTTCTATATCTAAAATAGCTTTGTCTTTTCCTGTTTCAACCCAAACTTGCTTTTTGAAGGTAATCTTTAAATGTGGATTTCTTTCAGAATGGAATTGGACAGAATGCTACCGGAATGCTTTAAAACACCCTGATACTAGCCATTTTATTTTGAAGCCATAAAGCTACTTAATGAGACAAAGAGGTTGCCAATATCATGATTTATCTAAAGCAGGGGTCCCCCAACCCCGATACCGGTACCAGGTCATGCAAGAGGTGGGTGAGGACGTGAAGCTTCATGCATGGTGGGAGTTAGTTGTGAAATGATCCCCCAGCCTCTGTGCTGCTGCTGCTGCTGGTGGTGGTGGTCCATGTAGCCAGAAAGATTGGGGACCACTGATCTAAAGGAAGCATAACCGAAACAGTTGTTAAATGAATTTTGCACTATTTTACGCCCTTTCTTGCCACAGTTGTTAAGGAAATCACTGCAGCAGTTAAGGCAATAACATGGATGTTAAGTGAATCTGCCTTCCCTATTGACTTTGCTTGTCAGAAGGTTGCAAAAGGGAACCACATGCCCAGGGGACACTGCAACCGTCATAAATATGAGTCCTTTGCCAAACTTCTGAATTTTGATCAATGATCATCGGGATAAGTGGTGGGTTTCAAACATTTTTATTACCGGTTCTATGGGTGTGGTTTGGTGGGCGTGGCATTGCTTGATGGGCATGGCTTGGTGGGCGTGGCAGGGAAAGGATACTGTAAAATCTCCATTCCCACCACACTCCAGGGGAAGGTTACTGCAAACTCCCCATTTCCTCCCAATCAGCTGGGACTTGGGAGGCAGAGAATTGATGGGGGCAGGGCCAGTCAGAATTTTTACTACCGGTTCTCCGAACTACTTAAAATTTCCGCTACTGGTTCTCCAGAACTGGTCAGAACCTGCTGATGGGGATGCTACAATGGTTATACATGTGAAAAATGGTCATAAGTCACTTTTTTCAGTGTCGATGTAACTTTGAATGGTACCTAAATGAATGGTTGTAAATCAAGGACTACCTGTATATATGCACACAGAAGGAGACAGTTGATAGATAAAATGATAAACAGCTGGATAGCTAGCTGGATTTCCTCCTCTTAAAACCATGTTTATCCTCATTTGCTCTTTTATTCCTAATCCAACTGAAGCTAAACCTTTTAAGACTCATTTGCCTTATTTCAGACTTCCAATACAGATTCCAGTATTCCTCATCTAAACCATAGAAATCTGCAGCAAAACCAGTTCGCATCGAAGTGATGAAATGAAGCAATGATACATGTTTCTGATGTCACGATGCCAACTCTGTCCTGATGTTTGATGCAAGTATTTAAGTAGTGGGTTTATGTGTCAAGTTGTCATGATTTGAAACTATTTTCATCACTTTCCTCCGTGTCCCAATACCTATGCAATGTGATTCCTTTTTTTTTTTAGCTTCCTTGCAGTTTACCAAATCATATCTTGATTATTTATCTTTCATTAAAATAAAGAAGTCTGTTAAACCTGTTCTTAGATCATCTGGGAATGCTTTGCTATCCCATTGAAGGAACATAACAGTTGAATCAAATGGAAATTTTCTGTGTTTTATGTAGGGTATTATGCAATCAACGGTGAAGATTAAAAACAATGAGAGTTGCTTAATTATCACCTTTAGGTATAGCATTGCATCACTTCAAATTATGTAAATGAAACCACAAAGCACAATAACTGTCTTAGAAATTAATTATATGATATTCACAGATTTTCCAGGGGGGTGGAATTCCACTGCCTCTTTTCCAGATCACTAAATGCAATTATTGAAATGAGAGGTTCCAGGGAGAGGTTATGCTTCCCATGAAATAGCTTCTCCCCCTGAATTCTTACGTAAGAAATAAGAACATTCCCATTTTGATTAATGTGAGAGACTGAAAACAATTTCTTTTGAACTTTTATTGGCCTTTGCTGGCTTTCCCTAATTGGACCGTTTCATTCTGGGAATTGTAGGAATTGTTGACATCTGTAAAGCTCCAGAGTGCAAAGGCTGCTTATGGCATACATGACATATAATTTCTGGTGTTTACATGCAACAGCGACTTTGCCTTAGGAATCCCGGCAACTCAGTAACTGCTCATTTGCAGAGATCCCTGATTTTTATAAACAAAAATATGCGCATCCAGTATAGCAGGGATAGCCTTACAACTATCTTTCAGAAGTAAGCAATTCATCCTATTTTGTGTGTGCGGGTGCACAGGCGTGCATGCAGGTACACCTTTGAGTCATTTTTTGCTTGTGGCAAATGTAGTTTTCAAGGCAAGATTTTGAAAGTGGTTTGCCCCTGCCTTCTTACCTAGGCCCGAGAGAAAGTGACTGGTTCAGAGGTACCCAACTGGCTTTATGCCTAAATCAGGACTAGAACTCAGGGTCTCCAGCCCAATGTTTGTAAGCAAATTGGTTCTCTTCTTATGACTCTGTTCATTAAATGCAACCCCCTCCCCACATGAATTATACTCTGGGACCCATTTCTCACATCTTCAAAGAATAAATAATGCAGGTATTGAAGGCATTTCTATTCATGTTTAAGCATTTTTGTTGTTCCTTCAATTATCCTATGACTATCTCTAAGTGTTGTATCTTATGATTCTTGATCAATATATTTTATTTTTTTCTTTATGTATACTTAGAGCATATGAACCAAAGACAAATTTCTTGTGTGTCCAATCACACTTGGCCAATAAAGAATTATGTTCTATTCTGTTCTGTTCTGTTCTGTTCTGTTCTGTTCTGTTCTGTTCTGTTCTGTTCTACTCTACTCTACTCTACTCTACTCTACTCTACTCTAACTCTACTCTACTCTACTCTACTCTACTCTATATGCTGACTCTCATCAACTGCCTGGACAAGTCCCTGCAATTTTCTTCACAAAATTTTGAACATGGTTTGCTATTGTCTCCTTTCAAGGGCTGAGAGAGAGTGACCGGCCCAAAGTCACCCAGAGGGCTTCGTGCCTCAGGCAGGGCTAGAACTTACGGTTTCCTGGTTTTAGCCTGATGCCTTAACTGCTACACTAAACAGGCTATAAAAACAACCTAGCAGGCTGATAATAGGGGAAAGAACAGTTCATCTATAAATCAATCATTTAGCTGCTCATTTCTGTACTCAAAGTGTTTGGCCCACATTTTGCATACTTCAGGAATCCGATTCGTGTTAAGAAACAAAGCAATTTTTCCAGTCAGTACCTGGATATTGGTAATGTGCCACAATAAAACAGACGCATATAAATAAGTAAAAGGAGATGCATTCAAATTAAATCTTCCTCATCCCTTTTATGACCAAGTACCTTCGCTTCTAGTTGTTACACTGAGAAAATAATAATAATAGAATTCCTTTCAAGGGGACTTTTTAGTGGATAGCTGTTTATAGAATTCATTAGCTCAAGGCAGACTTCTGTTCTTGTAATTTACAGCCGATTGAAGCAGATGGGCCTTGCCTGCCAGAATAGCAGAACTGTGATTTAATCTCCCAAGGAAATTGAGAGGAAGCCCTAAAAGAAGGAACATGCCTTCTCAGCTATTGAAACGATAAGGAGATTTAAATGCACAACCCTATTTTTATTTTTTCTGGTTTAGTTAACAGGAAGGCCTAATATCATAAATATAAACCTAATATCAAGCAGTCTCTCTGGTTTGCACGGTCAGAGATAGTTAAGGCCACGATGCATGGGAAGTAATATTAGAGGAAGGTAAATTAAATTCCTTCTCTACCGCTTGTTAAAAGATATATTTGAACACTAACCTAATTGGATTATTGCAAATCTTTGAAAGACCGGGAGACTCCGAGTTCTAGTCCCACCTTAGCCATGAAAGCCAGCTGGGTGACTTTGGGCCAGTCGCAATCTCTCAGCTTAACCCACCTCACAGAGTTGTTGCTGTGGGGAAAATAGGAAGAGGAAAGGCTATTAGATATGTTCTCCAACTTGAGTGGTTTATTAAAAAATAAAAATAATAAAAGCAGGATTAAAATAATAAATAAATAAATAATAATAAAGACATCCTGGTTGCTGCTGTTTTTCAGCTATACTTTCATCATTTAATATGTAGCCGCAAATATATATATATATATATATATATATATATATATATATATATATATATATATATATATATCAGTGATGAAATGTAAAATTTGTTACTACCGGTTCTGTGGGCGTGACTTGGAGGTGGTGGTAATATGACTGAGTGGATATGGCCAACTTTTTTTTAAAACTTTTAAAACCATTTTTTCTACAACCTCTTTGGCTGAAGAGGTTGTTAAAAAAATGCTTTTAAAGCCTCTGACGATCCCAGCTGACTTGCCTGATTGGCAGAAGCTTTTTTTTTTTTTTTTAAGCCTCTGATGATCCCAGCTGATTTGCCTGATCGGCAGAGGCTTTTTTTCTCTTTAAAAACATTTTTTCTATAACCTCTTTGGCCGAAGAGGTTGTAGAAAAAATGCTTTTAAAAGCCTCTGATGATCCTAGCTGAGCCGCGCGATCATCAGAGGCTTTTTAAAAAAACTTTTAAAAACATTTTTTTTGGCCAAAGAGGTTGTAGAAAAAATGCTTTTTAAAAATTAAAAAAAAGCCTCTGATGATTGCGCGGCTCAGCTGGGCAATGGGGGGGGCAGGGATTTTTGCTACCGGTTCTCCGAACCACCCGCCTCCATCACTACCGGATCAGGCAATCCGGTCCGAACCGGGAGCATTTCATCCCTGATATATATATATAGATAGAGAGGGGGGGAGGGAGGGAGGGAGAGAGAGAGAAAGAGAGAGAAAGAGAGTGAGTGAGTTTTATTTTTTTCATTCTTATTCAACATTTCTAAAGGAGAGTTCCAACATTTGGGAATTACCTCCAGCAAACCTGGTCAGTAGAGTAGCAAAGGATTGTCACTATGGAGATTCACAGTCATCCAGGTCATGGTTGTCCCAAAGGTGCTTTTTCAAAAGGCAACTGGACTTTGTTTCTCCTTGAAGACATTTCGCTTCTCATCCAAGAAGCTTCTTTAATTCTGGAGAAGTTTCCTGGCAGTTAGAACAATTAATCAGTGGAATGACTTGCCTCCAGAAGTTGTGAATGCTCCAACACTGGAAGTTTTTAAGAAGAGATTGGACAACCATTTGTCTGAAATGGTATAGGGCCGTGATGGTGAACCTATGGCACGTGTGCCACAGGTGGCACGCGGAGCCATATCTGTAGGCACATGAGCATTGCCCTAGCTCAGCTCCAGCGCGCATGCGTGCGCCGGCCAGCTGATTTTCAGGCCTTCCAGGCCTACCGGAAGTCAGGAAATAGGCTGTTTCTGGCCTCCGGAGGGCCTCTGGGGGGTTGGGGAAGACCATTTTCACCCTCCCCGGGCTCCAAGAAATCCTCTGGAGCCTGGGGAGTGTGAAAAATGGGTCTACAGGGCCTACCGGGCCATCGTGTGCCAAAAGCGGGGGTTGCACGGGGAGGGGTCACATGTACATGCACGGCGGGTGGGGTGCATTGAATTATGGATGTGGGCACATGTGCGCGCAACCCTCCTGTGCTCCCCCCACTTTTGGCACACGACAGGAGAAAGGTTAGCCATCACTGGTATAGGGTTTCCTGCCCAAGCAGGGGATTAAACCAGAAGACCTCCAAGGTCTTGTCCAACTCTGTAGAAGTGAACTGAAGAAGCTTCTTGGAGGAGAAGCGAAATGTTGTCAAGGAAAAACGAAGTCTTTCCTTTCCTTTTGAAAAAGCACCTTTGGGACCAAGGATTGTGAGAAATTTACTCTGCATGATATGGAGGGCAGCAATTTCTGCTTTAATTACTATCCAACATTCATGCTAAGCACATTTATGTAGATGTTTTAAATTATCACATTTCTTATATCTCTTTTATTGCTGTTTGAATTGTACAATGTATAGATATCCAGGTCACATATATTCAGCAGCAGCCACAACTAATACATGACAGGCAGCATTTAAAACACTATTTCCATAGCACAATGTAAACTAGAAAGAAAAGGCTGTGTTTTCTTTCTAATATTTTTAGGAAAACATACTTAGGAGTGCAACCAAGCTTAATCCAGGTGTGTTTCAGATATGTTATAGATAAAGAATAATTTCAAATGTGTTTAATGCCTTCCCAGTGACTCATGAAAACTGTAGTATAGCGTGAAAACTTTCAATCTCCAACATTGAGTGTTCTTAGAGTTCTTTAATTGGCAGCAGACATAAAATTAACTTCAAAATCATGTATGTTTGAAACACAGATGTACCATAGATTTTTGGACATTGTATCTAAATTATATCATGACAAGTAATGTATTTGACAGGTTTTTATTTTAGAATTTAGGGCTTTGATTAACCCCTGCCTGCCACTTTCTGACTTCAAGCAAATGAAGTTTGCTTAGTATGACAATACAATTTTTATTCGTGGCCTCCCTTACATTACAAACGAAAAATGGTTTCTTCATTTTGAGGTCTGACAGTCAATACGGAATGAAAGCAAGAAAGGCTAAATGGTTAAAACTGCAGGAAGCAGTAGAAGAGTTAACAGCAGAAAGACAGCTCTTCTGTTTTCAAGAAAGTGAGTATGCAGCTAGAAAACAATGCATTCAGTTTTCTTGTTTTATGTTGGACATCTGTTTGGTGTTGAGTCTGAGGTCATCCAACCTATCAGAGCCAGAACCATTGCTGGTGGCATCCGGATTGAGACAGAGAGAACCAGACGAAGAAAAATTGAGCTGGCAAATCTGGAATAACACAGCCCTCATGTGTGGAAAAGTGCTCTTCTAAATGATTATTTTGGTAATACACTCTATTGCCCAGTATTATTCCATATGCTATCATGTGGAAGTCATTAAGTCATAAATAGCATGGTCAGTGTCAGTGATAGTCTCAATACCATCTTCCTACCAGGAGCAGTACAAATAATCTTTGATTTATGACCACAATTGGGGCCAGAACTTTTGTTGCTAAGAAAGGCAGTTGTTAAGTGAGTCATGCCCAATTTTATGACCTTTTTTTGCCATGGTTAAGCAAATCACTTCCGTTATTAAGTGAATCATGCTGTCAATAAGATAAATCCAGCTTCCTTCATTAACTATGCTTGTTGAAAGCCTGCTGGGAAGGTCAAAAATGATGATTTGCCAAGTGCCTGAATTTTGATCCTGTGACTGTGGAGATGATGCACCAGTCATAAGTGTGAGGGCCTTATAAGTATTTATTATGTGTATAATATAATAAGTGTATAATATACACTTATTTCAGTATCTTTGTAACTCCGAACGGTTGCTAAACATAAGATTGTAAGTTGAAAACTATCTGTAATTATATCCATAACTAACAATTATGATGTAAATGTGCATTATGACCTTTAAATTAATTAAATGAATTGATTGATTAAATATAGTGAACTTGTTCATATTATTCACTTGGATCAGCGGAGATGTGTAGACTTCAATTCCTTGAATTCCTCAGCCAGCATATATGCTGTCTGGAGAATTCTGGGAGTTGAAGTCCACTCATCTTCAAACTGCCAAACTTGAAAAACATTGACCTGGACTACAAAAATAAGGGGACTATTAGAAACGTGGCAAAAGTTCAAAAGGCCTGACAGCAAAACTTATGGATTCGTTCAGACATGTCCAGTCTTTCTGGACCAATGAACACATGTGAAAGCTTTTTATGAACACTTTCACAGATGGTGGAAACTGGTGTGGCCAATCACAAACATTAACCAGAAAGCAAAACTAATGAGGTTGTTCCTCATTCCCCCACTTCAACCTTTCACAATGCTATCTATTAACGTTACTTCCCTGTTTTTGTTTCTGAGACATGTGGAAAATTTTTGAAATGAAACTCTAAGTTACATTCACCATTGTCTTATTTAATGAGATAGCCTCTGGGGTTTCTTGGGATCCAAAGTCAAATTTCAATTTTAGATTCCATTTGTAGCATGTTAATTTCCTGTTTAATAAATAAAAAGTTAGGCAGTCAGGATACCTGGTGAGCAACATGGTAAGTTTTGGGCACATTGGTGCTCACGGCTGCCATTTTAGGATATGCTTCACTCATGCAGGCTTCCCATTAATAAATATCAGTATACAATACACATGGATAATGGTATCTGAAAGATTAATTCACTAGCAGTCACTGGATTTGGTTATGTAGGAGTTTCATTTATTTGTTACTATGAAAAACACACAATAAGACTTTTGAATTGTATGTTCTCCAGGCTTCTGTGATAATAGACTTTTGTCTAAGTTAGGATTTTTTCCTGAGCAACAGTGGCTTTCTTAATGCATTTTGACTCCTTCCTTCCTTAGTGGTTGCACTGGCCCATGATGCGATTCCTGGACTCAGTTTAGCAGCTGCCTCTGGCATACAACTGGGAAGCATTTTCCCTCTTTTGAGAAGCTTATGCACACCATTCTGGCTGGGAACTGCCACATTTGTGTTGTTCCCACAATTTATCCAAGATTTTATTTATTTATTTATTTTATTGAATTTCTATACCGCCCTACTCCCGAAGGACTCAGGGCGGTGCACAGCCATGAAATAAAACACATAGATATACAAAATCCCTTGTCATCAACTTGCAACATTCTAGAAGTCCCGAACTAACTTGAGTGCAATGCAGTGAAATCCATGAGTTTCCAGAATGGTCTTCTGGCATGGTACCAATGACATTAGAAGTGTGACCATTTTTCATCACTGATACATCTCAAATGAAACAAATCAGAAGATGATATAACTTGGCCTGACATACATTAGCAAGTCGGGTCGCCGGTGTTGTGCCAAGACTACACGCCAAGAGTCATCTCTATTTACTGTGTCCTTTTATGTGTGTTATGAATTTTTTTAAAATCCTGTTCATTCCATCATGACAATGAAAGATTTCTTAGGAAGGGATTAACAACAAAGATGATAATCTGGAATTTGAAAAACTAAATAGGTATAGCATCAGTTAACAAGATGGAATTACCAATCCTCTTACAAATATCCCAATAAGAGAGCCTACGACGAGATGATCCATCTTAGTGTCTTCTGCTGATGAATGGTACAAAATTTTTGCATAACACCAAGGCCTTTGTTTCATCATTTCTTTCACTTAAATGTGCTTGTTGCTTTTAAAATCAGAAATAAGAGTGCACTTAGAAGAAATAAACCCCAGTTTTACAGGGGTTCTAGCTTAAGACATAAATAGATCATATTTGAAGGCCTTGCAGGATAAGAACAGGTTGGAACAAATAAATATGAACCTGTAAATTGCGGGTTGGGATCTGTCAACTTCATAAAAAAAAACGTTATGTAAATTACATTACACAACCACTGAGCAGAAATGTCTTAATTTCCTTTTGAGCTCACTTTTGAATAAATTTACGTCATCTGAATACTCTCAGGATCAAAGGGACGATGAGCTCTGAAAATTTCTGTCAACCACAAGAAACTACACAAATGAGCTGATCCGAGTGGTATATTTATTGTTGCTCGCCTATAGACACGAATCTTGCCAGACTCAAGCACGCACTGTATAGCTATTGGATAAATACTGCAAAGTTTAGGGAGAATAGATTTAGATCTTGGTCTCCTCAGTTTTAGGACAATTCTGAACAGCAGCTTAAGCTGTTTGTCTATCAGGCTGCTTCCAGTTTTCTTAAACCAACTTCAGAAATCCAGTCCAAACTGCAGCGAGCTGATAATACAAGAGGCTGGTGTTCAATCCAGACTTTGAGCTCACTGACTGACCAGTGCCTGCTTTTTCCTTTTGGGGGTTACTCCCTTCTGACTAGTCCCCATGCCTTTCCTTGGCTTTCCCACACAACACATAACTGCCTTCACATTCTCTCCTTTCCACTCTATCATGTTTTCCCCAAAATAAGACCCAACTGGAAAAAAAGACCTAGCATGATTTTTCAGGATGTTTGAAATATAAGCCTACTCCCAAAATAAGCCCCAGTTAAGATCATCAGCCAGACAGGGACATTTAGTACCGTATTTCCCTGAAAATAAGACCTAATTGGAAAATAAGCCCTAATACATCCTTTAGAGCAGGGGTGGGCAAATGTGACCCTTTTACAACCTGTGGACTTCAACTCCCAGAATTCCTGAGACAGCTTGGCTCATTTTTGGGGAAACATGGGTATCTCCTTTGACACTAAAGCAGACCCGTTCTTGTTTCTTTCCCCCCCTTATGGTACCATCATCATAGCTCTGATGCTACAAGCAGAGTAATAGGGAAAAAGTTGCTCTTTCGTTCCTACTTCCTTTCTAGCTCCAGGGGAACTTTGTAGCAAGGAAGAACTGATAGGTCAGCTTTATAGAAACAACACAGCAATGTTTCCAGCTTGTAACTTAAACATCCTCTTAAAAAATAAAGGGAAGGGAAGCTTTGCAGTACTGTGAGCAGGGGATGGAAAGCAAGGGAAGGATGCTTCATTCAGCCTGGGCAGGAATTTTTTATTTTGTTTTATTTTGTTTTATTTTTTAAAAAAGGCAACTTCTGACTAGCAGAAAGCATAGCAAGACAAGACTGAAAGGCTACGCAGGACATCTTTTATTTTAGACACTTTCGGGGCTCTGAGTACACCATCATCAATTATATCTTCCACTGTAGGATTCTTTTTAAAAATTCCTAAAGGATGCTGCACTTCTTTGATTTGCAAATACAATATCCTTGTGTGCAAGTATTTTAATTACTACTGTATTTATATCGCTTCTTGCCCGATTCCATTGGACTCAAGTTGAGTGGAATTATGCATTCCAAAATGTAGGGATTCAAGACACCATTGAATCTATGGAAATTAATTAGTTAGTCTGATAACCCACCAACCACAGAAACCAGTTTGACATTCTTTTCCTAAATGAATGTAAGATTTGGCACGAGGCCACAGTCAGAAAGGGGATGATTACAGTGGCGATGAACATCAGTTTAAAATGGTGGAATGAAACTTTGTGACAAAAAGACTGTCTAGTTTTCACCTGTGAAATATTCAATGTGATGAGATAACAAAGGATGGAAAATGCGGATTTAAGGATATTTCAGGTACTCCTCAACTTACAACTCAGCCCAACATTTCCACTGCTATGCAACACAGTTGTTAAGCTAGTTTTGCCCCATTTTACAACCTTTCTTGCCACAGGTATTAAGTGAATTACTGCAGTTGTTAAGTTAGTGACTTGGTTGTTAAGTGAATCTGGCTTCCCCATTGACTTTGCTTGTCAGGTCGCAAAAGGTAATCATGTGACCCTGGGACATTGCAACCGTCATAAATACATGCCAATTGCCAAGCATCCAAATTTTGATCATGTGACCATGGGGATGCTGCAACAGTCATTAAATGTGAAAAACCATCATAAGTCACAGTTGGAAGATGAGGACAACCTGTACTTAAGGATAATACCTGGGTTTTCAATTGAATGCCATGGGATGGGATATTCTTATTAAGGGTCACGCCATCTATATTTTGTTCCAGAATGATCAATGCCACGGCTGCTTCCCTTTTCTTGTTGTTTTCTTCCATTTCCATGGTCAGCCAGAATTCTGCAGCCTTGAAGCTCAGTTAGTTCTCAATATGACACTTCTGCTTTTTCTCTCTTATACCTTGGGGGCCATTTCTTTTCTCTTAAAGTCAGTTTATTTTTCTACAAAGCTTGGGTTTCTTCCATCTCAACTTTGTGTTTGAATAGTCCTATTTTGTCATTCAGAGAAAGAGTCCACTGTTAGCAAACTGAATGTGATTAGGAAACGATTCGCTTCATTTCCTATGCAAAGTTCGGTTGATGTTAAATATATTTAAGAAAAGCATTGTTGACTGTGGTAGGCCTGATGGGTTTTCATTTTCTAATTTCCATACAAGTGACATTTCTGCATTAAAGTCTGAATAGTTTATTTAGAAAAATGACACCAATTATGTTGTTTTTCTCTATTAAAGAGGCATAAAGACTAATCCTGGTTAATTCATGTCATTTTCTTGCAAGAATATGGAAATAGCTTGATGTTGATTTCTCCTGGGATTTCCTGAGTATAACCTACAATCCTAGGACTTTTTGATGGTCTCCTATCCAGGTTCTTATCTGGTACAACTGTGTTCAGCTTTTTCTAAGTCAGTTTAGTTCTACTAGCAGTTGCCATTTGCAATGGATGTTTAGTGCACTACATGATACAGTATATCATGTTATGCACTAAACATTACGTGATATTCTCTCTTCAGACAACTACACCAAATACTAGAGCAGTACTTTTCAAAGGTGGAAAGTTTAAGGTGTGTGGACTTCAAGTCTAGGACTTGAAGTCCACACATTTAAAGCATTAGCAAGTTTGAAAACACATTGCTCTAGAAGATGTAACTACCTTAGACTCATTATTTCTATCCGTTTTAAATATTTGTCTTCCACCTCAACCAAAGTGAAATAATTCAGAACAGTCTCTCTTAAAAACCTGTTACGTCTGGAGTAGGAGAGGTAATAATTTGAGTTTAAAAAGAACAGCATTATTCCGTGAAGCACTGTTCATAGAACATTTCCATGGCAGAGGTCTGAAATAATATAAAAACAGACAAGAACACAAAATAACATTTGCTGCCATAGGAAAAGCAAGGACTCCTCTCTGTAGCATAAAAACAAAAACGGTTAAGTCATGATGTCATTGGGTACATGAAACAAATTATGTTACAAACACAGACATTACATAATTCTGCAACATTAGATGCAAATGATTTCATCATTGTGCAATGGTATAATGATGTAGATGTCAGGTCTTCAAGGAAGTCCAGACAAGAAGCACACACAATTAGGATAGAATAACAGAATCTTGTAAGTCTGATCATATTTCTCTCCTTCTTTATTTTTACTTTCCAGAAAATTAGGGAGGGTCTTTTCTGAGATGCTTCCTATGCCCCTTTTCCTTCTGTGGGCTGAGATAATTTTTGTGAATGATTGTCTAATCTGTGACTCTTCTTCCTGTCTCCCAGTGTCTTCCCATATACTATTACAGCAAGTGATGTTATTGTGGATTCTCCTGGGTACCTGACTGTTGATTTAGAATTGGTGGACTTATTCATAGGGTCCCCCTAGGGTCCCACAACACTGGGAGTGCAGCAAATAGTTGCTGCATGCTACCACCACCATTAGCAATTTAACTGTATTTTTAAAGAATGCTAAAACCACGGGGGAAAAAACCAACTAGGTTTTGTTTGAACTGCTTCCACGTTTCTAGAAACTTTCCATCTTTTGTGGAGGGGCAATTTTAGGCAGGGTAACATTCTGCTTCCAGGAATGTCTAACTTAAGGTATTCTGCTCTTTGCAAAACTCATTTGTATCTGTGGGATTCTTTAGGGCAGTTCAGGGTGGGGGGTTAAAAAGGAAAGAGTTTTCCAGCTTTAGTTTACCGATGATGAGATTTCCTCCCTAAAAATGTTCACCTGGAATCTATACTGATACATTTTTGGTATCAGGCCAGGAAAAATATGAATTCCCCTGCTCTCAGACACTTAAGAGTTTAATAGTTTATTCGTGAAAATGTTAAATGCCTGTATTATGGCTTTTCCTTTCTTCTCTGTATTATTTATTGTTCTGTATCATTGTCTAACATTATTTGAAAAATATCCTCTCATGTCTTGAACATGAGTCATCAGATGAATTAAACATATAGTTATTTTTTTTTAACAGCAAACGTAATGCATTTTTGTTATGCCTCTCTCTTAATAACTAATTTGGTTTTTCCAAGCAGTTTACCCTACAATAAATTCCACCATGCTGACACTATATACAATATGAGCCTTGACGTGATCATACTCTTTTTCCCTGGCCTTCTTGGCTTTAATCCTTGTACTGTAATTTCAGGTGGCATTACTTCTTTATTAAAAGGGGAAACATTGCAAAGAATCAGTCCCAACCCTGCATCCAGGCAGCCATACTATCCTAGACATCTCACAGATTCTCCTGAGACCAGTATACATTGCCACAGCCACCCCTTGCTCTTTTCCCCTACTTCCTGCCTCATCCTACCACCACTGCTTTCCTCTGCTGTCTCCCACCCCTCAATGCTGCTATATTCTCTCATCTTCCTTCCCCTGAGGGGAAAAAAGTATCCTTTTCCTTCACCTCCTCCTCTCTCATTCCACCTTATTCCAGTTTCATACTATTGACATTTACATTTTTGTCCTGATCTCGCTAATATTGGTGTAACATTTAAGGCCTTGGATTCTAGTTCCTCCTGAGCCACCAAACTTAGTTCACAGGGTGACTTAAGGCCACTCACCCTCTCTCAGCCTAGTCTACTTCACAGGGTAAATAACTGTTATGAGGAAGGTAAGAAGGAGGGAGCATTGAGCACTCTGTATGTTGCACTTAGCTCCTGAATGAAAGCCAGAATAGAATATATACATATATATACATATATATACATATATATACATATATATACATATATATATATATATATATATATATATATATATATATATATATATATATATATATATATCAATCATATATGTATGTGTGTGCATGGAAATGCATGAATTACATTATTAATGGCTTATTATTAATAAAGCAAGAAACCTTTTCTTTCTATTGATGTTGATGCCAAGAGTATCATCTGGTACTGGCATGTTTTTCTGTTTCTGCTAAATCGTTCAAAGGAATGGGTGATTTGGAAGAAATAATTCTAACCCAACTCTCAAGAGGTGCTGTGTGTAAATCATGTTTGAAAGAAACTTATCTTGCTTGCAGCTGGGAGTGGTTTGCACTGCAGTGAGGGCTAACATCTGGGCACATGACAGAGAAATATTGCAGGAGAGTGAAAGAGCCGTGCAGAGTGGAGGCATGTGGCATGAGTGTGATGACTCCCTCCATCACTAGCCAAAAGAGTAGCTCTAAAGGAGAAGAACACCAGCTGCTGTGAGGAAGCCACATGGTGCCTCACTACTGGGCTGACCAACGAGATCTGTCACAACCAAGAGAAGAAAAGGATGAGCCAACGTCTTTCTGGAAATACTATCAATCAGGTTTTTTTTAAATAAAAAAACCAGTATTAATTAAATAGATTTATATGGCTGCCCAACTAATACACAGTGACTCTATAGCTGCTCTGTGTGGCTGGACTGTTTCTCCATTTGCAGAAACTCATCCTCTGTATACTTCCTAGTTCCTGGACTTCAGATCAGTGCTGAAATCCAAATTTTTTTGCTACCGATTCTGTGGGCGTGGCTTGGTGGGTGTGGTGTGGCTTGGTGGGCATGGCAGGGAAAAGATACTGCAAAATCTTCATTCCCATCCCACTCCAGGGGAAGGATACTGCAAAATCTCCATTCCCTCCCCACTCCTGGGGGAAGGATATTACAAAATCTCCATTCCCACCCCACTCTGGGGCCAGGCAGAGGTGGTATTTGCCAGTTCTCTGAACTACTCAAAATTTCCACTACTGGTTCTCCAGAACCAGTCAAAACCTGCTGGATTTCACCCCTGCTTCAGATCTTTTAAAGGGAAAACCACTCTGAGGGCTTTTCATCTTACCCTCATAAGAACTGAGGGAATTTTTTTTTTTTTTTTGCACAGAACTAGACAAAATGTGGGAGCCAGTTTGCTGCCATGGTTAAAAGTACCAAGATAGAAATCAGAACATTGTGAGTCCCGCTCTTGTTTAGACACAAAATTGAATGAGTGACTTTGGGCCAATCATTCTTTATTGGCCCTAGGAAGGAGGTAATGCCACTTCCAAAATTGCTGCCAAGAAAAACATGGGGACTACTCCAGGGAATCACTTGAAGTTAAGACTTAGTTGAAGGCCCTCAAAGAAAAAGAATAGAATCAACACAGCATGAAATAGAGATTTAGATGGTGTATGGGTGTGTGTTTCTGTGTGTTTCTGTTTAGTGTGGACAATAAATAGCAATAGCATTTAAGACTTACATATTGCTTCATATTGCTTTACAGTCCTCTCTCTTACAGCGGTTTACAGACTCAGCATATTGCCCCCAACAAGCTGGGTCCTCATTTTACCGACCTCGGAAGGATGGAAGGCTGAGACAAACTTGAGCTTAGTGACATTCGAACTGCCAAATTTCAGGCAGCTGGCAGTCAGCAGAAGTAGTTTGCAGTACTGCATTCTAACCACTGCGCCACCATGGCTCATAAATGACAAAATTTAAGCAGACAGAGATGAGACAAGATAAGGAAAAGGATTTTCAAGTAAACTGTACAGCAGATTTCAGCATCAGCTCTTGATTTTTATTACTGCCTAGCAGAATCAGAATAATTAGTGTTACTATAAAAAAAGATCGGTGTCAGCAGGTAGTCACAAGGCTCAGAGACTTTCAGATGATATGACAGCTGTAGGCTAGTGTGGGGAGGACAAGATGGCAACAACTAACACCATGCTACCAAGGCAAATACTTAGACATGGTCATGAAATTGCCAACAACTGAATTCTCAATTTAAAAGAGATTTTATTTTAATGATGGTTTATTTGAGGATTGGTGATGGCTTAGCTGCTTTTTACTTCTGTAAGAGAAGATGCTGATCTTTTGCAAACAACCAACACAACGTGCACCAACCATCTCTACGGTATCAAAAGCTTTTGTGGATAAAAAGCTCATTGCATACTTTTTGCAGCAGGTTCTAGAGACTGCTTTGAAAAGAGCTGAGTACCAGAACGTGTGGTCTTTGGTTTGTTCCCTGGGCACAAAATGTATTGCTGAGATGCCGCAAGGACAGCAGAACAGAGAACCACTTTATCCATGAAATAAGGGATTAACTGACTTTTGAATGTGCTTGATGTATACCCCAATTGAGTGATAAATGTCTGAGCAAATGACCTCTCTCTCTTTCTCTTCCTCTCCCCCCCCCACAATGTTTGCCAAAATGATGTTGGCGAGAGAGCCAAGCAGATCACATGAGTTTTTGAAGAAAACAGTATTTGTTCCATGCAACTGAGGACAGAATGTGTATGTCGATAGCCTATTTCCCCAGCGAGAAAACACTTGTAGAGGTGGGAGTGACTTTAAAAAATGAGAATGAAGACAAGATTAGAGAAACTGGCGTGGCACATACAGAGAGTGACAGTCAAAGTTTTAAGGTACCCACTTACTTAATTGTCTAGTTCTGGATCTTCAACAGTCAGAAAGAGGAGATGCTGTGATAAAAGACAAGACCATTCTTGTCCAAGAAAAAGGGAGAAAACAAGCCATCCTACATACAAGTTGCCATCCTATTTCCTGTTGTCTTTTGACAGATGGCATCAGCAGGAACCTGAGCAGTGGGCTTACTAATCATATCAGACAGCGAGAAGCCTATAATGCTCAGCTACAGTCATACCACTGGTCCTAAACCCGTTGCATGAAGGAAAATTCTTCAATTATCTTTCAACTGATAATAGGCTTATAGAAATAAAAGGCAAATATAAACTGGATTTTAGAAAAACTGTTAAGGGTTCCTGCTGGAATGCTGATTCACTGAATTATTGTTTAGGGAAACCTAACTCAGTGTATGATTCAGTCATTTGTGCCAACCATGGTTTGTTGAATAAACAAGGTTCATTCACTACAATCATTCACTACACAATATACAATTGTGTATATTTGGCTTTGGCTTAGTTTGCGGAATAATCCCAGCCATTGCCATTTCTAAATCATGGTTTATGCTATGACATATTACATGATTTTAGCAAATCCTGGTTTAGGAATACACTTAGCCAATGGTAATTAAACAAAAATTCACATTATGTGAATGGCTGATCATCTATAATCCTAAACAGAAATAAATTACCTTTTGGCTGTATGAAATGCTTGAATGTGGCCAGTAAAGAGTATATTCATTTTAATTCCAGGAACTTGGCAAGAATGAACATAAAGGCGAGCAGTTTGTCTTGTTTCCATGCTTTAAATACAGTGACATATTGTGGATCATTATGTCTTCTGCCTGTCCTAAGCATATTTCATGTTTGCCTTTAAAAAGAATTGGGAAATGTTATCCATTTTTTCTCAGTAATAAAATATAAGGTCATTTTGGATAAATGACCAGCAGAAAGCTAAATTATTTTAATGTCAGCTGTATTGGACTGAATATATTTCATCATCATCATCATAGGTGCAAAATAATTCTTGCACTAAAAATTGCTCTTCCAAAGAAAAAACAGAAAAAAGACCTATCCTAAGGCACTGTGAATTACAAATTGGCCCACTACACATATAATGATCAGCAGGCTTAAAACTCATCATTAAAACAGATTTAAAGTCAAGAAGAAATCCTGACCTTTTCTGGCCAGCAGCCAGGATTAACTATTAAACAAAATAAGCACGTGCTTGGGGTGCCAAGAGAAGGGGGTCACCACAGAGCATTTGCCCATGACTGTCAGGCAGGTAACTTTTCATTGCTGCAGCGCCAAAAGTGGTATATAAATTTTCTAAATAAATAAACAGTAACCTGCTGATACCAAATGTTGCCCAACCTTGGAATATCCAATGTGTAGGCAAACCCTATTTAGCAGTGGTGGAATTCAATTTTTTTTACTACCGGTTCTGTTAGCGTGGCTTGGTGGGCCTGGCTTGGTGGGCGTGGCAGGGGAAGGATACTGCAAAATCTCCATTCCCACCCCACTCCAGGGGAAGGATACTGCAAAATCTCCATTCCCTCCCCACTCCTGGGGGAAGGATATTACAAAATCTCCATTCCCACCCCACTCTGGGACCAGCCAGAGGTGGTATTTGCCAGTTCTCTGAACTACTCAAAATTTCCGCTACCAGTTCTCAAGAACCTGTAAAAACCTGCTGAATAGCACCCCTATTTAGCCACAGGTATCTCCACCTTGCCTATGGCAACTCTATTAGTTGTGTGAGACAATTTTGTACCTTTGGGACTAAGTCTTATTACAATTTATGGAATTTCTTTCTGAGTAGACATGCACAGAGATACATTATTTATCAATTTAGGATAGAAGCTTAAATCATTCAGAGGCATTTCACTGATGCTGATTGTACTCTAAGTTAAATCACAGTTGAAGCCTGTTGGTTAATATCTATTTGAAAAGGAAATTACATAATGGGGTTCTTAGACCACTAAAGTATTAACTTAGATTGATCTATTACTATCTGCTTACAACACACAAGCCCCTATCATCCTCCATCTGGCAAAAGTCTGCTGTTGCACAAGAAACATGTATACACAGGTATAGATCTGTTATGACAAAACACACAGATAAATCACTTGCCTAAAATATAACAAAAATAGCTCAGATTCTCAAAGTGATTTATTTGTTTGTTTTAGTCAGGTTACTTTGCATTGTAAATTAACCACAGAATAATGAGTAAGGAATAGATCTGGAAAGAAATTTTATTACAAATGAATCTCTAAATTGTAAGTGATAATCTCAAACTCTATATGAAATTTAAATCTAAGTCTTTCCCCTTTTTAAATGGAAATTTTAAATTTGGTTTTAAATTATTGGGGTTTTAAATTTGTTCAGCCAAATTATTTAATTCATTTTAGTTTATTTTAAATTTTGTATCTATGTTTTATTCTATAGCTGTTCACCGCCCTGAGTCCTTTGGGAGTAGGGCGGTATACAAATTTAATAAAATCAATCAATCAATCAATCAATCAATCAATCAATCAATCAGATAGTACAGGAAGTCCTTGACTTACAATTACAATTGAGCCTTGAATTTTGGTCATAAGTCATTGTAGTCATAAGTCAAGTCACCGGGGTGACCAGACTCAATTTTATGACTATTTTTACGACAATTGATAAGCAAGTCACCACAGTTGACTAAGCTAATCATGTGATCATAAATCCAAATCCAGATTATCTAATGGGTGGTTTTTTTCTATTTTTTTTTTTTTTTGCCAAAAACAGATTTTATTGGTAAAATATGATCATGTGACTGCAGGATGCTGCAACTGGTCATAAATGTGAACAGGTTTTCAAAATGCAATCAAATAACTGAGGGGGTGTGTGTGTGGCAGTTGTGACGTACATTTTTTTAAGTACATCATAACTGCGATAGATAAGTAACTGGTCGTAAGTCAAGGACTAACTGTAGCTTCAAGGAATGTAAAAAATTGGTTTAGATTTTTTTCAAGTAGGTTTGGAGAGTATGTTTGGTGTAGTGGCTTAAATAATTTAAAGCACTATGTTAAAAACTTGGAGATTGATAATTCTATTCCTGCTACGAAACCAGAAAGCATGAAGAATGACTTTGGCCCAGTCTTTCTCTCTAAGTCCTAGGAATAAGACAATAGCAAACTCACTTTGGAAATCTCCAGGCAGTCATATAAAAAAATAAGTCAAAGACACAAAGGAGAGAATTTGAAGCCTTGAAACTGAAATAATTCACTTTGAAGAGGACATCTTTCAGAAGACTTAGACTCTGCGCTCTTAAGTTTTGCCATTTAAAAATGCAGTAGATAATATTTAATAGGTTATTATTATTATTGAAATTATTCTGGTTTTATTGGGGACCACAGAACCGGAGATGAAATGTCTTCTAATTTGGGGGGGAGCTATTCTCTCATTGGCCTAATTCAATCTCCGTAATGTTTATGAATGGTTTGTGATAGGAAAACATCTGCTATATACCAACTGCTTTTCGTAAATAAACTGGAACTAAAACTATTTCCATTTATAAAGAGGGAGAGGCAGAAAAATTGTAGTAGGGCTTTTGAGGCAATGAAATGTGATGCAGCTTCTAAATATTTAACTGCTGGTAGTCAGATATGAAATCTGCATATTTTTACAGCCCTCTGTAAGTTATCTTAACAATTCAGGGTGTCTCCTGAACCACAGCTAAAGGCTAATTAATTGAACAGAATATCTATACAGATATCAGTCCTCCAAGAAGCAATGAAGAGGGCAAGAATAAGCACAAAGCAAAAATAAAAACTACTCTTATAACATCATCTCCATTGCATCTGTTTAAGTTTCTATTCCTCGTTCCTCTGGCTGAAAACTTTTTATTTATAAACAAAGCAGGTGAGGGGTGTATTTTTTTCTCCACCTAGCACATGGCAACTGTAACCCCAGTCAAGTCATTTTTGGCTTTTTTTGGGGGGGGGGGTTGTGAGAGATTTTTTGAAAAATATAAGAGTATATTTAGGAAAGGAAGGAAGGAAGGAAGAAGAGAAGGAGGGAAGACATTTTGCTGCAATACCATTATACTTGGTTTTATTGTCTGGAACATTGACCTGTTGAGAACAGAATACAGTACTGAATGCAAAAATGTTAGAAGAAGTTGACTTTGTCACCATTTTTAATTAGTACTACTGTAAAAAGGCTGCCAGATTTCAGCTGCTCAAAAATAGATGGCATTAAATGTCTAAGAAAAGGAGATATTCATTGCTGCCACCTAGTGATTATCCAGATTTGTGCACCCCAGATATGGTAGTCCTGAGGCTTAAGTGTGTTATACTGCTAAACCATACTGCTACATATGATAATGATGGGAGACTAAAACTAACTCACAACAATACAAATAATCTAAATATGATAAAAATACTTACAAGCAACATAAAGTTTCACTTATAATTTATCTTAAGGTATTTAAAGTATTTAGGCTAGGCATTATTTAGGAATTGGATCAATTGGGAGGTGGCCCAAATAAGGCGTTTGTAAATTGTCTAAATAAACTGTCTAAATAAACTGCACAAATAAAGGGTTGTATTATAATGTAACTCTTCTTTATGAACACTTTGAAATTAAAATGGTTAAGACATGACTGCATCAACACTCTATATATCATAAAGGACATAGCTTATCCCCATAGAAATTCACACTGTCCCTTATGTGTCCCTCCTTTAATGTATTTATATAATTTGGTTTCAAGAAGGTATAGCAATGTTTCAAGAAGATATATCACTTTCACCTTTTTTATATTTTTTTTGCTACACACGCACACATATCAAAGGTTTTCCTGACAGCTATTTGATGATAAATTTAATGATATGTATTGAAGAGATTTTTCTGATGTCTGCCTATAGCTGTTATCTATAATAAATTTAAAAAGTTACAGATCTCTTTTATCCCAATCCCAACAAGTAGAAGTAAGCTCCCTTGAATTCAAAGGAACTTGCTTGCTTGTGGTATGCTTATAATTATATCCCAGCAGAAAATTATATTATGTTGTTAGGATATTGAATTTAGTAGCTGGAACAGTAAAGTGTACAATAGACCAGAACACATAGTAGTAGTTGATTAGTTAGAGAGTGCTGACTCATGCATGAGGCAATCTGCACTATGATTGGTTGATAAGTACAAAGGGGGAGTTTCCCTTTTTTCCCACCTTTTTCTTCTGTGTGTTCTGGATACTCTTTAATTTAACTCATGATAGTCTTGTGTTCCTGACTATCTTGGGTTTTCTCTTTCTGGATGATGACAATAAAACAGAGGTCTTCAAACTTGGCAGCTTTAAGACTTGTGGACTTCAACTTCCAGACTTCAACTCCCAGACTTCAATTCTGGGAGTTGAACTCCACAAGTCTTAAAGCTGCCAAGTTTGAAGACCCCTGCAATAAAAACTGCAAGTTTGTGTTAGTGTCTCCGACAGCTGCTGCATAATTCCCTGACATATATTTGCAATGTCCACTAAGTCTTACCCCTAATACATAGTTTAATGATTTCATTTTGGGGATATTTGCACTGATCTTATTTCTTATGAGTTACATTTCTAATATGCTCAGTAAGTGAATTTTTCTGAGCAGATTTCACGGTTACTTGAGGCATCAAAGCAAAATCTAAAAATGTCAGAAAAACAGCAATACATTACAATGTAGTTAATAGAATAATGTTAAATTGATAAACAATATAAGATAGATAAAATTGACTGTTTTATCATAGAGCAGGAATTTGAGATAAAATCGAATGTAAAATTATAAAAATGCTTGGGAAAGGAAGGATGAAGGGGTGTCTTGGGAAATCAAACATGTCAACATGATGACCAGGATTGTTTAGATCAGGGGTCTCCAAACTTGGCAACTTTAAGACTTGTGGACTTCAACTCCCAGAATTCCTCAGCCAGCTTTGTTGGCTGAGGAATTCTGAGAGTTGAAGTCCACAAGTCTTAAAGTTGCCAAGTTTGGAGACCCCTGGTTTAGATGAAGCCTCACTCCTTTTATGTGCATCACAAATGCATGCACAAATACATACAGGTAGTCCTCAATTTAAACCATTAATTTAGTGACCAAAGTTACAATGGCATTGAAAAAAGTAAATTATGACTGGTTTTCACACTTATGACATTTGCAGCATCCCCATGATCATGTGATCAAAATTTGGATGTGGAAACATTGGTTCTTTCTTTCCACTTTATTCCAAATTCTATTCAAGACAAAGTATTGTGCTGCTTTACATTAAGAAACATTCATCTTTCTTGCCTGTGTGGGGTTCTCTGTTATGATTACAGGTAGTCCTCAACTTATGACCACAATTCAGTCCCAAATTTCTGTTATTAAGTGAGACATTTGTTAAGTGAGTTTTACCCAGTGGTGAAATCTAAAATTTATTACTACCAGTTCTGTGGGCGTGGCTTGGTGGTGGTGGTGGTAATATGACTGGGTGGGCGTGGCCATTTTTTTTTTTTACTTTTAAAACCATTTTTTCTACAACTTCTTTGGCGAAGAGATTGTAAAAAAATGCTTTCAAAAGGCTCTGACGATCCCAGCTGAGTTGCCTGATCGGCAGAGGCTTTTTTTCTTTTAAAAGCCTCTGCGGATCAGGCAACTCAGCTTGGATCATCAAAGGCTTTTAAAAGAAAAAAAGTCTCTTCCGATCAGGCAACTCAGCTGGGATCATCAGAGGCTTTTATTTTTAGTTTTAAAAGCATTTTTTCAGCCGAAGAGGTTGTAGAAAAAATGCTTTTAAAAATTAAAAAAAAAAGCCTTTGATGATTGTGTGGCTCAGCTGGGCATGGGGAGGGGGGGCAGGGATTTTTGCTACCGGTTCTCCGAACCACCCACCTCCATCGCTACCGGATCAGGCGATCCGGTCTGAACCGGGAGCATTTCACCCCTGGTTTTACCCCATTTTACAACCTTTCTTGCCTCAGTTATTAAGTGAATCACTGCAGTTGTTAAATTAGTAATCCAATTGTTAAGTGAATCCGGCTTCCTCATTGACTTTGCTTGTCAGAAGGTTGCAAAAGGTGGTCACATGACCTTGGGACACAACAACAGTCATAAATATGAACCAGTTGCCAAGCATCTGAATTTTGATTATATGATCATGGGGACGCTGCAAAGGTCGTGACTGTGAAAAGAGGTCATAAGTAACTTTTTTCAATGCCACTGTAATTTTGAATGGTTACTAAGTGAACTGTTGTAAGTTGAGGACTACCTGTAATGGTTCACAGGTTTTGCTTGGACTACTTAGAAAAACGAATGAATTTCAGAATCTGAACCCAAAGCATGAACCAGGACAGCCTTTCCCAAACCACATCTTTCAATTTTGCTGTATTCCAACTCCTGTAGTTTCACACCAGCACTTTCAAAAGTTGTACAGGTAGTCCTCCTTATGACTGGTTGCTTCTTGACCATTCTGAGTTCTGAAAGAACTCATCCTTTCTCTAAAAGCTAATTACAACCTAGTTTTGAAGTTCTAACGTCGCCCCTCTGCTTATATGATCATATTTTGGCTGCTTGACAATCAGCTGCTTGGCAATTAGCCCACATTTAGCTCTCATATGACCATGATCTACATTTTTTTGCAAAAATCGGTGTTTATTTCTAGTTTTCAGCAAAAAAAAAACAAAAAAAAAAACAATGGGTTCGCTTAATTAATACAGCATTCACTTAACAATCTCAGCAACAAAGGTTGTAAAAGCAGATCAAGTCACCATCACAACTTACGACTTGCAGGGCTCAATTATGGTGGTAACTCTAGGACTACGTGTAAAATTAGAAAATGTGATATATCCTCAATATATTGGGAAATGATTGGGAAGGCTCAACCAAAGTATGTCAGGATTTTCATCTGGTGGCAGATGTTACAGACATCCTCAGTGGAGATCAGAATTGGTAAGATGGGGGACAGTGTTATAATTCAAGTTCCACTTTTTTGTATGGAGTCAATGGCACAAGCTCAAAAGGGATGTATATACAAGGAAGGAACGAAGTCGCTACATAACAGCCATCAAAATCCAGTTATGATGAATGTTAGGTAAACGTAATGATGGCTCCGTTTTACTCCAAAGAATAGCAGGCCTTCCAAGGAGACCTTTCTCTTGTTCTACTCTTTGATAAACAAGGCCAAGCAACCAGATCAGCAAAGGCAAGAAGAGAAAAGAGATTTACTGATTGGGATCACAAATATTACTAAATGAAATAATAAAATATAAATAAATAAATAATAAAAAGAAAACAAAAACAAAAAAACCCAAAAGGCAGACTTGATGGACCACTGAGTCTTTTCCTGCCATCAGTTTCCTATGTTTTTATGAAAACCACTCTGCTATTCCAGTGAATTCCAGCAAGAAAGCTCAACTCAATCCTATTCACAGCTGCCATTTCACATATTACTTAATAAGCTGTACTCTTAAGAAGTAAGAATACGGGTACACTTTATATAAAACACAACATCATCTAGTGCAGATTCCAGGTTAATATCCACTTGATGACAAAGCAGGTTTATTTCTGTGAACCTAGAATAACCAATACATCCTTATTTTTTTTTAGAAGAAGTCTCTCATGTTCTGGCTAGAAATTGCTCTTTGAATTTTCTTTTTTTAATAACTGTTGAAAAGGAGGAGGTATTATACCATGAAAAATATTTCCTGTGGTGGGGATGGGAGAGAAATAATAGTGAAAAGTGAGGTAAGCAGTCAAGTGTACCCCTGCTATTCTTGATTCAAGGCTTTTTGACAACTATGTAGCAAAAATCTTACAAACACTACCTTTTTTCAGGCATTAGGGTTACAATCATTTATTTTTATTATTTTGTACCATGGATGTTTTAATGTAATTTGATGATCTTGTAAACTGCTGTCAGGATTCGAACAGATATATAAAGAATAAATCGGCTCTCCTTTCGTGACATGCCATGACCCGGTTCACCCAGTATGCTAAACTAAAAGATAGTTTATTTGTAAACCAGAACTGATGGGGTTAGTTTGTTGGGTGAATTCAGGGACTGGCTTTTTGGGACACAAACCTTGGATAAAGCTCTGCTGTCTTCAGTCAGCATCTCAAAACAGGATACCTCAATCTTTTGTGGAAAATATTGCTCTTCTGTACATGTCTAGATCCCAAAGCTCATCAGTGTAAGGCAAATCATACTTCTGCTTGCAGATGGCAGAAGTAGAGAGTCTGCTATTAAAAAAAAACACAACAAAAGCATTTCGTTATATTTATGCGGGGAGGGAGAAGGTAGAGGCAGGTATGTCGACAGATGCGGTCCCGTGGAAAAAGACGAGGACTACGCTTCCCAGCTCTCCCCGGGGCAGGGGCGTGGAGAAGCTCCGGAGGAGGTGTCTGAAGGAGAGGGGGCTTTGTGCTGCGGTGCGCGGTGTCTGTAGAGTGTGGCGGCCGGTTCTGTTCTGCGGGTTGCGCTTGGTAGGCGCTGCGCGGGGTGGAGGGGGAGCGGGCGAGCCCGGCTCTGGCTGCAACCGACCGTCCAGAAACCACCGGCGGGCTTGTTAAGGAGGACCGCTCCGCCCCAGCCATGCGTTATCCAGCCCGGGCTGCTTGGCGTGAAAAGCATGCAACATGCTGCCGCTAAGCTCCCGGGTTTCCAGCACGAGCGCTGGAAGAAAGGGAATCCGATTGTGCTGGGGAGGAGGAGGAGGAGGAGGAGGAGGCGGCGGCGGCGGAGGGCGGGCATTTCCAAGGCCGGTCCTAGAGGGAGACAGAGATCTGTGCGCCTCGCCTCCCCGCGGCTCTTAATTCTTAAAAAAAAAATTTGGGGGGTTGCGCGCGTGGGGCGCTGGGGGAATCGGCGCGTGGAGCGTGAGGAGAGCCGAGCAGAGCCGAGCGCGGGCTGACTGGGCGGGGAAGGAGTACCGGAGCAGCCAGGGAACGACTCGGCTGCAGCGCGCGGAGCTTGGTGGAGGAGAGGCGACGGTTTGGAGCTTGAAATCCGGCAGGAGAAACCCGGGCAGAGAGGTGGACCGATCTCCCCCGCTCCCCTTCCTCGAGGAAGGGCCGTCGCCATGGGCAATGCGGGGAGCATGGACTCTCAGCAGACGGACTTCAGGGCGCACAATCTACCCCTTAAGCTCCCGATGCCCGAACCGGGCGAGCTGGAAGAGAGATTCGCCGTCGTGCTGGTAAGTGCGGACCGAGTGGGCTTTTTGCCTCCCTCCCCTCCCCTCCTCTTACCCATCCCGGTCCAGCGCGGCGCAGACAACCCAATGGAGGCGGAAAACGGGGGGTTTCCTTCGGCCCTTCTCTCTTTTTTCCCTTCTGCCCTGCATTCGGCAGGCAGCGGCGACGGGGAGCGGTGTGGGGTCTCCATCCCGTCGCGATCTTTAGATGGGCTTTCAGCCCAAAGGTTTGGGGGGGGGGGAAAGGAAAGGGGCTCGGAATAGTACGTAGGAAATCGCCCTGTCTCTGCAGCAGCTGATCCATTGTTTGAAGCGGAGTGGGGCCAGGGGCGAGCTTCGCCACAGAGTCGCTGTCCCCGTGCGAAGGGATGTGCAAAGGAACCGGGAAGCTTGCAAATAAGTGCCTGGCTTTCTCCGGCACAGGCTTTCTTCAAAAGGGACGGTGAAGCCCCTGGAGGCTTTGAAAAGTGTTACGATCCAGTGAGATCCGGGCTCCGCTTAAAGTTATTGCCTTCCAGGCGGCCATTCACTTCCTACTACTGGTTTGTTCCCAGCAAAAGATCTGCATCTCATTTGCAAGCAGGGGTGGAAGAGGAAAAGCGATCGGGAAAACCTGGAACAGTCGGGAAAATCATTCCCACGTTGATTCCGGGTGGAAAACATGACACCCCTTGTTGGTTATTAAGTTTTTAAATCTGGTCAGGGGAAGGGAGCCTATTCTACATACACCTTTACTCCCAAACAAGCGTGACTGATCTTGCTGGCACTGATTTGAAATAAAAGCGCACAAAAGGATTGCACTTTATAGAAATATATTCCTAGTGCACTGGAAATGCACTAGGTTTGAGGTTTGGGGCTTTCCTTGTTATTTCTTGAATGATTAAGACAAACTGCATATTGACAACATCCACATCTCAGTTGCCCTGAGTCACTTTTGCTTCAGAAACATTTAAGGATCTTAACTAACTGTGTCTTCCTATAACATGGTGTATATAAGAGACTTATTTTTTTTTTCTCATTAGATCCACATTTTCAATAGATGACGCTGGATAAATGATTGATGTGATGTTTAGTCCACAGATTGCTTCCCCTTTTGAGTGCCATAACTTAATAGCATTTGGCACAAGGTTTTATGTATTTTGTAAATCCATGTGTGTATTCTAAGGAATCTCAGCATTTCTTTAAAATATTGAAGGAGTTAATTTGTTATTATTCTTGATACCTTTTTGTGAACTTAACTTTGTAATACAATATGAAAACTATAGATTATATCCATTGGCATTTATTTGTGTAGAATGTGCAAGCAACATTATGATTCCAATTGACATTCATAAAGGTTTTTTTTTAAATGGCTTGAGAGGTCAGTCCGTATACTTAGTTTAAGAGGAGAGATGTATCAATTCTCAAAAACTTTGAGCTGGGGATTTTGTCCTCAGTAGGGTTACAATAGTTCCTTTTTAAAATCTTTGGTATGCTAGTTTGTCAAAGCACAAATACTGTTGGGAGTAGGGAGGCATCGACTCTTGAGCACATATTCAGCAAGAAAAAAAAATGCCTTGAAGGAAGCTGTCAAAATTGCATTTACTTTTGGTTTGTACTTGCAACACTCTTGGTTTTGCAGTTTTATCCAGCTAGACGCTGTCTTGTAAAATTAGGCAAAAAAAAAAAGAGGAACAATTAACTATGCAACAGAGGAAATTATTCTTTAAATGGAAACAATAATGAGCTAATGTCTGTAATGTCATGCGTTTGATGAAGCAGAAGAGCCAGGGTGGTTAGTATACTTTAATGAACTAGAATTGAGAAATTCCCAAGTTCAAATCCATACTTGATCATGAAACTCTCTGGATGATTTTGCACCCCCCTTCCCCCGGGTTTCTCAGTCCTAACCTACTTTGTAAGATGTTGAAATGATAAAATAGGTGGCCACTCTTGGAGGTGGATTGAGTGATAAAGGTATTTCCTATGTCTACTTTCATCCTGATGTCTCAGATCCCCTATCTGTTCCTGTTCTAGAGGATCATATTATATATTATGATGTAACAGTGATAATAAAACATGTAGTGATATATGATGTATTGTTATCAAAGTCTTTCATTACTCATACATGTCTGTATTAGACTGTTTTTTGATCGCTGCTGCATGGCTGCATGTGACTTTTGTTTGGAAACCTCTTTCTCCTTTATGGGGATTCACCACCTCAAAATAAATTGGTGTTTTCAACATGCTGTTTAAATACTTGGAAAATTAAAAGGCCTTGACAAGAACCTTACGGAACTTCCAGGATGTGTGTAATCTATATAATTATTGAACTTTGAGACAGCAAGGTTTCTGTGACACATTTGTTGAGCTACAGTTTACTCAGTTAACATAATCAAACACTGGGCCATTAAATAACTGCATGGGCTTGGTTTGCGTAGGGTGCCAGGTTAAGGTATGATTGCTTACTATGTGTTCATTATGTCTTTAAAAATGTGTGAGAAATCTGATTCATAGTTCTGAACTCATGAGTTGTACTAATTATTTTGACCTAGCATGTTATATGAACCCAGCCATTATGATTTGGATCAATGACTTATGACAGTGTATTGTGTGAACCTAGCCAATTGTGATATTGGGTCGTCTGTGATCAAACAGATTATGACTTATTGTGAGGTATGAACCGGGTCTGAAACTTTTAATAATATCTGTGATTCAGAATGGGTAGACCTTTGAACTGCGTTTGGACAGTTTGAATGATGACATTCATAAAGCTGTTAGATCTGATTTGCTTAACCATCACCTGTTGAATAAGACAGAGTTGGCTAGAATCCCACATGTTAAGTCAAAAAGACGTAATAGTGATTTACAAACTATAATAGTTACACATCATGATATTCTAGAGCAGGGGTGTCAAACTCGCGTTGTCACGGTGTTGTCACGTGACATATCACAACACTTTTTCCCCTTTGCTAAATGGGGAGTGGGCGTGGACAGCATGTGATGCATCCAGCCCATGGGGCACAAGTTTGACACCTCTGTTCTAGAGTCAAGCAACTTTTTAGCAAGAGCTTCACCTGTTGTTTAAAGCTATGTATGGCTTTATTGAATAAATCTCAGTTGGATGGGTATAAATAAATAAATATTCATAGATTACAAATTCTGCACCCAGAAAGTAAAAATAAAGAGTAAAAGTGTAATAAGTAAAATATAAAATAAATCTGTAAAGAAATTCTGAAAGTAAAAAAGTCAACTAAATCTGAAAGTGAAAATGTAAAGAGGGTTTCTGTTTACTAAAACAGGTGGTGACAATCTGTCTTGAAAAATGCAGCAAATGCATTGGAAAGGCATCTCTAGATACTCCTGGGTAGCTAGCCAAGGAAAAGTGCTAAAAGCATTTGGTATTACATGGTAAGAGGGTTAGGATATCAGCCAGAGAAGAAGTCTTCTACAAGAGACGCTGTATGAAAATAAAAATGCTGGCATTGTTGCCAGAACCATTAAAAGAGGCAGGAAAAAGCACAGATCAAGTTGGGGCTTTTCATGCCAGAGGGCCTAGTTTCATCTTCATGATGTCCACGAAAAGCTGGGGAAAAGAAAACTCCTGAAATCTGGATAACTGGTGACAAGTAAGTGCATGGCAAGTCATTAAAATCCAGAAAGGCTTCACGTAGATGTTTTTTCCCCCTTTAAATCAGTGGCTAACTACAGTGTGTTTATGTAAAACCTTATTGGTTTTTAAACCATGGTTTATGTCCGCTGGTTTTAAAACCAGTAGGGTTTTGCACCATACGGGAAACTAAAGAAGCTTAACCACTGATCTGGTAGTTGTAGCTTAACCACTGCAGCTTGTAGCTTAACCACTGATCTAATGATGGTTTATTTATTACTAGAGTTTATCAAACTCAGTTAAAACTTTTCCTGTTGGAGTAGGCACCTGTCCTTGTTCTCTATGTAACATGGGTTTCTTCTTGTTCCAGATGGGATAACTTTTGTGTTACCCAAAACTATGTTCCGAATTCTGTGCACAAAGCAGCTGGTTGCTGTATCTAGTTACAAGCATTAATTGCTTTGAATACATGATAGAAACTGACCCATATAAGAAATTCCCTTGGCATTTCAAAGGACTTTTGAAATGAGGTATTAGAAATTATTGAACAGGAGTGATGGAATAAGTGACAAGGTTTTTGCATTATCCTAAGTCACCATATAATTGGTCCAGTTTTGGATTGAACCAGGGCTTACTACAATGTGCAGCATTGTGGAAACTACAGATGCTTTTCTATTTTTTTTTCCTTCTTTCTTTACTCCAAGGCAATGTCATAAAGGAACAGATCCGCATGGTAGGGGGTTGGATGCCTGTTTTTTTTGTTTTTTTACAAAATCTGAGCTGGTGGAATTGATAGAGATTTTCCTGGCACCACTTTTCTTTGACAATCTATGCTTTGTGGAAGAATATTAGAATGTTGAATAACCGTGAAGGCATCCAGCAGTCAAAGTAATTTGTGTTTTTCCAACACTACTTATGACTGAAATGTCAAAGCTCTCATTTTGGTAATCAAAAAGGTTGAGCGACCTAAATTGGGAGTGGGTGGGTGGAATCCTGCTACGGCTTCCCCAATTTTGCTGACCTGCATTGCCTGACCTTTTATTTTTCATACTTGTATTTGAAAATGAATGGTGATGTATCTTTTCCCAAGCAATTCTGGTCGTATCTTTTCCAATTAACAAAGCCTGCAGAATGTTGCTTTGTTTCTGACTAATTTAAGCTGTGTTTGAAGCGAGAAAGTAGCAGCAGCAGCAACAGCTACTCTGCTTTCTTCTTTTTATCATGACAGAATTTCTAATCAGCCAGGAGAAGATGCTGGCTGCTCCAAAATTTGTATTGCCTGTGAAAAAGAGTGAGAAACAAAGAAGCTGAGCTGGATCTATCTCGGAGTGAAGAGGGAAAAAAAAGATCCGTCAGGTTAAATTATTAAATTTAGCTGTAGTTCACAGGGATTTTTAAAAAAACTATATATGTAAGTTTTGCTTCAGCTAGACCTTTGGGGTCTTGTTATCTCTTCCTTTATGCATGTCAAAAGTCTTTTCAAAGCATGTTTTTGTATCACTGGCTAAAATAAACTCTCTTAGTTGGGCTTGTCTCTTTGTGACTTAATGGCATGTTCAGGTTTTTGTTTTTGTTTTTGGGGCAATACTATCAAGGTGGTTTGCAATTGCTTTTTCACTTTTCCACACTGCCTCAAGTTCTGGTAACCCCTGATGGTTTCCAACCTGAGTGAAGGTAGTCCTCAACTTACAGCAGTTCATTTAGTGACTGTTACGACAGCACTGAAATATCACTGAAACTTACTGATGCTCCTTTGCAGCATCCCCATGATCACGTGGTCAAAATTTAGATGCTTGGCAACTGGTTCATATTTATGACCATTGCTGTGTTCTCAGGGTCATGTGATCTTCTGACAAGCAAAGTCAATGGGGAAGCCAGATTCACTTAACAACCGTGTCACTAATTTTCACAAGTTCAGTGATTCACTTAACAAATGTGGCAAGAAAAGTTGTAAAATAGAGCAAAGCTCACTTAGCAAATTTCTCACTTAGCAACATAAATTTTGGTTTCAATTGTGGTCATAAGTCGAAGACTACCTGTACTAATCACAGCGAAGTCCTTTTGCTGTGAGGTCAGAAGTAAAAGACAATTTGTCATTCTCAGGATGCATTAAGGAATCTGTTGCCTGACTGACTGAACGTTTGAGAGATGATTTACTAGGATTTTCTTCCAGGTTTATTTATCATTACCTGCCTAAGAAGGTATGGTGGAAAGGGACTTTGGAGATCATCTAGTTCAGGGGTCGGCAACCTTAAACACTCAAAGAGCCCCAAAGGTCCTAACCAGAAGCTCCCTGTTCAATTCTGGAGCTGACTGGAAGTCCAGTTCCCCTACCATAGTCTCCTCCTAGCGCGGCGTCCTTTTTTCTCTACCTGTCCTAACCGAAAGACCTATCAATTGTGGAGCCGACCAGCAACAGGGAGCCACAGCAGAGAGATGAAAGAGCCACATGCGGCTCCAGAGCCACGGTTTGCTGACCCCTGATCTAGTTGAACCCACACTCATGTTAACCTATGTTAAAAAACAATTTGAATATGTGTAGAATGCGATTTCTTATCATTGTGAAATAACCTCATCATCTTATGAGAATTTGCATTATATGACTTGGGCCCCCAAACTAATTTAATTCTGGAAACTAATCTCTGATGAAATGGCACTTTCATTATGATTTCCTAGTTACTACCCCCTCCCAGAAACATAAAAAGAAGACGAAGAGGGAATGCTTTTGTCCAAATACCTTGCATGCGTATAAAAAGTAATGTCTGCTCGCATCTGTGAATGGGGCTTGTATATAGCTCTTGCCAGCCTTATTCAGAATGGCCGTGTGCAGCCAGAAACACATCATTGGTTCTTACATCATTCCTTGTTCTGAATATTTCCTCTTTGTGTTTTTCATTCTTCTATTTGCGTTTTTAAGAAGGGAGTTGTGAGAAGGAGGGTGTCTGAATTGCTGTTGCTCTTCTGGCTTGTGCACAAAACCTTTTGGGCTGGGACCCTAGAGAATAAAGCGGATGAGGCTGGGTTTCCAAATGGGTGTCCTCCCCTCCCACAAACCTGTAATAAAATGTAATGTTTTTGAAGGAAGACATGTGGCCAGAGGAGAAGGAGGAGGCCAGGCCTGAGGTTGTGGAAAGGATTGTGTAGTCTAATGAGGTGCTGCTGATATTAAGTGATCACTGACTCGCACATTAGGGGTGTTTCTCACATGCAGAATACCATTTCCTCTTTGGCAGGAACATTGCATTATGCAAGTGGCTATTGAATGTAGAGTTGATGTTGGGAAAAGAACCAGAACGAGCTTTTCAAACAGAGATCAGATTAAGGTGATTAGTTTTCATGTGCATGCTTTTAAAAGCCTAAATCTACAAACTCACCCCTCTCTAGCTTGATGATGTTTTGTTTTTTTAAAAAAAGTTTTGGCATAATGTGAACAGATGCCCAGGCCTATCTAGCAAAAGTCTCAAAACAGATTTTGTATGCCTGCATTGTATGATGGGAGGCATGTGTCTGAATTCAGCGATTCCTTCTTGGCTTGAAGGAAGGTTATGAGATGATACACCAGCAGCTTCCTCATGTTTATTGGAGGCGGAAGATAAACTGCAGCTGCAGCATGGGTGTGCAGGCTATTGCACTATGGCACCACCGCTAAGAGTCCTATGGAACAGATACCAATCTCTTACTTTGTAAGTGTTTGATCCCTTAGTTTGAATTAAGGGATGAATATAATGGACTCTTAATTCCTTTGAGGTTGGTTATCAAATAATCCTGAAGTGGCTGTGATGTGATGTATTGACAGTGTAGCTTCAGGGACACTTTCTTCTCTCTTGTTTTAGGTAACTTGTGAAGAGAAGCCTTCTGAGCCTAACCATAATTTGTATAATTTTTATGGGCGAATTAATGCAGTTGGAATAGTTAATTAGCCAACTAATTAAAGATAGGCTACTATCTTTAATTAATTTATCTACTCTACTCAGAGAGGGTTTGAGAAGACATCTCTCTCTGGGAGGATATTTTAGTTGTTGTAGGACTTGGCAAATACTTGCACTACTTTACTTGTGATGGCTTCTCTTAATTGATTAGTCCATGGCTGGATTCATAAGGTATAAATCCATACCTTATGAATTTGTTAGTACATTAGTACATCACATGACGTTAGTGCGTCACATGACGTTAGTACATCACATGACGTACTAACCGTGAAATTTACTAAGTGATTTACTCAAGCAATTTGATGACATTTTGCAACATGTAGAACGATCAAGTAAAAGTGTTCTTGTAATGTTGGATTATATATTGAAAATCCAGAGTTTATTAATTCATATGAAGAAGTTTAAATTGATTGAGCTTGGAGCACTGCCAAAAGGTTGATTTAGCTTTGTTGGAAGCTACTCTGGACTTGAAGTCTTGATGCATTTTGCTGTTGGCCTTTGAATTTGCTGTTTATCAATGGAACAGAAAAAGTGATCAGTATGACTCTGTATGGATAATGTTTAATTTAATATTTAAAATCTGAGTAGCTGAAATGTGTGTGTGATATGTTTAGGTTTTGTATGAATTTACCCCTTTTAAGGGGTATATTTGGGGAAGGGATATATTTTTGCATGGTTTTGCATTTTTTTCCAATAACTTTTTGGTTTTTGTACTTTCAGAAGTAGATTAATTATAAGACCGTTATCTTTCATTTTCCCTCTGGTAAGTAAAATAATATACTGTACTTTTTGGAGTATAAGACGCACTTCTCCCCCTTCCCCCCCCAAAGAGGGTGGAAATGTTGATGCGTCTTATACACTGAATGCAGCTATTTTTGGCCTCCCGAAACCCCGCCCCACGTGTCCTGTTTTTGTGAAAAATGGGCCCATTTTTTGCAAAAATGGGGCGCACAGAGGGTTTGGGACGCCTGCAGAGTGCTCCTGGAAGCTGGGGAGGGCCAAACCCTCTGCATGCCCCGTTTTTTGCAAAAGCGGGACAAATGGGGCGGGTATACACATTCAGTGTATAAGACGCATCAACATTTCCACCCTCTTAGGGCAAGGGGTGACTTTCCAGAATTAGGAATCCTTGTCTCTACATGGGTACTTTTCACAATTCTTGATTAAGGATAGCAACTGGGATTGCAGGTATTGAAATCACTAAGTAAGGTGACATCTCACTTTACAACTTCATCACTTAGCAAGTTTCTTAGCAAGTTTCTGTGAACATAAATTGAAAATTATCTGTGTTTGATTTTACACTATGAAAAGGAGCCACGGAATCTGTCTTTCTCTCTGTGTATTTGTGTGTGTGTGTGTTTGCTTTACTTGTGCTGGGCTAAATAGACTTGATGTTTCTTTCTCTTTCTCTTTATTTATTAAATTTATTTGCTACCTATCTCACAGGCAGCTTACAACAATAAAAAGATATGAGATCAGTGTAAATAAAAGAGAAGTAAAATAATAGAACAATTAAATAAAGAATGACAAAGAACATGAGAACACACCAATATGATAACAAAAAGATGGATGGGAGGTGAGCAGAGAGCAAGGAGCTAATGCCACTATTGTGTTGTTGTATACTCAAGCTGGGTTCAAGGAACTTTTTTTTGCAGGTGGGTATATTATTCTAAATGTCTGCATTGGTCAAAGGCAATTCTTTTTGGAAAAAAAACCCGTAGTAATATTACGTAGTAATATTGTAACTCCAAATACATACATGATTTGAGTTTTACTTTCATGCTGACTCTGCACTGTAATGCTGGTATTAATTCTGGGAGTGAACTGTAAACCAGTGTTCTTGGGAAGGCATGTCAAGAAAATTATGTTCCATTTATGAGAAGGCCACTATTTAGTCTAGTGTTTCTGCAGAAATTGACATAAGAAGAGTTAATAATGTCATTTGGTAGGATTTACAGTCATTTAACACAATGAGGGTGGTCAATAGCTATGCCTTCAGGCTCTCTTGAGTGTGAATTGTCCTGTGAAGAGAATAATTGTTCAGTACATCACAAAATCTTAGAGCATGATTAGATGAGATAGCTCTGCTGATTTCCTATAAAATGGCTTTGGGAGTGGACATTGACATTGCTTTTATTAATCTGCAGTCTTCATTTAAAACAGTCTTGTTTTTTTTTTTTAATTAGCAATTTATTTCTTGACAGGACTAATTTCTTATCTTTTTCCTGAGGTAGGTTCAGAGATAACAGAAAAGCACTAGAGTTCTCTGTGAGGAAGATATAAAATACGTTCCACCATAAATGTAAGTTCATGCTAAACCATACTTTCTTCAGAATTTGAGGACAGACTCTAACCTAGGATTGAGTCTGCTGTAGTCATGCCTGGTTTGGACCTTCTTTCAAGCTATATCACTTACATAACGGGTGTGAAACACACAGCCCGTGCATAGGCCATGCCCACCCCAGCTCCGCAACGGGAAAAACAATCCCGATACGTCATGATATGGCTCGCAATGCGATTGGGTTTGACACCCCTGATTTATATTGTCTTTGTCCGTTCAGCGGGGATAGCAATTTTAAAATGAAACTCCAACCAGACTACCTCTCTGGTTACCATTTTATTTCCTCGTACAGGTTGTACAAAATAAACTACGGTGCACAGTTTGGGGACCTGATTTGAATTCAGATTAAGAACTGGAACTCACATTGATTTTCCTTTATCATATACAGTAGGTGGTATTCAGTTGCACTGAGTTTTCTCTCTGAGAAAATATTTTTTTTAATTAAAAAGATAAACGGAAGTTGGCAACTTGCAAAACAAAGCAGCTGTCACTAGCATCTTTCAGATAATACTTTAGGTGCCCCAGAAGTGCCAAGGGGATGTTAGAAGGCATCCTGAGAGTCGTGTGGTTCTCCTTCTGGACAAAGAACACTTTATTCCTTTTTGGAGGTAGGTTAGTCTTCCATGGCAGCTGTACTCTCCAAGTTCTAGATGCATCCCCCCCAGCACCCAAACGTTTCCTGCTCTATTGAAAATTAGTGATATCTGCTTTTCTTCTCCCACCAAGGAGTGAAATTATATCTCTGAGAGAATATTGATGCAAGGCATATCTTTTTGCAACAGTAAAAGCAGACAGTGCAAAAACAATTAAATGTTGAACAATTACAATGTTTAATGTTACGGTGTTATTATATTACATGTGCTGAAGGCATAAAATAATTCATGCATTTCTTGGGGACATCATGGTCAATCTGCTGGACAGGGAAGCGTTTTGGCGATACACAAACATGCCTATTTCTTGCTTTGTAGAAAGACTTTTAATTCATTTGCAAAATTCTTCATTTTTTTTTTCATAATGGAATTGGATATTGAGAAACTAGTTGCTTTGGAAGGAGGCTTGGGGGAGAGTGCTTTCTGTTTGGTTTATCTGTGATTTTGTTGACGTATCTGACCACACCCATTGATCAAAATGGCTACTTGGGAAGCGTTAAATTATAAGCACACAGTAGATCCTTCCTTGTCTCCTGAAATTCTCTTTGGAGAATTACGTATAATAGGAGGGTTAGGGTTGAAATTAGTTTTGAGCAGCAAAAAGATCTTACAGATGTTCCAGCTTCATCCAACAGAACTAGCTGAAAGATTTTGGTTGGTGGTAAGATTGTGGAAATGAACAGCAAAAGAGTGCAAAGTCACTTTTACAATCATTGCACTGTCAAACAGCAATTGGAAATCAGAATAGGGTTCCCTGATGGAACTATTGCTGGAGCCTTTTCTTCTGATGAGTATAATCTGTTTCGGTATATATTTTGATAACTATATTGCTGTGTTTATGTAAAGTATTCTAGTTATCTCAAGGATATGACATTTTCTTGCCCAATCAAGTAAAGTACCCTTGACACAGCAATTATTACTACATCCTTGATACAGACTCATCACTTTCTCTCACACAGATATACGCCCTTGCGTACATTCTTTTTAACCACGTCATTAGCATATTATAATCATAAGATCAAAGTATCCTGAGCCTTTGGATCTTGATCTAGAGAACTGTGTGAAAGGGAGAGAAAGAAGGTGATAATAGCTGTAGCACTCATGCAAGAGTTGACTCATCAGAACAATATTAATAGCTTTTGCAATTCCTTTACCTGCATCCAGCAAAAATCACATGGAGTCTTTCAGCCCAAAAACAGAGAAGGGAGGACATTCCGTGGGTGAAATAGAATTAAAAGAAAAATAAAATAAAAAAGAGTCCAGACCTTTCACAGTTGTATAGGGTTTAGAAATACAGGTAGTCCTCAACTTACAACAGTTCATTTAGTGACCGTTCAAAGTTACACCGGTACTGAAAAAAGTGACTTATGACCATTTTCACACTTATGACCATTGCGGCATCCTCATGGTTATGTGATAAACATTTGGATGGTTGGCAGCTGACTCATATTTATGACGGTTATGGTGTCCCAAGGTCATGTGGTCACCTTTTGCAACCTTCTGACAAGCAAAGTCAGTGGGGAAGCCAGATTCACCTAATGACTACAGTGGTTTCATTTAAATCACTGCAGTGGTTTAACAACTGCAGTGGTTTGTTTAATAACTGCTGCAAGGAAGGTCGTAAAATTGGGCAAAAATCACTTAAATGTCTCACAACAACAGAAATTTGGAGTTCAGTTGTGTGTTATCTGTATATAATTCTTATTGTGTTGCTACAGATTTTTTCAGTAATTGGTGGACTGATATTGTTTTGAAATTTCTTTATTTATTAAATTTAAATTCTACCCATCTGCCAGTTCAAGTCGACTCTGAGCGGCCAAATAATCTTTGGATTCTGTTGTGTCTTTTAAAAAAGATGTGCAGTGTAGACACTAGCAACAAAATAAGTTATTAGCTATACTGTTCAAAGGGGCGCAGTGGCTCAGTGGCTAAGACGCTGAGCTTGTCGATCGAAAGGTCGGCAGTTCAGCAGTTTGAATCCCTAGTGCCGCATAATGGAGTGAGCTCCCGTTACTTGTCCCAGCTTCTGCCAACCTAGCAGTTCGAAAGCACATAAAAAATGCAAGTAGAAAAGTAGGGACCACCTTTGGTGGGACGGTACCAGCATTGCGTGCGCCTTTGGCGTTTAGTCATGCCGGCCACATGACCACGGAGACATCTTCGGACAGCGCTGGCTCTTCGGCTTTGATACAGAGATGAGCACCGCCCCCTAGAGTCGGGAACGACTACCACATATGTGCGAGGGGAAGCTTTACCTTTACACTGTTCAAAATGTTGGGGATTATTATGACTCCTGACTTGTTCATCTTCATATGGCGTGTTAACTGTTCTGTGAAGCGCACTCTGTGTGTTCTGTCAGCTTCTTCTTTCTCTGCTGTTTTTGTAGGGTGGAAGCTGCCTTCCAAAACCACAAATCTCAACAAAGATATGTTTCAAATGAGAGTTCTGCAAATTGCCCCTTGAGGCCTGGAGAAGGGAAGAGGACACCCTTAATCTCACTTTGGAGGGGAGGGGAAAAAGCTGTTTCCATGGCATTCAGCTTAGTAGGGCAAAGGACTCTTGATTGACGGATGCTTTTCCGTCTTTTTGGGGTTGGGGAACTGCTTTGTTGAAGGACTTAACCCTGTGAAGAGAACTGCCCTTCTCTTTCAAAGGATTGGAAGAAGCAGTGGAAACAAAGATGCTTGGCAATAGCAAAACTGAAGTCCAGTATTTTGTATGAGGTGAAGACTGAGGTTTCGTTGATGAGGCAGAGCTGTGAGAGACTACAGCTATGGCCAGCAGTGAGGCATGGATCTTGGAACTCAAGGCTGTTTTGGAAGTGGGTGGTGGAGAGGGCCCAAGGAAAAAATTCAAGTGGAATTTGATTTATTCTAGTGACTGACAGAGAGCCAAGTAAGTCAGGTCAGGGCTCTGTGTTTTCTGGGATACTAAGCAAAATTGAGGAACTGGATCCTATTGAAGTCTAACATTGCTCTACTCTGGAAGTTAGTCTGTGACCAGGCTGAAGGAATGATGTTCCTCCAGATCTTGCTAAACTGTGATCCCAACAGCCCAGACAGTATAACCAGTGATGGGAGCTGCTGGGAAGAGTCCACAACATTTGGAGTCCCATAGGTTTCCCACCCTCCATTTATAATGTAGTTTGGAAATCCTTCGGCATAACTTTCAAGGCATTAATGGTTGAACTGAAAAGGTCTGGTTTAGAACCCTAAAGGCCACTGTGAGTTGCATGATAGCCAAAAGGCAAGATGTGAGTGTATTAAAATATTTACTATGTAAGTCCTTGACTTACGACCACAAGTGAATCCAAAATTTCCATTGTTAAGTGAGTTTTGCCCCATTTTAAGATCTTTTCTGTCACAATTGTTAAGTGAATCACTGCATATTAAATTGGTAACACTGTTGTTAAGTGAATCTGGTTTCCCCATTGACTTTGCTCGACAGGTTGCAAAAGGTGATCACATGACCCTGGGACATTGCAACCATCATAAACATGAGCCAGTTGCCAATGGTTGTAAGTCAGGGGTGTCAAACTGGTGGCCAGCGGGTCGGATGTGCCACACCCACCCCAGCTCCGTGCAGGGGAAATACATCGCGACACATCACGTGATGGCAACTTGACGCTGCGAGTTTGACATCCATGTCGTAAGTCAAGGCCTACCAGTATTGGCCATGGCAGAGGTTATCACAGCAACTGAGTGCTTTGCAGGTTCTGCTTATTCTGAGTTCAAAGAGGCAAGGTATTCCTTAATTAGCTTTCACTTCACAGACATTCCAAATGAAATTCCTCCTGACTTCATGATTACGGTGTTAGCTAACTGCTGGGTGTGTTATCTGTGTAGAAATCCAGAAGGAGTCACTTACAGGCCAGAATCTGGGTGGGCCTCCTCAGTACTCAAGCATGGGATTCCTGCCATAAACTGAAATGCAAGCCGTTTTGGGGTGGGTGTGTTTTTCAACTGGAGAATATGTGTAAGAGTTCACATGGTCCGATTTCAGTGGGAGAGGAAATGTTTTTTTTCCTGGTGTCTCTGAAAGGCTTGAAAACAAGCTGCGTAAAATGTAGGGTTAGGAGCAGTCACAGGAGGGACTTCCTCGCATTTCCCTGCATCCAAGCGTCAGTCTTGGACTACTGCTGCGCATCTTGGTGGGCGTGCTGAGTAAAGGTGAACAGCATTGATTTTTGCAGGTTAATGATACAGAAGTTAATTATCCTGCAAGGGCCTCTGCTGTTGAGCAGAGTTCAGTAGCAAATTTGCAATCATGACATGGGTGAGATAATTAAAAGCTGACAAGATCCAGACAAATAGTTTTAAACAGTGATAAAGGTGACCTTTAGTGGAGGCAATTAATTGTTCATATACTGTAAATGAGAAGAGAAAAATCTCTGCTTGGAAGCATCGTGTGCCTCTTCCCCCTCCCCCACCCCTTTGGCTAAAGATGTCCTGCCTTTATAGGCATTTAAGAGGAACCTTATTTCTTAGTGGTTGTTGAGGGTTGTTTTTTTTTGCATTGTTGGGCTGGGAGAAGGAAACCCTGGTAGGGTTTCAACGCCCTTATTTTACATTCACCTCTCTCCTCAAATATATGTTTTATTCCTTAATGTGGATGCAGCATAGCTTTGATCATTGTGCTTTCAGATATTGCTGGGAGAATTACACCCAGGGTTAAAATAAAAAATAAAGATGGCAGCCACAACTGTGATTGAAGCTCTTTCCCCCTTTTTATGTGTGTCAAATACACGAAGCATAGAAAAAGGGGTCAGGGCTTTAGGGGCACCGTCATAGTTGCCAGTTTTACTTTTTTGAATTCCCCTGAATCCCTTGCTGATGCCACTGATGGTAAAACCATCCAAATAAGCTCCTTTCATTCTTCTTTTGCAATCTTCTTGGTAGAAAACAGAATAGGCCAGTTGCCTGCAATTATGGGTGAAGCTAATCTGGTGCCAAGTGGTTGTTTCCTTCTCTGATAGGATACTTTCGCCTTCTGTCTTGCTCTTCCTCTAAGGCAGTGTTTCTCAACCTTGGTAGCTTGAAGATGGGTGGACTTCAACTCCCAGAATCCCCCAGCCAGCAGTGCTGGCTGACGGATTCTGGGAGTTGAAGTCCACCCATCTTCAAGCTACCAAGGTTGAGAAACACTGCTCTAAGGATTCATGTGTAGACACCAGCTTTATGAACAAACAAACAAAAATACCTGGTAAGATTTAACATTTAAATTATATTCTATAAATTAAATTATATAAAATGGAAGCCCCCAAATCAGAAGGAGTCTGGTAGCATCTTTTCTAATGACTAAATAGTAAACAGCATAAGCCTTCTTGAACTGTAGCTCGTTTCATCATAGAGTGGTTAAACTGATGTAGGATTTAAATTGAGATGAAGCAAGGGAAGAAGACAAAGGGTGGCTAATATGCAGTTGCAGGTTACATGCGAGACAGATTACAAGTAACCTCATCACTTAGCAATTGCAGTGTGTTGCATTGTGTTTATTAAGGACCTCTGAGTGAGCCAAAGTGATATACATGAGGTCTGCCTTCTCTTGATCGCTAATGCTGATGTAGTTTCGGGTTTTGTTTTTTTTCCCAGAACAGCTTCCTTGAGGTCTGTAATCAAGTTTTGTAATGGGTCTTTAACCCATTACAATTGTTAATTGTTGAGGCACTTGTAATCTGTCTCACATGCAACTTGCATCTGCATAACCAACCGGTCATACCCCTCTTTTCTTCCCCTGCCTGACCCCAATTTAATCCTACATCAGTCAGGCCACTCCATGCGACTGATAGAGCTGCAGCTGACAAAACACATTGCCTGATAATGTGTTAGTGGAAAAATTGTTATCAGGCTCCTGATTGCTGGCTACTATTTATTAGCATGGTTCTTCTACGGTGTATAAAATGAAAGCCTAGTATTTGCAAGTCTGCATTAAAAAGTAAGGCCAAGATGTGTTTTAGATCCAATTATGTAAAAAAAAAAATCTTGATTCTTTATGACATATTTTCCTAGTGACCTTTATCCTGTTCCTCCCCCCCCCCCCACTTTCATATTTATTATTCCCTTCATTGTTCTCTTGTTTTGATCCAAGCAGATGTTGTTTTCCATGAGAGCGATGTACCTTGGTTCTTTCAGGGGTGGAAGGGCGACGCACAATTACATTCTATTGCTGTAGAAATAGGATGAAAGATTTAGGTGTAAGGGTTTTTCCCCCCTTCTTTTTCTTAACATTGATTAAGACCTTGAGTACTGTGGTACTGTGTTGATTAAGCCCTTATCCCCCCTCCCCCCAGCACTTAAGCTTAGCTCACCTCCTCTGATCTTGTTGCTTGGTTGCTATCATTTTCATGTAAGTACCTGCCATTTCTCTTTATGCATCAGAGAATGACCCAAGAAAATGACTTCTACTTGTACTGTTGATTGCTTTTCTCAACAGATTTTGCTGGCAATTGGCCCTTATGTTAGGAGATCCCTTTTCGTCTTTCTCTTAATATTTGCAAATAAAGTCCGTTTCCTTTTATCTTTCTTCTTATCCATCTGGTCGGGTTTTTTTGGCAGATGCTTGTCTAGGAGCATGTGTGGTATATGCTGATCTTTGGAGGAAGAAAGAAAATAAATTTGTTCCAGATGTCTTTCCAATGTATGAAATATATTTTGTGTTCCTTAAGTTATTATGTCCCTTGGATATTGCTGTTGCAAATGATAATCTCTTTCACAAATTATGTAAAAATAAGCCAGGTTAATTTAAGCTATATAGTGACTATCATAGGACATCCAGCAGTGGAGTCTCAAAAGTTTAACACTGCTGATCATGTCTGTAATCACCACCAGAAATTATCATGCCAACATCCTTATCTGTGGTTCTTGGCCTCATCTGGTGTGGGAAAAGATTCAGAAACTTGGGAAGATGTAGATAGTTTTCTTCAGTGCATAGAAAGACTTGAATTGTTTGGAGAAGTATGCTGGTTAATATGCATGAGCAGCACTTTCCATATCTCATATATGCCAAGCTTGACTTGATATGCTACCACTCATTCATATGACTGAATGAGTGGTAGCAAAGTATTAGAGGCTATCCTATAAAATAATGGCATTTTTACAACATGAAGAGGCTATTGTGAAGTTTCCCAAACTCTGAAAGATAGATACAGTAGTACATATTCATATTCATGACTATCAAATGAGCTTTTTTTATTTTTTTTATTTTTTTTTTAAATTTGATTTATATGCCGCCCTTCTCCGAAGACTCAGGGCGGCTTACAATGTGCTCAGCAATAGCCTTCATCCTTTTGTATATTTATACAAAGTCAGCTTATTGCCCCCACAAACTGGGTCTTCATTTCACCTACCTTAGAAAGGATGGAAGGCTGAGTCAACCTTGAGCCTTGGCGAGATTCGAACCCTGCAGTAATTGCAGGCAGCTGGTCTTAATAAGCTTAATAACAGGGTGCCTTAAACCCCTGTACTACCAAGGCTCTACCAAGCTTCTAGGCTGTATGGGTATTTTAATTTTTATTTCCTGAATTTAAGATCAACAATCTTAACAATAAAACTGCTTGGTGGTTTCATTCTGTCTGCTGCAATTACAATACAAAAACTTGCTGTAAACTAATGGAAAATATTACAACAGGGTCATCATATTCTATGATAAAACAATGTCAAACTGCTTGCACTTTGATAGGAAATTGCCAAATGATTAAATTAAAGCTATATAGTTATAAAGCTATAAAGCTAAGAAAAAATGCAGTGGTTTGACATAAAAATGTTATTTGCCAGAGCCTATTGCAAAGAAATAATATATATATATATATATATATATATATATATATATATATATATATATATATATGTACTTTGAATTAAAGCAACTCAAAAAATGACCATGTGTGAAAAAGTGGTTTGATTTGAAAGCCATGGTTTAGCACTCTGTTATGAACCTGGAGTGATACTGATGTTTTATGGGGAGAACAATCCCAAATAGATCAAGTTATATACTGATCCTGGATTAGATTATCTATGAAAAATTTCATAGATAATTAAGGATTATCTCTGAAGAATTTAATCGAGTGTCAGACATCGTGCTGGTTTCTAAACACAGTATGCTAAATAAGAAAGAAACATTATCAACCCCATAATCCAGTTTTTCTTGAAAACTGTACCAAAATTCCAATCTTCCTTTCCTAATTATGTCTTGTAATTATGAATATTTGAAAATGTGAAGTATAGACTTGCCTGGTTTCTTACAACTCCTTTTTATGGCTTAATCCCTCTAGGCCTTGTAGATTTAATACCCTTCCCCCTCCAGTTCTGCAGAATAGGTTTTCATTTGTATTTCTTAGTTCCATAATCTACCAAGAAATTACACTACACATGAACAGCACCTCCCACACATATGTGAATCTAAATTTGGCAGTAGTAAAAACACCTCATGTAACTTTCTATTTTTTTTTCCTACTTAACTACTATTAATACATCTCAATTTCACTAGTCCTGACTTAAATAGAGGATAATACCTACTCATTTTAAGGCAAACATGGTTGGGGCTGTTTGAATCCCCAAGGATGCTATTGAAGGAACCTATTGCAGCGGGCAGATGCCATGACACAGAAGGCAACATGCCTGCTAGGTCCCATAAAATAATACTTTTATAAATAGGAGTTGAAGCAGGCCAAATCTATTAGACTTTATAGAATAGAAACAATGGAGAACAATTGTTCGTCAAATTGCTATGTCCTATGCTATGTAGTGCTTTGTGGATGATAACCAGCACCTTGAATTACATCTTCCACATAGAAGAGGTCTTACATGGGTGTACCAAGGCACAATCATTTGTGCTGCTGTGTTCTGGACCAGCTGTAGCTTCTGAGTGTTCTACCAGTGAGGCCTCTTGCATAGCTCATTGTAATAGTCCAGATATGAAGTAACCAGGACATGATCTTGAGGAAACAGCAAGTACACAAGATGAAACTGCACAAAAGCCTTCCTGGTCACAGCTGTTCATCTGTTCTTTGAGCTGTGAGTCCAGGAAAAACCTACAAATTGTACAGCAGCCATGTCTGAGGAAATACAATCCCATTCAGAATTAAGGATGGGAAATTGCCAGAATAAGATGCTCTATGAACTGGACACACCCACTTGGATTTGCTGGGATTTAGTTGAAGCCTGTTCCAATCAGATTCAGATTCCAACAGCCTCCTGGCCTGGGACAATATCATAGCCAGAGATTTTGATACAAAGCTGAATATCATCTGTGTAATGATGATAAGTGATCCCATGCTGATGGATGACCTTCTAATGGCTTTATGTAGACATTGAAAAGTCTTCCTGCTCTGATCCTCCAGAAATCCATAGATCTCCTTCTCCAGAACTCATTCTGATACCTGAACGACAAAATGATGCTAATCACAACCCAACCAGAGTCTCCTAGTCCATCCATCTAAAAACCATACACTGATACCTTCTGAGCCTACAACCAGCAGTTACACACAGTCACCATCTTAAAAAAAAGAGTTAATAAACAAAAAACAAACAAACAAACAAAAAGCACTTCAGAGTCCTCAAAAACATCCAATTGTGGTGGAATGTAGTCTGTATTCCCAGGAGGGAGGGAGTGCATTCAAGAGGAGTGAAAGATATTTTGAGTGGGTGGAAAAGAATCAGAACAGCTCCATCCTAGAAGTTCTTGGAACACATGTTTAATGATATAAGTAGTTTGCTTTAGTTTGGCAAGGTTTTGTTTATGGGCAAGGAACAATAAATGGAATTGCTTAGAAAAACCTCTGCATGTCTTCCTTGGGTTTTGGAGCCTGACATCAATATAATATTAGTCTTTGCACATCTGAGCTAACCATTATTCATTGGCAGTTGTGTTATATGTTACCTGGATATTTCTTTGTGTTTTGTTTGTTTATAGGTATCATCTTCAGTTCTGGGTTAAGGGGGGCTGAGTGGATGGATAGAATTTTCACTTACAGTGGAGGGTAGTTTGGTTTTTTTTTTAAGTTGTTTATGCATGTTGTGCTAAAAGGTCTACCACCAGAGCAGAAATTGACTTTTCAACTGTTAATGTGGTAATTAGTACTAGTATACTCTTGGAATTAATTTGAAGGGGAAAGCAAGGAATAAAAGTCAGGTTCGTTCGTTTATTTGTGTCAGAAGCATCACTATTAAAATAAGGCATGGTGTATGACATAAAATTTAATATAAAATACAAGATTAAAATATGTACAAATTAAACAGATCTTGCCCAGAAACTAGCAACATTAATTGTGTTCTGTTGTGCTGCCTCAAGTGTACTCTTGACAGGTACACATATGTATTGTCTGCATGTCACCACAAGATAGCCACATTTGTTCAGAATGTCTCTGGATCTTGTTGTAGCTGTGCACAGTCTATTCAATGACTTCCATACTTCCCAGCTTTTGTTAGATCCAGGTGGAATCTCCTCCATTGGTTCCATCCAGTGATGTTCTTTGTAGCTTTCCATACAAAGATACTGTTTTTCTGTTTCAAATTCTTCAGTCTTCTTTGACCTAAGAAAGCTTTTCCTGGATTTTAGTCTCTGATGAGCTGGTCATAGGCTATAGAGAGGGTGTTGTGTAGGTATTGATATTTGAGTCTCTCTCTGTATGTTGCTGCTACTTCTCTGTGAACAGCAGACGGGACAATGCTGGCTGAGTGATGGATCTTATCTAGAGGGGTAGGTTTAAGGCATCCAGGAAAAATTCTACTAGTTTCGTTCAGAGCAACATCTATTTTCCCAGCTTGTGTTGATTTATACCAGACTGGGCAGGTGTATTTGCCTGCTGAGTAGTAAAGAACTAGAGCTGTTGCTTAAGAATCCAATAAATTGTCAGGAAATCAAATGATGATTGGCTATCCTTAATTATAAGGGCTAATGGGGTCTAGTAGTAAGATGCTGACTTGGCAATAGGGAAACTCAGGAGAGGAGTTCTACCTCTCCTGTAGCCATGGAAGTTCACTGAGTGACTGCGGCCTAGACATTAGCTTTCAGTCCAAAAGATTGAATTGCTAAAAATGAGCAGTAGATTTCCAAGTTGCATGGATTTTCCAAATTGTATTTATTTCTAAAGAAACAACTAGTATTCATGCCTAGCCTCAACTGAAATGAAGATCTGCAACTTTATAAATCTTGCTTCCTCCACAGTTGTCTGGAACTTGTATAGCTGGACTCTTGTGCATCTTTTGTTACGCTATATTTGGGTTGAGGCAACCCATCTTGAGCTATTGATCTTGATTTTAGATGGCATGAGATTGATTTTGCAGTTTTGTTTCTACAAAACAAAACTTGGAATATAAATATTTAAACTTTTGGTAATTTTAGTATATCTCTTTTTGTGGAAATATCCCATCCCAAAAGACAAAGGAAAAAAATGGTTCCAAATTTTGATCTCACCAGTCCCTGAACGGTTTCTTGCTCCCCATTTCCTTACTGAAGGAGTTGTTATTCTTTGACTTCAGCTTTTGTAATTGCAGGAGATAGCCCATGTCCTTGTTTTCCCCTCAAATAATAATTATTTCATTGGAATGAAATGGAATTCAGCAATTCAATTGCTGCTTATGGAATATTTTTTCAGCTTCCTAGTATATCCCACAGCCTTGAGATTTCCTAGTGGTTTTCCATCCAAATATTAACCAGCAGAACTCTGTTGAAGCCAATCAAAGTTAATTAGATGCTGTGACCAGAACTGAATGTGTTAGATTAACGATGTAGCCCTTCAAAAAAAAAAAAGAGCAGTTAAGTATGCACATCAAATGGAAGGGGAAAGAAACAGAGGGTATTTTCCTGCAATGTTCAATTTACTAATGTCAGCTTATTTGTTTTTCAACCTATACATCATAATTCCCAGATAATAAGAAAAGCTCCTTTTAACTGATGAATTTTCTGCCTGCCAAGGTGAACACTGAATTCCTTCAAAAAGTCAAAGGGTAAGAATTGACTTTGCCCAATAAATCTGCTTATTGAGTTTTACTAAGCAGATTAATTGTTTGAAACATTTTACAAGGATTGTAAAATTACTTTGGTGGTTTTGAAATATATCACAGAGTCATATATTACAACACCTATAATTTTATAATCAATAACATAGATACTATTCAGGACTTTGCTCTATAAGATACAGCTTAGGCAATTGATAATAATAAAGGCATTAATTCAAATATACTGTCCTGTCTTTTAGGGGGAAAGTTATAACAGTTATTCTGCAATGCTTGCCTGATAGTCACTGATATGATTTGCTCTTGATATCCCTCAGTGGTGTTGTGATTCAATCTCTGTTAGGTCCCCATCTCTAAGATCCGTGGAGTTAAATGCAGTCATCTTATTGTTTACTTTGTAATGGTTTTATTAAAATGAGCAGAGCCAAAGGGATTTTTTTTAACAGGATGCCCAGATTAAATGGTCTGTGCTTTCAATGCACATGTGTGTATGTGGCAGAGAGAATGGGTGTCTATAGGTTAATTTCCTTATCCTGTTAAAGATAGCATGAACATAGATTTATTTCCTGTATTTATATCCCACCGTCATTATTTTTACAAATAACTCAATAACTCATGTATTGGACGAACATATCCAATACATCTTTTTCCTCCTATTTTCCCCCAACCGAGTGAGGTGAGTTGGGCTGAAAGAGAGGGAGGGACTGGCTTTCATGGCTAAAGCAGACTAGAACTCATGGTGGCCCTCTTTCTAGCTAACTAACTAGATCAAACTGGCTCTCAATTATATCAATTATATTATCTTATATCGAAACAATAGGCTTGTGAATGCTGGAGGACACAAGCAGTGGTGTCCTATTTTACTCATCACCTGCTTTCCAGAGATATCTGGTTGACTACTTTAAATAACAAAATGCTGGATTAGCACTTAGCATTTAGAGTTATATACTGCTTCACAGTGCTTTACAGCCCTCTCTAAGCAATTTACAGAGTCAGCATATTGCCCCCAACAATCTGGGTCCTCATTTTATCCACCTTGGCAGGATGGAAGGCTGAGTCAACCTTGAGCCTGGTGAGATTTGAACTGCCAAATTGCAGGCAGTTGGCCTGCAGGCACCAGAAGTAGCCTGCAGTACTACACTCTAACCACTGTGCCACCGTGGCTCATTAGCAATGTTTTTGGCCAATACATATCTTTAAACACTGACACTGACATCCCCTAAACTCCGCTGAAGATGTTACCTAGCCTGCTAATGAAAGGTTTGGAAGCCAACCCACAAGCTCGAAGAACAAACCTTCACCCTCATACCTTTACTATTTTGAGGGACTAACAAGCTAACATTTTTGTAAGTTCCTTCCAGATGATAGGTTATATCCCTGATGGTGAACCTGTGGCATGTGTGGCATGCGGAGCCATATGTTGCCCTAGCTCAGCTTTCGGCTGGCCCCACCCACGCTGTCCCTCCCGTCCACACGGCCCATTTTGGATGCCAGGTAAGCACAGGGCTCGCACAGAGGCTCTGGGAGGGCATTTTCGGCCTCTGGGGGGGTGGGGCGGGGGAGAGGCTATTTTCGCCCTCCCCAGGCTCCAGGAAAGCCTCTGGAGCCTGGGAGGGCAAAAAACGGGCCTACTGGGCCTACCGGAAGTCTGGAAATGGGCCGTTTCCGGCCTCTGGAGGCTTCAGGGAGGTCTGCTAGGCCCAAAATGGGGCACGGGGGGGTCATGCCCACGTGTGCGGGGGAGCATGGGGGTCGTGTGTGCAGGGGGCGGGGCACGGGGGCATTGAATTATGGGTGTGGGCACCCAAAGAAAAAAAGGTTCGCCATCACAGGGTTATATTATCTGGTATATATACCAGTATAAACTGAGAGGAAACCCCACTCCTTATTAACACTGATGATGTTATCTAGTTTGGGTAATGAAGCGTCTGCAAAATAAAACAACCAAGCTCAGAGAGCACCAAGGACCCAGATAGGTTATATCTTCCGTAATCACCGGCTAGCAGGCTGGATTGATAAAGGCCATCCTCAGTCGGTTTGCCTTCTGAAAACAACTACAGCACTTATCCCATGAAAAGACTTCCAAGTCAACCAACCATGGGGTTTTTTTTCTCCCCAGCAAAAAAAGGTCATTTGCAAATCAATAGCATTGCCTTACAGGATTTAATTTTGCACACACAGTCACAGACACAATGCTCATTGAGTTTTAATTCTAAGCTTTGCACAAATCTTGTTCTTATTTGTCTGCCTGATGCCCAAAGATGCCCAGTAGTCGTATTAGTTAAATTCAGGCAGTTGTCACAGTTTGTGCACTGCTTTCTGGTCAGGTCTGTTGTCTCTTCACAGTGGAACATGTGTGTTTCAACTTTAGTTCAAAGAATTACAATAAAATCACTCTTCCGTTTCCACTGCCTCTTTTCTCCCTGCCACATTACAGTACTTTTAGTTCATGAAGAGCAATAAATGGGCATCTCTAAATGTCTTTGCTTTGCAAGTTTACTTTGTCTTCAGGGCTAGCTTTAAGTTAGTGATGTTGTCATACCTATCATTTAATTTAAGCATGATTAAAATAATAACCTCATTAGAATAGGGAACCTCCCCCCCTTCCATAAATGTTTATGAGACAGTTGGTTTCCATTTTATTTTATATTTTATTCCCCAATTATAAAACTGCAGCCTGTGTGTTATTGCAACCAACACTTCTACAATCTTGAGGTCAGGGGCAAAAAAAAAGAAGAGAGATGTTATAACAAAATGACCAGAGGTGACAGGAAACATGGTGGGACAAGCATTACTCATGGATGAGTGATGTTAAGGTTACTTAGAAGGCAAAATTCTCTACATAGCTAGCACATTCAAATAATCAGGTCTGTGAGAGAGGAGACTTGGTAGCCTTTTATGTCTCACTCACACTACATATGTGAAGTCTATGGTTAATTGCTTTCCAGGATTGTGTAAGCAAATTTAAGCAGTCCTTCTTACATGTGGCAGAATGGCTGTTTTTGCTCACGCCAGCCAGCCATGTGTACAGTGAAGGGGCTTTACCAACAATGGTGAACCTATGACATGTGTCTCAAAGATGACATGCCATGCTGTTTTGGGTGACACGCTGGTGTTTACCAACACCCGACAACTATTCTGGAAAGCATGCCCTGTTCTTGTGTGATTTTCAGAGTTGCATAAGAACAGGATGTGTTTTCGTACACGTTTTGGAGGCTGCAAAAGAACATTCTCCAAAATTGCTTTAAGAATGAAGGCCTAGTGTGACCCAGAGTAGCCTCAGGTTGGCCTCAGGGGTCTGTTTGAAAGAGAGAGGACATTCTCAGAACAAAAAGAGAACATTACCTGGAAGTAAAAGACATGTGACAGATCCTAGGCCAGGGGTGACAGCTTTTATGGCCTATGAACTTCAACTCCCAGAATTTCTAGGCTAGCTATAATTTCCCATCTTTGTCCTGGAGAATGTTGCGTCATGGGAATGGTGTGAGGCAGTGCTTTTGAGTGGCAGCTGTGGTACTAAGGGTGAAGTTAAGGCCCAGGCCCCTATTTCAGTTGATGCTTCTGCATAGTGTCACTGTTCTGGATATGTCTAGATGAGGGGGAGATAGAGAATCGTTTCTCTTTTTGTTGGGAGGGGGTGACACACCAACAGAATCAAGCTTGGTACTTTACAAATTTTTAACATGCCAGGCCCAGTTTCCAATGTTTATTTCTGGTTTTCAGCAACAAATGCCTATTGGGAAAAAAAGGATTTATGTAATGACCGTGGTGTTTATTTACCAACCACAACATTCACTTTTAAAAAAAAATTTTTTTAATTTTTTTTTTTAAATTTTGATTTATATGCTGCCCTTCTCTGGAGACTCAGGGCGGCTTACAAGGCGTTAAGCAATAGCCTTCATACTTTTGTATATTTTATACAAAGTCAGCTTATTGTCCCCACAAACCGGGTCCTCATTTTACCTACCTTAGAAAGGATGGAAGGCTGAGTCAACCTTGAGCCTGGTGAGAATTGAACTCGCAGTAATTTAATGGCTGTTGTAAGAAAAACAGATTGTAATTTCAAATCCAGTCACGTCATGCCTCGATGTACAACAACAATTTAGGAGTGTAATTCTGTTCTCAATTCTGGTAGTAAGTCAAAGACTACCTGTATTCATCCCATTGCTTCTAAGGGATTCAGTTCGAATCCCGTTCAGTGTTGAATTATGTAAAGAAACATAGGTTTGCTTCACAGATGTTTAGATCGAATTGTGCTGCTAGTCTGTTTCTCAATTGGGTTGAGCCTTGAAAGTGCTCAAAGTGAAAATGGTCTTTTTATTACCTCAGAGACTACATAGCTGGGTTAATGCCATGGATGCTTGGTGATTAATGTTGTAGCTCAAAAAGCTGTCTTTAGAGAGAACTGGAAGTGGGATTCAGTGTGTTTTTGGCAACCCCTGAAGATGCGGTGATAGAATCTAAGCCCATGCTAGTCTACTGTGTATATATTTTTTAAAAATTAACATAAAGGAAAAATAATATTGAGTTGAATTGCTTGTGACTTGAGATATGGACCCATTTTGAGCAGGGAAATATCTTAAAATGAGTACATTGACTGAATAGGGTCAGGGGCTATGAGGTTATGAGGGTGAGAATGGCTGGCCAGAAGAGAATTTGGATGAAATTTAGCATAGCAGGAAGCAGATATGTCAGAAAGTGCAAATAAAAGTTTGGTAAGGTTTCAGATATTTCTTGTTCTTTCACAGTTTTGGAGCTAATAGGGAAATCTTCCATTTTCTGAAGATGTATTTATTATTCACAGAACAATTTTATATTTCAAATCAAACCCAAAGTAACAGACCAGAGCACTTCCATAGAGATGACCAACGGATGTATACTATAATGAGCTGGTTCCCCATTTTTACTGTGGAATTTAGGCCTGCTTCATAATGCTGCTGAAATAGCATATTTTTTTACAAAATATTCCTTCCTTGTCTTGCTAAATATTATTCATGTAATATACAAAAGATCTGACAGTATGGATTGCTTGGAACAGTTACAAGATATAGTAAACATGAAGTGGAATTTGAAACCATGATTTTGATATTCCACCTATAGGAATTTCCTCATGACCATGATAAAACAGCATAATGCTCCGTAACAACTTGATAGCTGGTGGTCCTTAGGCCAGGGGTGGGCAAATGTGGCTCTTTTACAACCTGTGGACTTCAACTCCCAGAATTCTTGAGCCAGCTTGGCTGTCTCAAGAATTCTGGGAGTTGAAGTCCACAGGTTGTAAAAGAGCCACATTTGCCCACCCCTGCCTTAGGCTACTTTCATGGAGCCGCCACCCAGTTTGAAAAGCAATACAAGTAATCCTCAATTTACCAACACAATTGAGCCCAAAATTTCTGTTGTAACATGAGACATGAATTAAGTGAGTGTTGCCCCATTTTATTCTTGCCATATTTGCTAAATGAATCACTGCAGTTGATAAGTTAACCAGTTGTTAAGTGAATCTGGCTTCCTCATTGACTTTGCTTATCAGAAGGTTGCAAAAGGTGATCACATGACTTTGGGACACCGCAACCAACATGAGTATGAAACAGTTACCAAGCATCTGAATTTTGATCACTTGATCATGGGGATGCTGGGAAGGTCATAACTGTGAAAAACGTTCATAAGTCACATTTTTCAGTGCCATTGTAACTTTGAATGGTCACTAAGTCAAGGACTACCTGTACTGAAGTTCAGATTATTTATAAGATATGTCTCTTCCTTGTAGCATCATGCTCTGAGGAATAGAATGGAATATCAAAAATATGGAAACAAAACTTCAGCAAGGAATGGGTATTAGCAATCACTTTCTGCTCTGCCCCATCAATTTCTTGCTATTAGTCCAGGAGAAAAAAAAATGTCCATGTAACTCCAGGAGAAAAAAAATTATCCACATCTGCAGCAGACAATGAATAGATCCAGTGCTTGTCACTGATAGTCTATGAATTCAGCCTCATCCTCTTCCCTGTTAATGGCAGCTTGGAACCACTGGACTAAATACGAGACATTTCATGGGACATGAGATTTGAATGAAGAGTCCCAGAGTTCCTCCACTTCTGCGCTTATCATATCTTAAGCAGGAGAAGTATAGCCATGTGAATAAATGATGTCATGCATTGTTCATTTGAGGTTATATTTACCTACTTTTAAGAACTGCTTAGGATCAGATGATTTTTACTGTCCTGCTACATAAGGCCATAGAACTCAAAGTGGATGTACTTTCTTTTTCACAAATGGCTGTATATTCTCCTATAGTCGGTGGCTGTATATTCTGAGAAGAGTCAGTCAAGCCAAAGCAACATTTTTGGGCTCCTTCATAACAAATTCAGCACATGAGAAGAATGGGTGGCATCATGGGAAGACTTTCTTCCTTTCCCTTTATTAGTTCAAGTTTAAATATCTTATTTCAACCAGGTATTTCCCATTTTAAACTGGCAGCTGTCCAGCATGAAAACATCCGCATGGATATTTGCGCAGATTATTCTTTTCTTTTTTACCTGTTTAGAAAGACTACCAGAAAAAGGAAAGTAAGGGTGAGAGACTACCTTCATAATTGTTTATCTTAACTTCAAATGGGTGCCTGAAATTGTGTTAATCATAATTCTTTATTTAATAGACCTGGAGAGGAATAAATAGAAGATTACATATTTTATTTTGAATTGCTTTTTACTGTCGGCAATTATGTTATAGTTGTGTTTCACAGGCGGAATAAGTCCAAAGCTACCATTGAAGGATAACATTTTTTTTTTTAAACAAAAGGTTAGTTGTAGTTTTGCTTGGGAAAATAAAAGTTTTTTTTTTTCCATTTCTAAACAAAACAATTAAAATATGCATTTCTTCTTCCAGATCACAGCCTAAACAGACCTAAAATATTTCCTCTAATTTAGAAAACGTTGATTAGATAGATATTTACTTTTCATAAATAAAAGGATGGGATGTTGAAACTCACCCACCTGATTCATCAGCTGCTGCTTTTTTTTTTTTTTTTTGGTGGTCTGGTAGCTGGAATCAAGTGAACACTGGAAATGTTCTGTCAGTGTTTGCAGTTGGCCTGCTTTTTCAGATGCGACATAGTTACATGTTCAAACTGGGTTGCCATGGCATTCTGACATGACTTGGCAAGATACACAGATGAAGAATCAAGCATCTCCAAGTGGTGGTAGAATGTGAAAAAGGGATGGGGGGTGGATGGGGAGATTAGCAGCATTTTTGTTTTGCCAAGTACCCGTACAGTGAAGATGTCTCTGATACGTATGTCTCAATTTAAATGTAAAATATACACATGGCTGCAGTCCTAAAACCAATAATGGCAGAACCATTGGAACAAAAAAGAAAAAGGGAAAAAAAAGAAAGGAGGAGAGAGACAGTGAGGCTCTTTGGAATAAATGGATTTGTATTGCAGGCAGTTTTCCAGTTCTCTGGTGAAATGTTTCATTGAAAAATGCAAATTCCCTGGTTCTCAGAACTGGCAACTGCAAATTTTCAAATGTAATTGAGTTAAAACCTTCTGAGTAAAGCCATTAAATGTATAGTTATGGGTAGTACCAGCACAAAATGGTTTACAGATGCTTCTTTACTCCCTTAAATACTTTGGAATAAACCATGAAAGATGCTCAGAATAACAATGGAGATTAAATAGCAATTTATGGATGCATAATTTTGCTTACTCATTGAAAGACATTGAGAGCCCACATGGAATCCAAGTAAATATTGCAACTCCTACCTCATCCCTCAAATTTTGTCTTCAAAATGTATACATTATAGGACAGGGGATGCAGAGTGAGGGTTTATTAGATGAAAATCTGTTGTAAGTCATTGTGCAGTTGTAAATTTACAGTTGTAAATTGAGGTTCCCATATGACCGGACCCATTTTTCGGACATTTTTCCTGGCAGTTGTTAAGCGAATCATCTGATCATTAAGTGAATGCTGTGGTCGTTAAACAGGCCCATTCTTTCCAAATGGTAGTTTTTGCCAGAAGCCAGCAATAAATCAATCAGAAACCAGCAAAAAATGCAGGAAACTGGCAAAAAGAATCACAAATTATGATCACATGACTGTGGGACACTGCAACTGATCATGAGGGTTGCCAAGCACCTGGAATGTGGTCATGTGACACAAAGGAAGGGATGATATTTTACAGTAGCCAGAAGTGCTTTGTGAGCCATCAAGTACCTGTTTTGAGGCTGTTGTAACACCGAATGGCCATAGATTAAGGACTACTTGTATCTAAAGCTCTTTTAGGTCTTAGCATTCTTCTTTAACCTCAACTCCTTCTGAACTTTCACTCGCCTAACCCAGTTCTACAGTTCTACAAAGAGGATCAATTTAGTGACTTTTTGACTGTTTTAGTAAGCTGTTTAATTACTTAAGCTTCTTCTACTTTCCTCTATTTTCTATCTCATTGAAAGATTTTTGCAATTATACATTTTAAAATCTTAGGATTTTCATGCATGCTGATGACCCCAAATGCAGACTCTGCAAAGAAGTGGGTGAAACTATTGATCATATACTGAGCGGTTGCAAGACAATAGCTCAGACTGACTACAAACAACACCATAACACAATTGCTCAGATGGTCCACTGGAACTTGTGTCACAACTACCATCTGCCTGTAACAAAGAACTGGTGGGATCATAAGCCTGAAAAAGTGGTCGAAAATGAGCATGCAAAACTACTGTGGGACTTCCGAATACAGACTGACAAAGTTTTGGAACACAATACCCCGGATATCATGATTGTGGAGAAGAAAAAAGTGTGGATCATCGACATTGCCATACCTGGTGACAGCAGAATCGATGAGAAAGAACTTGAAAAAGTCACCAGATATCAGGACTTGAGAATCGAACTGCAGAGACTCTGGCATAAACTAGTGCAGGTGGTTCCAATGGTACTCGGCATGCTGGGTGCTGTGCCTAAAGACCTAGGCAAGCACTTAAAAATGATTGGCGCTGACAAGATCACCATTGGTCAGCTGCAGAAGGCCACCTTACTGTGATCTGCTCACATAATCCGCCGATACATCACACAGTCCTAAACGCTTGGGAAGTTTTCGACTAGTGATTTGGGATACAAAATCCAGCATGGTCATCTTGTTTGCTGTGTATACTGTCAATTTAAGTATAATAATAATAATTCCTTTGTTAGAAGCCAAGGTACATATTGACAATGCCTGTTTTACTTTCCCTTAAAATGGTATAAGGTTCATTTGTTCATTAAAAAAAAAACAGGATTGCAAAATATTTTTATATCTGAGCAGGGGCATTCAGTACAATTCCTCTTCCAATTATTTTGCCCATAAAAATATTTTATACTTTAATTGCTATATTTCAGACATGGGAGTCATCCCACCAGCTCTCAATTTTACCTACTGACACTAATTTGTAAGTCTCTCAAGAACATTTTAGTAATCTTGACTTGACCCATCCATCTTAAGTAATGTCTTATCCTTCTCCTATCACCATTTTTAAAAAAACTATAATCATTTAAAATTATCAAAACCCCATATCATATGCCCAACTGTGTAAGGTTTTGCTTCCTCATCACTGCCTCAAGGAAATCGGCCACTTGTGGTGTAGAACTGATTAATTGCCTCTTTGCAGACCACAACAAAATCTATAATTCAGTCTTTCTCATTGTCCAGTTTTTACAGTCATATATTACAACTGCTGAAAAGAACATTGCTTTAAGTTTTCTGTTTTTTTGGGTTGAGTATAATAATATCCCTTTCATGAATTTGTCTGTTTTTCTAGTATTGCCTTCTTCATTCGTTTTGTTACTTTTCCAGCACATTGCCCTTTTTTATCTGTTCCTGAGCCAAGAAAATAAAATTATTAAACCACTTTCACTTGCTTCCCCTCAAGTATAAATTTTCTTAAATTTATCTCTCTGCATAGGTTGATATGCCTTGGTCAGGTTGTAGCGAAAACTTTGGTTTTATGAAGAATGTGGGCAATAACTTAGTAATTCATGCATTTTCTTGCTTCTCCATTTTTCAGTGTACATATACATTACCTTTTCCAGTCTTGGGGCCTTGCAGCCTTATTCCATATTTGTTGATGTAGAACTGTTAGTATTTTCTTCAGCTTTAACATTTTTGTGGGTAATTTCATCTGTATCTGATATTTTTATGGTAGACTGCTGTTTGTTTTCTCTGCCGTACCTCAGTTTTTACTGCAATTGGTTCCTCAGTGTATCTGATCTTGTTTGCCATAAGTTTCAGTTCAGTCTTTTCATCTTTTTAATATTGTTTGACTCTATCAGATATTTTCCTTGAATATGTTGACTATGCTAACTTTACCAGTGAATTTTTATGTAATCTTTTAAAGACTCTTTGTCCTTTTCTTGTTATATTCATCTATTTCTTGACTGTCTTTATTGATATATATTTTCTTGTTCTTTCTTTCATTATATTGATAATCTGGGTTCTGTTGTCACACATTTTTCTTTTTGCTGAAAGCTTTCATCCTATTTCTTTTGCTATCATGACAGCAGGTGCTAAAATCCATGTGGATCTTCTTTTCTTTGAATTTTTTGGGGATCCTTTTTCCACTTCGTATTTCACAATATCTCCTAGCATTTCTAGGCTGACTGGATTGTCCCTGTCGTATTATATAATTTATTTGATTTGGATGCTATTTATCCAGCAGTGCTCATGTGTAGAGTTGCATTTCTGTTGCTTGAAACAGGTGTTGACAAAGATTCTCTTCACAGAACTTTATGAAAAATATTATGAAAAAATTGCCTTATTTGTTTATCCAATCCAGATTTTTCAGATTATTCAACTTTTACTCAACAAAATAGTGGTACAAGCCTTCTAGAGGATGTACTGCTTTCACGCCTTGAGGAGAGATGCTTTGCATGGGCTGACATACTTTTCAAGGTAATTCTTTGCCAAGCTTTATAAAGTCCTAATTTGTTAACAATTGAATGGAAGATTCTGTTGCAATAAATACTTTTTCTTAATGGAAAAGGTTCATTAGAGTCCGAGTTGGGGATGTTTCTTTTCTCCATGAGAAAGGGGAACTGGATTAGTTAGGGGTTCCTGGGAGCCAGGAGTGACAGCTAGCATCTTCTCTGCTCTTTCAGCCATGTGGGAATGTTGTTTGCCCAAAAGATTTCATAGAATACCTGGCACTGATTGCTGCCTTGGCAGAAGGCGCCAGGCAGAAGTAGGATGCTGGCTCGTTGCCTGACACAATAGGTTCTTAATCACTGGATCCAAGACAAGAGGAAAGATTTGCAGTGACAGTTGTGAGCCATTGAAACAAAAGCGCAAGAAAGAATTGAAACCCTTTCTTCTCTTTGGCAAACAAGGGCTTGCAACTGAACGTCTTATACTAATTCCCAAAGGGGAAGAAAACACTGGAGTATTGTTACTTTTTCACAGGGCAGCACAGTGTTGGCTTCAGCATCTTGTCCCTGTTGGAAAGTAGGATCCTCATTAGGAGGGTGACAGTCATTTGTTGCAGCCATTGTCTGCTGTCTCTGCCATTGTAAGAATGGGTATGTCTCCTACCCTTCCTCCTTTTGTTTAGCCTCTCCCAAGTAAATAATTCACCAATTAGTACTTGGTCCAGATTTGACTTTCCCAATATGGTGTCCTGCAGAGTTATATGACTTACTCTTATCTTCCTTCTTTCATAATGGGCAGGAGATGATGGGAATTAACTAGCACATGTTTAGGGAAAGCTATTGCTATCGTCATGTCAGAAGCACTGAAGCAGTTCCAGGTTGAAAGGATTAAATCACCATTACCTGGGGGATGTCCATGTTTCCATGCCCACTAAAGTGGTACCCATTTATATACTTGCCTGCTTTCAAACTGCTGGGTTGGCAGAAACTGGAGAGTGTGACAGGAGTTCACCCCATCCCAGGCAGCAGCTGGGTCTCAAACATGAGCCTGCCAATCATCAACCCAGCATTCTAACCACGTGAACACCACGCTCTTTCTGGGGGAGTCTGATCTAGAGGGGCAATTAGGAAGGGAAAATGAAAAATGTGTTCTCTTTCCTACTAAACCTTGTTCTCATGAAGAACTGTCCCTTTTTAATTGACTTTGGAGTGGCACTGCATAGGCATCCGCCCGAAATGAAGTATCTATGGATAGCCAACACATAGATATAATTGGAAAAACATGAAATCTAACAACAGAAGACTTAAGCAAGGTATTCAGGCACAGATGCATAATCATAGTCGGGGGTGGGGGGAGTGGGAAGGAAAGAAATATAAGCCTTTTTTCATACAGTTAGTTCTCAACTTATAGAAACTGCCCATTACAGTTGTAAATTGTAACAGATGTAAAGTAAGTCATCACATGACCGATCCGACCCAATACAAAGTAAACACCAGTTTTCAATGAAAATATTGTAAATGACTATCATGTGGCTGTGGGATGTTGCAAAAAGCTGTAATTGTGGGCCGGTTGTTGAGCACCAAAAATGGTCATGTGACTGGGGGGGGGGGTAGTTGGAACTCTGGACCCTGATTATGTGCCTATGCCTGAGATCCTGAGTGTGTGAAGGTCCCTGTTTCCTGGATTATAATGATTTATATGAATTATTATAACTATGAATTATAATACTCTGTTGTCGTATGTATTTAATTTTTATTGTTGTATTGTGATTATAATTGTTCTTTAATTGGCTTTATGATTTTTACCTCCCAGAGTTTACTTGTTTGAGATAAGCAGATTTACTCAAAAAGATTGAGTAAATAAATAAGCCAAATAAAACATTTTTGTTAGATTTGTAAAGATCAGTTGTGTTATCATACATTTTTATTTTTCTGTCTATAAGTTCTTGCACATACTTCTTAAACCGCCTAATATAATATAGGAGATCGCTGCTTGTTCAATGTGTAAGAAGGGACCTCTTCTGAAAGTTATGTAATATTTTATAATGGTTTCTCTGGCAGCTAGTCTTAGTGCAGGTAATGGATAAAAAATTCTTTTGACATTTTGAACCGTAAGAATATGACATGCTGAAAATTGCATTTTTCTTGGCAGATTTGCTTTTTCTGAATAAAGCCAAAGTTCACAGATTTTTGAAGCAGAATTCTTTATCTCAGCTATGCTCTTTTGTGGGATTTTCTACATAAAGAAGCAACCCCTCTCTTCTTGAGAATTTTGTTCTCCTCTTTGCTTTTAGTATCCATATCTATGAATCTATGGCCAAAGAAGATGTAAAGTTTTTTCTTTAAAGAAAATCAACTACAATTACACAATTATTTCACTTTTTTCTTCCATTTTTACAGTTATTTCTCAGGATTGGACTGAATAGATCTCAGAATTTGAGCAGTGGGTTGGCTATAATTAATAATTGCCAGCATCATGTAATAGGTACACCTGTATGCTGAAGGCACATATCTCTTTACTAAGAGGATAGCCATTCAAACTTGTGTAAGTAGAGCTCTTCTGTGTTTTCTTAGAAGAAAGTACCAATTAATTAAATGAAACATAATCATTAATTCAAGGAAAAAATGCGCATAACTTGTGGTTTTAGTAACATTGGTATAGCTGGCTTCCAGGTGGAAAAAATGAAGAACAGGGATAACACTGTGGAAGACAACTATAACCATGCGGTGAGCTCATACAGTTGAAGTGTCTCCAGATAAGGAGAAGCTGAAGAGACTGCCCGTGTGTGCTTTGGAAGGCAGTTCCTTGTGAGGAAGCCTGCAGAGTCGCTACTTTGAAGAAGAAAGATCATGTTTGTAACCTCAGCCAGTGACCTCTGTAATAGTCACTGGGTCTGATCTAACTCCATTTCATTATAATTATTTCAAAGCTATAGAGATCTTCAGAACAGTAGAGTAATTGGACCTTCTGGCAAGTGTGCCTAAGACCTGGAACATGAATAAGGGGAAATGGAAAGAAATACCGTTAAATACAAGGATTATAATGAGAGATATGGCTATTATCAGGGAAACAGCAAAAAAAGGGAAAGAATCACTAAGACAACAAACACCAGGAAAAGGTAGCAGGGATGTTACAAAGAATGTTTGAGGAATGGAAAAAGAATATTACAAAGTCAGTGACAAGTTTACTGGCTGAAAGATGAGCAAATATGGAAAAGAAATTGAATTAAAACATTGAAAAAATCTGCAGTACAAATGACTGGAGGTGTTAAATAAATTGAGGAAAATGGGGATCCCAGAAAGTAAGATGGAAATTACAACCAAAGAAATGGATGAAGATCTGGATGTTGCGTTATTGGAGTAAAGAGAGGAAGAAATTTGTCCATAATTGAGAGTAATTTTGGAAGATGTTAAGGAGAGAGCTGTTCCATAAAATTTATGGAATGGGAGGAGGAAAATGAGGGTACAGAAATGGACGGTGTGTACAAAATTAGCAAAAATATGTAAAGATAAAACATGTTTTAAGAGATACTGTATACCTGTGCACTTTAGTAGGAAGATGATAAGTTATACAACAGTACTTCAACATCAAGTTAATTTTGGCCAAAGAAGCATCTATTAGAAGATTGCCTATGAAGAAGGAATACAAAATAAATTTGCTTAATCAGGGGTAAAATAATAAGCACTTTCATAAAAGGATTGAAAACCTTGATGGACTTCTTGTGAAAAATTACCTGGGTCATTTTCTGTTTTCATTAATTAAAAAGGTTGAATGCAGGGAGAAGGGAAACATGGATGAAATTTTAAAGGGGGAGGAGAGAAAATAAGCTTGTTTGTGACTGATGTAAAGATCGGGAACTACTTTTTCTCTAGTATCTCTTCTTTTTTCTTACATGTTTTTCCCCATCTTTTTTCTTAACTTTCTGGGGTTTTTTTGCCGCTTTTATTTATGGAAAAAATTGTGAATAAAAATTTTACTTAAACACATACCCCGCTGCTATAGTTCTTACTCCCTTAACTGGGTGCCCTCCAGAGTTTTGGACTTCAAGTCCTAGAACTCGCATCGCTACTATTATCATTGGAAGTTGAAATCCATTTATCTGGATGGCATCAAAGGCAGCCATAGGCAGTAGCAGTATACCAAACAAGAAAATATAATTTAAAAGACAAATTTTGCTGGTTGTAGCCTTTGTGATTAAACTTCCTTAAGTCCTTTGTGTTTACTTTGTTAGCTATGTTTCGCTCCTTACATGTTTATTGGTCAGCTCAGTGATGCTTTATGTCAAGTAAGCGTGCATAGGCCTGAAGTCATGTAGGTCATTGGTTTTTATAGCATTGAATAAGTGTAGTGACAAGACTGTGGAGTCCTCCTGGAATGAATGAATTCCTGGCCAGATGTATGCTAAATTAAGCTACCATGAACCAGATTCCCTTTCCTATGTGTTGTTTTGATGCAATTTATTTTCTATAAGGAAACTATTTACTTAGCAGACACCAGCAGAACAATGGAAACTGGTTGGAAGAAGAAGCAGTGGAATCATTCCAGTGGACTAACCTTCCTTATTTGAGCAGGTGCTGGATCTATTTGAGGCCAAGGACAATATTTTCCTGAACAGTTTCTAAAAGCAACGTTAGGCTCGAATACAATGTTTTTGAAAAATGCAGCTAAGCAAGTATCATTCAACACTTTGAATGATTGTTGGCAATTCGTGTGGGAAATGCCTTTGAGCAGCTATTATTCATGGAGTTTCTACGTTTGATGTCAAAGGTTTCAAATCTGAATATAGATAATAAGGACAGTGATTGCTTTCTTGCCCTACCTGGTGAAATCCCTAAAGTGGCCACAGCAAGGGACAGAAATACATCCCTTATTAATCATGCGCACGCGCGCACACACACACACACACACACACACACACACAGATCCAACAAATGCCTGGTTGATTACATTGTCCTTAAGACAAAGAACAATTGTGTCATGCTGTGATCAGAGTGGTGAGGGGGAACAACAGTATTGGTAGAAGGCTGGCTAGAAGGAATAGTGCTGTTGAACAGAGATGCTTCTCAGCCATGTTTCATTTTCCTTTTCAACACAAATAGAAGGCTGTCTTTCTCCTATACCTTTTTCTGTAATTGTAATTCTGTAAAAGATCCAATAACTTGAGAAAGAAGGTTCTTTAGTAATGGAAGGAAAAGCTTTTAAAAGAAATATGAGGAAGTAGTTTCAATCCTCAAGGCTGGCTTTTATTTTCCTGTGTTTCTTGCTACACCTAAGCACCCATCTCAGACTTTGCCTGTAAATATTTGGGTCTATTTTTCAATCTTTCTTTCTTTTTTTTTCCTTAGCCACCTATCTACCTTACCTAGGTCTTACAAATAGGAGTCGGAGAGTAGTCTTTTATACTAGCAAATTTTGTTAAAAAGGCATAAACTTACAGTACTGATCTGGCCCTCGAAGAAATCCAGTTTGACACCCCTGATCTATGAGGATACTATCTACCCTGTTTCCCCAAAAATAAGACATCTCCTGATAATAAGCATAATCGGGCTTTTGAGCGCATGGCAATAAGGCCAAGCGCTTATTTCAGGGTTCAAAAAAATATAAGACAGGGTCTTATTTTCGGGAAAACATGGTATGTATTTATCTCTCAATGATGATAATAGATAGCATTTACTGAATGTCTTTATTGGGGTGTTATCTAGCTGCTGCTGCTGCTGCTGCTATGGTAATAGGTTTGCTTATTGTTGTATGTGGTAAAGGGAGCTATAGTTCAGGAAATTCTCTGCAGGCCAGCTGGGGTGGGGGAGTGGGAAAGGGGCAGAGACAGGACAGATGCCTCCTGCAGCACTCTGCCATCCAAAACGGAGCTCGGGTGCGCCCCCCGAGAGTGCTCCAGGAGGCACGCGGCTCCCTGCGCCCTGTTTCGGCTGCCAGAGGCATCGTGGGCTGGTCCTTTGCTATTTTCAGGCCAGCCCCGCAGGCCACATTTAAGCACCCCTGTCATAGATAAAGGATTAAATGTAGATAAATTTTGGAAGTGTTCTTCAAAACTTTGTATAGAATAACACACTTTTGGGGGTCTGTCATAACTTTGACTGGTCATAAGTCAAGGACTACCTGTACAATATAGAATCCAGTTTTATCAAGGAAGAGGAGATATAGACTCAGTAGACCACTGTAAAAGGTATTCCTGATTATTTAGATTACCTTTTAAGACCAATTCCAGGATCATATCCCGGAGACATGTTACCTTGAGTGGGAAGTAGGTACAGTACATATTTTATTACAGATTTTTGATTATCGGTATATTGCCTTACTTCTCACAACTCCAGCCCTTTAATGAGCATTACCTTTCTTCTTCTTTCCTCCAGCAGCTTTATAGAACTGTTAATTACAGAAAATGGATCTTCTGGAGCTCTGAGTAAGCTCCAGCTGTATATAAAGCTTCCCTTGGTTTGCATCTTCCTTTCCCACTGAGCCCAACTATTTCACTATGAGTCTGCCTCAAATCCACAAATTGAACATTTGTTATAGGTATAGCCCTCAGAAGACACGCCACAGCCTACTTTGACCTGTGATTTAGAGAAATGACAGCTGTGTCAACTGGGTTTCCAAGCACTGGAACCTTTTGTGGCATTTAAAGCAACATATGGGAGTTATTGTGGCTACAGGGTGGGCTGCTCCATATCTGAACCATCACCAGTTTGCCTTCTGTATTCCTATTTTGAGTCCTCATTGATTTTCCTGCCCTCTTATTATTTGGTGTAGTGGAGAAGGTGCTGGCCTAGAAACCAGACGACTGTGAGTTCTAGTCTCGCCCTAGGGATGAAAACCAGTTTTGTGACCTTGGGCCAGTCACTTTCTCTCGGCTCAACCCACCTCACAGGGTTGTTGTTGAGGGGAAAGTAGGAGGAGGAAGGAGTATTATCTAAATGTTCACTGCCTTGAGTTATTTATAACAATAATAAAGGCAGGATAAAAATATAATGCGTAATGATAAAATATTTCGATTGTCCCAGCGACTATTTATGGGTTAAAATGAAGAAAAATGTTAAGAGCTCAGGAAAGAAATAAAAAGGAAGCTTGTGTATGGGTGATGAGTGCTAACATCTTTTTTGGTGTGTAGCGAATGTGCTCAGAGGATTTCCTAAATTACCATCTGGTGCGCAGATATAAAAGGTACAAGTACAGCAGTTGGCGGCCGTTAAATTTGTTTCTTAAAATACCACCTGAGGATTTAGCCTACTACTTGATTTTCTCTCCCCTTCTCTTAAAATAGTTAAGAAGCTGTGTGAAGATTGAAAGATGCAGCAGCCGATTCATTTTGCCCATTTTAGATATTGCCTCCACCTGTCCCTTGCCTAGCTCACCATCATTTGTAAAATGCGGGAGGAAGAAACTAGTCACATGCTTTGTTTAGGCACAAGGTAGTGTTTTGCTGTGCTCTGAAGTTTAGAGAAGCAGGGGGTATACAAGCCATGTTGGTGATTCCTCCATAGAATATAGTAACAATAATATGTGCAGAATGCAGAACCAAGGATTTGGTGAAGTGCACACTAGGAAAATCAGAAACAAATCTTTGTTTTATTTGTTTATTAAATGTATAGGCCACCCATCTCACTATTGTTTTGCTGTCTCGCCAATATAAGTAGCACATGGTGTCTGTCAAGGTGAAACAAACAATGAAATGTGTATCACAATGCAAACTCTGCCCCTTTTATACATATGCCATGACGTTACAGGGCATGTGCCCATTTTTGATAGAAAAGCTGGATTTAATAGACACATCCATTAACTGAGTTTGTGCAGAATCTTCTTGTAGACTTTCGCATGAGCTTCGGTAAAGTGCCAAAGTTTCAATTGCTGCAGTGACAAAAGGATTCCCACTTTTCTTAAATTATTTGGGTTTTTATTTTAAATAAAAATTGCCACTCAGTAGCTAATGCGTTTTAAATATAAATAAAATTGCTAAAAGGAAGAAATGAAGATGAAGGTAAACAGAAGTGGTTTATTGCATTGATGTGAAAGTTTCCCGGAAAAAGGCAATAACAAATATTAATAAAGAAGCAGATCTGCCAGTCTGTTGCATGGAATTGAGTCTGAAGCTGATTTTGATTAGTAGTTGGAGAGGAAACAACCAGGAAAACACTGGACTAAAGCTAGACCAGGAAATTAAAAGAAAAAGTGCCAGAAAAAGGCAGTTTCAGGCTACTTATAATTATTATAAATAAAATTGTTGTTGTTGTTGTTGTTATTATTATTATTATTTCCCTAAGATGACCAAAAAATTTGCATGGTTGTGTCCATAAAGTTAGTAGGTTGGATCAAGGCAGACTTTATCTCTGTTGTGCTAGTATATATATGATACTTCTGATACTCAATTCCTGCATTAAAAAGTTATTTGATTGTTTTAGTTTTGCACAAAGCTGTGGTTAGATATGTTTATCCTGAAGTTTGCCCACCCCAGTAGTGCATCCTTGAAGTGAACAACTGGATGTAGCCAGAATAACCAGCACTAGACGTTTGGCCTCTTTTTCTGGGTATTGTTTTAAATAAACTTCTATCTGTGCATTTTGTGGTCTCACATTCTTTTAAAACCATCTCCCAATCTCAGGCCATTAGAAAAATACAAGTTTTAAAAGTGGCTCTGTTGTTGAGCCCAGCAGCCATTAGAAATATCTCTTTTAGAGAGAAGATTTTGTTAGTGCATTTGGAAAGGCTATTTTCTTGGGCTGATTAAAACCGAAAGCACCTTGTCTTGAGATTGTTGTGGGTCTGAAAATGTGTGAAAATAATTATAGACACATGTTTTGATTAGCAGAAAGAGGTGTGTGAGAAAGAGAGGGGGGGTTGGAGTGGAGGCTGCTTGGTTTTATGATATGTGTAGTTGGGGTAATCCTTGATTGTGCTACTTAGTCTTGGAATTCTTTGAAAAGTTTTGAAATTTTGTCCTTTGTCAAAGAAAAATTAACACGATTTGCTAAATTAGAAAGTGGGGTGTTTACTTTTTTGCTCATCAAATGTGACTGTGATTAGTAAATAAAACAAGCTTTGTTTTCGGCAGGTGCCTGAAGGTAATGCTATGTTTTGTTATGGCTTATTTCTGGTTTGTTGTGTGCCCGAGGCAAGCCTTTAACTCATATGCCAAGGTGCATTGGAAAGAGTTTTTCTGACTTTTTTTTAACCAAACCAGTTAAAGTGAACTATTCCTTAGCAGGGTATTTAAATGCAATCCATAGTTTTGAAATACTTCCTGAACTGCCCTAGAATTCCTTTCAACGTAGCCATATAATTTCTACTTCACTCCTTTTCTTGCTAATGGAGCTTAATACTTGAAGCCAAAGGCCTAATTTGCAGAATCAACCTAGAATCTGCACTAGAAGAGAAAGAAGACATGATTAAGGATTGAGGAGACATGGGATGTCTATACACACACATGAATGTGCTGGATAAAATAATTATAAATAGAAGGAAAAAAAGAATGCCTGAAAAAGAACTCAATATGTATCCAGGGGAGTCTTATTTCATTTTTATAGGAAAGTATTATTTTTATGTGCTTTTAGATAAGTCTTCATACAGTCACTTCTTTCTGGAAAAACCTTGAATTCATACAGGGAGGAAAGAGCCACTTAATTCTGCTAAAACTTGGCTTTTCAAGCATGTGTCATGCTTGGGAAATATTTCATTGTCAGCTGTAAAGTATCCCTGGTATAATTCATAATTGCATTTTGTTCTATATTTTCTGTATTTCTTTGCCAGAGCACTGATTTTAAATACAGTTCATGTGAGGTCTCTTCTTGAAACATCCTGATTTAGTGTGTTTTCTCTCTGGTGTATCTTTTATATCTTGAAAGATGGGGAATGTCTGAATTTTAGGCAATAGGGGAAAGAATCTCCTCTCCATAAAATAACCACAGAGATAACCTATAAAGACATTTGTAGCTGAAACGTGAAACATATGCAGTTCAGACAAATGAGTATAGAAGACTGACGTGAAGTCTCTGCATATATTAATTTAATTATGTAATTATATAATAGTTATACTATTAGAATTTGACATTCTTCTAAGGTGTCTCCTTTTTAAAGAAAATAATCCTTACAATTTCTTTGTAATCTAATACATGGGAATAAATTCCGTTAGACTATGTGAGACTTGCTTCTGATGAGACATGATCAGGATTACAAATGCTTGTATTCCAATTGGGTTTTGATTTTTCAGCCACTAGAGTAGTGAAGAACCCATCTGAATTCGTTTTTTTTTTGTATTGAAATAATTATGAGGAATAATTCTTTTTGGGACTAAAATCAAGATTAATTTGGTTTTATTATTTAAATCTGTCTTTAGAAGTCACCTTGGGATGGTTAAATAATTGTAATCATTCCAAACAATTCTTATGAAGTCACAGGATGGTTTTTGTATGGACCTTCGAGATGCCATAAATTCTTCTAATTTATATCTGTGAGGCAGAATGACAATAGGATGATGGAAAATAAGAAATTGAGTTAGGAAAAGTTACGATCTCGTGCCTTGAAGAATTATGGCAATAATAGTTATAAAATAATGCATTTATAGTTATTTTATAATTTTAGAAAAATTATGTGACACATCAAATAAGTTCACATGGGGCATGCTCTGTGATTGATGATTTCTCAAAAGTTGTTTTTTTAATGTGTTTGGAAGTAACACTAAACCATTGTTAGTATTATGAGAAAAAGCTTCATCTCTTCCCTTTCTTCCTCTGATGTTGATACAGTACAAAGAGATCATATTTAATTGCAGTTAATTTAAACAAGTCAATCTAATAAACCATGGCCTGAAATGGATATGTTTCCTCTAAAAGCAATTACAAATAATCTTGATTTATTCTGGTTCAAAACACAAAGCAATCTTTGATTAATTAGAAGTGAAACTAGAAGAATAGTGCTCCCTATATTTTGTATATTACTTTTAATGCTAATATGTAATTTAACATTACGTTATGTCTGAACTAGTCCAATATTGTAAAACTGATATTTATTTGCCCAGCTGTAATGTAATATACAGTATGTTTACCCAGCTGTAGCAGGCTGCCTTTGATCCTTTTTACACATGAAGGTGATAATATTTTGATGTGAGAAAAAATGTTTCTATCGCTCTTACTGTACATGTAATATGTTTCTGGGGGATTTTTTTTTTTTTTTGCCTCCTGTGCAAAAATGATTAACTGCATGCAGGAAACTTATATAGATAGGAATGAACTGGCAATAATGTTCATGATTGTATTTTATTTATAAAAATATTTTTATACCCAGAAACATTCAGAAATTTACAGCCTGAATCATGCGTTGCTTATACAGTCATAACAGTAATTAACTTCAGTATGCACTAATCAAATTTAGTCAGTTTAGGAATGACAGATAGCAAGAATTGCTTGTAATTCTCATTGGATGCGTTGGATAAAACTGTGCTTGTGACTTGATCAGACAAAGAAGTTTAGGAGAGAAAGGATATAGGGATCATTGGGAGGACTGAGTTTCTTCTTCATCTCCAAACAAAAAAAATTCTCATAAAGCTAAGTCATTGCCAGGGCTGTGGAGTCGGGAGATAAATGTTCCGACTCCGACTCCTCAGTTTTTTGTACTTACGACTCCGACTCTGACTCCCCGACTCCGACTCCTCTGTATTAATATGCGAATGTATTCACTTTTTTGTGAATTGGGACATTTAAACTTGCTTTTTTTAAAATTCCAATCTAAATTTAGTAGGAGTCGGAGTCGGTGCATTGTTTGCCGACTCCGACTCCAGGTACCCAAAATTTCCTCCGACTCCGACTCCTCGACTCCGACTCTGACTCCGACTCCACAGCACTGGTCATTGCTCTTTTTTTTTTTTTTTAATTTGCCAACTACCTTGAAATTTAATTTATTATAAGATTTTTTTCTTTAATCTTTCTTAGTTTTGATTCAATAAATTAAATGGCTTTATTGCAGACAGGACTTGCAAATCACTATTCCAGAGAAGTCAATTGTGGTCACTACTGCAGTTTAAACAGTGGAGCCTTTTATAGCAGGGGTGGGCAACTATGGCCCCCTTTATGACCTGTGGACTTCAACTCCCAGAATCTCCAAGGCTCAGGAATTCTGGGAGTTGAAGTCCACAGGTCATAAATGGGCCATAGTTACCCAACCCTGTTTAACGTAGATGTGACAGAGTAGACAAAATGTAGGAAAAGGAAGATTTATTCTCACATCCTGCAAGAGATTAGGATTTAAAATCCTGCTGTACAACCATAGTCAGCTATTTTAGGGGTTCATGCATAAGCATCTGAAAGCAGAATTTGGCTTTGGTTGTGGAAAATTTCCATAATAAAATTCTGAATGAAATCTTTAGTCTCAGATTCTTCCACAATCCCAGAAATGGAAGGGAAACAGTAAGACCAAATAAGTCTAGGTAAACCCTTTAAAACAGCTGCCATATGTTTGCAATTAAACTTTCTTGGCTGCCTCCAGAAACTACCGTATTTTTCGGTGTATAAGACGCACCTTTTTACCCCCAAAAAGGGGGTGAAAATCTGGGTGCGTCTTATACGCCGAATGCAGCCCAGCCCACCTGCCAGCCCCCACCCTTCGGCCATTTTCGGCCAGTTCCAGGCGGCAGGGATCTGGGTCGGGGCACAGCCTGAGGAACAACCCTCCCTCTTCGGGACGGTGTGTGTGTGGGGGAAATCTGCCCAGCAGCTTTGGGGAACAAGGCGGGTGCCACGATTTGCGGCTGGTCACCCCTCTGGCTGCACTGACTTCACTCCCCAGCAATGTGAGGAGCCGCCGCCGCCGCTGCCTAACCCTCTCTGCGCCCAGGAGCCAAGTCAAGCTGAATGGGAGCCCCTAAAGGGAAACATTCCTCCTTTCCAGCCATCGCTGCCCGGATTCCAAAGTGCAAACCTCAAGAGTCGCGCTTCAGGTGGCGGCCATTTCCCCTGCAATGTGCAGCGGGGAACTGGGAAGTGATTTGGATTCGGGGAGGAGATTGTAGCGCTGCCGCCTAAAAGTGTTTTTCTGCACATTGCAGAGCCGCGCGCCCCCGTCCTCCTTTTCAGCAGACTCTTCTCTTTCCTCCTGGCCAGATCCGCCGCTTGAAACACGGTACACTTTTTTTTGTCTCTGCACACACCCCATGTTTGGAATCAGGAAGGGGATTGCGGGTTCGGGCGGCAGACCCGTGATCTCCTTCAGCCGAATAGGTTGTAAAAAATGCTTTTAAAAGGTTAAAAAAAGGCTCCGACGATCGCGCGCCACTGCTGTGATCGTTGGACCAGTTTTTTTAACCTGTTAAAAGCATTTTTTTACAACCTATTTGGCCGAATAGATTGTAAAAAATGCTTTTAAAACTAAAACAAAAGGCTCTGACAATCGTGCGCCACAGCTGTGATCGTCGGAGCCTTTTTTTTTTTACTTTTTAAAAGCATTTTTACTACTGGTTCCAGAGAACCGGTAGTATAAAAAATGCTTAAAAAATGCGTAAAAAAAAATTCCGACGATTGCGCGTCGCTCACCTGATCGTCGGAACTTTTTTTTTTTTTTTACATTTTTTACTGTCAGTTCGGCGAACCAGTAGCCTTTTTTACTACCGGTTTGGGTGAACTGGACTGAACCGGGAGCATTTCACCCCTGCTCCCATGGGAATGAAGTGAGCGGCAATTGGCTGGTTTGGAACTGAGGCTGAAATTCGAATTCTTTTAATGGTGGTGGATAGTAAGGGAAGAATGAGAGAAAGGCTTGGATGCTTGCTGACTTAATAGGGTTGGCTGGAGCCAATATTAATATCAGCTAACAGTGAGTTCTTTTCCACCCTGGAGGGGGGGAGCCTTTGGGCCCTGCCAAGATGGGTAATGGAGGTACAGATAACCTTTGGTCCATTGCTCCCTTTGTTCCCCTTCCCTCAACAAAGTGGCATACAGTTCTGCAAGACAGCCAAAGAGAAGGAATATGTTTTGTTAAGTGTCTTAGATTTGTCAGAGTGATTAATAATATACATATACATATACATATACATATACATATACATATACATATACATATACACATACACATACACATACACATACACATACACATACACATACACATACACATACACATACACATACACACACACTGTAATATATAGAAGTCCTTAAATCTCCTTTCAAGAATACTTACCCTAATCCTAACACACCAGGCATTTAAATTCTATTTCCTAATGTAAATATAGTGATAGGAAAGTAACTCTGTGTACTTTTTTCATTTGGATTGAATATTTTTTGTCCTCCTGATTTCTGAACAACCTGTATTAAATCCTTTTGGCTAATGGTTGAACTAATAGCACTGCCCCATAGTAACTGGTATTCAGTGTGTCATAGATTCATTCATCATAACTAGTCATAGATTTTGGTTTAGCATCATTGAAAACCCAGCAACTACACTTTTTAAACAGCAATTTATTGTTTAGTATGTTGGGTGGAACTAGCCAATCGGCATTCTTTCATTAAAGTGAAAGTGTTAAACATGCCAGTTTGTTTAACACACATAGTGCACAATGTGTGATAGACTGACAATTTTCATTTGTAGTGCCTTTGATTATAAGCTGTTCAAATTTGGTAAAACAGACTCTTTTTATTTGGATGAAACGAATTATTTTGCATCTTTCTTTTAAAAATGCATTTTTACACTATTCTTGAACCCTTCATTCTTGTTGTGAGCACTGTGTAAATTAGAACATGCATCAGTGATAGTTTCCCACTTTTGCTGAGTTACATTCCTCACTGTAAGCACAATTATTGACTGGAAGTCTTTGTTGAGATTTTCAGAAAAGCAAACCTATTTCAAAGGTTTGGTATCAGTGCCAAAATGAGCTTCTGAAAGATGTGTCTATTCTTTTTTATTGGGTATCTAATGGATTGCTCCAGGGTGCAAAGATACTGTTGTGGTATTCCGAGTCCTGAAACAGATACTGTAGCTTGTCCCTGACTTTGCAAATATTTAGCCACATAGTAAACACTTAGGATTGGGGTTTAGGCTCAGTGGTGGGTTTCAAAACTTTTTACTACCAGTTCTGTGGGTGTGGCTTGGTGGGTGTGGCAGGGGAAGGATACTGTAAAATCTCCATTCCCACCCCACTCCAGGGGAAGGTTACTGCAAAATCCCCATTTCCTCCCGATCAGCTGGGACTTGGGAGGCAGAGAATAGATGGGGGCGGGGCCAGATTTTTACTACCGGTTCTCCGAACTACTCAAAATTTCCACTACTGGTTCTCCAGAACTGGTCAGAACCTGCTGAAACCCACCTCTGGTTAGGCTGATATACCCCTAAGTGCAGATACTCAGTCTGGATGCAGAATGTTTGGCTGGTGGCCTTGGAGCTTGTGTCTACTTCCAGCTATGTTGAATTATAGGTAGCCCTCAACTTTCAACCATTTGTTTAGTGACTGTTCAAAGTTACAACGGCACTGAAAAAAGTGACTTATAACCATTTTTCACACTTACGACCGTTACAGCATCCCCATGGTCACATGATCAAAATTCGGATGCTTGGCAACTGGTATGTATTTATGAGGTTGCTGTGTCCTGGGGTCATGTGATCACCTTTTGCGACTCTCTGACAAGCAACGTCAGTGGGAAAGCCAGATTCATTTGAATCCTTCAAATTTACCAAGAGTTTTCCAGAAAATCTCACTTCATCTGCAGAATTTGTTCTGAGTTCTGAGGCTATGTTTGTTTCTTAGATTTATAGCAACCTTTTTGTTGAGAAACTCAAAGCGGTCTATGGAGCCGCTGTCTCCTTCTATACCCTCCCCATCAAGAAACTTGTGAGGTAGATTGAGAACAATTGGCCCATAGTTATCCTGTGAGCTTCCATGACTGAGGAGTGGCAGTGTGTGTGTGTGTGTGTGTGTGTTTTATTTTGGAGCCCTTTCTCTCATCTTTTCCACATGGTTTCTTCATCATTTTTAACAGAGTGCAGAAATCTGTTTTGAAGAACAAGATGGAATAAGTCTAAAGATGGACAGCCTTGGAAACCTGTGGTCTGGAAATAGCCAGTATTAACTGTAAGCGTCTTTAACAATAGACTAGGACAATGATTTGGTTGCAGGGAAATAAGCCGATTTCCCCCTTTTTTGTGATAATATTTTAACAAACTGTACACTGTCTAATCACCACCTTTTGTTTCATCCTCCTGAAATCACAGTCTTTTATGCTTTGTGATGCTTTCATAATCAGTCACCGTGAATGACTGGCAGATGCTTTCACAGTCATCTTTGCAACTTAGCCTTTGTAAAGTCTAAGCTGATGTAACCATTTAAAACTGGTCTTCCAGTCACCGTGCAATGGATACAGATCTGTCAGAAAAGTATGCATAAGGACATAAGTGGTGTCTGATTTTTGTTAACGATAGATTTGGTGTGGAGTTCGGGGGAAAAAAAGTATCTGGAGAATGTCCATATTGAAACCATGCTGACATTATCAACCTAAAAATGAAAAATAACTTCCTTAGTTTGCTCTCTGCCAACAATACGATTATGTAGGTGGGCGTTGTGATCCAAATACTTGTATGCAACATGGAATTTTAAGTAAATTAGATTAGATATTTCAGTTGGTAATGCTAACATAAATTTTTGATACACTGAACACCTCTCAAGTAGTATTAGATTTACAGACTGTACTTTTAAGAGGAGTATTTGATAGTTATGTTGTAACATGTATGACTTATTTATACAGTTCATTTTTTCCGAATTTTTGGGGCAGCATGAGCTGATGTATCTCAAGGAGATTATGTAATATCGTATTCATGTGGGCTTCATAACAATTCCATGTGATGATGTATTTGTTTTGAATCTATTATTTAATTATTAGATTTATATCTTACCTTTTTCCGCGAGACCCAGGTTGTATCATAGCATTTGCTTCTCTAGTATTTTTACCCACACAACAACCTTGTGAGGTGAGTGTGACTAGCCCAAAAACATGGCAAAGGGTATTGCTGAATCTAGGTTTTTTTGGTCTTAACCCAAGGCCCTCACCACTACATCAGACTGGCTCTCTGCCAGATACCTCTTTTTGGGATAAAACATACCCATTATCTAAAAAAGCTACCATGGCTGAAAGTCACGTGACTTCAGTTTTTATGCTTCCTCTTGGAAACTGAAGACATGAAGATGCACAAAAGCAGTTCCAGGTGGGCAAAACCACTGTTTGAAGGACTCATAGGTCAACTAAAAAAATGCTTCTTAATGATGAATTCATATCACATAATTCTTATGTTTGCCTCCTTCCCTCCTTGAAAATGACATATTTGAAATTCAGCCTAGAAATATAGTTAGTGAAGTCAAGTCTCCTTGAATCAATACATCTGTGTTATCTGTTGGGCTAGTTTTGATGTAATCTCTTTACCTTTTTTTTAAGATTCCCCATCTAGCCTTCAGTTCTTAAATATGCTGGTGGCTTAGTGTCATTTTGGTACTAAGCAGATCTGATCCTGCTTAATTTTTTCACTTGGGAGTTATCATCGGCTGGGCCTGTACATTAGTGGTCTCTGGCAATGCAGTAGCAAGACTAAGCATCTAGGCTTAATTTCCTAGGCATATTCTTGACACACAAAGTGATTTTGAAGACTTCTTGTTGCATTTGATGTCTGAGCCCAGATGCTACATTCCTGGACACCCACACTACTTGATTATGTCCTTGGTATGAGAGCACTTGACTCCATGATTCCCTGGTTTTGTTGCAATTTAGGCCCAAGTCTACTCATCAGGATCATCAACTGTCTGCTACCCTAATCACCCAAGAGTATCTCTAGCCAAACTGACCACATTATGTTAGGGATGTGCAATACAAACAAAACAGAAATAACAAAATATTTTCAGGGTCATTTTAGACTCCAGCTTTTCCTGTCTCCTGTTTTGCTGTTCCAAGCACATAAACAACAGTGATAAAACAGTACTTAAAGTGACCTTTGCTGTTGAAGTATGTAAACTGAGATGGTGGAAAAGCCTTTTGGACTCTCACTAAAGAACTGATTTTATTTATTTATTTTATTTATTATTTTATTTATTTTTTATTTTATTAGATTTATATACCACCCTACTCCCGAAGGACTCAGGGCGGTGAACAGCCAAAGAGATAAAACATACAGACTACAAAATTTAAAAGACAATATAAAACCCAATTAAATCATTTGGGCCGGAACAGATTAAAATACCCCTAAAATTTTAAAACAGATTTAAAATTTACAATTAAAAAGGGAAGTTAGACCAGGCCAGCCTGTTGAAATAAAAAGGTCTTGAGGGCACGGCGGAAGGTGCGTAAATCCGGGATCCTCCGTATCTCCGAGTGGAGCTCATTCCAGATAGCAGGTGCCCCCACAGAGAAGGCTCTCCCCCTGGGGGCCACCAGTTGACACTGTTTGGCCGACGGCACCCTGAGGAGCCCCTCTCTATGAGAGCGTACTGGCCGGTGAGAGGCTACTGGTGGCAGCAGGCAGTACCCAGGTCCTAAGCCATGGAGCGCTCTAAAGGTGGTAACCAAGACCTTGAAGCGCATCCGGAAGATCACCAGGAGTCAGTGCAGCTCACGCAGGAGAGGTGTAATATGGGAGCGCCACATTGCTCCCATAACCACCCGTGCGGCCGCACTCTGCAGCAGTTGGAGCCTCCGGGTGCTCCTCAAGGGGAGCCGCATGTAGACAGCATTGCAGTAGTCCAGGCGGGAAGTGACGAGGGCATGAGTGACTGTGCGTAAGGAGTCCTGATCCAGAAAGGGACGCAACTTGCGGATCAGGCGAACCTGATAGAAAGTCCTCCCGGCCACGGCCATCAAGTGCTCTTCTAAAGACAGCCACGAATCCAGGAGGACACCCAAGTTGCGAGCCCTCTCAGTGGAGGCCGACGACTCGCCCCCAATAGTCAGTGATGGCACCAATTGACTATATCGGGACGCCGGAAACCACAGCCACTCGGTCTTGGATGGGTTTAGCTTGAGTCTGTTTCTCCCCATCCAGATCCGCACGGCCTCCAGGCACCGGGACATCACTTCAAGGCCATCATTGGGGTGGTCCGGGGTGGAGATGTACAGCTGAGTGTCGTCAGCATACTGATGGTACTTCACCCCGAAACCACGGATGATCTCACCCAGTGGCGCCACATAAATGTTGAACAGAAGGGGCGAGAGGACCGACCCCTGTGGCACCCCACATATAAGGCGCCTCGGGGTCAACTTCTGCCCCCCTGCTAACAGAGACTGCGACCGGTTGGAGAGAAAGGAGGAGAACCACCGTAACACACTGCCTCCCACCCCCAACTCTTCCAACTGGTGCAACATGATACCATGGTCGATGGTATCAAAAGCCGCTGAGAGATCTAATAGGACCAGGACAGAGGAACAACCCTGTCCCGAGCCCTCCAGAGATCATCAACCAACGCGACCAATGCCGTTTCCATGCTGTACCCAGGCCTGAAGCCCGACTGGAATGGATCCAGATAAACCATTTCATCCAGATACTGGGGAAGCTGTCGCGCGACCATACTCTCAACAACCTTCACCACAAAGCGAAGGTTGGAGACTGGATGATAGTTTGCTAACACTGCCGGGTCCAGGGAAGGCTTCTTAAGGAGAGGCCTCACCACAGCCTCTTTCAAGGCAGCGAGAAAGTCATCCTCACTCAACGAAGCATTTATAATCCCCTGGAGCCATCCTCGTGTCACCTCCTGAGAAGCCAGCACCAACCAGGAGGGACACGGGTCCAATAAACATGTAGCTGCATTCAGTCTACCCAGAATCCTGTCCACGTCTTCGGGAGTCACAGAGTCAAACTCTTCCCAGATAACATTCTCAAGACCTGCCTCCATCATCCCTCCTGAATCTACCCAGTCAGAGTCCAAGTCTTCCTGAATCTGGGTGATTTTGTCATACAGATATTGGACAAAGTCCTCGGCCCTACCCTCCAAGGGGTCCTCCTGCGCTCCCTGATGGAGCAGGGAGTAGGTCACCCTAAACAGGGCAGCCGGGCGGTTATCTGATGATGCAATAGGAGCGGCAAAATAGTTACACTTTGCCACTTTTATCGCCACTAGGTAAGTCTTAATATGAGATCTTACCAGTGTTCGGTCAGATTCAGAAAGGCTGGCCCTCCAACTGCTCTCCAGGCGTCTTTTCCAACGCTTCATCTCCCTCAGCTCCTCGGTGAACCAAGGAGCCATTTGAGACCGGCGCCGGGTCAGAGGCCGCAAAAGCACGACCTGATCCAAAGCTCCAGCGGCCGCCCTATCCCAGGCGGCCACTAGGTCTTCAGTCGAGGCGTGAGCCAGAGCCTCAGGGAATGGCCCAAGCTTTGTCTGGAACCTATCAGGCTCCATCAGATGCCTGGGGTGGAACCTTCTCGTCGGTTCCGCCTCCCTGCGGCAGGGTGTGGCAGTTCGGAGATTGAAGCGAAGGAGGGAGTGATCCGAACATGACAAGGGCTCAATCGTTATATCCCCTATCTCAAGATCACTCAACCACTGACCAGAGACAAAAACCAGGTCTAGCGTGTTTCCCCCTGTGTGAGTAGGGCCATGAACTAACTGGGTCAGGTCCATAGCCGTCATGGAAGCCATGAACTCCCGAGCCATCTCAGACGTCTCACCAACGGATGGCAAGTTAAAATCCCCCATGACCATAAGTCTGGGGGTATCAACCGCCACCGCGGCTATAATGTTGAGCAGCTCGGGCAGGGCTGCTGCCACATGGCAGGGAGCCAGGTACGTGATCAGCAAGCCCACCTGTACTCCATGACTCCACTTCACAAGGAGGGACTCACATCCGATAGTCTGAGGAACAGTGGCCTCCCTCGGCCGAAGACCTTCATTAATGACAACCGCAACCCCCCCCGCCCCTCCCCTGCGTCCTCGGCTAATGAAATGCGTGAAAACCGAGTGGGCACATTTCAACGAGGGGGACCCCCCCTCCTGGCCCAGCCAGGTCTCCGTAATACCCGCCAGGTCCGCTCCCCCCTCCTGAATAAGATCGCAGATGAGGGGGGCTTTATTTACCACGGACCTGGCATTGCATAACATCAGCCGAAGGCCCAGGCCCTGAGGATCTGTGCAAAAGGATTTGGTAGGTGTTGTGGCAAACACATCAAATTAAGAGTAACTATCCTCAGCTTTAATTAGCAAGCTGTATTGCATGGCATTGAGCCTTTCAGTTGTTGTTAAGAGATGGAAATCTTGCCAAATTTTAGAGACATACTTTTCTCCCCAGGAGGATAATTAGAGACTGGATAGCTGAGAAAAAGGAATCCAAGATCCTTTAAATTTCAGAGAGTTGTTTTTCTCTGTGTGCTTTTAATCAGGAGGAACAACTCAACCCATGCTTGCTTTTAAACTGGCTGGACCTTACCTTATTCTCTTTTGAATAGTATTCAAAAGTCATCTGGTTGCAACTATCATTGGATCAGTAAGATTTTATCTATCTTTTGTTCCATTCCTGTAACTTGGATGCCACTGCTCTCACGCCTCCATATTCTTTAGTCCCAGTTGTGTTAGATTGATTGCTGGTACTTTTTGGAGGCAGAGGGAATTGTTTTCTGCCTATATCTCTGCATCTTCCTCTTCAAATAACTGGTGTTTGAAGAAATGACTTAATGTAAATAGCGGATGTTATTAACTTGTTCTCCCCAATGCTTTATGTTTTTATTTCATCTGAAGAGGCTTTCCTGGGGGGGTGGGGATCTTACTAATCATTTATTGACATATATGTGGGCTTTTGTAATTCTAGGTGGCTTACAATCACAGGATCTTATGGATCTGTTTAGAAAATCAGGACACCCACTCTGAATTAAAAATTGACATATCATCTCTGAATTGAAATGAATTAGTCATCTTTAACTTACTATATATATTATTCTGACTAAAACATAGAAAACTACCATTCGGTGGCTGATTTGCTAGAGCACTAACTGATAAACTTACAAAAAACAACCAGTGAAAGGATCTCATGGCTGTATTAAATGCATCCTTTAATAATACACCTTCTTTTCCATAGATTATAGTAATATTGTAAAATTTGCTTCACTCCATGGGTGGGAACACGATAATTTCATTAATTCATTCAGGCTGCCTGCTTCATCCAGATGGGATTTAATCGGCTTTTTTGAAAAAGCAATCCCAGTGCAACCATACAAGCCAATGCCACCAAAGGTAATTGCAGAAGTTACAGTTACTTCAGATTTGGCTTATTGGAACAGCCTATAAATTCTGCAAATAAATGAATAAACCATACAGCAGCTTTGTAAAGGACAGCAACGACAACCCATTAAACGGGGTAGCAACATTAGTTCAACTAAAAGTCTTTGTGAATATATAATTCTTCAGCTGATGCTGAATTTTAAGAGGGCTGGGTGGGGGGGGGTGGAATTCAACAGCCCTCTCTTGAATTGCCAGCTATTGGACTTCTAGCACATGTTATGCCATCAAGTGGGATTTTCGTTGCTCAGTTAGTACACAAGGAAAAAGCACAGTGGCAGAAACCTATATCCTAAGCCCTACAGTAGATTGGTATGTAATTTTAGGTAGGTATTTCAGGCATGCTGATTTTTTTTAATAAAAATGTCAAATATACTGCATTTTGGGCAGCAGAAGAATAAATCTCCATAGAAATACAAAGCTTTTAATCCTGACCTAAATTAACTCGGATAGGAAGCCTAGAGTCACACTTCTTTTAAAGGATGCTGCTTACCAGAAGAGTAATATGGTATGAAAGAGAGACACACTTTCAAGCCACAGTGAAACATTCTGGTGAGAATCAATTTGTAGTTTGATTTGATTTGATCAATTTGTAGTCTGAACTAGAACTGGGAAATGGGGAAAATAATAAGGGAAAGAAAGAAGGAGCTGAAAGAGTTAAAGAACTACAGGCAGACTCACAAGGAATTATAGATAATTAAAAATAGATTGATAGGGAGGAAGGATGAGGATAAAATGTAGACTATTGGAGGAAAGACAGAGCATGCACACAACTTTTGAAAATCATTTAGTGATATCTTAAGTTGTAGGAGTTCTGGATTCTTTGCTATGAATTTTCCTTTACTGTTCTTACTTTGATCTTACTATATGTTTAATACTTATGTTAGTTGTTCATCTAACATTAAAAATGTTGATTAGATTCTCAATGAGACTAGGGTTTGCTCAATATAATTTCCTCAAGATGTTTATAGCTCTTCTGAACTATAAAATACTATTGCATTTTTTATAGGTTTCTGCTGTTCCTTCTGTTGGGTAGGCTGTTTAGTAAAGGAAATGCCGTCCCCAGGGATATGGAGGCGCAGTAGGAGTAATGTAATAATTATTGGCTTCATACTTAGCTACACCCAAATTTCAGATCTGTATGGGTGGAACAGCTCATCATGTTTTTGTTTCTCATTCCTGGTGTCTTTGTGAGACAGAATAAATGTTCCTTGGCTCACTGATTTGGTTATAGAAAGCTTCTTTGGAGTCTGGAGCCAGATTCACTTAACATCCGTGTTACTGATTTAAGAACCTAAGTGATTCTCTTAACAAAGAGGATGAGAAAATGAGGCAAAAGTAACTTAACTCACTTAACAATTGGCTCAGTTGTGGTCGTAAGCTGAGGACTACCTGTAGGGTAATTCTGTACTTTTGTATAAAGTTGTATGGTATGCCCAGCATATCAGTAATGACACTGGTAGTTTCAGTGATCATACAATCCTCGACTTCCAACCATTAGTTTAACAACAGTTCAAAGAGCACTGAAAAAAGTGACTTACCACTGGTTGTCACATTTATGATCATTGCAGCATCTCCCCAGTAATAATATTAAAATTCAGGTGTGTGGCAAATGACATGTACCTTATTTTTTGGACGCACCTAAATTTAGAAGAGGAAAACAAAAAAAGAAAGTTTTTGGCCTGCCTTTTCCAGTCTTTCTCCGGCCTGTTTCTGGGGGGGTTTTTTTGGCCCATTTTCAAGGCTTTTTCCCACTCATTTTCAAGGCTTTTTTCTGCCCATTTTCAAGGCTTTTTTCTACCCATTTTCAAGGCTTTTTTCTGCCCATTTTTTCTGGAAAAAAACAGGCCAAAAAAGGTCCCAAAAACAGGCCAGAAAAAGCCTCAAAAACAGGCTGAAAACCCCCTGAAAATGGGTTGAAAAAACTCCCAAAATGGGCAAAAAAAACCCCTCGAAAACAGGCTGAAAAAAGCCTTGAAAATGGACCTGAAAAAGACTGAAAAAAGGCCTGAAAACAGGGTGTGCAGAGGCCAAAAAAAATGGCTGGCAGGTGGGCAGGGCTTTGGCAATATTCGGTCTATAAGACGCACAGACATTTTCGCCTCGTTTTGGGAGACAAAAAAATGTGTCTTATAGTCCGAAAAATACGGTATTTACAATGGTTGCAGTATCCCAGGGTCATGTGATCACTGTTTGTGACCTTCCCCCAGCCAGCTTCTGACAAGCAAAGTCAATAGGCAACAATTCGCTTAACAGCTGGAGTGATTTGCTTAACAACGGTGGCAAAAAAAAGGGTGTAAAATCAGGTTCAACTTACTGAACCGCTCCTTGCTTAGTAACATAAATTTTGGTCCTATGTGGTCATAGGTCAAGGACTACCTGTACTTGAACTTGAATAGAAATATATTTAAGCAATTTTGGACATTTGGGAGAAGCAACTGGAATCTCATATGTATGTTTCTACCACCAAGAAGCCAAGTGCAACCTCAGTACATAATTTTCTGCCCTTGAAAAAAGTGGGGAGTAAAAGAGGAGAAATCTTAGTAGATTGCAACCACGTAGCTAATTGTAGCTGATTTCAAAAACCTAAGCAGAGAGGGATTTGTTTAGTACTCAGATAGGAAGCCAGGAAATTGCAGGGCTGTAGGTTAGTTTGGTAAATTGAAAAAGCATTAATAGTCATCGGTAGTTTAATTTATGTTAAGAGAGAATTTACTTTGTAAGAAGGTGAGAGGTTTTTTTTATACACTAAAGTATAAGAGAATTTTTGTTATCTTATACTAAATCAGATGTCTGCTTATTTGTTTCAGCATTGTCCATGGTTTATAGCAATGTGCAAACTCACGCAATAGTGGTTTGTTTAGTAAACTATTACTCATAGTTTGTTTTAATAAACTAGATTTAAATAAATAACATGTTTGTACAATGCATAATGACTGGTGGAAGCTTTCCAGTGTTTCAGTCTTTTCCCTGTTATGTCTGGAGAAACTGAAGACTAAACTTAGGGGAAAATTTTTTTTGGCATATAAAGCATATGCTCTACTACTGCTCTTCTCTAAAGCAGGAGGAAATGCCAAAAGTGCATCATAGGTCTTCAGATTAAAGGTGGGAAACCCCTGAGAGGCTGAAAAGCAAGTAGTGGCTATAATTAGTGAAGTTGGATGAATGGAAATCCAGTTGAGGTGCGATGAACAGCAATGAAGAATATATGAGATCTTTATCTGTTCTACAGTGTCTACATCATATTAATTAAAGAGCAGTGTCTGGAAAAAGTATATTCAAACAACCTTAAAAACAAAGGCTATTATTTTGGGGTTGTTTGTGTTAAGCTGAATGATGCAGTCAACCCATTCTTGAATGATTAACAATACAGTAATCTCTTTGCCTTAGAAGTCACCCTGAACCTGGATAGAAAACTGTTCAAAGAAATCTATAATGATGGATCACAGCGAATTATGGAAAGTTTGTCAAGTTCTCCCGGCTACCTTCAAGTCACAGTTTTCCCTTATACTTATCCATTTAATGCTGGGTCTCAGGTGTTGCCTTTGCCAGAGTAGCGATTAGCCTTGTTGTTTGTGTAATTGAGCAGAAGTGGCCAACTCTGCTGAGTGCTGCACTAAGACTTCGGGGTAAAGAAAAAGGAAGACTCGCTGCCATCTCCAACTTCGTCTCTGGATGCCTGCTTTACTCCGGGCACACTCTTGGTCTTACATAATTAACAAGCTTCCCATTTACAGCTGGATGGTGAGGTTTAGCAGATACCAGTTGTTGACAGCTAGTCTCCTTATCTGGTGTTGAAAATATACATGGTTAGAAGGTGCTAAATGGGATTGTCAAGCATGTAAGAAAGGGATGATACCAGGTACTAATTTCTCCCCTTCCTCCCCTTCTTCCTGATACTTATCAGCAGAAAGCTTAAGGGCACATCATATCCCAGGGGGACTCTAATCTGAAACTTGTTGCTTAGAGCCTCTGCTCTTTAGTTTGTGTCCTTCATGGTGTGTTGAAGGTTTTCCCTGCATCATTTTAAACCAGGACGGGCTATAGATAACCTGGTGGAGTTTTGTTTTGTTTTCTGTTTTGTGTAGTTGGGAGCAGCATTTAAACTTTCCCAAGTATTTAAAATCTTTTTGAGACTTAATGCAACTTTTTTTCTTCTGCTGTTGATACTTAATTCAAAAAAGCTCCTGAGCTACCAAAAAAAAAAAAAAAAAGGGAAAAAAAGTTTCGTTAACCACAGGCAGGCCACAAGTTGTGGGTTGCCTGTTGTAAAGTTTCTTTGATAGCAATATCAAGTAATTTCCAGAGTGCCTGAGGCCTCTGCAGCAGCAACAGCCTGTACAAATTATCAAGATCTACTTTGGCTTTTATTCTATGTGCAAAGATAATATATCAGAGGCTTTATGGACTGTTGTTTTGTGAATATGGAGTCTATCTCTTTTCTGGAGTGGTATTGAGAAGTATCTTGTCATGGTCATTTGCTTTAGTTTTCCTCCATAGCCTAACATTTTCCACACAGTTGGGAGTGGTGCCAAATCCTGACTTCATAGATCATTGGAAATTATTTCTCCCTTGTTCTAACACTGGAGCTATACAGATTAAGATTGCTCCTATTGTACCTCCTATACTGAAGCAAATGTAAAATGCCTGAAGTTGGAACATTCTGCTTTTTTCTGTCAACCCTTCAATTATACATCTGGGCCTAGTTTAAGATTAGCAGGATTTATACTTGACTTATGTGTCTATTAACCGTGCCCTTTCAAAATGCCTTTTATTCTTCTGACTTTAACTTTGTAGCAATTATTTTCATAAAAAGCTCAAGCTAGTGAACATAACTAACACCAAGAGCAATGCTGGCGCAGTGGTTAGAATGCAGTACTGCAGGCTACTTCTGCTGACTGCCAGTTGCCAGCTGTTCGATTCTCAACAGCTCAAGGTTGACTCAGCCTTCCATCCTTCCAAGGTTGGGTAAAATGAGGACCCAGATTGTTGGCAGTAATATGCTGACTCTGTAAACCACTTAGAGAAAGCTGTAAATCCCTATGAAGCAGTATATAAGTCTAGGTGCTATTGCTGATACTTCTTCCTCCGCTATTTTCCCCACAACAACAATCTTATCAGTTGGCCTGAGAAAGTGTGATATGTCCACGATCACTCAGTTGCCTTTCATGGCTACTGTGGGATTAGAACTCACGGTCTTCTGGTTTCTAGCCGGGTGCCTTAGTTACTAGGCCAAACTGGATCCATATTGTGAAAGCTCACTGATACTCAGCACACAATGGGTGATTCACCAACGTCTCCTAGTTGTTAAACCCTAGATCTGACTTCTTCTCATATTATTACACTGGCAAACTAAACTTTGTTTTTTAAAAAATGTATTTATGGTGTTTATTACAGCACACTTAATTTGCAGTTGTTATTCCTGTTAAACAGAACATTTTACATTCAGTACATTTTTTCTTTCCATTTTGTCTCTCAGTATGACAATAAATGTATATGTCAGGGAAATAGTTTTACAACACAATATGCTGTCTCTTGCCAAAATGTAGAGATTGAATGCCATTTGATTTATTTTTAAAGGGAATCAGAACAAAATGAAAAAGGATTTGGGATAGGAAATAACAGAAACTGGAAAAGAAAAGGACCATATCTGTTCTTTTTTATGAAGAACATTGCCTAATCATTTCCAGATTCTTCCTGTTGAGAATCTCAGCATTAAAACCACAATTGAGGATGCTTCTATTTAGGCTTCTCTAATCTGATCTCCTCCAGATGTGTTGGACCATAGACTCACTGTCAACCAATAAGTGGCAGGTGACAAATTGGGAGTATGCAATCCTTCCAATTTAGTACAGAACTTTCTAGATTTATTGGACGGCAAGTTCTGTTATCTTCAACCAGGAGGGAAAATGACTTTGTAGTTCCATACATACAACAGGATCAAGAAACTTTAGTGAAAGCATTTAAGTTCTCTTTTTAAAAACAGACATATTATCCCCTCATTCTTTTGCTCATGTGATTTTGTGTTGCTGCTACTGTTTGGTAAACTTCAACTTCTTCTGCTAAACTCACACCAAGAAAAAAAAATAGTAGGAAATTTCTCAATTGTTGCAGAGTGGGCCTCTGAGTTTGGAAGTAGTTGCTGGGTGGCTGTGTTTGCATGAGTACCTTGTAATCCTTTGCAAGATTGTGGTTGGGGTATTAGATAAAAAAACAGAAGAACTGTGAGTTCTAGTCGGTTCTTAGACATGAAATTTGGTTGGGTGACTTTGGGGCAGATACTTTTTCTCAGCTCAAGAATTCCACAATAATCTTGATGAGGGGAACATTGGAGGAGGGAGCATTATGTAAAGTGCCTTGAAGTATACAACATAAAAGTGGGAGATAAATTTAATAATTAAAGACCAATCCAAGAAGTCGCCAAGTGGGAAAAGTTTCCTTTGATCAATCAGTATAACTTGAACATTTTCCAAAGCATTAAACTGGATCTTCTAACACAGTGGCTATTTTAGTTGAGGAATAGTTTAATTAAGGTTACATTCAATTGGGATCAGGTCCTATTTCCACAAAAATGATTTTGCTTCCAGCCTTTTCTCCCCTCTTTCTCAGCCAATTTAGTCTGTGGAAATATTGGGCTCCTTCTCCCTCTCCCCCCACTTTTTTTTTCAGATTGTAAAGACAGGCATTTTATGGCTAGCTTCTCATTGCATTCCTGCAGAGGGAAATTAGCAAAGTGGACGAGTTCCCACTGGTACTAAAATATTCTATTTTTGCCCCATTTTAAAAGCAGGCATCTCATAATTTTTATTAGTATTTATTGAAGATCCAAACAATAAAATGATCTCATTTTGACAGAATGGAAAGCTAATGAGAAACGAGGGCTATAAAATAATAATTAAAAATTCCTTCTACAAAGGTTCAATTTTCTCCTTGGAGGTCACATTCATCTCCCAGATTTTATATGCAAGGTCAGATGGTCTTGGAGCTTCCGAACTAAAAGAGTCCAGTGAGTAACATCAATCGAAGTTTATTTTAGGAGGCATAGCTGTTTCCTTCACTCGGAGCTTATTAATTATTACTCTGTCTGAAAAGTGCTAATGTTAGATTAGAAAATCCTAGAAAATGGAATTTACCAGATACAGAGAAGTTGCTCCTATAAATATAATAAATCATGCCAAGCAGGATCATGGGACTATTGACTAATGTTCATAAGCTTCTGCATGGTTTTGTTTTCTGCTTTATATTTTCCCTCTTTCTCTGGTTTTGCCTGATTCATTGGGGGTGGGGGTTGTGTAAGGGGTGAAAATGATGTAGGTATAATCAGAATGACAGGCTATATTCTGTATTTCCAGTACCAGAATCTAAACCTCCACCTTTCATATTACATGCTGTATCTGCATGTTGCTTTGGTTAATAACAGTTGGATGAATAGAAAAGTATAGAAGTATGGATTTATCCAAAGTGATTTAGATGCAGTTGTGGCTGTAACCCGAATAGGACCTGCACATATTTAATTAGACACAAAACTGGGAACTGGAATGCATCTTAGGGTTTGGTTCTGATTGGTAGGATATAGCATGGGCTCCAGTAGATGAGCCTGGCACTGACTATTGCAATGATAAATTGAGAAAAGAACTAATTTATTTAATTGTTAACTGTGTTTAATTTAGCAGCCATAAATTCAGAGTTTCCTTATTTAAATGCCATATATTTGTCATTTTTAAAGTAAGATTTATATCATGGCTGTCCAATCTTTGGCTTGCCTAGACCTCATTGAGTGAAGAAGTGTCTTGGGCCACATAGGAAATATATAATATACAAGTAGTCCTCAGCTTACAACCACAATTGAACCCAACATTTCCATTACTAAGTGAGACAGTTTTTAAGTGAATTTTGCCCCATTTTATGACCTTTCTTGTGATATTTGTTAAGTGAATCATTGCAGTTGTTAAGTTAGTAATACGGTTGTCAAATGAATCTGGCTAATCCATTGACTTTGGTTGTCAGAATGTCGCAAAAAGTGATTACATGACCCTGGGACACTGCAGTCATCATAAATACATGCCAGTCGTGAAACATCCAAATTTTGATCACATGGCCATGGGGGGGGGCATGCTGCAATAGTCGTAAGTGTGACGACTATTAAGTCACTTATAAGTCATAAGTCACTTATCAGCACTCTTCTAACTTCAAACAGTTGCTAAACGAATGGTTGTTAAGTCCAGTATTACTTGTACCACCTTGACATACCAACAGAAAATAGAGTAATTAGTAAAATCATGGAATGTGCAGAAATGGACAGACTCAGAAAGGAATTACAAGAAAAAGAGGAACATGACTATTATTTAGTATGGGAGAAGTGGTACATTCGGTTGGAAGATAGAAAAGGAAAAAAAGATTAGGAAGTGACTGGAATGACCTAATATAGGGATAGGAACACAAACCACTAATGCAGGTTAACAGTGAACCACAAAGATAGATATAAGAGAATAGACCAAAACAAGGAGTCAAAAGCACAAATAAGAGCATAGATTACAGTTGCGACAACTTTGATAAGATGTATATTGAATTTTTTGTTTACCTGTTCTGTATGTTTTGTTGTTACTTGTTTTGTTTTGTTTGTATTTTTAAATAAAATAAATTTATAAATAAAAAAAAATTACTTGTACCACCTTTTGAAAAGTAAAATAGAACAACTTCTACTAATTTGCATTTAGGACCTTGAAATAGGGAAATATGTGTTGTAAGAATACTTGAGATAACTCGGGCTTTCTCTAGTAGTATGTTTTTGATAACTTATGGGCTAGACTGGTTGACTACTTTGCTGCTGAGTAATCATTGATAAAGTTGAAGTACCATTCCAGAAATGCCCTGAAGCTGTAAAAGAAGAGTCATACCAGGTGGTGCCCTTCATCATGGACTACAAACCAATGATGCTGTGAGCTGATGTACCTTTTGCGTTCTGAAATCTGTATGTTCATTCTGCAGTCAGGCCCTGCCCATGGAAGTCTCTGTATTTTCTCCTCCCTTTCTGATCTGCTGTGGGATGATTCAGTCAAAACTTGAGACATCGCATCACAGCTATTATTACTAATTCTCTTTTGGTTTGGAAAAAAAGTCACGGAAACGGCAGGACTCTGTAGGAGCCAGACTGAAATCCTATGTAGTATTCCAGTAGTGGTTGCTGATATGTCTGTGTATCTGGGTGGGGTTTTATGCTTTATGAATGAGCACTTGGCATCTTGCTTGTAGTCATTACTTGTGAATAAAGTTGCTAGGCAAGGTACAACATGATTACTTAGAAGATAATCCCTGATGTGGAAGATTGTATATGATTTAGCATCCATATTTTATGAGAATTCGAGTTTCCCAAGAGTATTCTGTTGTGAGATTGAAGCAAGAGTTTAAAGCAGGGGTCTGCAACCTCAAAGAGCCATTTGGACCTGTTTCCCACAGAAAAGAAAACACCGGGAGCCACAAAACCCTTCTCGTGACTATTTTTTGAGTGACCACAAAACTAGCCTATGTAGTTGAATTAAATGTTCTGTTTTCTTCTGAAACTTTTCTTTTCTTGGATTTATCCAGGATTGGCCTGGGAGCTGAAAAGCTCAATAAATTGTGTGCCGGCAGGTGTCACGCATTGGCGGTTGTGATGCATATTTTGAATGACAGGGAGCCGTAGCAGAGGGGTGAAAGAGCCACATGCGGCTCCAGAGCCACAGGTTGCTGACCCCTCTCTCTCCCTCTCTCTCTCCCCCTCCCTCCCTTTGACATTCTTATCTTCACCTCTCTTCTGCTGGTCTCAACTACCATTCCCTTATCTCCGCTGGGAAAGACAGATAATTGTTATTCTTAAGGCAGGGGTTTCCAAACTTGGCAACTTTAGGACTTGTGGACTTCAACTCCCAAAAACTGGAAGTTGTCGCTCAAAAGTCTTAAAGTTGCCAAGTTTGGAGACCCTCTGTTCTAAGATACCTGGTATATAAGAACATGTTTTTTGTAGCTTTCTTTCTTTATGGCAACTATATATCTTATTTTGTCAGTGTTATTGCTTGGAAAGGATGAGAAGAAGTGAGAAACTGCTATTAAGGAAGGGCCTAATTCTGCAAGGTTAGGTCGTGTAATGAAAGGTCTACTTTTGGCCAGGGATAGCAGCAAGGGGACATCATTACCCCTCCTCCCTTTGTTCTCTTCTCTTTCAGATGAGAACAACACCCTCTCTTGAAATGTATCCTTGCCAAAGACCACCCCGTATGCTTACTGGCTCAAAGAGACTTTGAATTTGGACTTCCTATCTCCAGACTCATCCCTGTGGCTGTTTATTTTAAACCCTGAATAAGTTAAAGGAGTCACAGAGTTGGACAGTCCATAAAAAGCGATAATCTTGCTCAGCCCACTGTACTGAGAAGGGATTTCCTGTGCCTGAATTGTGTCTGCCAAAAACTTCTCTGCTTGATCTTTAACACTGATAAGAAAAGAGTTTCAGCAAAGTTCCCAGAGGAGATTGCTCCATAGCCCATGACACAATATTCCACCAGTTCCAAGTGCAGTGGTGCTGCCACTCAATAGAAACCCTTTTTAAATTTATTCCATTGCAGCTTAATGTTTGCTGAACTCGACTTGCTGCAAAACAACGTAAAGTGTTTTCACTGTATTTTTGTCTGGATCCCAATCAAATTGTACAACAATGGTCAAAGATAGCGTTTCATTCCAAGAGCACCCAGAGAGCTAAAAGGTTTTGTGGATAGCCTCAGTTGGCAGTACTTGGCCAGCAAGCATTTTACGCATGTTCTAGTTGTAGATCAGAATCTTTTTAAGAAGTTTGAAATGAAGTGAAGTAAGACTTGCACTAGATGAAATAACTTCTATAAAGCTTATTCCACAAAATCTCAGTTAATCTTTGAGGTGCCACAACAGTGTGTGTGTATATGTGTGTGTACGCACGCGGGAGGGGTAAATGTCCTAGAATAACTCAAAAGTGCAGCTGTTGCCATCATTTATTTTGTTATTAATCCTGTTCATTTATTTAATTCGTTCTTCCTCTTAGTTGTTTAGCATGATATATCTAATTCGTGTTCCACTCATTTACCATGGCACAGTCATGTGAGGCAGTCTTACAATGTGAGATAGTAACCAGCTTAAGCTGGATAAACCCAAATATTTTACTGTGGCTGTTATTTGTGTGTGCGCGTGTGTGTCCTGTGAACATCTAATCTCTTTTTGAAAGTAATGTATGAAATAATGTATGAAATGAAAATAATGTTCATACGTACATCTCAAATTTCTCAATATCTTAAAAATACAGTGTTGTTGTGCAGCACTCTCATGTGCCTGCTAAGGATTTAATGTACCCAAAATCCTTGAATCCCAGGGATGGGACCCCAACAATATAACATAACCATAAATTTCCTGAATATTAAGATAAATGTATTTTAATGAAACAGTGTCAACCTTTTTCTAATGTCTAGGGAATCAAATAGTCTGAGAGCCCTTTTTATATCTGCCTTACATCTGTTTAAAGGAATGAATGCTTATTTGCAAATTAATACCACGTGTGAACATATGAGAAAAATAACTCATTGACTTACTTATTAAATATATTACTATACATCTTCCCATACAGTCATACACGGAAAAGGTTTACCATTGTTTATTACAGTTATTATGGAGGTGTAATATTACAATAGGCATATATTGTAATTTTATTCAAAACAATTAAACATACACATAATTTTATGTTTATCAATACGATTCATAATTTTCTTGCCTAAGTAGGAATTTTAATTTGGGTGTGTCCCTGAAAAGAGAATGATGATTCTGGAGTTATATCTTCTTTTTTCTTTTTAATCAGACATTATTGAATTTTATTTCATTTATTATTTATTGTTATGCATACACATAATCATATTTTTTTGGGGGGGGGAGTAAAATTGAAAATAATTCATCTGTATTTCATCTGGGATGGACCTGACACCTTTCCACATGAGGTTGTGGCTATTTCACACACATTGGTGATTTGTCACTTGAGTAATTGCCCAGTTCTCAAGGGATGACTTGAAAGCTTGAAAGAGCCGTCACAGATCATAGTCTACAAGTATAACTTCATTAGCATCACAGCAATCAAATGCCCTTTTCCCCCCCAGAAGAATCATCTTACAGTGCAACTGTGAAGAGAAACTGGTACAGGTAGTCCTCGACTTACAACAATTCGTTTAGTGACCATTCAAAGTTACAACCGCACTGAAAAACATGACTTATGACCCGTTTTTCACAGTTACGACCTTTGCAGCATTCCCCATGATCATGTGACCAAAATTCAGATGCTTGGCAGCTGGTTCATACTTATGACCGTTGCTGTGTCCTAAGGTCATGTGATCCCCTTTTGCGGCCTTCTGACAAGCAAAGTCAATGGGGAAGCCAGATTCACTTAACAACCGGATTACTACGTTATCAGCTGCAGCGATTCACTTAACAACTGAGGCAAGAAAGGTTGTAAAATGGGGCAAAACTCATCTAACTAATGTCTCGCTTAACAACAGAAATTTAGGACTCAGTTGTGGCTGTAAGTTGAGGACTATCTGTAATTTGTGAGCTGATGGTGCCTGTTTGTGGAATCTAGAAGGAGTTTTGTAGGAGGGCATCGACACTCGTAAAGGCAGTGGTTCTCATCATTTGCAATTGCTCCATTCTGATCTTCAGTTTAAAAGGGAAGAGGATGTTCCTGTTCACATAACAGTGGTGTTTTACTTCAAGACTTTGCAAATGTAAACTGTGGGGTCCATTTGTGATTATAACGCAAAAAAATATATGATATAATTTAATGCAATCTATTGTACTAAATTTTAACTCTGTGCTGAAGAATCCGATCAACGTTTGCACTCTTCCCAAGCAGCTGGTAGTTGCCCTGTAGTGCTGGTAAAATAACCACTTGGGAGGCATATTTGACAAGTGTACAATGAAGGCAACAGATGCTGTGCCACATGACACTTGAGGGGACAGTCTTGTTGCCTGCCTGTCTGCCTACCTCCTTTAGCAATAAAGAGATGTTTCCTTGAAATAGCGGGAAGCCCTGGTTTGATTAACAGAAGTATCATTAGTAGTCAATAATTGGGCAGTTTCTGTTTTTCTGTTTGTGTGGTTAGAGCAGGAGAAGAGAAAACAATATTACCACCAAATGACATTACTGTTCAGTGATAAAAATGAAACCGCACAGCTGTGATAGCTAAAGTTATTCGGGATCCTTGTATGTGTTTGAATGCATTCCTCGATTATTTGCAGGTCGGTGCTGTGTGAATTGAAAAGCTACAAAAAGTTCCATGTTGATTTTTAATTTTTTTTAATGCCAGTTTCTCTTGCCTCTTGAATTGCACAAGTGGCATGTTGAATCTATGTCATTACATATGCATATTGTATTTTCCACCAATTTTTGCATTGCCGAAACTGTTCATAGCAAATGAAGTCCATTTAATGTAATCTAAGAAAAGCATGGGATATCATTTTCAAAGTATTAATATGGGGAAACATTCCAACCATTTGGAGTATAAAGAACAACAACAGCAAGAAATACTGATTGCTAATGGCAAATGCAGACCACTTCCATAATTCTGCCAAGAAAATGGTATGGTTTATTTCTAACTTCTTCCATTCTTCCTCGACCCACCTTCCCAAAATTTCACAAGTAATGGGAGGAATCTGAATCTTCTGTAGAATTATTTATTATCTGGATAGTTTAATGTGCGCTCACTTTTAACTGACTATATATAAATGGTTAGTAAATCTTAAGGCAGGGATAGGCAACTTGATACTAGGCTATCTATCTATTACTAAAATTCTTGTATCTGTTTGGTTGTTTGTAACCTTCATCTGGGCGCAATGGTGCAACTGGCATTTTTGAATCAACATACCCCAAATGGGCAAACTTATAGAATGCATCCAAAATCCAGAACCTATGACTCCTATGGGATTGTAGTGCTGCCGTCCTATTACGGTAAGCCCTGTGAGTATCATTTCCAATCCTCCGTGACAGCTTCCTACAAGGAAAGTCATTGGGAAAGCCAGCAGGAAGTCAGAAGTTGCTGCCGCTCCCACTGCTCTTTTGCCCCCTGTTTAGCTAAGAAAATATCTCTAAAGTAATGAGTCAAAGGGTCACAGGTTGTTTAGTAACTGCTAAAATACCCCACCACCCACCCTACTGTTTGGATTATTGGTATTTGTAGTCATATCCACCTGGACCTCTAATCCTTCCTTAGAATTTCTGGAAGACAAAGGTCTCTCTCTTCTCTTTCTCTGCCATTAACGTTATCACTTTAATCTCACTTTGGCTAAGGAAATGTTATAAACATTGTTATTAATTGCATTTTATATTTTGACCCCAGGTAACAGGCTGGTTTTTAGGGAGTTTTTAAAAAGCCTTTTCAGTTTGCTCTAGGTTTACCAACATCTCTCACTATAGTATTCAAGTCACAAAATAAAAAGTACTGAGTACTGAGGAGCAAATTTTGGCTTTGAAAAGTCTGTAAGAAAAAAAAAGTATATCTGTGCCTTGGCAAACTTAACATAGTATTTTTGTTTGATCATCCAACAGAATCTCCCATTGCCATTGTCCTTGTCTTGCTTACTACCCATTTCATTTTTCTACAATGGGGTTTTCCAACTAGTAACTGACTATCCATAGTAGTTTCCTGATGGTGTGCGAATATGTTTGAAAAGCTCAGCTGTTGCTAATGAAATGCCCGAGTTGTGAAAAGGATTATGTGTGCTAATGACTTCTCTTTCATAAGCAATTGGACGACTTTATGTAAGTAGGCGCTAATCAGTGTCAATAAGATTTGCTGCAGAAAATGGAAGAGGAAGTGTCTTAGCCTGTAGGCTCCAGAGAGGCTGAGTTGAATGCAGTGCCTGGATGCAGAAATTTACTGCAAAGGTTGCTATGTGACTAAGGAACATGAGCTGGAGTCTCTGTGAAGAAAGCCAAGAATGGGGTTCAATTGGGTTGCAAAGAATGGGGCCACCTAAGAATAATTTCTGGCCCATTATTCTCAGTAATAGGAGCTTGTTTTATTATTGTTGTATGCTAGACTGCCCAGTCTGGATAGTGATTGTACAATGAAAATATTGCATTTTCCTCCCTCGCTGCTCAGATATTCCACCGATTGGGATAATATCCACTGTCACTGGACTGACTGGGTGCCATTCAAACTTCCTCTACAGCCTGGTCACGCCCCTTTCTTCTGTGCATGTCCAGTCTTTTCACTCAGTCACAGGTGATCAGACTGGTGTGCCTTTCGTTATTAGATACATTTGGTTAATTTGTTGCAAATGGTAGGATTTTTAGTTGTTTCTTTGTTCGGAGAGTTGTGGATTCAAAAAGACACAATGTATCAGCGCTGAGCAGCTTCGGCGTTTCCTGGCTGGGACGCCAGCTGCCTAGGATTGTTTTTGAAGTGCAATTAGTGCTACGCGGCTTTGGCGGTTTCCTGAATGGGGCGCCAGCCGTTTTGAACGTTATTTGACAGCACGTGGACAGAGGACCTTGCAACGGTCCTAAAGCAGCCGTTTGAGCCGCGAGCGAGGAGAGGGGCATCCGGCGCGCCGGCAAAGCCGCCCTCGCTCTCCCAACTCTCCATATCGTTTATTTAAATTGTATGCGGCTTTGGAGTCCCTGCATTGCAGCAAACTCCATATAATAGGAGGGTACTTCCCCTTTAAGATTGGCAGAAGGGACAGAGGCTGCATTTAAGCCGAGTCGGCTGAGGTTCCGATCTCGAGCTTGTATTGATCTGCCTGCTCAGCGCCCATCCGCCCATTGTTTAGAGTGGTTTGGGGCAGCTTCTCAGATAAGCCGTTGGAGGATCGTTAACGGCTATTACGAGCTGTTATCTACAGACGCTGTCTGTTTGAATAACCTTATGTATACTGCCATCAAAGGAAAGTATTAATTTTGATTATTTTAATTTCTATTTGAGAGATTGATTAATTAATTTCAACAATGGCAGAGGCAGAAAATTCATCAGATTTAGAACAGGTGGATTCACCACCTAGAGCACCATCCCCTAAGCCTAATAAATCCAAGAAGGGCAGAGCCAGGACCAGGGATATGTCTGAACAACCCATGTCCAGGCAAGGGGACAGGCCTTCCAGAGAGGATTTACGTAGACATAATGCTCTTGAAAAACAGTTCAATAGAGCCAGACTGGCAGCTCAAGTTATACCTCAAAGAGAGGTTCAGGAGGTGATTTTACCTCAGACTACTGAAAAAATAATATATCCTGAGACAGATGAGGAAGCAATGATTTGGCAGCAGGAGGATTTACCTTCAGACAATCAAGGCTTGTCTATGACAGCTAAGCCTTTGAATACAGAAACCCAAAGCAGGGTCACTGTGGGGACAAATCAACAACCTTTTGTTCAGGCTGCTCCAGAGGCCACATTCACTCCTATGGCCGCTGGCCTACATGTTGGTGAAGGTCTATTACAGAGTCAGAATTTGGATTTCCAGGCTTTACTCTCACAAACATTTTCCCGCATTTTTCAAGCGGGATTGCAACAATCAGGTCTATTATCAGAACCTATACCACCAACCTCTTACAATATGTCTCACAATACTATGCAACATTCTGTAGTTAATTGTAGTCAATTTGAGGAGGAAAATCCAGATTCAGACTATTTGAATGAATTTGAGTTATCAGATGATGAGGAGGTGGATACAGATAAGCCTACCTTTCAAGGACTTTTTAATCCTAAGCTTTTTAAGTCTCTTTTACGTAAGGCGAGAATAGCTACCAATATGGAACAGAGTAGTGACAAGAATTTGGATCCAAATTCCCAATCTCAAAAGACTAATAGTTTATTTCCAGTTCCCCCAATTGATTTTGACTATGTGCCTTTTCCAGATTTGTTTTCTCAAGTCATTAAGAAACCGTGGAATCGGCCTGGTTCAATTTCTGGACCCAATACATTTGATAGAAAGCTTTATTGTAGCTCCCCTGAATTGGATGCTCTTCTACAGTTACCTGCGGTAGATGAACCCGTGGCCAGCCTCACTTCACCATCGGTGTTGGTTAGTGATGCTGGAGATGGTCTAAAATTGGAAGACAAACAGGCAGAGATGATTTTCAAAAAAATGCATCAGGCTGCCGCTTGGGCAATCAGGGCGGCAACGTCCGCCTCATTTTTCAACAGAGCCTCATTAACTTGGCTCCGTCAATTAAAAGAGGGGATACCTCCACAAGATGTTAAATTTATGCAAAATGTGACTAAGTTAATAGCTGCAGCAGAATATTCAGCTGATGCATCTCCGGACGCAGCAAAATTTGCATCAAGAGCGTTGGCTTCAGCAGTTTCATCAAGGCGTCTTCTCTGGCTACGCCAGTGGAGAGCTGATATGAAGTCAAAATGGCGCCTTACTGCGGCACCATATCAAGGACAGTCTTTATTTGGGGCATCATTAGAATCGATTTTAGTGGAAGGTCGAGATAAAAAGAAAGTACTACCATCTTCATATAGGCGTTATGATAGACGTTTTTCACCATATTCAAGACAGTCCTTTCGGCCAGAGCAGGGACCTAGTGGTTCCAATTTTCAAAGAGCTTCTACTCAACAGTATTCTTCCTTTTTGGATAGAGCGTCCTTTCGAGACAGGGGAAGACGTCAGGCAGGTCTCAAACGTCCTTTTAGGGGAACGGGTTCTCGCTCGTTCCGCAGAGGAAAATGACTCGACAACCCCTGTACCCGTTGGAGGGAAAATCCAATTGTTTTGCAAAGAGTGGAAACTTTCAACAACAGACAATTGGATTCTTCGTACAGTGACGGACGGACTACAACTGGAATTCACGTCACCACCTCCAATGTTTTTCCTTCAATGTCCCTTTTCAAACATCCCTTTAAAAAGACAACTAATGGAGTTGGAAATTCAACACTTACTTCAAATAAAAGCAATAGAACCAGTACCTCCACATCAAATACACAAAGGATTTTATTCAATTCTTTTTCTTGTGCCCAAAAATTCGGGAGGATGGAGGGGCATCCTCAATCTAAAGCGATTAAATCTCCATGTGAGGTATCGCCGTTTCAAGATGCACTCCCTCAGGTCACTGCTAGGATGTATCCGGTCCAACGATCTCATGCAATCCATCGACCTGAGGGAGGCATATCTACATGTACCGATTTATCCAACGCACAGGCAATTTCTCAGATTTGCATATGCAAATCACCATTTTCAATACCGATCTATGCCTTTTGGCCTTTCGTCGGCTCCAAGAATATTTACGAAGTTAATGGCAGCAGTAGCGGCAACACTAAGGGAGAAATCAGTAAGAATTGTCTGTTATCTGGACGATATTTTAATCCTGTCGTCATCGGTACATCAAGCAGAACTGGACAGACAGACAGTTCTTCAAACACTGCAAAATCATGGATTGACTATCAATTGGGACAAAAGTCAGCTGGAACCAACAACCCGAATATTACATCTAGGGGCAGTAATAGATTCCAGACAGGGAATAGTGTATCTTTCCCCAGAGCGCCAATCCAGCATTCGAAAAATGATATCTCAAGTGTTGTCTCTGAGAACTGTACCTTTGATTCTGTTGTCTCAACTATTGGGAAAACTAATTTCATGCATAAACATTGTGCCTTGGGCTCGACGACACTCTCGTCAGTTACAATGGCTACTGTTGCCCTACCAAAAGCAGGGCACGGCAGACTCACAGTTCAAGATAAAGCTGTCTCCGATAGTGAAACTATCACTAAAATGGTGGATATCACCAGCCCTGAGAGCAGGAACGCTATTTATAGAGCCACCAAGGATCAAGCTGACCACGGATGCCAGTCTGATGGGATGGGGAGCCCATCTCGGGTCTCAACTAGCACAGGGAAAATGGTCTCCTGTAGAGAAACAGTACAACATAAACTTCCTAGAATTAAGAGCAGTCAGATTAGCACTAAGACATTTCCATCAGGAAGTAGCGAAGAAACATGTATTAGTTCTAACAGACAATATGGCCACAAAGGCTCATCTGAACAGACAGGGAGGTACGAGATCAAAATCGCTCATGAACGAGACAGAAAAACTGATGGCATGGGCAGAGAGATATATACTGTCGATAAAAGCGGAACACATTTCGGGTTCCTTAAATCAACAAGCAGACTGGTTAAGCAGGGGGATCATAGATCAGTCAGAATGGAGATTGAATCCAAAACTATTTCTACAAATTGTAAACAGGTTCGGGAAGCCGATGGTGGATTTGTTCGCCACGGAAAAGAATGCACAACTTCCGAGATTTTTCTCAAGATTCCCGACTCCAGGAGCGGAGGCTCTAGATGCTCTGCGAAGTCCTTGGCCTCAGGGACTTTTATATGCATTTCCCCCCATTCCCATCATTCCAATTGTCATAAGGAAAATGATGATGGAAAAAGCAGAGCTCATTCTAGTGGCACCATACTGGCCTCGCCGAGAGTGGTTTGCAGACCTGAAAGACCGTTTGATCGATCAACCATGGAAGTTACCAGTGGGCAGACAGGATCTGAGTCAAGGTGCAATCTATCATCCAAATCCAGACTGGCTACAGTTGACCGTCTGGCGTTTGAACGGATCCGTCTCTTGAAAGATCAGTTACCACATGATGTAATAGACACTATTCAAGCGGCTAGAAGACCAGCAACAGTCCGCATTTATAATGCATCCTGGAAAAGGTTCGCTAAGTGGGCAGTTGAACAACATACAGATCCTACAACTGCATCAGTACAAGACGTTCTTAAGTTTTTACAATCTGGATTCAAGAAAGGACTTGCACCAGCTACTCTCAGACGTCAGGTAGCGGCGTTAGCTACAGTGCTTCATACTGACAAGGGACATTCGTTGTCTCAAGATCCCAGAATTAGATCATTTTTACATGGTGCTGTAAATTTGAGACCACCAACAGTACATAGATACCCAACTTGGGATCTCAATTTAGTATTACAGTCATTGACACTAGAACCTTATGAACCTATAAAGGAAATAACATTAAGACATCTTACAATGAAACTAGCATTTTTATTAGCGATTACGTCGGCTAGACGAGTATCTGAATTGGCAGCATTATCTATTCGTCAAGATCTGTGTATTTTCTTTCCGGACAGAGTGGTTATGAGACTGGATCCGGTATTTATTCCAAAAATTAATTCATTATTTCACAGATCGCAAGACATTGTCCTACCTAATTTCTGCCCAAATCCTAGACATCCATTAGAAAAAAGGTGGCATACATTAGATGTTAGGAGGATATTAAAATGTTACATTAAGAGAACGGCATCTTTCCGTAAGTCTGAGGCTTTGCTGGTATCCTTTTTACCATCTACTATGGGACAGAAAGTATCGTCTACAACAGTGGGTAGATGGATTAAAGCATGCATTGCTGCTGCTTACAAGTTGCAAGGTTCACAAGTTCCTGAAGGTATAGTTCCACATTCTACACGCAGTGCGGCTACATCAGCTGCTTGGGCCACTCAGGCTTCAATTGATGATATCTGTAGAGCGGCCACATGGTCGTCTATTTCTTCTTTTATCAGACATTACCGAGTGGATTCATTTGCGGCTGCGGATGCATCATTCGGTAGAAGAGTTTTACAAGCTGTAATTTCCAACCAGAGCCAGGGGATGGAGTCTAAACCCTCCCATTGAATGAAGGCTTGGGTATGTCCCAATCGGTGGAATATCTGAGCAGCGAGGGAGGAAAAAGGACGTTGTACTTACCTGAACGTCCATTTTATCCTCGCTGCGAAGATATTCCAGCCCTCCCAGTGAACTTCCATCACCTGGCCTGGGTTGGGGTTTCTGTTTTTTCTTCCTCTACAGCAAAGAATGGAGTATATTAAGAGATAAATGGTGAGATACAGTACGAAGTCCATAGGCTGGAAGTGAACATTACGAGAGTCGACTTCGTGAAAAGACTGGACATGCGCAGAAGAAAGGGGCGTGACCAGGCTGTAGAGGAAGTTTGAATGGCACCCAGTCAGTCCAGTGACAGTGGATATTATCCCAATCGGTGGAATATCTTCGCAGCGAGGATAAAATGGACGTTCAGGTAAGTACAACGTCCTTGATGGTTGAAAATCGTTCTCCAGTCGATGACTGGAGGGACTTAGTGGAAGGAAAGGAAAAACCAATAGTTGCTTGATTTGCAAATACGGGGGTTAGGTTCCAGGGCGAAGAGGTTTGCAAGTGTGCTGTGCTATGTTTTAGCTATTGGTTTATTCATTTAATTTAATCACTTGCAACCATTCTGCTGCCTATTCTCACTACTCTAGCAACTACTGTACAGGTAATCCTTGACTTACAGCTATTTGTTTAGTGACTCTTTGAAGTTATAATGGCACTGAAAAAAGTAACTTGTGACCATTTTTCACACTTATGACCATTGCAGCATTCCTATGATCAAAATTCGGGCTCAATTTTGATCATAAGTCAAGAACTACCTTCTACTGTGAATGTGACCAAAGAAAGAAACAAGCACTAAAAAGGAATTACAGATAACTTGGAGCTGTGGACAAGGTATAATTTTGGAGCCTTTCCCACTCTAACAATGTTTATGTGTGCAGCTTTCGATGCGGATATTCATTATCCTGTATGCCAGTTCACTAGATGGTTTCTGATTGGTCAGCACCATCCCATAGTTTTCAGACATTCCATTCCATTCAATTTAACTTAATGGAATGCAAAACATAACCTCCAACCTGAGAAGTATAGATCACTCTTGGAGCTCTTTATGCTGCCACCATGATAAGAAATTGCTTAAATTAATATAATCATACACTTGAATAAATGTAGGTCCCTCTGTGCCACACTCAAGTTTTATAAAACGATCCCCTTCTGTAGTTTCCCCTCCTTCTTCCATCAGTCTAACCACTGCTGGAGTGGGTAATGGGAATCATCTTTCAGTCACCTGGCATCCCTTGCTTTGCATTGGTTGAGCATCTCATTGTTCTTGCTGACATTCTTTTGGTTCAATGAACCTAAAAATAGCATTCATTGCTTCTTTAAAATTGGATGGAGGAGGTCTCCGGGAATCCCAATTGCTCATTTGGGCAGATTCAAACATTTACACTTGTAGGTGCTAATCTGTAAGTTAGTATTCCTAGTAATGGTGTGGAGGAACGGTCTCCTTTTTCTCTTTCCTTTTACTAAGAATCGAAATCTAGAAATTTAGGAAGTCATGCCATCTGGAAATGTGCTGAAGGGTGCTGATTATTTGGCGACTCAATCAGGACTGGTGCCGAAGAGGCGGCTACTGCTTGCAGTCTGTTCAAAAGAGCCTTATAGCATAGGTTGACCTTCCTCAATTTTTTTCAGTGGCATGAAGTGTTTTGCACTGCTGTTCATCTTTTTACCTTCCCTCTGTATTATTAACACAGGGAGATTTGTGGTAGCTACAGTCATAGTGAGAGGTCAAATATTTTACAGTAAATTAGGGAAGAGGGAGTGTTGTGTAGTTACTGTGGTGCAGCTTTTCCCAAATGACAGGCACTTCCAGAGGTGTATAGCTATGAATACCAGCACCAACAGCTATCAAAACACCCAGTTGGAGGTGTTCGAATATGGAATAGTTCTAGACTATTGTTTTTCAGGCAAGTTTTAGTCTGTGCGTTCCTCTCTATGCTTGGCTTCCTCTCACTGCTTTGTGACTTTTATGTTTCAAGGAGACAATACTGTAATAAGCAACAATACCATACCAAGTGATTAAAAAAGGAATTAAATGAGGTTAATTTGAAATGACCAGCATTATTGCAAATCTCTTAGTCACAAAAGGGTCCAAGGAAAAGTTCACTAACATTTTAACCAATAACATAGTTTGATTTGGATCTAACATAATGTGTGAACTGGGTAATTGTAGGATATGATTAACATGCTTAATCAATTTATCTAAAATAAATTTGGCATGCCTACTTATTATAATTCTTATTAATTTTCTATATAAGCTTCATGGCATCCACACCTTGTTTCCTTCACCATTAGGGAAATTGCTGTTTTAATTTAAAGGGCTATACACAATAACCCTGTGGATTTATGGGATCCTTTTTAAAAAATATCTCTTGAAAATACTAAGAAATTGATTCCCCTGCTATGTTTCTTTTCAGAGATATTGTATGTTATTCCTCATCCATTCCAGCTCAATACTGAGGATAAACAAATTGGAAATCTGAATTGCTCACAATTTCTAGTTCACCTAACTTCTCTTGCTTTCTTTTTATTACTTCCAGCTGCTGTTCCAGACATTACATTCAGATAACAGAAAAACCTTTAGTGCTTTTCTTTTTGCTCTGGATCCCATTCTGACCATTTCAGATCGAGGTCTGGAGAAGATATGGCATCTCTCAAAGATGGGTTGGGGAATTGGGGCTGGATAAGATTGAGAAAAACATCATTTTGGAGATGAAACTAAAACCAGGATGGGGATCTGCAGTCAGCCCCAAAAGGACTGAACTGCAGCATTGGAAATTGTGGATATTGTCGTTTCAGTCTGTTTGAAAAGCTAATTTACAGTTATCTTCTCAAAGATTACCCACTTCTTGGTGGTCTCTCTGTTTTTTCTAACGGACTTCATCACTTGCATTTGTGTTATTGTCATAGCAGCCTGCCCCTAGACCTGGTTATAATGCGTGAGAATTTTTACTTACCTTGATCAAGAGGACAATTTTTGGCCCTAATTTTAACCTGCTTGCTTGTGTATATTCAGAACTGTTCTTTGACTTCAGTGAATACTTTTAGCTGTTAATGTAATGGAAGCCCTGTTTATAAGGGTAGTGTTTTCTTCTTCTTCTTCTCAGTCACAAAGGTTGCATGGCCAAGTCCCTGCAGTTTTCTTGGCAATGTTATGCAGAAGTGATTTGCCACTGCCTCCTTTCTAGGACTGAGAGAAAGTGACTGACTATAAAAGGAGGAGTGGCAGAACCTGAGGGCAGAGTTAAAAGAAGGATCAGCCTAGAATCCCTACATAGCCACAAGCGGACTAAGTTCAACCCTTCTTGAATTCCATGGATCCTTATCTAACTCCATTCAGGTGCTAACTGTTAATTGAGAATTTTTATTTTTTTATTTTTTTAGAAAATGCATATGGCTGCCTACTCACTTACAGTGACTTTAGGCAGCTCACAAGCAATGAAAACTCAGTATAAAAAATAAAATTAAAATTAAAAAAACGATAATGCTAGATTCCTATGCATAGGCTTTTTAGCAATAATCAGTTTAATTGGACTTTCACGTGTGGACGTTTTGCACCTGACACTTGCCCAACTGGCTCTGTTCCTAGAACTCACTATCTCCCAGTTTCTAGACTGGGGCCTTAACCACTGTGTCAAATTGGCTTTTGTAAAGTGAAGTTTAGTGACAGACGATTGTGTTTCCCTTTGTGATTTTGTCTCAGAGCTTTTGCTAGCTTGTATAGCTATTTTCATTCTGGGTCATACTTTGCTCCTCAGTAAGGAGCTGATGAACTGCTTAACCTAATTTCCATCTAAGGGATTTAATTCTCAGTTGGAGAAGCTAGGAAGCTTGATTTAACAGAGATGTCTTTTCTTTAGCAGCTCTGAAGAATGCTGATTTCCGTACTTCCCAAGGGACTTCCTCATTAAGGGAAAAGAAACACTCTCACGCACTGAATGAAACTCTTGCCTGGTTCCGTAGTTTGGGACATAGATTAACAACAAATGTGTGTGGGTTTTTTCCCCAAATGAACATTTCTTCCGAATAAGGTTAATATAGGTTAAGACATGTTGTTCTTACTATATTCAAATTCTTAAAATAGTTTCCAGGTTTCCCCTTTTTCATATTTAAACATTCCAACATTCAGGTTTTGGTTTTTTTTTTTTAAAGAAAACTAACCAAGAGCCTTTTTAACATGTGCTCTTTGTCTATATTTAGAATCAAGAGTAAAATCTTCCACTTCCCAACAGACGTTAGGCTTTAATGTCTTCTATTTTATTTTAGTCTGGCTTTGTAAAATGTTTAAATATGTGTATATTTTACTGTTACCTTTGCTGCTGGATGTAATTTTATTTTCAATAAAGTGCTTCAAGGGCAATTACCATTCAAATTGTGTATGATGAACTGACTAAAATAAAATAATCCAAGGAATTCATGACGAAATACTTACGGAATTTGAGGTTTTAATTTTCAAAGATTCTGTCTCCAAAGAAATTGAGGAAGTTAGGACCACCACAATAACCTTGTTTCCACAAAAATAATGCAAAACAAATAGGCATCAATTGACTTTTATTCTGGTTGTTTGTTCATTTTGGTTATTACTATTTTTTTTTCCAGTTCTACTTCTATTTTGAAAAGTGGCAATTAGTCCTGCACACATTGGGGCTGCACTATAGATTCTCAAAGGTATTATGACAATGGAAAAAGCAGAGAGATAAGTATACTTTGCTTTTCTGTTTAAAGCAAAGTGAAAAGTGAGAATCGTATAAGCAAATTTCAAAGACAAAGGCAAAGACAAAAAGAAATCAAGAGCTTCTTCATATCATTTAGGAAATGAAATAACTTTTGGAGAAGTTAAAAAGCAAAACTTTTTTTCTTTTCAACAAAGGACACAGACCGCTTAATAAAGACTTATTCTGTTTCAATAAGAATGTTTTAGTTGTGGTGAATAATACTGCAGCAAAGTGACTGGCCATGTGTTTGTTGAATGCTGTCTTAAGACACTGGCTAATTCTTGTCTTGTGGTCAGATTTCACAACTCTGCAAGTGGGATTCTCTTATTAATGGAGCTTATTGAGAAGAGACGTGACAAGGCTTGAAATCCTTGGGGCACAATTTAGTAACTTGTGCTTCTTCTTTTTTATTTCTATTGTGAGTAAAGTCCTTAGGGGCAAAGCTGGTGTAATGATGAAGGACAAGGTGGGAACAGCATGCACACCAATTACCGATGTTGGAAAGTGACTTTTGAACTAGAAATAAAGGGAAGTGCTTCTGTGAACGTACTGCTCTGACTTGTATTAGTTTGCAGTATGGGGATGCTGTAACAAATCCCCTGCAGCTGGCTGTTAATATTCCAATTTAAAATAGGAAAAAACATGTATGGCACTTAAATGCATGTATGGCACTTAAATGCAAATATGATACAATATCATTAACAGTATACTGATGGCCGACAGATACCAAGTATGAAGTGACATTGGGCCTGAGTCAAGAAGCAATACCTTTCAAGTGAATATAGGAAGCTCTTTAATAATCCTAGATGATCTCCCATCCTGAAAATGTTCAGGAAGCTATTAAAATAGACCTAAAAATAGAGAAATATTCTCCCTATTATTTTCTGTTTTTCTGTTGGCTAGACCACAGGGTGGATAAAAATTGATAATTTAAAAAAATAAAATAAAATAAATCAGATTTTTAAAAATTTAATTGGATTTTTTTTTATTTTTATCAAATCTATTTTAATAAAATGCTTTTGGAATAAAAATGTACCTAAAGATAGTTTTCTATTTAAGATACATTAATAATTTAGTTTATTCAGCATGAAATGGAGCTTAGTTATGTAGCATGAGACTGTATATTCTGCAGTATTTACATTTTTGGTAAACATTCAATGAATCCAAGCTTTGCAAGCTGAGATAACGTGTACTGCATTGATCCATTCACACAATTTCCCAGTAACCAGGAGGTAAATCATAAAACAATGTGCAGGAATATTCCTTTTTCCCATTGTTTTGCAAATCTATGTACACTACAAACTATATGATAGTTTGAAGAGAAATGCATTTGTACCACTGGACTCTTAAAAGTGAGGAGGAAGGGCAAGCAGTAAAAATGAAAGTGAAACCTTCTAAACAGCTTATAAATATAATATTAAAAAGCACCTGTCATTTCAGATCCATCATGGCAGCGCCTGTTAGCGGGCATCCACTCAACCTGCTACCTGCCATGTCCCCCACCTTGTGTCACTGCCGCGTCACCAGCCGCCCTATTACCGGGACTGTTGGTGAGTGACTAACAGGTCAGAGGAGGAGCCGCTGCGGGACACACATGACAGTTGCTCTTTAAAAATTATGATTTAAATATAGTTGATTTATAGAGTTGATTTAAATCAAGCCTTTTTACTAGTGATTTCAATCATGATTTAAATTGTGATTTAAATCGACTTGATTTAAATCAAATCCACCCTGGTAGACCAGACTAGGAATTCAACTACACAGAAATGCTACAATACTTACATTGAGTTGATTTAAATCAAGCCTTTTTACTAGTGATATTAATATATTAATAGACCTTTGCAAGTTTAATTGTGTTGTATCTCCTCCCCCTTCTTATATTCCTGTGAATTAAGGAAGCATGTGTTTTAAGTTGAACCCTAACCCTAAAATTTCTGTTGTTAAGTGAGACATTTGTTAAGTGAGTTTTGCCCCATTTTACGACCTTCCTTAGTACAGTTGTTAAGTGAATCACTGCACTTGTTAAGTTAGTAACATGGTTGTAAAGTGAATTGGGCTTTCCCATTGACTTTGTTTGTCAGAAGGTTGGAAAAGGTGATCGCATGACCTTGGGAAATAGCAACGGTCTTAAATATGAACCAGTTACCAAGCGTCTGAATTTTGATCACATGATCATGGGGATGCTGCAAAGGTCGTAACTCTGAAAAACTGTCATAAGTCATTTTTTTTCCAATGCCGTTTTAACTTTGAATGGTCACTAAATGAATTGGTAAGTCGAGGACTACCTGTATATGGTGCCTGTTGTATGTAGCTTTTTAGATATTGATTGTGGTGTTGATGGCTGGCTATTAAGTCATTGGCTGTTGTTTGTTTTATTTTATAATTTTATTTTATTATAAAACTATATTGACAGAATTGTGCGAGTCTGAAGATACAACCCTCCCAGTCTCCTTACAGCCAGAGAAACTAGGTAAAGTTTCTTTTGAGCTTCTTGCCTTACTTCTATCCAGCTCCTATGCTATCTCTTATCAGACACTTCCCTTGACATCGTCTCTTGGCTCAGTCTCCCAAGGTCTTTCCCACACACCACTGTACTCTAGAAGATGGCTTTTTAGAGACATTCATCAGAGACTGCGCCTCTCTTTTCCTATTACAACTTGTGCTATTTTATTAGGGTTCCATTTCTTATTTAGCAAGTAGTTTCGGTTGGTGGTTGTGAAAGAGGAAAAGAAAAGAACCAATTTTTTTTTTGTGGGGCATTGCAAGATGCAGTCCTTTTCCTCTGCTTCTTCATGTTTACTTGAAATTGCTGGGGAAGCTCATCCTTATGTTTGGAGTGTGATATGATCAGCATGAAACCTGCAAGCTAGCAAATTAATTTCACATTGTGGGTGTCTGTTTTTCTGTTAGAGGGACTGTCTGCCACACCTTTCAGTTCCCTAATTAAAATGCATAAGGTCCACTTTAGTAGTATTTCACTGTCATCCTTGCTAGGGTAGAAAAGATCCCCAATGCAGTTTTTCTAGCCTGTTAATCTTAATAGGGTTTGCTGCTAATTTAACAGACTTATTAGAATGTCATCTTCACAGCAATTGTCTGCACGGCAAATCTGTACATTGCCTTCCCCGGGCCATACTAGAGATGATATCTTGTCCCAGTACCCGGAGGTTGTTGGAAATTGGATGGGATGAAATTGTGAAGTGTAAAGTGAAACCTAATCAGGATAGAGTTGTTCTTTGCGAATTGACTCTGCAGCAGACTTTAGCATTGCCTTCTGATGGGGAGGTACAGCCCAAAGGAGCAGATCCATAACCTGTGGTCTTCCTGGTCTCATAGCTATTGCTAGATGGGCAAAAAGAGATTTTATTCAGCTATGACTAATACACCAGCAGGACAACCTTGCTATAGTAACACATTTTCATAGGTACTTGTTTGAATTATTACAATGTGTTGTATTTTGAAGACCAAAAGTTGCAGTTGGTGCAGCTAATGGTCAACACCAACACCATGCACATGACTGGTGCTGAAAGCCTGCATTGCTTCCATTAGACTTCTGGGTGCAGTTCACAATGCTGGCTTTAATTTATGGAACCATGTAAGGCTTAACACCTTGGTACTTGCAGAGGCCTTTTCCAACTAGAATTATGGTGACACTAGGAGAAGCTGCTACTACTGGTTCTTGACATCTACTACCTTGAAATGTTGAGGCCTATCATTAGTGGGCAGCTGTCTTCTGGAACAACTTCCTTGTGGAGATTAGAGGTATCCACACTTTATCTTTTTATGTTTGATTCTTTAATTATATTGATTTGATTTATTGTGGATGTTTTAATTGTTTATTTATTTAAATATTTTCATTTTATTTTTTACTGTATACTTTGACCGTTAACCACCGGGAGTCTAAACATAGCAATGGGCAAAGTTACAAATTAATAAAAGTTCTATCATTTCTTTCCTGGTGATAAAATTGTTGCTTCTCTTCAGATTTTACATATATAAGTGTAAATATAAATTATTATTAATATTTTTGCAATATTTATGTAATTAAAATTTATCATAACCAATAACAATAGAACAAGATATTGGATGTAAATGTATAAATATTTTTGGTAAAAGTAGCCTGCTTCTATCTTGGTAGTTCTTTGATCAACCAATTGATGTGATTTAAAATACAAAAGCTGAAGCACTATTGATCCAGAATACCTGGTGAAATTCTGGCATTTTGATTTTTTTATGGCTAAATCAAGGACATTCATAACTTGTTTAACAGCAAAGGGAAGTTGGCAGCATAATTCAAAACTGTAAATCCTGGTACCTTATTCCACTTCTTATTCAATGAAATCAGCAGAAGAGTGCCACTCTGAATATACCATAAGGCATGCGGTCATTGCTTTCTGTTTTAATAAGAGCTTTGAGAGTAGAGCAAATAGACAAAATGAATCAAGCTATAACACAGAATTTCTATGCAGTAGGTATTATCATGCTAATTCCCTTCTCCAACGCAGATTTGTGCAGTTAAAATATATTGCCTAGCTCACATATATTGTTCATTGTCTAGAGAGATAACTATAGTGACTCTGAATAAAGGTTTTGTGCTTGGGTTTTACTTTTTTTCTCACTGATTCATTTTCCAGTGAACTGCAATGATAAGAAGACCTAAATCTTTGTTAGAAAATTGAACTTACTAGACTGTGGTTTTATCTCAAAAGTTGTGCCTTGGCAAATTAGAACTGTTAATCAGCAGTTACTGAATAGATCAAGCGAGTGATTTTCTTTCTCTCTCTCTGCTCTTTTGGTGGCATATGAATGCCTCCATTGGTCAGTAATAATTGTGAACAAATGCTGATGTGATGCTGACTTTTGAAAGCTCTGGGTTCCTGCTAATTTGGAACTTCTTCTTGAATTGTTCCTTCCTCACTTCAAAATGAAGGAAATCTGCAAGTCAGCAAATTCATCCTCTGCTTCTGGATGTCTCTTTTACTGTTGGGACTGTCACTCTTCATCTCCCAATTAACATTTTATGAAGCCCAGTAGTAACATGTTACTGTGATCCATGCTATTAAGCAGAAACTTTCCAGAACAGTTTTGATGGCATGTTATTGCACTGCATTCTACATTCATAGAATTTATTGTTAGACTGCCATATTGGAAGAGCCGAGGTGGTGCAGTGGTTAGAGTGCAGTATTGCAGCTACTTCAGCTGACTGCTAGTTCAGCAAATCAGCGGATCAAAGATTAAACTGTAGATTAAAGTTTGTATCCAGGAATTGAATTGCAATTCCCATTTATCCTTCACCTGAATTTGGTAACAAGCTCATGGGTCACTGGTCTTCCCAACACTAATTATATCTTTTCTGCTAGGGCATTGGCCATCCTTAAGAACAGTAACACTCCTATGATGCTATCAATTAGTTTAATATTTGTATACTCATACAAATGAGTAATACTCATACCTTGATGAGTATTAGTTGTTCTCTCTTTTTTTTTTTTTCTTTGTTGGTAAAGAAAAAATTATCATCATTGTTGGAGCTCCATGTTTGCAGCCGTTCAAGTTGTTTCCAATTATAGGGAAAACGGTAGTATGAAATTATTCCAGTTAGCAATTAAATCTCTTAGTAATTATAGGTTTATATCTTCTAGTGTGATTTGGAATTAAATTGATTCTGTTGTTCTTGCATTTTAATTATATGCAACTCTTGTATGACTCCAAGATTGTGGTTAATTTAAATGCATATTTGATACTGAGCAGATTAATGCTGGTGTCAGCTGTATGTGAACAGTTTGGATTGGTGATTGGTTGTTGATCAAATGGAATTAGTGATTTATCTTTAAGATTTTATGGCTCTATAGAATTTTTTCATAAAAATTAGCTTTGCATGATTAAGCATATATTGATCTGATTTGCATTGTTCTTTTTTTTGGGGGGGGTGGTCAATAAATTGAATATTTGCTTCATAATCCACTATACTTTTTGTAGCAAGTATTAAAGATTCCACTATTGCTTCTCTTTTTATAGCTTTCTGTAGTGTGTTAAATTTATAATGACATCTGTAACAGCCGAAGGGTGCCTGTTCGGGAGGCATTCTTTGTGGTACTATCTAGACTATGATACATCCTGGCTTCTGAGATCATATGTATATGCTTCCCTAGTCCATTTGTTGTGCTTTAGTTCTGTGGTAATATCATTATGATTTTAGATCATAGGATCCTCAAGCACTTGGTCAAGGATAGATAGATAGGATTTGAAAAATTCATATATATGAATATATGATAACAATATTGTGAAGCATTCTCTTGATTGGTTCCTTCCAATTTAAACTAAATTAATATTTCATCATACAGAATGTTCCTATGTTACTTACTCAAACTTTCAGATTCAGAGAATGTCCTGGCAATTCTATATTTTACAATACATTTATTTTACTCTTATTAGATACATAAAGATGTATTTCCAGAAATGAATCACCTAACTTGTGGCTTGCAAAACATGTTCATTTTTAGGGATGTGAAAAGACAAAGCAAAGTTGATTTTCAGGGTCAAAAGAGAATGGTTTCAATTTCTGTTAATATTTCATCTGATCTAGAATTTCATGGACCTAGCTTTTTTGGCAGTTAGCAATGCCAACAATTCAGAGCAAGTATACAGAGTCCCTGTGATTTATTTATCTCTTGTACAGAAGACCGTGAAAAAAAAACCAAATTCTTCTCATTTGGTTTCCAAGTTCTATGCAAGAGAGAGCGCGTTTGCATGTCTGATTAGAGGAAAGTCCCCTTGATAGTAGGTACAGAAACTTTCATGCCTTCAGGCTGCAGTGCTGGGTGTTGTTTGGTCCTGTTTGTTACAGTGGGAGTTTCAGTTATTTCAGTTCATGAAGGACTTCCTCATTTGAGCCCTTTGGGCTACTGATGCTTTTATGAGCTGAAGCACACTCTTCTTGGCCTATTCAAGGTATTACTTTTAAGCTGTTTGACTAGGCAGGACACCTTACATAGATGTGTTGCATGGGAATTGTGTTTGTCCTTCACACTGCTCGTAATGCCCTGTCCTGTCTCTTTATCATACTCCATTATTAGCAAAGATAGTGCTAGGGCAGGGACAGAATAGTACTTAAATAGCTGACAATAGAGTAAAGAATCTGCATAGCGATATTCAGCATGGATGCTCAACAGAAAGGCCATATTGTTTTCTTGTGAAACACGGTTAAAACATTTGTGGATAGCTTTAGAAATATTTTCACTTTTTCCTTGCAGGATATTTCTCTCTTCCTTATGGGAAAGTGGGTAGCAATTCTATGCCATTGGTGTTAACCAGAGTGTGAAACAATTGTTCAAAGTAAGTGTCCATATCCAGGGCCAAAGAAGATTCTTCTGACCATATCCATATTTTGGATTGATGAATATAAACTGTTGAAACTTAGTTAAACATAGAGGTGTATTGAGACTTGAAGATCAGTCTATCAGTATTATGTCTTTCGGAAAATGAGAAATATAGGTTTTTTTTTAAATGCTAAAAAGACCACAAACCTCTGGACATATGGTTTTTAATTGAACTTTCAAGTCCAATTAGATTTAGCTATTTACAGGAAATTAATTTTTCCCTTAGGACTTCTGGACTGATTATCAGATGAGTTAATTGTTTGTATATACTAAAAGTACATCCTAATGGAACAGTCTGACTTTGGACAAAGTGTCCTCCATTTTATGGCCCCAGTGCTTAATCCTTCAATATGCAATGATTTAGCATTTAATTTTGCCCCGAATTCTCCATTTTTTAAGTACACTGATAAATTATTTGTATAATACAATATTTTGACGAGGCACAGATTAAGAAATATCAGTTATTGTGCTGTTGGAAGAATTACCTAACTCTCAATTGCTTCTTTCCAGACAATGAATCCACCATCTATTTTGTAACAATGTGTGTCAACCCAGCTAATGTGAAAACCTTTACAAATGTCTGAATTGGACAAACAAGCTGTACAGTGAATGGGCCATCAAACAATGAAGAATTGTGTCAAAAATAAGCAATCTCAAAAACACCACTGTTGTCAGTTTTCATTTTGCTTTGTCTTACTGTGGATAGCATGATTTTTTTCCACAACTCCCTCAATGTACATTCTGTATAATTTTTAGTGATATTAAACTTTTAATTCAGGCACCAGGCTTAGAAAGCAAGCGAATGCAAGTTCAAATTCCATCTTAGCTATGGGTGACTTGTGGTCAATTACTCTGCCAGCCCAATCCACCTTACAAGATTGTTATTGTGGAGAAAATAGAAGGTGGAAGGAGTATTAGGTGAGCCCTTTGCCTTGAGTTATATATTGCAAAACTTGCAAATGAAAAAAAGGAACAGCATAATATTGGGGAAGAAATGTAGAACTTCAGGGAGATTGTAATCCAGCACAATTTGAAAATTACCATCAGGTTAGGAATTTTGAGGCATTTCATTCTGGGTTGTTTCAGATGAGTCCCCCTGCTGCAGAAGGAAACAAAAGTCATAGTAAAAGTATATTTTTGGTAATTTTGTATATACTGAGAAAATTGCTGCATGGATCAGCTGTCTGATACTGAGAGGAAGTATAGTCTTTTTTTCAGGAAAATTGGTTCGTGATGGGCCTTTGATAATGAAGATCTTCTGGTATACGACAGCCTTTCATTGGATGGGAGAAGTCCATGGCGTGTAGAGCCTTAGTTGATCTGTGAATCACACCCAGCAACTGAAAGAGACTATAAAATGATGTGAAATAGGCATTTATGTGGCCACTGTAAATATTCTCACATAACTACCTTGTTTTCAAAGCTTCTGTAATATTTTTTTTTCCTTTTTAGATTATGTGTAATCTAATTTTCGTTTAACAGAAAGCATATTTATCTAGTGTTACCGTCCACCTTGAATGATTCAACGTCATCATCCTCACCTCCACCATCGTGCTGTTCTGAAAAGAGCTTCGAATCTTTTATGCATCAGCCCTTTCTTCCAAATACATAAATTTTGTAATTAATGAGTAAAGTGAATTAATGAAGCTTCTGACATTTCTAAAATGCAAACTTAAGCCTAATACCAAGTTTGAAAAAGACGAAATGCTATAGGGTTAAGAATATTTGCTTTTCACTGTTAGAAGCTTTCAGACATTTTAATGCAAGAAATCTTGGAGCGGGAATTTGTCAGAAAGATGTTGACTTTCCAAGCAATAATCAATGCACATATTGATTTATGAATGGAATTCAAAAATGGTAGCGTTTTTTTCACCATCATTGCATGAGAGTGAGTGGAAAGTTAATATTTAATTCACACAATTAATTATTGTAATGACTTATAGAAGTAGTCTTCAACATATGACCACAATTGGGACTGGAAGTTCAGTCGCTAAACAATGCAATCATTAAGTGAGTCATCACACTGATTTGTGATTAATCAGTGTGATTAAGTGAGTCATCACACTGACCTGATTTTGGGAAAACAGAATAACAGAGTTGGGAGGGATCTTGGAGGTCTTCTAGTCCAACCCCCTGCTTTGGCAGGAAAGCCTACACCACTTCAGACAAATGGTTATCCAATAGCTTCTTAAAAACTTCCAGTGTTGGAGCATTTGCAACCATTTTTTAAAAAACTATGGTTCTTAATTGAATCATGTGGTTATTAAGAAATGCAATCATTAAGCAAATCTGGCTTCTCCAATTGACTTTGCTTATTGGAAGCCAACTGGGAAGGTTGCAAATCACAATCGTGACCAGAAAATGCTGCAACAGTTGTAAATGTGAGTCAGTTGCCAAACTCCTGAATTGTGATAACATGACCACAGGAGTGCTGCAAAGGTGGTAACGTGAAGGACAAGTCGTGTCATTTTTTCGAATGCTCGCATAACTTCAAACCATCATTAAATGAATGGTTGTAGGTCAAAGACTGCCTCTGTTGCGTTTTATATGTAAGCTCTGTAAGACATCCAGAATTCATGTGATAAGTAAAAGCCATAAAAGATAGATAGACAGATGATCCCAGTCTGCAGCATTTCAGTTACCAGGAAGCCATTGGATTCTAGGGTGATGCAGATCTTCAGATGGTTCCTTAGCTTTAAAAAAATGATTCGAACAAAGCAACTCTTCAAAATGACTCGGCATCATCCCTGTTGTGGTCCACAGGCTACAGCGGAGTCGGACAGTGAGGAGGCTGGGGAGGAAAGTGGGCCAGTCATGGAGTCTGGGGAAGGCCTGGACAAGGGCTCTGCGTTGGAGGCAGAGATGGGGCCAGGGCCATCTGGGAGTGATGCGCAGACTCCAGAGCCTCCAGAAGCGGACAGCAGAGAGGCAGAGGAACAGGAGGAGCCTGTTCCTAGTGCACGCATGCGAAGAGCTGGCAGAAGGCAAGAGCAGCTGAAGAAAAAAGGACAACCTAGGAGTAAGGCCAGAAGATGATTGGCCACTCCCATAAGGCTTAAAAGAGCAGCAACGAGCTGTTTGGTTCTTTGTAGAAAAGCAACGTTGATTCCCTTGCTTCTTGCCAGCGTCTCTTGAACTTTGTGGGATTTTTGCCAAGAAAAGTCTTTGGCAGGTTGCCGATAAGGCCGATGGACTGGTTATTAAGAATTTTGTTTTGGAGTAAGATGAGAATGAATTAATTTTCAGCTAAAATAAGTTTGTTGAGGACTGAATTGTGTTTGGTAATCACTACTTGGGCCTTGGTCACAACAATCCCTGCTTCTAGAAGTCAAGTGGCTACATGGCTATGTTCCTTTCTTCTGACTAGTGCAAGATGGTTGAGGAAAATTAAACTATCACTTTAACTTGACAAAGAAAATTTTGGTCTCCATAGCCCAAAGCATATTTTGTCAAGACCAAAATACCAGCTACTCTACATAAGCCCTATGCACTTCCTTTTGCTGGTTGGATTCAAACAGAGGATGGACACCCCCCTCTATCTGGGATGCTGTTAATTTGGATTCCTATCTTGCCCAAAGAAAATTGGGCAAGATGGCCTGAATGATCTTCTACGTTCTGTGACTTTATCAACATGGTTTCCTAAACTGATTTCAACAATGCAGGTAATCCTCGACTTACGATTATAATTGAGCCCAAAATTTCTGTTGATAAGCAAGGCAGTTGTTAAGTTTTATGTTTGTTTTATTATTAGATTTATATACCGCCCGACTCCCGAAGGACTCAGGGCGGTGAACAGGCACAAAATAAAATACATAGATACAAAAGTTAAGAACATAATTAAAACCAGATTAAATAATTTAGCCCGAGACAATTAAAAATCCCAATAATTTAAAACAGATTAAAATTTTGATTTAAAAGAATTTTAAAACAGGGGAAAAAATTAGGCCAGGTCGGCTTGCTGGAATAGGAGAGTCTTAAGAGCAGGGCGGAAAGTGCGCAGATCCGGATCCTCCGTATCTCTGGGGGGAGCTCGTTCCAGATAGTGGGTGCCCCCACAGAGAAGGCCCTCCCCCTGGGGGCTGCCAGTCGACATTGTTTAGCTGACGGCACCCGGAGGAGCCCCTCTCTATGAGAGCTTACCGGCCGGTGGGAGGCTGCTTGTGGTAGTAGGCGGTCCCGTAAATAACCAGGTCCTAAGCCACCTTTAGAACGCATGGAGCGTTCTAAAGGTGGTAACCAAAACCTTGAAGCGCACCTGGAAGACCACTGGGAGCCAGTGCAGCTCGCGCAGGAGAGGTGTCACACAGGACCGCCATGTTGCTCCCATAACCACCCGCGCAGCCGCACTCTGCGCCAGTTGGAGCCTCCGGGTGCTCCTCAAGGGGAGCCTCATGTAGAGAGCGTTACAGTAGTCCAGGCAGGAAGTGATAAGGGCATGAGTGACTGTGTGTAGGGAGTCCCGATCCTGATTCGCAACTGGCAAATCAGGCGAACCTGATGAAAAATCCTCCCGGTCACGGCCATCAAGTGCTCTTCTAAAGACAGCCGTGAATCCAGGAGGACACCCAAGTTGCGAGCCTTCTCCGTGGGGGCCAGCAATTCGCCCCCAATAGTCAGCGATGGCGTGACTTTTGCCAACTCAACTTTTAGTCAGCGATGGCGTGACTTTTGCCAACTCAAAAGTGAGTTTTGCCATAGTTTTAGCAATAGCACTTAGAAATATTGTCCCCAACAATTTGGGTCCTCATTTTACTGACCTCGGAAGGATGGAAGGCTGAATCAACCTTGAGCCGATCAGGATCAAATTCCTGGCAGTTGGCAGAGTTAGCCCACAATGCTGCATTCTAACCACTATGCCAGCATGTGACCTTTTGCCATGGTTAAGTGAATCACTAGAGTTGTTAAGTGAATCATGCAGTCATTAAGTGAACCTGGCTTCCTTCATCGCTTATCAGAATCTCCCTAGGAAGGTTGTAAATGACAATCTCAGGACCATGGAGTGCTGCAACCATTGTAAATACATGCCAGTTGCCAAGTACCTGAAGTTTGATCAGGTGACTAGGGTTGCAACGATCGTAAGTGTGAGAACTAGACATAAGTCACTTTTTTCAGTACTTTTGTAACTTTAAGCAGTCATTAAATGAATGGTTGTAAGCCGAGGACTATCTGTATATTTTTAACATATGAAACTGTACCAAATTTGAGCACCTGGTGGTTACCATAATAATCTTGACTACTTACATAACTGTGAGTACTGTTAAGACACAAATGGAAATTTATTAAGGTCTCTGCAATAAGAAAATCATCTTGCTGTTTTTCCCCTCTGTCAAAGTGGCAGAGTAACAAGTTAACTGTGAAAATTTGCAAGCCTAAAATTTAGCTCATAAAAAAGTGTAAATATGTAAATCAGCCAGGGTTTTTTTGCACTTTTGATTTGGAAAAAAATACTTTGTGCCACTGAACTACATTTAAAATTTTTTTAGGGCAAGTAAAGAGTTTCTGCTGAAAGTTGAGAACATCTGATATGGTATCAGTGTTCAAGTAGACCTAAAAACATAATCGCTATATATATAGCAAAAGCAATAGCACTTAGACTTATATACCGCTTCACAGTGCTTTACAGCCCTCTCTAAGCAGTTTACAGAGTCAGCATACTGCTGACAATCTCATTTTACTGACCTGAAGGCTGAGTCAACCTTGAGCCGGTGAGAATCGAACTGCCAAACTGTTGGCAGTCAGCAGTCTACAGAATTAGCCTGCAATACTGCATTCTAACCACTGCACCACCATGTATATAAATATTATAATAAAAGGCAATTTAAAACAAGAAAACAATTAAAATTAAAAAGGCAGGAGAGGACCTTCAGAATAACCAGAATAAATTATATCCAGTATGTTTCCACAATATATTCTATAAATGAAAAAAACAGAGCAATAGAACATATTCTTGACAAACTCATGCTGTTCTCCTTTTTTCCTGAAATTTATTACAGTAGTCTAGTCTGCAGTTTCTTTGAACATTATTGTTTTGTTTTTTTAACATATAGGTGTTTGCTTACATTGACTTCTGGTATCATTCCATTCATTCTCTTTGATGTCACAAAGATAATGTATAAGTGACTGTTTAGCATAATGTCTGAGGAGATTCTCAGTCACCCCAGGTCATGATTGTCCGAAAGGTGCTTTTTCAAGAGGCATCTGGACTTTCTGGTTTTCCTTTGAAGATGTTTCTCTTCTCATCCAAAAAGCTTCTTCAGCTCTGTTTAGCAGAGCTACTACTTTTTGTCTTCTATTTCAAACTTACCTGGAAAAACTTTTTTTGTTCTTAGTATTCTTTTGTCACTGAGTCATTCAGACTTTCCTCAGTGGTGTGCACAGGGAGAGAAAGGATAGTCACAATAATGAAAGGGGAAGAGCTTGTAATGCTACTTTTATCATTTTGATGAAAAGATCATTTCCTTCCTTCCTTCCTTCCTTCCTTCCTTCCTTCCTTCCTTCCTTCCTTCCTTCCCACCCACTCTGTCACTACAAAACTTGCCTAGCTTGCCAACCTGTCTCATTTTTTATATTCATCTTTTTATCAGTATTTTCTACATATAACTAAACTCTTCATGCTTTAAAAAATTATCTGCCATTTTACTTTCCTCGTTTGGATATGTTGCTTGTGGCCTTTAGGATATCCAGGACATTTTTACTAGTAATGTAATCAGACTATGAAATAAAACACCTCTGAGAAAGAATAGAGTGCATTTCCTTGTCCAATGAATAATCACAACCTGTCTTTTGTATCATACTGCCAACTAATACAATTACTAACCAACTGGCCTCTTCTGATTCCCACTCTAAGCAGTGGTAGTTTATTCTACAAGCCTTAGATAAACAGTCATGACTTTGGACAAGTGATTCTGGCTGTGTCAGCTGCCACTACAGCCTAATCATGAAAACAGATTTATTTAGAACTGAGTTAGATGTTATTAATAACAATGTAAAAAAAAAAAGCTTGTAATTCTCTTCTACCAGAATATTTTTTTTCTTTTTCACTTGTCAGTTTTACCTAAATTTTTGCAGTTTCCCATCGCATGTACATCAGGTCCAACCGTAGTCAAATATCGCTGGGTGCTGCCATTAGATGTAGCATGTTGACCAAACATAAGAGATTACTGTCCTTCAACAATTAAATAGACAAAACAATTTAAAAAAGAAACAAAAACACTCATGGAAGAGGATTTCCATGTCCTTCATCTACATTTCTGACAGATGTTGAGACTCACAAGTTGATGGCAGATCTCAGGATGATGAATTTATCAGGAAATTCAAATTCAAGACAAATTTAAAGGTGTGCATTTTAGTAGGTACTTGAACTGGCATCTGATGACGTGTATAAAGCTTTAAGTTACAGCGGTTGAACCTGTTCGTTTAAAATCTTAGCTAACACTCTTATTTTTGAGAAGGGAAAAAAAGAAACCAGCAGCAAAACAGACTATTTGTGATGTCAGTTTGTATGGCCAGATTTCAGCATTGTACTTTCCGCTGTTGATAAGCTCTTATCTAATTGTGGAGGTGGACTTTAAAATGCTGAGTTTAGATGGGTATATGAATGATTTGGCCTTTATCAGCACGTTTGTAGCTTTCTCCCACTTGCAAGGCAGCACAGCATATCTTTGTAGGAAACAAAGTGTTTACATTCACAAAATACTGAGTGGGTGTTCAAGTTCGGTTAACATGAGGTCATGTTCCTCTGGCTTAGATTTTTACTCTCATTGAGATTAATTTAGTATTGAAAAAATGGAAAGCTATGTCTAGTATACTAGATGCAACTGGGTAGGGCATAGGATTTGTGGATTCTTGCATTGAAGTCTCTGTGGATAGTATAGATAGATCCTTCAAAACTTTTCAAGACTGCTTAAATACAGTTCCAACATAGTGTTATGGTTAAATGCTAGTCTTGTGTGGGTATAACAGCTTTATTTATTATTATTATTATTATATAACAGTTCTATTCTTCTAGTCTCATACCTTGTTTTTCATGCAAACAAATGAATTAATACACATGGGAGGAGAACTATGGTTCCTTGTGGCCCTTTCTGGTGCACAGCCGAATTCATTATGATTTTTACCCATGGCAAGCAAGCAGTTTTATTCCCTCACTTTCTTTTCTTATCTATGAGGCAGAGGAATGGAATCAAGGAAGTTTGAGTGGTGGAGTAGAGGTGTGGGAAAGAAGATTGGTTAGGTCTACTCATAGTTTGCTTCAAACCCACCTACTGTTGGTATGCAATAACCCACTGATAAATGGCTGGATGTGACAGTTTTCAGGAATTTAGCCTCATTTGAGACAGAGTTATTTGTGACAATTTAAGACTTTGATGCCCTGTAATTCTTGCAATCAATTAAAAACTGTTGGCTACTTCAAACAGTTTGTTATCTTCATTTTATGTATTTTCTTTCTTTCTATTAGGAACATAGTTTATCTTCTGACATTTGTCAGAGTTTATTGAGAGTAAATGTAAGCTTTCACATGCACTGACTGGCAATTAGTGTAAAATACAACAAACAAATGCATTAAGAGGGGACGTGGAAAGAAATTCTATGGTAGCTGAGCAAAAATTAGCAAATCACAGATATATTGGCTTGATTTGTGCTAAGCAGAAATGTGATCTTCTCTGCTTTGGCTTATTAGGCAAATATAGCCAGTTGCAGTTTATTCCACAAGCCTTGCATAATTTGGACCATGACTTTGGACATAGGACCTTGTTTCTTGCTGGCCTAATGAAAAGAGAATTATTTGGAACTGAATTTGATGTTATTAGTAACAATATAGAAATGCTTTGTGTTGTAGCGCGGGAATAACGAGAGGCACAAGCAGGCTAGTAACAACAGCTCTTTAATTCAGGGTGAGACTTCAGCAAAAACTCACAGGCAACAGTCCTCTTTATATACTTTCCAGAGGCAACCAAGAACCAATCAGGATTCACTATGCATTTGAATTTCCCGCACAAAATAGATACATACACAACACTTTGCATACTCTTCTTCTAGAATATTTTTTTTCTTTTTAAAGTCTCAGTTTTATGTAAAAAAAACTGTGGTTTTCAATCAAGTACTCGTCAGGTCTAACTTTAATCAGTTTTGTAGGGGCTGCTGTAAGATACGGTATGTTAGCTAAACATAACAGATTACTGTCTTTCAACAATTGAACAATAGAGATTGGAAAGTCAAAGAAAATGGATGCGTGGTAACTGAGGTGAGGTTTTTGACTCAAATTAAGGTGGCCCTATTGCTATCTAGTGAGAAATTAAAAGTTGTGTCAAATTTTATCAGTCTTATATAATGTCTACCCTGTTTCTCCCAAAATGAGACATCTGATAATAAGGCCAATCGGGCTTTTGAGCGCATGGCAATAAGGCCAAGCGCTTATTCCAGGGTTCAAAAAAATATAAGACAGGGTCTTATTTTGGGGGAAACACGGTACTTAGTTTGGCAGAACTAAGTACCAGAACAAGTAGTGAGACAGAAGAACGAGTAGTGAGAACGAGTAGTGAGACAGAAGCACTGTCACACTACTCGTTACGTTTTAGTTCCAGGTTTAAGGAATAAATAACTATCCTTGCAAAAAAAGGTGGAAGAAGTTGTGTTCATGATGGTTCTTAGAGCATTTTATAATTTTATTTCAGGAAATAAAAATTGGTTAGGCACAGTTACTCTCTAACATTTTTCAAACAGAATCATGAGTTTACTCATTTCAATATGTGATTATTGGCTTTGAACAGTCATTCGTATCAGTTTACCAGAATGTGAATAGATGATTTCATTGTTAAATAATTCTTGCATATCTTTATATGACTGATTAGATGAATGTATTTAGATAGGCCTGCAATATTTACAAGTATTATATCAGAGAAACTAACAGTTGGAGGCATGATCAAGTGGTGCCTCATCCTAGTTAAAAGACAAGTTGGAGTAGATGAATTACAATGACTTCGAACTCCTTTTCTGAAGGGCTACTTATCCTTTGCTAACTCGGAGCGCTTCCCCATGTGCTCAGTGGTGGGTTTCAAACAATTTTATTACTGGTTTTGTGGGCGTGGCTTGGTGGGTGTGGCAGGGGAAGAATACTGTAAAATCTCCATCCCACCCCACTCCAGGGGAAGGATACTGTAAAATCCCCATTTCCTCCCGATCAGCTGGGACTTGGGAGGCAGAGAACAGATGGGGGCGGGGCCAGTCAGAATTTTTACTACTGGTTCTCCAAACTACTCAAAATTTCCGCTACCGGTTCTCCAGAACTGGTCAGAACCTGCTGAAACCCACCTCTGCATGTGCTGGATTTCAAATCTCAGAATGTTTAGTATCCATCTAAATTGACTGGGGTTTATAGGACATAAAGTCCTTGCGGTCACTAAAAGCTGACAAAAATTTGATGGTACATAATAAAAAATAATAATAATAGGACTATCTAGATAATTGATTTATTGGTCTCTAATGAGGATCAATAATGCTGGACATGTGTTTGGAGAAAACAGAAATTGAAAGAAAGAACTTGTTCTGTTCTCTTGATAGCTGTTGAAAATAGATACATGAAAGGTGAGGAATCCACCGCCAGTTTAAACACATAATCTGGAATAAAGAAAAGGGAACTATTTTGCTATGGCTAAAGTGATACAATTGCCAGAAATAGATGTAATTGGAAATTATAATTTCCACTTGCATAAACCATATCTGATGAGCTTATATATTTCCTCCTATCTGCTCTTCCTCTTACAAATCAGAAGAAGGCACTGAAAATTCCATGCTGACACTTAAGAAACTGTCTAATTCATAATTAGAATTGAAGTAAATCTAACATCATGATTTGATCCAAGCTTGATATTAACTTTATTTTTAATTTTCAGTGCACTTCTTAGGATATCCCTTTCCCCCCAGCTGAGCAATAGAGAAATGAGAGAATGGATGGTGGGGAAGAATGGATTTTCTAAGGTTTTCATATGCTGTTTTCTCCACCACAACCACATTGATGCGACTCAGTTGAAGAAGGCTTTGTGTGTGTTTGTACAAATGTGTGCATTTATGAATGAAATACAGAGTCAGTTCCATCACAGGATCAAATGCAAAATGTTGTAGATTTTCAATAAACATTTTATATTGACATCAATATTGTATGTATTATTGGTAGGTGTTCCTTTTGTTGAATGACTTTTCCATGGTTGTTTTTGAAGGAATTACCTATTATTCCAGATATTTGATCCAACTGATGTAGATCCAGTTTAAGTAGTCCTTCCTTCCTTCCTTCCTTCCTTCCTTCCTTCCTTCCTTCCTTCCTTCCTTCCTTCCTTCCTCCCTCCCTCCCTCCCTCCCTCCCTCCCTCCCTCCCTCCCTCCCTCCCTCCCTCCCTCCCTCCCTCCTTTCTTTCTTTCTTTCTTTCTTTCTTTCTTTCTTTCTTTCTTTCTTTCTTTCTTTCTTTCTTTCAATATGAGAAGGAAAGGGACAATCTAGTAAGCAATGATTGGATAATAGGTCCATTTCAAAGACAAACCAAGCAACCTTACTCTTAGCCAAGCCACATCCTATATTACCAAACAGCCAACAAGCATTTTATTGTTCCCTTATCAGTGTATAAATGCAGCACGTCATTGTACATGATAGAAAGGTAAAAGCAGAAAGAAGCTGTATTTGTGGACTTGGCAAGGTTTGATGCTCTAATTCTTTGCCGTTTGAGTGGTTAACACTCACTTTGCAGAAGCAAAATGCTCATTTTGGATGGCATATTATATAAAGGTAGCCCTCAACTTATGACCACAATTGAGACCTGTTGCTAAGCAAGATAGTTAAGTGAGTCACACCCAATTTTACGATGTTTTTTTGCCATTGTTGCTAAGAGAATCATGGCAGTTAAGTGAATCTCATGTCTGTTAAGCAAAGCTGACTTCCCCCATTGATTTTGCTTGTGGGAAGCTGGCTCGGAAGGTTGCACATTGTGATCACATGACCCTGGGATGCTTCCACCACCCTAAATACATGCCAGTTGCCAGTGCTCAAATTTTGATCATGTGACCATGGGGTTGCTTCAACACTTGTAAGTGTGAGAGCCAGTTGTAAGTTACTTTTTTCAGTGCTGTTGTGACTTTCAATGATTGCTAAACAATTGGTTGTTAAGTCAAGGACTATCTGTAATATTACACTGCTTTTGGTTTGACAGAGGTTACAGTTAGGGTGGCCACATTCCTAAAAGGGCTTTTCTGTAGTTTTAACAGTGTTCTCAATAAAGACAATAACTCAGGCATAGATGTCGGGGGAAGGCAAGCAGGAGCAAATGAAGAGAGCAGTATTGCAACATTGCAGCATAAGCTTCATCCCTTTTGAACATGCATTGTGAAGTTGCACCTGTGTACAAAAGGACTAGAACTTGTACCGTGATGATGGATCACCGTTTTTGTCATTTGGACAAAAACCTTGGACTTTTCAGAGGCTTCAAACTCATACCAATACATTTCTGTTTTGAGATGAGGAAAACTACATCTGTAGAACATTTGCCTCCCCTGAGTTTTAAAAATGGAGAACAAAGAAAACCTTGAGGAATTGAATTGTTCTAAATACAACCCATATCTTATATGAGTAGGGATGATTGAAGCATAAGTCAAAGAATTTATTGCAAAGAGGTAAAGTTCAAGGCATGGTTTGAGGAACTTACAGTATATAATATATATTTATGATGAGACTGTAAATGTCACAACAGCATATTCTGTTGTCCCTAAGATAATTCAACCTTTGCCTATCTTATTCCCTGTTTACATTGAACATGGATGTGCCCAGGCTACACAGGTACCATAGAGCGTGATGTGACTGTGAGTTTTCTGTGGTTGCCTATGTGTACCAAAACAAAGGATGAGGAGCAGCTGCCTTTGCCTTTTTATCCATCATCAAGGTGCAACCTGAAAAAACACAGAAAGTCCTTCATGGAACGAAGTGTGGGAAAATATATCCAGTCTGTTCATTCATTGCCATTAGCATTCTCTGGCAGGAAAGGTTGAAATCAATGGACTTTGCTTGGTCCACCCAAGATGTTTGCCCTTCAGTCAAGTTTGTTTACAAAAATGAAACCCTTCTTAGAACTTTTTCAAGAATAAATCCTCTGCAAGGATCCTTAAGAATAGTTTATATTGTATGTTTGAATTTATTCTTTCTGTAAAAGTGGGGTGGGGTGAATTCTTTAGGATAATTATATACTCTTTACTTTAGGGCTTATCTTTTTCCAGGTAAACCCTGATTGATGTTATTGCTTTGATTAGTTGCAAGCTGAGAGGACTTACTGTGGCCTTGGTTTAATGCTGTGTATCTTGGATTTTGTCCAGTCTGGTTGATCTCACAGCATATATGCTGGAGTATTATTTGCTGGGTTTTCCCTATGAATGCTCACTGGCTGGTCTTAAACAGCAGACCATCAATTTAGAGCTGCAAGCAGACTTTCCAGTTCTATCCAGAAACACTACCTTGCACAGCTTCAGCTAGATATCTTAGCACATAACGATTCCCCAAATTCAGAAAGGCTTTATGTATAGCCAGATTCAATGCTCTCTCAACAGCCTTTACTCAAGGGAGATACCAAAAGATCCCCATTGAACAGAGATTGTGTCCGTGCGATGAAGGAGTAATTTAAACTGTGGAACACGTTGTTCTGCATTGTCCCTTCCACACATGTTCGGCATAGTCCCTTCCTGCTCGCCAGGAATTATTATTTCCAATCTTTTTTAAGTATCTTGGTCACTTGTTTTATCTTAAGTTGTTTATTACTGGATCAATCTGATTTAATTCCTTGATTATAGCCAAGTTCTATTCTTTAGTTTGTACAGTCAGCCATGATATTTCCTCTAATAAATCCTTTTAAGTTATTTTAGAACAATTATATTTCCCCCTTTTATTCTAATTTAACAGTGACTTTTGCATTTTATTTACTATATGACAGAATAAAGATTGATTGATTGATGGGTTTTCCCAGACCACATACGCAATTGTATATATCTCCAGATTACATGCACTCTGTGTATGTAACTCAGACCATACAAATACAACTGTGAAATACATTCTAGTTCCTTAGAAGCTGTCTCTGTTTCTAGAATAGGTGTAAAATTAAGCCTTTTAATTTTAGATTTTAATGCTTCTTTGGTGTTTTAATGAATGACATCACTGCTTATAGTGAAGACGTTCTGCTTGTCATCCAAGAATCTTCTTCAGCTTTGAAACTGAAGAAGCTTTTTCGATAAGAAGTGAAATGTCTTCAAAGAAAAAAATAAGGTCCAGTTGTCTTTTGAAAAAAGTTCTTTTGAGGCAACCATGACCTGAATGATTGAGAATCTCCAAACGTTCAGCAATACGATTCAGTTCTTTTTAATAGCTGGATATTACCATGTTTTTCAAAAAATACTTGAAATAAAAGGATGCAGAAAACCCCACCAGCTAAGGCTGGATAAGAGAATTCTGTTCAACTTGATTTTAAATTAAGATTCATATAATGCTTACATAACAATATAATACAGAGCAATAGATGTAAGCTTTATAGGAAACCTAGTGCTCTTTTTTCCTCACATAACAAATTGAAGATGGTTTTGTGCCAGTAATAGTGCTACTAAATAATAGGAGCCATTATTCTGGCATAAAATATAGTTTGGAAGTATAGTATTTCAAGTCAAAACAGCAAAAAACAAAGCTGGCTAATGTTATATAAATTTATAATCTTTTATTTGAGAGGTAAAAACAAAACAAGCAAAATCACAAATGCAGAAGCAAGTTTTATTTTTTTTTTTAAAGAGGTTAATTTACAAGCTTCCAACAAAGAGCTATTCACTAGAGCCTTATACTTAGTACTGATTGAGAGATACTGTATATCAGGATTCTCAGTTTCTTTTCCTTGAAATCCTATATCCAAGTGAGTTCTGGCAATACAGTGAGAGGAATCTCTTTTATTAGCCTAGTATAGCTTCTGAGACTATAGTTAAAGGTTGTTAATGACTTGGTTGTCAATAGCAATACTTCTATCTATCCTTGAAGCTTTGTGTATCCCAGGAATACAGTCCAAGGTCTCTCAGCCATGGGTGAGAAAGTATTAAAAAAAAGACTAAAAACAAGAGGAAGACACAGTCAAATACAAAATAACAAGATTGAAAGAAATGGGGGCAGGAGGCTTGGAAGAGGAAGGCATCCTTTGCTGTTGGTGATCTTCCATCTACCATATCATTTAGCAATTGGAATGGGAAGAGGGTGTTTATAAATAACAAAACAGAGTCCAACAAGAACAGTGGCCTGAAGGGAAGCTATTTTCAACCGAAAAAGGTAAGGAATGGATTCAGATAGGAAAGTGGAAAACACGAGAAAGAATATATGAGTCACACACTGGATTGATAGAGTGAGCAATTCTCCAGACCATCAGGTGATCATTAGGGATGTAATAGTTTCCTGCCCTTTTATCTAAAATCTAAGTAGATCAAAGGGGAGGAAAGAACCTAGCAATTTAACAAACAGACAGGATTACAAATGTGGGGCTGAATTTCTCTTTCTGTTTTCAAAGGTTGAGAATTCAAATACAAAACTATGAAGCAGTAGTGGGTTTCAAATCCTGGCGCTACCAGTTCGTTATTGGTAGTGTGTGGGCGCACCATCGCTTCGTGAGCGTGTGGCGCTTCTGCGCATGCGCAGAGCATTTTTGATGACATCTGGGTGGATGGGCGGAGCCTCCTGCTGCCACCACTACCAGTTTACCCGAACTGGGGCAAACCGGAAGCAATCCACCACTGCTATGAAGGCTATTTGAGTTTAAGAAGTGAGGAGGTGTTTTCCCCCAATTCTTTCCCCCATAACTTTCTATAGGTAATGTTATTTATCTGGGGACCTCTTAGCCCCTTGCTGGGAAGACAGGAGCATTTAACAAGTTGCATGTTCCTTTTCCCCAATGTTATCCTGTCCATCAAGTTTCAAGTTAGCAGTAACTATTATAACTTCATTGCACATCATGCTCCCATATCTCATAAAAGTCAAAATCTTTGTTTCCCATAAGCTTCCATTGCCTCTTCTGCTTTGTGAGTGCTGGGCTCTTTTGGCTGTTACAGAATAGATTTTTGAGAAACCCAAGAATAATCCACTGGAGTTGGACAGCCAATAAAATTAAATAAATAAAAATAATAAATATATAACTTAAGAAGCATGGCATTGTCTTCCAAAGTCATAATGGATGAAGAGGCCCCTTTCTCCCATGTAAAACTGAGGCAAAATCAGTAATTGTGAGGTTGGATTCTTGATCCTCAGAAGAATATACATCTGTGTGACCTTTTAGAACACTCTTCTAATTGGTGCATTTATAATTGCTGCTTTAGAAACATTTTTCTATTTTGTAGAAGCAAATTGGGATTAATTATTGCTCAGTATGCTGGGCTCATATTTATATTTCAGATTTATGGGTACACATTGAAAGAATTTTGTGTATTTATATCACCTGATGGGGGAGGATCAAACAGGCAAAATGGCATCATGGTATCGTAATTGAATCTCTCTCACACTTTGTATATGGGTAAAACATCAATATATGGAAAAGGGGTGGGCTTCAGATCAGGATGGAGCGACCATCATCTTGTCTGCTTCCTGTGTATGCTCCTGATCTCTCTTACTTTTTAAAATAAATAAAACTTGTGACGTGGTTGCCTGGGTGGTTTTAGTGAATCTCAGGGTCAGGATGAACATTTTCTGAACCTGAGAAAGTAACATGCAGTACCATCAAAAGAAGTCTCGTCACTTTTCTTCTTTTTAGTGAGGCAACGAGAAGGCTTTGTACAGTAGATGCTGCCCATTTATCTTTTAGATCAAGATGATTACAGCTCAGTACAGTATGACTCCTAGTGTTACTCAATTCCAAGCAGTAGAATTACAGGAAAGAGGACAAGTCACAGACATCTTCAGGCTAAAATATGAATCATTTAGCATTGTACAGGAAGAGGTGCAAAACTTTCCTGGTAAAATTCAAAGGAATAGATGTGTGAGAAAGAAGTTAAGAAGGCAGTGCTGGAATAGTAGAAACTAAAAGGGCGGAAAAATCCAAATTTTCTGGTAGTTTTATAATTACTAAAAGGAACCCATCCATTTCTAACTAAAAATCTGAAGCAAGTGATTCTCTGAAAAAATACTGCTAATTCCCAGCCAAGTAGAACAAGTTTTGAAAGATCCTTTGATTTATAAGAACTGCCAACAAAATTTTTCTCCTCAACTTTTAACCTAAGGAGACGTTTTGCAAAAAGTAATATACAAAGACGATTTTCTGCCTGTATTAGCTTAAATTGCTAACAAAAATTTGGAGGCTCATTAGTCGTAATTCATTTTGCATCGCTTTAGTTCTGTCACTATGGAATTTCACTATTCTGGCAATTCCAGGAATGTTATAATAGAGTTGTACTCAAATACCCAATGAAGGAGATTTCCCACTCTCACCCCCAGGCAGTAAACCACCTTTATACAAACTCCACATAAAAGGTTAATCTGAAAGTTAGGACAATTGTTGTAGTGATCTGGTTTTCTGATTTCTATTCTTATTAGCATAATGTTGTTTTATGGCTTGATTATACCTATACTTTATTTCAGTCAGCTTTGGACTTCAGTCAGTTTTGGAGTTTACATCTGTTGATATCTTAGATCAGGGGTGTCAAAACTGATGTCACGGCGTTGTCACGTGAGGTATTGGGACTTTTCCCCCCTTTGCTAAACCGGGCATGAGTGTGGCCAGCGTGTGATGCATCTGGACTGTGGGCTGCAAATTTGACAGCTCTGTCTTAGATGAAAGGCAGATTAAAAATTGCTATTACTCACTTGAACACATTCATATATATATATATGTTTTCTGAGGTTTTCGCGGGTGTTGGTATGTAGGTCTTTGGTTATTCGGGTTTTCTCCCGCATAAAATTGGAGGTTTCTTGGCAACGTTTTGATGAAGTCTCATTCGTCATCTTCAGGCTGGTGTTCTCGGCTTCGTGCTTCTAGGAGCAATGTGTGTGATCGCAGCTGTTTCTTCCTCTTAACTGCCAGTGGGGGTGTGAACTGATTGGGTGGGAGCTTGGCTATGTTCTGATTGGGCGGAGGTGTGTTCTCATTGGTTGGGGGTTTGGCTGTGCTCTGATTGGCTGGGTGTGTGTTCTGTTTAGGTGGGGGCTTGGTTGTGCCTGTCTACCAGCCATTTGGAAACCCGCCCTTATTGACAAACGAGTCCCTAACACAAAGAATGACACCAGACCCACACTCACGAGAGCCACACAGGATGTAACCAGCACACATCCACGCAGAAAGCAGACTCAAACCCACACTGATGAGGAGGCACGACCACGGACCAGAAGCCAGACCACAGCTACATGATTAGCCACTTTAAACCCCTCCAATTCATACATGAAGCAGACTGACACCCACAGACTGAAGAGGTAGCATGGCCACGAACACGAAGCCAAACAACAGCAACACAGCTCACCAGCTCAAATCCCCCTGCTACTCAGACTAACCCGAGCACAACCAAGCCCCCACCTAAACAGAACACACACCCAGCCAATCAGAGCACAGCCAACCCCCCTTCCAATCAGAGCACAGCCAAACCCCCAACCAATCAGAACACACCTCCGCCCAATCAGAACACAGCCAAGCTCCCACCCAATCAGTTCACACCCCCACAACAGCTGCGATCACACACATTGCTCCTAGAAGCACGAAGCCAAGAACACCAGCCTGAAGATGATGAATGAGACTTAGTCGAAATGTTGCCTAGAAACCTCCAATTTTACGCGGGAGAAAACCCGAATAACCAAAGACCTACACACACACACACACACACACACACACACACACACACACACACACACACACATATATATATATATATATATATATATATATATATATATATATATGTATAGTTTTGAAATAAAATTGCATAAATAAATACTATTAACAGTGGCTCTGTAATTTTATGAGGCATCTGTAGGGTTAGCTTCTAGTTAGCTTGTGGTTGACATATTAATTTTAGGCTAATATTCTACACCAGAAAAATCACAGATCAGTCAGTTTCTCAGAAGCGAGATGCTGTCTTGTCATAAAGCAGAATACATTGATACTTTTTTCAGTGTCATTGTAACTTCAAATGGTCACTAAACAAACTGTTATAGGTCTAGGACCATCTGTGTAGTAGCAATATAAGAGGCAGTATATATAATATTAGGCTTCTTCTCCTCCTCCTCCTTCTTATCATCATGATCATGATCATCATGATCTATTATTATTATTAATATTAATCAACTAATGGAACAGAAGTTGCCTTCAGGAGTTGTGGGAGCTTCATCACTGGAAGCTTTCAAGAAGAGACTGGACTGCCATTTGTCAGAAATGGTGTAGGGTCTCCTGCTTGGATAGGGGATTGGACTAGATGACCTACAAGGTCCCTTCCAACTCTGTTAATCTGTATCTATTCTGTTTTCATTCTGCTTCTTCTTATATCTGTCTGAAATTTCTGTCTATGAGCCATGCATTCCCTGACTTCCACATTGCAAAGGGCAAGAGATTTATTTCAAAATGTTGCCTTTGGCCTTTCTAGCTTTAAATGAACTGCTATTTGTTATGATATCAGGGGCTCTTATCCTAGTACACTTAAATTCTTAAGTAATATGGTGGCAATGTTTGGACCATGTGTGTGTATAGGGGGGCAGCTGTGGCCCCTTGAATTCTTATCTACACTAATTTTCATATGAGAAGGTTCTTAGCGCTCTTGCTGGTTGTGGGTAGATATTGTTGCTTTTTACATCTTGGAAAAGTGGCAGTTTTGTAAAAGTGAGGGCATAGTGTTTGAATGGAAAATGGGATGTGAAGGACTACAGCTCCAGCATAGCTGGCCATTGGCCATGCCAGCTGAGATTGCAATTCAGGGCTAGGAGTTCCCCACTACAGGCATAACAAAACAAACCTTTTGTGACTCTTGACACGTGGTGATGTAGTCTTGCAATACTAGTAGAATATGGGTAGGAAGCCACCTGTTTTCAGATAAATTGGGGAAAAAAAGGCAGCATAACCACACAGAAGACTTCGGATCTGGAGTGGCTATATTTCTGCCCAAAGTCCAGCGTTGCCAGAGAGGGAGAGGGCAGAAGTGATATAGGGGGTTGTATGCATGAAATACAGAATTGGGAGCATTTTTCCCTGCTATCATTTCCTTTTAAATATTTCATTAGTGATGCTTTTCAGTCAATATTTTGCATTCATTAAGTTGCTTTCACATGAGAGGATCCATATCATTATGGACAATAGATTAGAAGCCAAGAATTTAAATTGTTAACCTCAGTTTGTATATGGTGACCTGTCAAAATCAGAAAATAATCCCCTTCTTGCAATAGATTTAATATGGTTCTCATTTTAATGCTTACATTTCTTTGGTGAGATTTTAAATGTAGGTCCACAGTTATTCCTTTGCCAGCATTGCAGCTAGATTTATATGTACTTTTAACAACAGTAGCCTGAGCTGTACAAGAAGAAAAAAGTGTACATTTAGTGAGGTCCTGAAATGTAAAGGACTTAATTCTGTGCAGTGCTGTATATAGTGCATGTCATATCGTTAAATTAGGAATAGTGAATTTGTTACCCTTAATATAATCTGGACTACACATTTTCTGTATTTTGGCTAAGTCAGGGACTACATCACATGTATGTAAAACATCTGGAAATCATCAGGTTTCATCCTTGAAGAAACAGGTTCCAGAGCTACAACTTAATTTGTTGGTTCAGTATAAAAACATAGCAGGAACCAATTAAAGATTTTACGGAATTCATGAGCAGATTTGAAAAAAACAGAACAGCTCTTTCCTGCTTTGTCTTCCCAGGAAAAATGTATTTAAATAGAAGATTCTTCAGAATCTGGAGGTCCTGGTAGAAATTTTTAGATTAGACTAGACTGGACTGGACTGGATTGACAGACAGACGAGAGAGCGCTTGTGTTTCCTTTCCTAATCAGCCATCCTATTTCATTCATGTATATTTTTTTACAAATTCTGGCAATTGTTTTTAGAGCCCCAGGTTGATGCAGACCAATGTAAGAGTAGGAAAGCAGGTAGAATTTTTTTCTATCTTTTGTAGTTAACTATGCAAAATTTTATATAACACTATCTGACTGTAATTTCCAATTCTCATCTCTCCCAGTAAATTAAATGCAGGCGTAACTATATATAAAGGAAATGTCTGTCTGACTAACTAACTGTCCTTCTGACTTTATATGTGCTACTGAAATTTTTATGAAATTCTGTTGTGGAAGTGTATGCGCAGATTTCAACATATGGTATATCAAGTCTCATTTTTCTGTATTGTTTCTCTTTTCTTTGCTATGATAGGTTTTGGTTTTCTAATAAAGAACAAGGTTTGTCCTTCTCTGATGGCAGTTTTATTTTGGAATTCTATGGGATGCAGTTCCCCTTAACAACGCCTGCTCTTCCATGTGCTCTATAATGTTCTTTGTATGCATCTTAAGCAAATGTACACATTGCTGTGTATTTTCATTAAAATTTTCAACTTTGATAGCCTTGATACTATATAAGAGCTATTTAGGTGGGTTCCATTTGGAGCACTAATTTCTTTTGGCTAAAATAGAATCTCATCCACAAATGTATATCACAGTAAATCTGTTTACTTCTGCCATACTGCAAACCTTTTTCCTCTCTTACTACAACAGATTTATTTGGCTCTCCTTTTAAATGTTGTATACATTGGTGGCGAACCATATCTTATGCTACTATAACTATGAATTGTGCATGGATTTCAGTCTTGCATTTCTAAGTAGATAAAAGCATGCAATTGTTATTGCATTTTATGTAGCAGTAATATATGATAGGAGAGAAAAAAAACAAACTCTCCTTGAATTAACCACAACTTCATTCTCTAGTTTTACCCTACGTGAAAAACCTCTCAACCTTGACATTGTTCAACATGAGTCATATCTTAGATTAGAGGGTGGGGAGGGGAAGGAATCTTTCATTGCTCTTTTGCCATTTTTTTCTTGGAAAGCTTTGGATAAACTCTGTTAACTATGACATTTAAAAAAAAAACCACATAACTGTAACCACGTTGTTCTGCTTATTTACACTTATTCATATGCAACCTCTCTCAACCTTCAGCCTGTTTTGGTCACCCAGATTTGCTTTCTTTTTTTTTCACAGAATGCCATGAACTTGCCTCCTGACAAAGCACGGCTACTCCGACAATATGACAATGAGAAGAAATGGGAGCTGATATGTGATCAGGTAAGTGTAGCAGCCCAAAGGCACTTTAAAGGTACAGAATCTCTGCTAAGCTGGTTTTAGAAAAACTATTCCAAGGTTGTGATAACAGGAACATGGGAAGCTGCCTTGTACCAGGACCAATGATTTGTCTCTTAAGGCAGATGATTGCTTATTGTTGACTAGAGGAGCGTTTTTCCTGTTGCCAATACTTGGTGATCCCAGGGACAGAAACTGGAACTTTAAGCTTGTAAAGAATGCATTTTCCTGCTAAGATCTGTACTTCTCCAATTGTGAAACTTTTTGAAATTTCTTAAAAAATTAGCACAAAAATAGAAACATCTTTGATTTCTGCTTGGCTTAAAAGCCTCCTCCCCATCTCTCTTTCTCTCTCTCTCTCTCTCTCTCTACACACACACACACACACACACACACACACACACACACACACACAAAACCACTTTGACCCAAAGGTGCTTTTTCAGGAGGCAACTGGACTTACTTGTTTTTTCTTTTGAAGATGTTTCTCTTCTCATCCAAGAAGCTTGTTCAGCTCTGACAGGATAGTGGGGAATGGAAGGATTTATATACCTTGCATATTCCTTGATTCTTAAATCCTTCCATTCCCCACTATCCTATCAGAGCTGAAGAAGCTTCTTGGATGAGAAGAAAAACGTCTTCAAAACAACAACAACAAGAAAGTCCAGTTGCCTCCTGAAAAAGCACCTTTGGGACAACCATCACCTGGATGACTGAGAATCTCTACAGACACAGCACTTTGGGGTGTATAGACACTGTTTGGAAAATATATCTTTATTTTATCTCTTTGCCAAAGATGAGCCAGTTGTGTTTCATTTTCAGCTTTTCCCACCCTAAAGCAAGCATTACTGTAATGATCATAGTTCCCATCATTATGATTAGGCCTAAAGACCATCTTGGTGCTAGGCCAAAAGAAGTAGCTGTCCATTTGGAGAAGAGGCTCAGAAGCTGCAGAATATGTCATGCTCAAGATGCTGATGCCGATCGGTCAGAAAACAGCAGGGGAGAAAATAGTTGAAGTAACATGTAAAGCTTTCTTTTCTAAAATCCACTTGAATTGCATCACTTCAAGTTCAGAGCAGCTCAGAGCTGAAGCCCTAATTCAAAGCATCTTTCCTATCTATGTACTTGAATATGTTAGGGGTTTTTTTGTTCTGGATTTGGGTTTGGAGGGTCTTTTTTTTTTTATCCTGGCATTTTTTCTGTGTGACATGGAATAGAGATGGATTAATTTTCCAAATATTCAGCACAGGGCAGTGGTGAAATCTTAAATTTTGTTACTACCGGTTCTGTGGGCGTGGCTTGGTGTAATGGGGTAATGGTAATGGGGTAATGTGACTGGCTGGGTGTGGCCAATTTTTTTTTTTTTTTTTACTTTTAAAACCATTTTTCGGCGAAGAGGTTGTAAAAAAATGCTTTGAAAAGTCTCTGACGATCCCAGCTGAGTTGCCTGATCGGCAGAGACTTTTTTTCTTTTAAATGCCTCTGACGATCAGGCAACTCAGCTTGGATTGTCAGAGGCATTTAAAAGAAAAAAAGGGTTTTTTTCTTTTAAAAGTCTTTGATGATTCCAGCTGAGCCGCGCGATCATCAGAGGCTTTTTTTTTTTACTTTTAAAAGCATTTTTTCTGCCGAAGAGGTTGTAGATCTCTTTTACTTTTAAAAGTAAAAAAAAAAGCCTCTGATGATTGTGCGGCTCAGCTGGGCGGGGGGGGGGGGGGCAGGGATTTTTGCTACCGGTTCTCCGAACCACCCGCCTCCATCACTACCAGATCGGGCGATCAGGTCCGAACCGGGAGCATTTTACCCCTGGCACAGGGTTTCACTTTTTCTTCTTTCTTGACCCAGTGACCTTGGCTCTGAAAATGATACAATCCCGACAAATTTTAGTTCATTCATTTTCTTTGTGAGGTTGTTGGCTTTGCCTTCCCTTGCCTGGAACTCTGTCTGTCTGGTTTCTGCACAGGTGAAGCCGCCATGCTTAAAGTGTTCTGCAGCATAGGCAAAAAAGTGATATGACTTAATATAGGTACCCTTCATTTAACAACTTGTTTAGACTGTTCACAGTTACAGTGGGGATGAACTTTGCAACCGGTCTTCACATTTATGACCTTCACAGTTCTATAAAGCAAGCCAAAGCTAAAGTAAAATCACAAAATCGTGATGTTTTACTTAGCAACTTCTTACTTAACAAGTTGCCAGTCCCAATGGTGATCACTGAATGAAGACTACTTCTAGTAATTTTTTTTATTTATTTACTAGGACTTATGAAACTGCAATCAACATTTTGGTGGGAAATGGGTTTATGTTTTGGTCATTGTTCATTAATTAAAGAAGCTCTTAGAAGAGAATCCCTCAATACTTATATCCAGCTTCGGAGAGGCAAAGCAAATATTTTAAAAAATATTATATAAAAATAAGATATCGTTAATCTTGGGAAGACTGTTACTGAAGACTTTAAAAAAGAGGACTAGACTGGGCAAGTTTGCTTCACGTTTAGCACTTTTGAAACTGAGCCAGAAAGTTTGTCAGAAGTTACAAAGACACAACCGAAATTTAATAACTAAAAATTGCTGCTCTGTGGGATATGCCCTATATATGCTGTAGAGCAATTGTCAAATAGTTTTGGAATTGCAGAACTATTAGCTTGTGTTTATTAAATACTCTATGTGGAACATTTAAATCATTGTATGGCTTAAAAATATACAGTAGTTTACTGAGACACAGTGGCAAACTGTTTAACCTGCTGTATGTAACTCATTTCCTTGGGCATGTTTATCAATAGCCAGCATCTTTAGAGTGAAAAACCCATGAGTTGCATTTTTCCTTACACCTTACACCATCAGCCAGCAGGATTCAAGAAGAATGCAAGAATTACATTAAAAATACAAGAAATAAATGAATTACAGGTAGTCCTTGACTTACAACCATTCATTCGGTGACTGTTTGAAGTTACAACAGCATGAATAAAAGTGTTTTATGACTGTTTTTCACACAACTATTGTAGCATCCCCATGGTCGTGTGATCAACATTTGGATGCTTGACAACTGACATGTATTTATGGTGGTTGCAGTGTCTCGGGATCATGTGATCACCTTTTGTGACCTTCTGATGAGAAAAATCAATGGGAAAACCAGATTCACTTAACAATTTTGTTGCTAACTTAACTGCAGTGATTCATTTAACAACGGTGGCAAGAAAAGTCATAAAATCGAACAAAACTCAGTTTAACAACTGTCTTGCTTAGCAATGGAAATTTTGGGCTCAATTGTGGTTGTAAGTCGAGCACTACCTGTGTACGGTTGGGGCCCAGGCAACGTTACTCATGAGGCTAAATTTAATTGCATTCATTTACAATCCATTTCAGATTAAAATTCAGCAATTTCAGAGTCCACAGATATACTGACGTCAGGACTGAGACGACCTAATGGGAATGGGAAAATATGAGAACTACATTAGCATCTTACTGTCTGAAGCAGGGGTCCCCAACCTTTTGGACCTCAGGGACCACTAAATTCATAATTTTAAATCCCATGGACCACTAATATGATCTGCCTAATGACCGGCTGGGTGGGTGTGGCTATGTGGTTATGTGACTGGGTTGGCATGGCCAACTCAATGGCCAACTTGTGTCACTCACATCGAGGGGCACCTCGCCAGCCTCTACTCACCCTCCCCTGCCAGCCACTCCTCGCCTTCCCGCCCAGGCTTCTTAGGGCCCCAACAGGAAGCAATTGTTGAAGCTAAGCAGCCACCATGAGAAAGAGTTGGCAAAACAGCTGGCTCAGTTCAAATTGGATCTGACTGAGAAGGAGGCTCAGCAGAAGCACCTCACTGAGGACTACAAGCATAGACTTTCCAAGCAGAGGGAAGACCTGCGGGAGTGCAAGGCCAGGTACCGGCACCTGGAGGCTCAGAGGGCTGAGATGGTCAGCCAATTCCAGGCCATGATGCAGTCCCACTGGAACAAGGCCCTTTGGCTCTTTGCCACCAGTGGCGCTTCCCTCCAGCCTTCATCCAAAGGCCTGCACCAGGAGGCAGAAGCAGACCCCAAGGTGGAATTTCTGCCCTCCTCTGCCCCACACAAGAAGACCCCAAAGGGGTAGACTCTCTGCAGCAATACAAATGTTCATTGCCCGTATCCGGCCCAGGGGCCGTAGTTTGAGGATCCCTGATTTTAGTGCAATATAAAAAATGCAAATAATTTTTCTGCAGACCACCAAAATTTTCTCGCGGACCACCAGTTGGTGACCGCTGATCTGAAGCACCTTGGTCCAGCCAGCGAATCTTCTTGATTGGAATAGAATGTCCCAATTCTTGTTTTCAGTTTCCTCATCAGTTTGGTGAGGCAGAAATCAAAGTACCCGTCTCCTCAGCTTCTTCTGTTTTAAGGTTTCTACAATATATTGGAATGTTCCTCCTCTCCTGCAGCCTGTTTGTGGCTGACCTATTGACTCCTTTTTGAATTATTTACCAGTGGGAATAAAGAGCAGCCGTGAAACAGAAACTTCATAAAGAGATTTAGATGAAGCATTTGGTGTGTGATGTTTTTATAGGTCCAGCAGTGCAATTATGGCACATGGCTCAAGCTGTTTTCCTAAAAATTGATGTACAGTTTGCACCCAGTCCTGACATGATCCTGTTTGGCTTTGACAGGCTTTTCAAATGGCTTTTGGATTGTGGCCTGGAATCTCTCTGAAATCAGGGAAGGAGGTCAAAAGGGGTGGATTTGGTAAATAAATTAGTTCTGGGGCTTTTTTAATGACTGATCAAAAGAAACTGGGACCTTATAAAAAGCCACTTTGGAAATAGGTGTGAAAAATCTAGTTTCTAATATATGACAGATATGATTGCGTATAAATTTAGGTTTTGAATAGACAGAAATATCCTTGTGATGGCTTCACTCAGGTGCTTCATTCAACACTTTTCCACACAGGATCCTCCTCAGTCTGTAGAGGTAGGATGTGCAAGTGAGGATGTGCATTATTGCTTAACGCATTGTAAGCCGCCCTGAGTCTCCGGAGAAGGGCGGCATATAAATCAAATTAAAAAAAAAAAAAGTGAGGAGAGATGATGAGAACATCCCATGGTGCAAATGGAGTTGGATTCTCTGAATGGATCTAACTCAGTGCTATTTTTGAGACCTGAAGAATGAAAATGAAATTCTCCATTTCAACACAGTTTAATATTTTTCATTCCAAAACCTCATAACCCCAAATAATTGTTACTGCTATTAAGAACAAGAACCATGGAAACAAATACATTTAAACATAGTCCAATCCCAAAATCTTTATTAGAGATTACTACAGCAATATTCTACTGATCTGGAAAGTTAAGCAGTGTCAACTCTGGTTAATTTATGAATGGGAGACCTCCATTAAGCCCAAGGACTGGAGGCTAGACTGGGAGGTGAAAGAACAAGACAAAGGCAACCCATTGCAATCTGGATTCCAAGAAAACTATATGGATGTATGTGTCCATGAAATTGCAGAGTTAAACTTGACTTGAAGGAGAAACTTTTTACGATTTTTTTGTTAGAAAATTCAGACATTATAGAAGATGTGAAGAGCCTGCAGGCTTTCAGAATATGCAAATACTACCTTCCTATTTTTATAAATCTCTCAATCTTTTAATGATTCTGGAATGACATGAAGACCCCTCCCCCCCTTTTTAGTGCCCCTCTATAGGTAATCAACTAATATCAAAGCAAGCATCTGCATTCTTCAAATGCCTTGCCCCCCCCCTACTAAAATTAGTAAAAGATTGATCTTCCTTATTGTTAATAGCAATCTGCTAATAGGACCTTAGCAGCTGAAACAGAGATGGATGAGAGAGAGCATATAATCATGTGATTAAGTGGTATTCTTGTTTCAGGACTCATGTGACCATTCCCTTAGGGACTTTGAGATTGGCTGGTCCATCCTCTTGGTTATTCAGCCAGTGGCTTGCTAAGGGGGCTGGGGAAAGGGGGCTTTGGAACCTATCACACAGCCCTTTCACGCCCTCTAATGGAAGACCGAAGCACTGAAATGCAATTTTAAACAGAAAAAGAACAGACATGCCACTGATCCTATTGAGGCTTATGGACTGGTTTGAAAGATAGATAAAAATGTGAATAAATAGGAGAATTATCTGAGAGGTGCAAAAGTCCAGATATCTACTAAACAGAAGAAATCCCAGGACATTTAAAGAGAGTATCATATTGGGGAAGAGGACTCTGTTGTACAGCATTCGTTCCTTTACCTTTCAATCACTCTATCCAAAAACATGATAGAAAGAAAATACCCTTATTTTCCAGAAGAATATTTATATGTGTATGGGCATTGTGTCATTATATTCTATTGTTTATGTTAGTTTTAAGACTCCATTCAGGTTGCCATGTGTCCTTTTTTAGAATATTTCTAGGTCCAATCTATGGTGTGCATTTTCCCATACCATTTGGTTGAGTTCAACACTTGGTTGAACTCAACCAAGATCGTAAAGATGGTTCTTTCTGCAAGCATTCTAGACTTCAGAGAACACTTTTTATCAAAGGGAAAGAAAAGTGGTTATGGGAATCAAAGAATACTAATTCTTTGGCCCATTTACACATCAGATAAAGCCTACAACCCTTAATCAGCCACTATACAGATTGTAGCCCCTTTGCTCTTCATTCAGTGGCAAGGGATAACAATTCTGTTTTTAAACATAACACTCTCTTATGCCATGGTTATGGATTTCAAAACAAGTCAAGGTTTGTAAACTTACTTTTAAATTCCTTACATAAAAGCATTTCAGTCCAAATTAACATATAATGAGAAATATTTGAACATTATTTTCTACTTCCTCTCTGAATTATTTTAGGACTTTTAAAATTAACTGCCTTTTTAGAAAAGTTCCCTCAAACTTTTTGACATTTGTGGGAGGGAGGGAGGGAGGGAGGGAGGGAGGGAGGGAGGGAGGGAGGGAGGAAGGAAGGAAGGAAGGAAGGAAGGAAGGAAGGAAGGAAGGAAGGAAGGAAGGAAAGGATTTAAAAAGGAAATCCTGACTCCAGTCTATTTTCTGTTACATCGGAAAAATTTAGCTGACACCCTATCTGGTTCTGTTCTGCCTTTTTTTATTATTTGTTTCACAGCCTCCTAAGCTTTCTCAGTTCTTGCTGAGCAGCAATTGCTTATACCTCTGTAGTGAGTTTCTTTGTATCAGCTCCACAAGCATTCATGTCACTTGAGTTTTGTTTAGTCCAGCAGGCTCACAAGCTAAGTGAATTACTGCCAGAGGACTTCTAAAAAACAGACTAATGTATGCCAAGTTGCATTCACTCACATAGGAGAAATCAGTGTTTCTTTTTTGTTTTTCCATTACAAAGAAAGTCTTCAATTCCCTACTGAAATTATCTAACCATTGTTCCTAGAGAGCAGATGCATTCATTGCATCCTGCAAAACCAGGAAACTGAGTTCTAGTCCCACCTTAGGCGTGAAGGCCAGCTGGGTGACTTTGGGACAGTCATTCTCTCTCAGCTCACAGCATCAAGCTCAGGCAACAAGCCAATTGGTCAATTCATGTCACAAGTGATGGGTCAACACTTGGTTGATCCAGGGGAAAAAAAGCAGATTCTGCAGTTGTGGGGGGGAAAAAAAACCTTGGAATTCTTCCCCCCACCTGCTTTTGCCAGGTTGTTAATTTCTCTGTTTAAAATGCATTTGATACCATCAATTCTGTAAACACATTTAAGAATTGAAGAAGAAGAAGTAAAACTGTAGGCATCAAAAAGGCCTAGACAAATCAGAGTATCCTTTCACATGGTACTAAAAATATATCAGATGCTGAGCCAGGACACGATACATTCATTCTCATGTGTGAGAACGTTACCTGGTTTTTGATAATGGGATCCAGAGAGGATGTTCTTACTATGATTCAACTGGGTGGGGTGGGGGGGGGGGTTTCTCTTCCAAACTAACCAGGGGGGAAATCTCTTCCAAACTAACTCAGACAATATCCAGATAAAAAAGACCAGACATTACAGTGTTACAGTTACCAATTAAGGTAACATCCGTAATTGGTTCCGGGAGGTGTGATGAGTACCAAAAACAGTGAGTACCAAACAATTTTCCCCCCATAAGGAATAATGTAGTGAGTCACAAGGCAGCCGACACCAACAAGTTCTAGCTTATGAATTGAGTACCAAACAAATGATGAGCACCAGGACAAAATGTTCACGTCAAAATGTGTTGAGTATCAGATTGGATGAGTTTCCTAGCAGTTGAATACCAAGATGCCACTGTATAATATAGCACATTACATTTACAGAAGAAAAGATTTACTTTATTTACCAAGTGGCATAGGGTAACATGTCTCTTCTAATAGATGGATCAAGATAAAAATAAAAGTGAATAAAGTTTGTCAAATAAGAGGTGTAAATAAGATGCCCTGGAAAGAATCGTAAACTATGGGCGTGTAAATTGATTGAGTTGGAAGAGGAGAGGAAAGAAAACATAAATGGAATAATTATCTTGCTCTACATAGAGCAAAGCAGTGCCATTTATAGTTAGTCATAAACAATTGGAAAAAAAATATTGTAGGACTCGGCCACTTTTAGTCTCCCAAGTTTTAATTAAAATTCACACTATGATGAAAGCCTCTAGCTGCTTAGACCTAGGCACCATGTTGTTCAGAAGCAATCAAGGATGATAAATCAAAAAGCAAGTCTGACACACAACAGATAACTGTGGTGCTTGTGGGAAAAACTGGACAGAGGGTTAATGTTTTGTAAGGACCTCAAAACCATCAGGAGAACGTAAATGGGGAATTTAGATCTTCTCCTTAAATCATGATTGCATTGAAGAAAATACCAATATGAAAAGACAGAGAGAAAAAAACATTTTCCTTGGATTAGAGGGGAAGGGCAACTGAAAAAAAAATTGCTGTAACGTTTAAAAAAATATCTAAATAGGTACACTTGTCCCAGTACATTTGTATGACCTTCTTCAGTGTCCTAAACAAAATAAATTGCAGCATTGAATCACATTGGGTAATGTAAGTAGCATTGTCCCTGCTTAGTATTTGAAAAAATAAAAGCAAACTCAAAGCTGAATGTGGCTAAGACGTTACATCATCACAGATGCTCTGCACATGCGCAGAAGCGCCCTGCGCACGCTCCCGTTGCGAACCGGTAGCAAGGGTAAGTGGAACCCAGCCCTGCACCTTTCCCAACTTGATGCCTTTAGATGTATTGGGCTACACATCTTCCCTAGTCAAGACAGTTGAGAAAGCTGAAATAGATAAAGAGATTCTTTACAATATTTTGGACAACAAAAATTGGAATTATTACAATTTGTGGACAAATGAGATAGATATTAGTTCTTTTGTGTCTGGAGGTTATGCTCCCTAAGCAAAGGTTCTAGATTCAAGAGAAGGGTTGAGTTGATTTAGCCAAGTTTAATTCCATTGGTGGAAAAACGTTGAGTAGAAATACTGTGCATTTATTTAAAACATTTTTAATAAATGAATGCCTTGAACAGTTGATGAATGCCTACACTAACAATGGAGGTTTGCTTGAAATCCTTGGAAATTTAGAAACCAGTAATAAGAAGGTAAATCTCTTTCCAATATACATTTGCCCTATTTTATTCATGTCTAAACGCCAAAGGCGCATGGAATGCTGTTATCTTCCCACCAAAGGTGGTCTCTATTTTTCTACTTGCATTTTTTACTTGCTTTCGAATTGCTAGGTTGGCAGAAGCTGGGACAAGTAACAGGAGCTCATCCTTTACTTAATCACATGACCACGGAGACGTCTTTGGCCAGCTCTGGCTTTTCGGCTTTGAAACTGAGATGAGCACTGCCCCCTAGAATCAGGAATTACTAGCACATATGTGCGAAGGGAACCTTTACCTTTTATACATGTCTAAATTTCAAGCACGGGAAATTCAGAAGTTAATAGGCTGCCTGCTCTTGGGATCTCCATCATAAACTGAATAAACTAGGTATCTATTGTTATATATCCCTGCTATCCTTTTACTTACCTAGCCCAGATGTTACCTTCCAATTTCACAAGATGGGAAATCCTTAAACTACTCTTCTGCAAGTAGTAGAACCATTTTCAAAGTGTGTTACCTCCGACAAACAAGTTGGGGGCTTTCAAGACAGAGCAAATCTTGATCTGAAAGCAATTCTAATCTGTAAGAGCATATTATCTATGATTAAAATATTCTTCCCAAAGCCTGGACTTCCAAAAATTCTTCATTTGTTTGTAGAAAAGACAGAAAAGAAGCTGAGTTGTGAAGTGCTCGAGTTGTTAAAAGTAAAAATTGAGGAAATGGCTTGCTGACTGTTGTGAATAAATAGGAGGAAATTATATTCCCAGCAGAGTAATAGATTCTCTGCAGTCATTAATTTTTGATCTGTCTGCACTCGGGATGTTGGCAGGAGAATAATTCTGTGTTATATGGGTTTATAACTGACTATTACATTTTACAACTCATGCTTGCCTGGTTTATGATTCAGTGAACCGTTTCCCACATAGTTAGTCAGAAATGTCTGCATCAGAGAATGCAGTACAAAGCTCTCAAGTTTTTTTTCCCCATGATTGGCTTCAGAGAGGCATCTTTCATTCAGAACTTACTCTGATTCAGGTGAAGGATCTTACATCTTCATAGATGCTTACCCTAATGGGCAAATGGAAGAGTAGATGGATAGTTACAGTTATGTCAGCAGCACTTCTTTTGACAGTCCTCATGCCTCTGCCATTCATACATAGTGTCTCTGGAGCATCTCAGTCATCCAGGTCAGGGGTCCCCAACTTTGGCAATTTTAAGACTTATGGACTTTAACTCCCAGAATTCCTCAGCCAGCCATGCTGCAGGATGGATACCGTGGTGGCTGGCTGGGTAATTCTGGAAGTTGAAGTCTATACGTCTTAACGTTGCGAAGGTTGGAGATTGCTGATCCAGGTCATAGTTGTCCCAAAGGTGCTTTTTCAAAAGGCAACTGGGCTTTGTTTTGCTTGAAGATGCTTCACTTCTCATCCAAGTTCTGCAAAATGAACTGAAGAAGCTTCTTGGATGAGAAGTGAAGCGTCTTCAAGCAAAACAAAGGAAGTCCAGTTGCCTTTTGAAAAAGCACCTTTGGACATTCATGCACAGATTTCAGCATGGGAAGTTAGAATACTCCAGTTTCTCTGGAAAGAAAATCTGTTGTGTGATGCACCCAAGAGGCTGCCATTCTGCTCACATCTAAAGCATGCAAGCAATCACCATAAAACAATGATGATCAAGAGATCTCGCAAGGTTTTCTTCTCCAGTTGATTTTAGGAATAATAACATAGTGTTTTCACGTTTCAGCACAATGCAGTTGGGTGGTTTCTTTTGTTACACTTTTGCTTCGAACTGAAGAGCATGTTTGAAAAAAAGTAAAGGAAATTGTTAAAATAAACATGATTTTCAAAACATTTATCACTTCCATATGTTCAGATACGCTGTCTCTTCTTTCTTGCATATAGATCTTATCTACTGTCTTTAACCATGGCTATAAGTTATTCTGAGAAGTCATGCTGAGTACTGACTTTAATATGACCTTTATTAATAGTACACCCCAATTCTTTTATGAGGAGCTTTTAAAAATCTATCCCTTCCAAAGCTGTTGATTCAAATCCTGGTTAGAATAGAATAGAATAGAATAGAATAGAATAGAATAGAATAGAATAGAATAGAATAGAATAGAATAGAATAGAATTCTTTATTGGCCAAGTGTGATTGGACACACAAGGAATTTGTCTTGGTGCATATGCTCTCAGTGTACATAAAAAGACAAGATACGTTCATCAAGAATCATAAGGTACAACACTTAATGATAGACCTAGGTTACAAATAAGCAATCAGGAAACAATATCAATATAAATCAGGAAAGTATTCTTCATGTTATGTAGCCCCTGAGATGAAAGAACATACCCCAAATATACAATAAATGCCATTTTTCAGTATATATGAGTAGAAAGAATCCAGTGACATCTCTTTCTGGATAGCTTTATTTCCCACATATTGGTTTTGATTATAAAAAAAAAAATCTGATATTCAGGAAATGTTATGCCTTTAATTTTTTTTTTTATTTTCTAAGAAGCACACACATCTACACATGCTGTAAATCATTTGAAAACAGTTATATACATCTTGTGAAAAATAAAAAGAAAGTAGAGTTGTCTTCATGATGGTATAAATATTAGTAAGTGATTCACAGAGTCACATTTTGATGCAAACTGACATATCTCATAAACTAGCTCACAGGCCTTAATGCTAAATTGCAATCTTGATTCATACAGCCCACATTCTGCAAATTATTTGCATTAAAATGTTTGCATAAATATTTTCACATAGTAATAAAGATAGCATAATTCTAAGCTAGGAGACACAAGCAGAAATAGGTATTAAAAGTTGTGTAATTTGTGATTCATTTTTAAAGGAAGTAATTGAGTAATTTGTTTCCTTTTTCATATGGTTATCCATATTCAGGTATAGTGTTAATTTTAAGTTAAATAGAAATAAGCATATTAATATGCCGGATTCTTCATTGACATAGAAAACAGGATCTGTTAAATATAGTGTAGTACTGTGATATAATGCAAATCTACGGAAGTTAATCAGGCATTGAAAATATTGTACAGAACAAAATCCAATGTATAACCCTGCATTTAATGCTAAGAATCAGGTTATAATGTATAAATATGGCATTAAGGTAAAACAAGGAAAACATGCTTTTAGAAATCCTTATCCATTGGGGCTAAGAAAGAAAATTGCACTGTAGTTAGTTCAAGCTTATAGCCTTTCTGAAGCTTTCATGAGTGTCATCACGAATATGTTTATTGAGTAGGAGCAAAGTAGTTGAATGTAGAATTCATTGTTCAATCCTATGTCGATTTATTTAGAAGCAAGTTCCGGAATTTAGTAAGCTTTATAGTCCCGAAAATGATGCCTCAGTTCCTCAAACATTGATTTGTAGGTGTTTACGATAGGTTAAGCCAATGAAGCATTACAATAATTTGTGGGTCTGTATGACATTAAGGATGATTTTAAAATACTGCTCTAACAGACCAATAGGACCAATTCAGCATTTTGAATCATGTCATGGAATAGAATGGGCAGGATTTGTGAGGGAGAATCTATGACATATGTGTCACAGGTGATAGGCCAAACCTCTTTATCCTCTGAAAACTGTGCAGGAAGACCTTGTTCTCACATATTCTCTGGAACCCCCCAAAATTGTGTGAGAACGGGCTGTGTTTCCTCTCTTTTTGGCGACTGCAAGGCCACCCAAGAGCACTCTTCAAATTTTCAAGGCCTCTAGAACTGCCTCAGATAGGCATTTAAAAAAAATATATTTACAATTATGTAAACATTTATTTATTAAATAATAAATTTAAATAACTCCAATTTGTATTACTTTTTTATGAATTCTTTCTCTTTCTGTGTTTGAGAGAGAGAGGGAGGGAGGGAGAGAAAGAAAGAGAGAGGGAGATGCCAGCAGAGTCAAAGTAGGCATTTTCTTATTTTTTTAACCCACCGTCAATGAACAGCAAACACAGTTGATTGCGATTCCACAGCTTTGAAGAGATTTAACAAGTTTAACAGCCATCCCCAGTTCCTAAGATGCCTTTAAATGATAGTTTTGTGAAAGAATTGGGGCTCCTCTTCCTCCTTTTACAGATAAGGTAAATCCTGCTTCTCCTGCAGAAATAAGCTGCTTGTGAATGATAGCTCCTTGCTCTGAATTGTCATGTCTGATATATACATCCGCACCGTGATAGCAAAACAGAAATGACACTGCGAGCAGTCAAGCTGTATTTCAGAAGGGAGCAATTTCGAGTGGAAAAGGAGTCGGTGAAGGTTTCCTCTTTTCCCATTCCAGTATCCCCACATTCACGTTAGAACCCACATTTGAAGGATAATTTTTTTCTTCTTCTGAGAACAAAGAAAAGCTACTGCTCGGTTATTTTCAGGAAGGAAACTATTAAGCACACTCTTCTGTTTTCCCGGAATAGATTTTAAAGGCAGAAAAGGAAAAAAAAAAAGTTATAGTGCTGTGTGTATTCCAACATTTGTATCATTTGAGATAGAATAGGTGCAAGGTTTGTTTTCATAATGAAACCATATACATAAAGATAAATGATTAATCATTTGAACTTTGAGGAGTTCTATCATTGATGATTTTTCCAACTTCCTTATTTCACTTTAATGGCACTTTCTTTTTATGGTCTTCTCTTTTCATGTAGTTTACTGAAACACCCAACTTTCTGTGATGTAATTGCCAGGTATTTAACTACAAAGCAATATTGGAAAGAGACATACATTGACAGAGAATCAAGATTGCCTTGTTATCGCAATGTACATTTGTTGAAAATTAACAGATTTTAAAGGAGCAAGGAGCTCAGATTTGTAAGAAATGAAAATACATTTCTCGTGTTTTGAAAATTAGCCACCTTAAAAATAATGTGAGCCTAGGGAAAATATTAGAAGTCCCATCAGTTTTATCACTACAGTCAGTAGACCATAGTTAGTTTATTTACTACATTTCTACATTGACACACTTCTGAGGACTCTCTTCAGTTTACAATTTAAAATGACAGTAGACAGGAAAAAACAATACAAATGCAAAGAAAGAAATAATTTAAAATTTGATATTGTTGTCATTAAGCCCTCTGCAGACAACATTGTTATGCTCAAAGGTTCTCCTGAGCAGTTCTGTTTCAACAGCCTTCTAGGAGGAGTCTAGTACAACTTGCCCCAGCGAATTCGCAACAGGACAATTTACTGCGGCCATCTTGCCATGGGACAGTTCAAAGCAGGATAACTCAAGAGAGGAACAAGTGAATTGCAGCAGGCCTTGTCTTACTTTAGGTTTGAACCTTCTGAAGTTAGAAGTCCTCGATGCTGGAATGAGCTGCAATTCTACTTGTCCCTCTCTTGAGTTATCCCGAGCATTGAATTGTCTCGTGCAAGTTGTCCTGTAGTGAGTTAGCTGCAGTGAATTGTGGTGAACTGCAGTGATTCAACTGAGGTGAGTCAGCCAGGGTGTGATGGCCGGGGTGAATTGGCCAGGGTGGGAGGGAAATTTCCAAGAGGATGGGGGCGACACCTAAAAGGTTCTTATTTTGCTCCATTTCCTGAATCTCAGAAGGAGATTCCATGAAAGGAGTCCTCTACCTTCTTAGTTTTGAGCACTTGTTTGGTAAATTCTCTTTGAAATAAAAAATGATAATTGTACTAGCTGAATACCCATGCTCCGCTATCAAACTATGTGATCGGGCTTGATAAATCAACACTTACAGCTTGAAAATTAATGAGTAGTTACGATCTGCCTCTCCTCTCCACTTCTCTCCCTCAGCCTTGCCCCACAGAAGCCTATCCTATCCCATCCCCCTTCTCTCCCTCACCCTTGCCCCACAGAAATGTCTCCTATTCTATCCCCTTCTCTCCCTCAGGCTTGCCCCACAGAAGCCTCCCCTATCCTATCCGCTTCTCTCCCTCAGGCTTGCCTCATAGAAGCCTCCCCTATCCTATCCCCTGCTTGCTGCTGTGAAAGTAAATCTGAAACTGAAACTCCTCTCCTCTGCATGTGTTTTGCATTTGGAACAGATTTCTTTTCAGGTGGGATGGGGGAGTGGAACTCCTTAGCACCAGAGCATGTTAATAATAATATAGGAAATACTACTGCTCTGATGGTCATTTTGAAAAACCCTTTCTTAGCACCTAGAAGCCATGAGGAACATATGTGGCAAATTTCAAGTTTGTAGGCTTTACGGTTCTGGAAATTTTGTGATGATGCGTGAGTGGTATTTCGCTTTTACATATATAGATAAATGTATAAACAATTGTATAAATAAAAGAAAAATCAGGTTTGGTGGAATGCAGTTTTCATGAACATAGTTTACTGCACATGTGTTAGGCTACATGTAGTCCTTGAGTTGCAACCATGTGTTTAGTGACCATTCAATGTTACAACAGCACTAAAAAAAATGACATGACCAGTTTCCATTGCATCACGTGATCAGAATTTGGGCGATTGGCAACTTATATACACTGCTCAAAAAAATAAAGGGAACACAAGCAGAAGACATCCGAGTTCTGAATGAATGAAGTAGCCTTATTAAATACTTTGTTCATTACATACAGTAGTTTTGAGTTCCCTTTAGTTGTTTGAGCAGTGTATAAACTACTGTATGTAAAGAACAAAGTATTTAATAAGGCTATTTCATTCATTCAGATCTCAGATGTCTTCTGCTTGTGTTCCCTTTATTTTTTTGAGCAGTGTATTTATGACAGTTGCACTATCCTGGGGTCATGTGATCACCATTTGTTACCTTCCCAGCTGGCTTCTGACAAGAAAAGTCAGTGGAGGAAGCCAGATTCACTTAATGACCACGTGATCCACCTAAAAACTGCAGTGATTTGCTTAACAACTGTGGCAAAAAAGTTGTAAAATGGGGCAAAACACACTTAACAACTGTCCTGCTTAACTATGGTAATGATGGGGCTCCATTGTGGTTGTAAGTCAAGGAATACCTCTCCCGGCACCAAGTTCTTGGTCAGCATGTGCACAGAGGAGCTGATGTAAAATAGTTTCTTTCCACGATAACAAGACGATTTCTAGGACAATAAAACTCAAAACTGTAATATCATGAACTGTGCTCATAAATTCAGTCTGATAGCCTCAATAACATTCATCATCTTTCTCTTTTAACAGAATACACAATTTATCTTATTCATTGATGAGCAGCAGAGGTGCTAGTGTGGTGAATTTGTACAGTTCTGTCTTCTTCTTTTTTTTTAAATTAGTGGATGTTTCAAAGTATTTGGCCTTGGTTTCTAATACACAAATAAAGAAAATATTAATTAAATAAAGAAATAACAAAAGCAGTGAAGCATGTTTACATGCTTCTTTATATAGATATTAGTTACTATATTTGGTAACTAATGGCTAATGATTACTTTTTTACTTACAGGAAAGATTTCAAGTCAAGAATCCACCTCATACATATATACAGAAATTAAAAGGCTATCTTGATCCGGCTGTAACTAGGAAGGTAAGAAAAAGATGGGATTTTTTTTGGTCTCGTTCTCTTGCTTAAGAACAGTCATTTTTGCCACATCAAGCAGAAAAGCTTTCTCTGTTTGCCAGAAATGAGGAGGAAAAGAAAGCTCTTGCCCATTTTGAAAGCCATGGTTGTTTTCCAGACACTTTGCTGAGAGAGTCACCATTCATCTCTTGAGATTAGTATGAGGACCTTCTTTTTCAAGGCTTGTCAGGGATGGTGTCCTATGGATAATAATTCTAAGATTCTTTGTCAACAAGTCCACAGCCCCAATGTAACCATAGAAACAAAAGTTAGGCAAAATTTGGGGTGACCCATAAGCCACATTCAAAATTTTTAAGATGCGGAGAGTGAAGAAATCTGCAGAGGATTTTAATTTTTTTTCCTCTCGAGTTTTTGAGAATCTGGATTTATACTATTCTTTTTTTAAAAAAAAAAAAAACCAGTATTTTATTTAGAAAGTACGTTGTATGTTTTCCATGTGTTTCCTGCTTCACAACAACCAGGGAACCCTGCTGCCAGTTTTAAGAAACTGGATCACTAAAATTCAGTGGAAGCTTTGGGGGGTGTTACAAGAAAATGAAATATGAGGATGGAAGTTGCCTGTCCTGGTCAAACTATTGAAGTATTCTAAAACAAGACTTTTCATCCATGCTGTCATTATCCTGTCCAGATTGTTATGATGTTGCTGATTCCCCCCCCCCCCCCCCGGGGAAGATCTTGATCATTTAAATCATCCTGGGAAATATTATCATACTGTATGTGTACAAATCATGGGGAAAAACATGAAAGACCTTTTGTGTTATTCTCAGGGTAGAATATTGGAAGATTTGATTGGACAAAATTATTTGTGTGTGGTGGCGGATATGTTTATGCTTAAAAAACATAGATTCAGAAGAGTTGTCCTGTTCATCATTTTTTTAAAACGTACTGTACGTCCTGTTCTTGATATCTTGAAGGGCACTTGGTTTATTTCATAATAGAAAGAAGAAAAATCTGTAAGGATTAGGCTATAGAACTGTCATCCTCATTAATTTAGATATCAAATAAGATTTTTTTCCTTTCTTGTAAATTCTAGAAATTTAGGAGAAGAGTTCAAGAATCTACACAAGTTTTACGGGAACTAGAAATTTCTTTAAGGACTAATCACATTGGGTAAGTTTTTTTTTTTTTTTTTTTAAAGCAATGGTATTTGACGAAATGATTTGGGGCATGACCAACACAAATTTAAAATATTGTCACTGTTATTATTCAGTTTTTTTCAAGTCAATCATGGGATTGCATGAGAATCTCATGATTGACTTCAAAGAAGCTCTAGAGTTCCTTTGCTTGAAAAGTGTCATCTGTTGAATAGAATAGGTTCATCTCCAGGGCACTGTGGCTTAGGGATGTACCTTAGTTTTAACAGAAGCATTGGGCTTCTCAGGGAAAGGAAAATTAAGGAAAAAGCAATTTCAACAAATGCAGGGTTGCTTCAAAACAAATTGTACTTTACCATCTCCCAAGTAGATCTCAGAAACTGCTTTTGTTTAAAAGTTGTGGTTCTGTCTCTTTCCTCCCCTTCCACCTTTTCAGTAAAGTTAAATTGACCATGAAATACTAATGCTAGGCCAACATTTCCAAGAGATAATTGGCAGTGAGTGAAGATTTAGGTACTATTTTGGAGATAAGAAGCCAGGGAAATCTGTAAGCAATTGCAACAGTTTTGCCATCAATTAAATTCCAGATTTCAGCAGTATTTGCTAAGCCAAATACTTTACAGCAGTCAATCTTTCTCCATTCCTTTTATTTCCCCCCACAAACTGCTGACTCTTTCAAAACACCAGGCATTGTGATGTGATGGCAATTATTAGCTGTGACTTCTTATTAGAGATTACACCTGCCAGATTCATTAGGATTTAGACATCATAACGTGTCTGCTTAGGAAAAGGTTTAAATGTAACTATTAGCTGAGCAAAGTAATTGCATGTTAGTTATAGTGCTTTTGCACATAACTAACTGGAGAGTAGAAATAGTGACTTCCTACACATAGTGAAATCTCACATTTTAGGTATGTCATGAAGTTCTTCATGATTTTCTTTAAAAATAATATAGAAGAGCATTCCATCTTTTGTTTTTATTTTGCATTTGATACTTTGAATGGTGAGCAAGAATTAGCAAGATTAACTTTGTGTATGTTTCATGTAGAGATTTTTCATTGGCACTGCATAAACCATAGTATGTCAGTAGATGAGAAATCGCTATGCGACTTGTACAATAAAAAGATCTAAGTGGCACGAACCATTTCTTTAATGAGGGACTTTGTTGTTCACTGTTAGTAGTCCAAAATATGTGTCTTCTTCAAGACTAATGCTGTTTTTCTGATCCTATATGCAAGGTAGGTGAGCTGTTGCAGGAAAGATTGCCTTATTTGTAAACCAAATACTATTTGGAGATCTTAAGTAGGTATTTAGTTATTTTGGTATAGTGAGCCATGGAAATGACTTTGAGAAACTGTTCAGAAACTGTTAACAAGCAAACAAATAGCACAAAAACATGTTTTGAGCCTGGGGTAATGGAAAAATAATAGGAAGAGCCTCAGTTTGGCTCCTCCCTGACTATAAGAAGGAGGGGAGAATAAACACAGACTGTCAGGATTCTGTTATAAAGATAAAAGTTTCCCCTGTCCAGGCAAGTCTGACTCTAGGGGTTGGTGCTCATCTCTGTATCTTAGTCTAGGGAGCCAGCATTGTCTGAAGACAATCTCTGTGGTCATGTGGCCAGCATGGCTATATGCCAAAGGTGCACAGAATGCTGTTACCTTTCCACCAAAATAGTACCTATTAATCTATTTGCATTTGCGTACTTTTGAAATGTTAGGTGGGAAGGAGGCAGGAATGGGAACTCAACCTATCACGCTGTGCTTGGGGCTCGAACCCGGGCTGTCAACTTTCCAGCTGATAAGCTCAGCGTCTTTAACCACTGAGCCATCATGCCCCCATATTCTGTTAGTGCCTTACTCAACAAAGTATAACACTAATCTTCTGGTGTAGTCTGTTTTCTGATCTGGTGATTCTCAAAAAGCTGACCATTAAGTTGAAAGCCAGTTGGCATTATTTAGTTGGAATCCAAATAGAATATTAAGAATTTGATTCTGTTAAATAGTTGAATGATAGAATGGACTACAATGAGGTTTATTTGTTATACTTTGGGTCCCATTCCCCCTGCAAAATTGCTCCTGGAAATTCAAAATCCATATGATTTTATTTTGGCATAGTTCAATTGATTGAGTACGTTACTTGAGTTGCTTTGTTCCATCTATATGTATTGCTTTGGTGCATGAAAAATTGAAAAAAATGAAGAAGCTAAAGCGTTCTGGGACTTCAGAATTCAAACAGACAGGCACATGCCACATAATACCCGAAACTTAAATATTTTGATAAGAGTGACAAAAAAGTCTGGATAGTGGATGTGGCAGTATCTGGAGACAGCAGAATAGAAGAGAGAGAATTGGAGAAGATAATAAAATACAAAACATTGCAAATAGAAATAGAACAACTGTGGCAAGAGGAAGCAAAGTACCAATAGCCATAGGCACCTTGGGTGCAATCCCAAAATAACTGAAGCGCCAGTTGAACATCATTGGCATTGACAAAATCACTATCAGTCAGTTGCAGCAGTCAGCTTTACTCAGAATATTTTACATCCTGTGATGATACCTTTAACACTATGAAACATCAACATCTGCCTATCCCAGGTCCTTAGGAGGGACTTGACAGGCAAATAACAATGCCAAATTCAGTCTGAACATCTGACTGGCTGTGTGATGAACCATAATAATGAACACCCTAATTTTATAAAATGCCACCTTGCTTGGAGCTGCCATACTGTATATATTCTTAGGTGCTACTTTAATAATTCTTAGGTCCTTGGTTAGATTGTTTTCACGAGTCTTAAACAATGCATCTAACTCAGTGGTGAAATGTAAAATTTGTTACTACTGGTTCTGTGGGCGGGGCTTGGTGGTGGGGTAATGTGACTGGGTGGGCGTGGCCAACTTTTTTTTTTTTTTACTTTTAAAAGCCTCGGACGATCAGGCAACTCAGCTGGGATTGTCAGAGGCTTTTTAAGGCTTTTTTCCCCCTACAACCTCTTCAGCTGAAGGAGTTGTAGAAAAAATGCTTTTAAGTCTCTGATGATCCCAGCTGAGCTGTGCGATCATCAGAGGCTTTTTTTTCTTTTAAAAGCATTTTTTCTGCCCAAGAGATTGTAGAAAAAATGCTTTTAAAAGTAAAAAAAAAGCCTCTGATGACCGTGCAGCTCAGCTGGGCATGGAGAGGGGGACAGGGATTTTTGCTACCAGTTCTACGAACCACCCACCACCCTCGCTACTGGATTGGGCAATCCAGTCTGAACCAGGAGCATTTCCACCCCTGATCTAATTGCAAATTACTCATCATAATAATTAACCAGTTTGCTGACCTCTAATAATATTTCCAAACTCTGCATGAAAGTCACACTGAAGGTAACCCTTAAGTTTGCTCTGAAAATGTGGTTCTCAATCTTTTATCTTTCACAAGTTTCTGAGTAAGAAATGAATATCTTTTTGGATCCTGTAATATTTGGTTTATGTACAGATATAAATACCATGATCTCTTTTGATGATTGTTTTTCCAGGTGGGTCAGGGAATTTTTGAATGAAGACAACAAAGGCCTAGATGTTTTGGTAGAGTATTTGTCTTTTGCACAGTATGCAGTCACGTAAGTATAATATGATCCACACATTCACAATCTGGGCAGAAGGAGAAAGATATTATTAGTTCATCCTGTTTCAGTAAACGGTGAACACAGTTGGTATAAAACCCTGTTATTCAAATAATTATATGTCTGTCTTCCTAAGATGGCTGTCATAAAGTCTCTGTTCTCTGTTATGCCAATTGCGCTGCTCACTTCAGGGACAATAAATGGTAGTGTCAGTTCTGGAAACATTGGGAAGCATGATAAATGGTTATTATGTGCTGAGATCTACTGTTCCCATAGCCAAGTCTTCAGATGTGCATTGAAAGTCAAGTCAAATGCACATGCAGCAATAGAAAAAACAAAAGCATAGGGGATTGTTGATGAGGTATACAGGAAGTTGCCTTATTCCAAGTGGCTTCTGTTAAGTTTCCTGAAGTCCAACTGAAGTCCTTTCTGAGTTCCCTTTAACTGAAGATGCCAAAAATAAAATGTAAGGACTTTCTGCTTACAAAGTGTATGATCTACAACTGGGCTGATGTTCATCTGCTCCAATTTGCAGAAGGAGATTTCATATCTTGCTATCTTGAGGTCCAGGTGTTAATGTGGACAAAACTGGTAATTTCCATGTTGAGTACTGCAACAGAAAGAGAAGCCCACAATGGTCATGCTGCTTTAGCCCCTTGCCTGTCTCTTCTTAATACTTGAACTAGTCCTCAGGGTCACCAGTGAGAAGAAGCAGGAAGGCTGCCCATAAGCTTCCCATAAGAAATTCCTCTGCTTTGCCATCCCACTGATGGAAAGTGACTTGGACTTCAGAATGAAGCCCTATTGATAGAAGGTGGCTTCAGAGCCCCTTTCCTTCCTAGCAGTGAAGGGAAGGGAAGGGAAGGGAAGGGAAGGGAAGGGAAGGGAAGGGAAGGGAAGGAGCATATGCAGAATGAGAAGCTTCTGCTTCTGCTCGATCATGATCCAAACGTTCCAAGATGCACAAAAGTATAAAGTTATTTTTAGGGTGGAGACTTAAAAAAAGGTTCTTCTACTGCTGGACAAGAAAGGACCTAAACTGTGCTAAAATAGTAAATGAGATAAGAAGAATGGCACATGGCAGAAAAACAACTGACTTTAAAAACAACAGCTGCATTCTCGTATAGAGCTAAACAATAATGTGGCTTGTTTGGGATTCTTTGATGTGATGTGTGAATTGGTCTGCAAAAGGAAGCCATAGTTTACAAATCATGCAGATGAGTTTTGTTGATCATATCAAACAGAAAACCAACAAACCATATTATGATGTGTGAACTGGCCACTCAGATAAAAGCAAGCAGCTTTTCTTACCGTCCATTCTTCCTCATGTACTAAGTTTGAGAAATAACCTCAAAGTCTATGGAAGAGGATGGCATAATTCTCCTTTCAACCAGCAGTACATTAGACAAGGTTTGAGAAATAAACCAAACAAAGGAAGATTACAGTCATGATTACAATAATGTATTACATATGTTTGGAATTTTGCCTTGGCCAACATATTGGAAGAAACATTTCCATTGCATATTGACAGTTGAAAGTAATTAGAATACATTGTTTGTTTATCTTTAAAACAAAATGCATTCTTGACATTTCATCTATGCTATAGTATGGAAAGGTTGTTTTGTCTTCCAAGAATTTCAGTAAAATTGAAATTAGGTAGAGTCTCTCTGTAAAGTTTGTGACTTATTCCTCCTTTCCTTGTGGTAGCCTTTTATTCCCTCCATTTCAAGATCCAATTTTATTGTGAAACCAGCACTGAGTTTCAGCCCAAAGGAAAATGTATTTACATGGTTCTCTACCACTTTATTGTAATCTATTGGGACATTTCTGAGTTCTGCAGCAGGAGAAAAAAAAAGCACTCTCCTCCTTCTCACTGGCATATGAAGTGTCTATTTCTTTTCAGATTTGACTTTGAAAGCTTGGAAAATAATATGGAAAATTCAGTGGACAAATCTAAACCATGGAGTCGATCCATTGAAGATCTCCATCGGGGAAGTAACTTACCTTCTCCAATTGGCAATAGTATTTCCTGTTCCAGCAGGCATTCTACTCTAAGGTAAGATGAAGAAATAAAATTGATTTTGGACTGTTCTTGTAGTTTGCGGAACTTAAAAGGCAAAATTTCCCCTTGTCTGCCTGATACAGAGTGACTGGCCTAAGGTCACCAGGTTGGCTTTGTGCCTGATAAGAAACTAGAACTCACGGTCTTCCAGTTTCTAGCCAGGTGCTTTAACTATTGCACCACACAGGCTACTCATAGAAATATGCTTCATTTTTGGGGGGAGGGGAGAATGGTCCATGGTTCTATATAAATATATTGTAAGTCTGCAGTTCTGAACACAAACCCATGCATGTGTTCATTATAATCTCCCTAACAATTAGTCTGATATAAGTGCTTATGGGATTGCAGCAGGGGTGGGTTCTACTTACCTTTACTATCAGTTCGCATTGCGCCCGCGGGTGTGCAGATCACCTGTGATGACATCCAGGTCAGTGGGGGGAGCCTCCCACCAGTTTTACTACTGGTTCTTGCGAACTGGTCCAAACCAGGGGCAACCCACCATTGGATTGCAGCTTCAGTACTAGAGAAGAAACATACTATTCAATAATTTTACATATAGGAATTTCACTAACATTGAGTTCATTTTAGAGGGTTCCATTTGTTCATTGCTACTCATAGTCCTATAGCTATCATATAAGGTAGTAATTCTTGATCAGTATTATACTGTACTGTAGCAACATTTTATTGTTCCTCAAAGGAAGGGGTAGGCAACTCTTAGCCTGTCAACTTCATGTGACTTCCACAGCAATCCTTTTGTGGCTCCCACAATCCTCCCACAATAGCCAGGGCCTGGCTGTTAGGCTTTGGCTTCACCCTCTCTTTCAATGATTCATTATGTCACCAGTCACACCACTTCCAGTTCCTATTAGACCATTTTAAAAAATCATCTATTATTTAATGTTCATGCCTTCAGCTCCATGGATTCTTGGTAAATTACTGTATAAAAGCACCAGAGTTATATGTAAGAAGTGGCTGTTTCCCGCCAACAGGTTTGCTGCTGTATTTTGCCCCAATTGTATTCATAGCACTCTTTTGGTAATACATTTATCAGATTCCTGTGAATATGGTCCTGCAGCTAACCTGAGCTTTGTTTGACTCGTGTGAAAGGTCACTGTGCTAACTGTGGCCTATCCTGTTTATCAATATGTGCATGTTTGCTTAGAAGCACTTCCCGACATTGTGGGCATATTTACATGCAGTCAAAACAGTGTGAAGATGCTGATCTACACAAACAACTGCTTCTGATTAGTTGGATTTTTAATGGTGGTGGCAACTTTGCAAGGTTGATTTGGAACTTAATACTCATGCTCAGCAATTTTTTAATTCAGTGGAGGCATTGCTTTTCAAATATGTATGGGGTATAGGTGGGACACAGATAGGTATAATGGTTAAGGCATTCAGTTAGAAACCAGGATACTGTGAGACTCTAGTCCAGTGATGGCGAACCTTTTTGTCGTTGCGTGCCAAAAGTGTGTGTGCGCGCATGCGTACTGGCATCCATAATGCAATGCGTACCCCCACCTGTGCATGTGCACATGACCACCCCAATGCTCCCAATGCATGCGCCCCCCCATGCCACATTTTGGGCCTGGAAAGCTTCCTGCACCAAACTTTGCTGGCACAAACGCACTGCCGCTTCCCTGGCAGTGACAGGAGCAGCTGGCGGGGCGGTGGCAGGCTGTAGCGGCAGGTTGTTCACGCCGGGCTAAGAGGCATGCCAGTCTCGCACTCCGGACAGCATCCAGCCAGACATATCTGGTCTCCCCCTGCGGCAGCCCACGTGGATCCCAGGCAGTGCAGCTTCAGGGCCTTTCCTCGCAGTAGCGATGATGAAGCAGGCACGCGGGCAGGCGCAGGGGAGTGATTGGTGGCAGCGCTCCTGGCTGGCAAGGGGTGGATGTCCCGGAGCTGCATGCAGGCAATGACAGCATGGCCGGTGTGCACCCGAGCTAAATGCACGCCGGGAAATGAATTTCTGCTGGCCGCTGCCGCATACGTGAAGGCCAACTGTTGTCATGTGTGCATGTGCACCAGTAACCAGCAGACTAGCTGGCCGGTGTGCATGCGTGCCCCAGAAACCCAGAAGAGGAATGGGTGATGCCGTGCATGTCGGACGACATGGCTCTGTGTGCCACTTCCGGCACACGTGCCATAGGTTCGCCATCACGGCTCTAGTCCCATCATAGGCACAAAGCCATCCAGTGACCATGGGAGAGTCCTCCTCTCTCAGCCTTAGGAAGCAGGCTATTGGAAACTAGTTCTGAAAAATCTTGCCAAGTAAACTGAAGGGACTTGTCCAGGCAGCTGCCAGGAGTCAACATTGACATAAAGATGTGTGTATGCGTATGTGCACACTTACACACATACGCACAGGCACACATACAAGGTTGTGGGTATTAAATGTCACATCATTTTAAGTTCACTGCTCCCACCTGTATTTTACAAACTTCCAAGAGTAAATGAGACTTTATAATAGCAGTATAAAAATAAAATAACTCCATTATTTTTCTTCACATGTAAACCACAGATGGTCAGGTTATATCAATGGGCTTAAAGCTGATGTCTATACAGGAATAATTTGCAAGAAGTGTGTTCATTTAAAATGAAAGTGTAAAAGATAAAGGTTAAACTACTAGCTATAGATTTGAATGAAGAATATGGAAAAGAAAGCGGTATTATTTAAAGTATAGTTTAACATTTCTGATTGGCTAAATCATTTGAACAGTTTTCTCTGCAGAACCTATTAGAATATTTAATAATTCTTAGGAAATCTACTTGAACAGTACTTGCGGTTTTGGAATGCTGCATTTTTACGAAATATTTTTAAAAATCAATAAATCAGTTGTTGTATGGCCAACATATGTTTTCAATATTTATGAATCTGCATTTGTTGCTGAAAAGCAAAATTCAGATGCAGACTACACAGTGTCTAAATTCACTCTTTCTGGTCTTGGTTTTCCTGTATCTTCTTTCTGAAAACATTGTCTAGCTTCATTATTAGTTTCAGTTTCTAATACTTTCTCATTCTCTCTCAGGTTCACTGTTTTTTCGTTTTTTCCCCTCATGTCATACTTATTTATCTATTTATTTAAGCAGGCCCACCTCATTGGGATTCCTTTCTCCATCACACTTATCCACGCTAAATGCCATCCAAATAATTCATTGTCCTGTACAACTTCAAGTGCCTCCAGAGTTACTCTTCACCTAGCTACCTCTGGCATTTCTTCAGTTTACAAACTAGCAGAGTTCAAATTTTTGTTTTTACATTCAAATTTCATTTTCTGTCTGTCTGTCTGTCTGTCTGTCTGTCTGTCTGTCTGTCTACCCACCCACCCATCCATCCACTCACCTGTCCGCCCATCCGTCAATTTACTCCATCCATCCATCCATCCATCCATCCATCCATCCATCCATCCATCTGTCTACAGTCTCTCCCTCCCTCCCTCCCTCCCTCCCTCCCTCCCTCTCTCTCTCTCTCTCTCTCAAATACATGCATGCATGTCTTTGCAAAGTAAAATATAACCTGATTCAGATGGTTAACATTAGAGTTAGAAATGGTTTATTTTCCCATAATGCTGGGTTGCATTGTTCTAAAATGCACAGCCTATTTGTGTACCTCAGGTATAAGATAGATTCTCCAGGATGTGTTTTTCTCACTTTAATGGATGTTCAGTGAAGAGAATACAGTCTCATTTATTTTAGGCGAAAAGGAGATCCCAATTGCTTGCAGTTTCTGTTTACTGCAAATTTAAGTCACAGCTAACACACAGTGTCCTGGTTTTTTGTTTTTTGTTATATTACCATTGCAGGCAGCGATGTCATTTGAGGGAAACAGTGACTCTTGCTGTAAAACTGCAGGGGTAATTCCAATGCCCATGTCAATTGCCGTTCTCCAAACAATTCTGGAAGTGGGCTTTGAAATTAGTTTTGCTGCATTTTTTTTTATTCGGTGTTCAACCAAGTGTAAAGGACATGAACTGCCTTGTCATCTGCTGGATTATGGCAACCGCTGAGTTGGACAGGCTAGAATATAAAGTGCTTACAAGCCGATCCTTTGAGCCCAAACGCTCTTATATTTGGGCTGATTTTTGAGATTGCATGATACTTGCTACCAATGGAAATTTGCAGGATTGGGATAATTCTGTGTATTCATTAGTATTCTCCTTATTCTAAAGATTTCAGTCTAGATGTTGAGACATTGCTCATTCTACCCATGTCAGTACGTCTTGGCTTTATAATCTTTCGTAAGGTTTGATTCTTGGTCATCTGAACTACATTACAAAATGAGTTAGTATAATGGCTAATATTTATCTTCAGTGTGAAATATGAAAGCTTAAACCCATTTTAGAATAATTAGCTTTTGTTTGGCAAGGTTGAATAGTACCTCATTGTTTGACACTGAAGATAAACGTGCTAATAGAGGTATTATTTTTCTAATGGCTTGGGATGTAATGAACTCCATTGTGCGGGAATTAGGTCAAAGGTTGCTTTGGAAAAGCGCTTGCCAGTGCTCTCTCTCACACAAAGTGTGTTTTCCATGAATGGGAAATCAATTAGCAGATGGAACCCATTGGAGAGTTAGGCATAGACCCAAAGGGCTGTCTGAAGGAGAGGGCAGTGCAGCCCATGCCTACAGCTGAGCTTCTAACCCAGTGTTTTTTCAGATTTGGCCAATTCAGAATGTGTGGACTTCAACTCCCAGAATTCTTTAGCCTGCACTACTTTGGAATCTCTGGGAATGAATTCCTCCTCAAGAAAATGCATTTAGAAGAGAACAGAATAAAAAGAATGCTTTGAAACATTATCTGAATCTTGCCTAGGATTATGCATTTAAAAATATAACTTTTAAGAGGCTGAAATATCTGCTCTAATATCATGAGGGACATGGCCTTATGTCTGTTATTATGGGAACATGGATTATGTGGAAAAGATAAAAAAAAAAAATCAACCCTTTGAGTCATGTCCACAGCAGTAGTAAACATTTCTCTCAATTTCTGATTTCTCACCCCCCCTTTTAAAATTACTTTTATTTAATATGTCAGGAGTATAAATAAAATGAAAAAACATCAAAGATACTAAACAGATACAGAAATTAAGAAAACAAAAGATAACAATAACTATCCCCATTAAATTTTAAACTGAACCAAATTGGTTAGCACAGTATAAATTACTAACAAACATATAAACAGTAAGCAGCAAATTAGATAAGTAGCTATAGATACAGTAATTCTGTAAATAAGACACTCAAAGTTTGGTTTGGGGCATACCTCTCTCTCTATAACATTAGGAGCTAAGAGTAGTTTCCAGTTAGAGTTCAATTCTGAATCAGATTTATTTTTTATGAAGAAAGTTATTTTTGTCATTTCAACTCTTAACGTCTTAGTGGACAGCACAAATGTGCGTAGATATTATCTTTTTCCAGAAAGTTTTTTTCAATTTCCTTGTCTACTTCCTAGTGCTCTCTCTTCCAAATACTGACCTTGCTTATCTTTTTTGAGACCAGATAGTGTTGACTGTAATATGGAATAGATCGGTAAAATATTCTCAATAAGGAAGTGCTTTATTTGCTTATTTATTTCGGTTTATGTGGCCACCCATGTGGCTCAAGAAGGCTAATAACCAACTCAAAACAGCCAGTAATAGTAAAACAATTCTGGCTTGTTCAGCTGTACATAGTTGAAGGATGAGTGATTCTTAGAGACTGACAGATAAAGGTACTCTAAACAAACATGTGGTTTTGATGGATATTAAGCAGCACAATAGTGATTAATTATGTAGATAGTGCACATTGACAGAATGCCAAGATCTGACAGACACCATGTTAAAAGTAAAGTAAAAGGCAAATAAGTTCATGCGTTTCTGAACTCAATTTCCTTTTGCAAAGAAATCTCTGTCCTTAATCTCAAAAAGGTAGTGGAGGGCAAGACTTCCACGGAAATGGAAAACGGGGAATCATTGTATTCTAGCACCTCAGTGCTAATCTCAAAGCCCTTAGAATTCTTCGTTTATAATAAAATAATATATTACAGTTATGATTATTGCAAAAGATCTTTCACTGCAGTGTCGTCTCATAGAAAATTTACTTTGCTGAGGAATGCATTTTTTCAGCAATTGAAAGTCGATGGAAGAACGACGTAATTAACACTATTGGTTATTATGAAGATTGATTATCAGCATTGTCTTTAATTAGGAGGTTATTTGCAAAAGTTCCAGGATGATTATAGAGTTTTTAAAAATCTGGTGTTTTTTTTTTTTAAATGATTAAAAGCCAGTAGCTGACCTAATTATTTTTTGTTGATAGGTATAACACCTTACCCAGCAGAAGAACTCTTAAAAATTCAAGATTAGTGAGTAAAAAGGATGATGTTCATGTCTGCATCATGTGTTTGCGTGCCATCATGAATTATCAGGTAGCTGAATTTTAGAAATTCTTTGGTGGTGAAGATTCTGAAACATGGCCATAATGAGGTTTCTTAGTCAAGGAAAAAAACCTCTCTCTTTAAGTTTTTTTAAAATTAAAAATAGGAACTCCTATGACACATGAAAAAATATATACAGGTAGTCCTTGACTAACAATCACAGTTGAGGCCAAAATTTCTGTTGCTAAGTGAAACATTTTGGAAGTGAGTTTCCCCCATTTTACGACCTTTCTTGTCACAGTTGTTAAATGAATCAGTGCAGTAATTAAGTTAGTAACCCAGCTGTTAAGTGAATCTGGCTTCCCCATTGACTTTGCTTGTCAGAAGGTCTCAAAAGGGGATCCCGTGACTCTGAGACATAAATATGAGTCAGTTGCCAGGCGTCTGAATTTTGATCACATGACCACGGGGAGGCTGAATGGCCATGTATGAAAAACGGTCATAAGTCATTCTTCAGTGCCGTTGTAAGTTTGAACGGTCACTAAATGAACTGTTGTAAGTCGAGGACTGTCTGTATACAAGTAATTCTCCGTTAATCATGGTAATTGGGACCGGAATTTCCACATCCACAATGTGGCCATTAAGTGCAATTTTACATGATTGGTTTGCTTACTGCTGGAAATTCTGGCACATCTAGTTGTGTTTGTTAAGTAAACCCTGTGCTGTAAACATGGTGTTAACGTGGTCACCATTTGCAATCTTCTGCCAGCTTCCCCCTTGACATTGCTTGTGGAAAGCCAGCAAAGATGGCCGCAAATGATGATCAAATGACTGTGGGACACGGCAGTGTCATAAGTTCAAACAGTTGCTGGACAAGCTGTGTTAAGCAAGGACCACCTGTATGCATCATTTCAGGCCTCAGAGCAGAAATGTCGTGGGGGGGTGGTGGTGGAAAACCCCCCACTTCTGTTGCAGTTGAAGCAGAGTAGACGTGCTCAATCAGAGTGCTATCTTTGGTGTTAAGAAGGAAGCAACTGTCCATCTCTATCACAATCATGAGGGTAATAGCCGGGAAAGCTGCTTGTTTTTTGAGGAAAGAAAGGGGCATGTGATGGCTACTGTGTCTATGCATTACAGTGTTTTAAAAATAAGTCATTTAATGTACACTAATTGGCCATAGCAATAATTGATTTTGCTCATTCTGTATAAAGAGAACAAAGCTAAGTAAAGTTACTAAAGATGATAACAGATTGGGTACATATCTTTCACACATTCCAGTATTTTTGGATGCAGAGGTACCACGATAAACGTATGCTAAATTGCTCAGAGTTGCTTTCTATTTATCTTTTTTGCTTTTTTTTTTTTAAACCATTGCAACAGCTGAAATTTCTTTTTTATTTTAGTATGGCTTCAATATGGTCATGTCGCACCCCCATGCCGTTAATGAAATTGCACTAAGTCTCAACAACAAGAATCCCAGGTAAACGCCTCTTTTTGTGCTTAATGTTTTTGATATGGCTGTTGTGGTTGTTGTTTTTTTCCCTTTTTTTATTAAAAAAAATCATTCTGCAATAACTTTATTTACATGCCGTTCTGTCTCTGATAGCTGTACTTTCTAAACTTTGTACTTTCTAGACATTAATAGTCCTAGGAATGGTTTTGTAAATTCTATTTGCATTCATGTAAAAACTTCAGGAGATTTTAATGCAGGGCTTAAGAAAATACTGAATAATTTGTACTTCTTTTTTTTTTTTTAAGGTATTGGCAGGATCAGCCTTTGAAAGAGCAACATTCAGAATATTGTTTTCAGATGTCACTGCGTCTCTCTTTCAAAAGCTGAGTCATCACGTTGTTCTAATGGGTTTTCTCTCCCTTTTCTGCACAGAACAAAGGCGTTGGTCTTAGAACTGCTGGCAGCTGTTTGTCTCGTACGAGGAGGGCACGAAATCATTTTGTCTGCCTTTGACAATTTTAAAGAGGTAAATCATTCAGTTGTGACAGAGGGAGCTGCCTGCTTAGCACAAGTTCTCTGGATAAGGTCTGTGGCAGCTTGGTGGTTGACCTCTGCCTCCAAAATAACTGGTTGTTCATGTTGTGGACATATGGACATCTTTCTCCTCTATGCAACCCCCAATTTAAACACAATCCAAAACAAAGGCATCCTGATTAAAGTGAGGCTACTAATGTATATTTGTTTATAGAGACGTTTATATCCCACCACATGAATCAAAGCTTAAATCATATCAATTGATCTTTCCTTCAAGTGCCAGCTCTTGATCAATCTTCTCTTGGACTTTCACCCCTCTTTTGGCCCACTATGCTTACAGCAACCAAAATGAAAAGATTGTTTCAGAAAGGAAATACATTTTTCCAGTATTTGGCTTTGGGTTTTGTTTTGTTTTTTCATTCATTTTAAATGCTGAAATTAAATTATTCAGGACTGCTGAGTAGAAACAGATGAACATGTCATTATTATGAATGTTGTCTAATTTCTGTTTTAGAGCTAGAGTCCTAATCTCCCACTTCTGCACTTATTTACTTTTAAGATAGTATAGATTAGGGGTCACTAACCTTTCGGACCTCAGGGACCACTAAATTCATAATTTTAAATCCTGCAGACCACTAATATGATCTTCCTAATGACTGGCTGGGTGGGTGTGGCTAGGTGGTCGTGACTGGGTGGGTGTGGTCAACTCAATGTCACTCACGTTGACGGGTGCCTCAGCAGCCTCTTTTCGCCCCTCCCCTCCTAGCCCCTCCTCGCCTGCCCGCCCAGGGTCCTTAGTGCCTCAACAGGAAGCAGTTGTTGGAGCTAAGCAGCCACCATGAGAAAGAGTTGGCAAAACAGCTGGTTCAGTTCAAATTGGGTCTGACCTAGGAGGAGGCTTAGCAAAAGCACCTCACTGAGGACTATAGGAACATAGGCTTTCCAAGCAGAGGAAAGAGTGCAAGGCCAGGTACCGGCGCCTCGAGGCTCAGTGGGCTGAGATGGTCAGCCAGTTCCAGGCCATGATGCAGTCCCACTGGAACGAGGCACTCCGGCTCTTTGCCACCAGCGGCACTTCCCTCCAGCCTTCGCCCAAAGCCCCGCACCAGGAGGCTGAAGCAGACCCCAGGTCGGAATTTCTTTCCCCCCTCTGACCCACACAAAATAACCCCAAAGGGGAACACAACCATTCATTGCACGTATCCGGCCCAGGGGCCATAGTTTGAGGAGCCCTGATTTAGTGCAATATAAAAAATGCAAATAATTTTTCTCCGGATCACCAAAATTTTCTCATGGACCACCAGTGGTCCACGGACCATCAGTTGGTAACTGCTGGCATAGATGATTGGTGCAAAAACCATGGGAAAAGTTATGTAGGTGACTGCACTGTACCCGAATCATGATTTTATTTTTGAGGAATTGTCTTATATAAAAGTTCTAAATTAAGGATTTATTATTCTGCAACTTCACTGTACTGTTTATAACAGGGCTGTCAAGCTCGCAGCCCACAGGCTGGATGCGTCATGCGCTGGACCCACCATGCCCGGTTTACCAAAGGGGAAAAAAGTCACGATACGGCACGTGTTGATGCTGTGAAGACACAAGTTTGACACTCCTAGTTTATAGGGAACTAATAAATGATGCTAAGGAAAACAAAATCACAAAGATCTTTAAAAGTGAAATTAAACAGCACATTGATAGCTGTTCAACAATGAGATGTTGGTTTCCATATTCATAAAATACTAAGGAAGTTCTTTTGGCCAGCCTTTCTCAATGTGTTCGACTTGCAGCTTTCAGAGTTCCTAGCCAGCTGTGTGATTGAACCTCTGAAAGGCTTTAAACTGGGGAATCCCTCTGTTTCTTGAGAGAATGCAGGTAGTCCTCGAGTTTATGATAGGTGATTTAGTGACCATTTGGACTTGTGGCCAACCATTTGGACCTGGTTCTGAAGTTCTGATGGTCTGACCCCCCTCTGCAATCACATTTCTGAACTTCGGGCACTTCACAACAGGGCTGCATTTACAGCCGTTTGCAGCATCCTGTGTTCATGTGACCACATTCTACAATATTTTTGCCAAAAATGACTGCCACATCCATCTGTAATGGGCAGACTTCGTTATGGTCCTATGTCAAGGACTGCCTATAAACAGTAGTGAACAAAATTCATGCAGATGCTATTACTTCTTCTTTCTTACTGTATTGGACAGTATTCAGTAATTGGGTGTTGTAGCCAGCACATTGTCCCAATGGCATGGTGGGAATAGTGTGCTGGAGGATCATTTCCCCAGTAACAATCTTTTCAGTTTAAGGGGAGGAAAATTATAAGATTGATGAAACAGAAGAGAAAGGAGTTTCTCGAGAGAAGACATCTGGTTGCCCTACAAATGTTTAGGAAGGACTTTACATTTATTGCAGGAATAAAGCTGGCCCAGAAAAGCATCTAAATATATTGTCACTGAAAAACAGTTTGCTATTTTGCGTCTATTAATATATGTTCTCCCTTATCACAGATTTAATACATTGCATTTATTACACACCAATATTGTTATCCATAGAGCATCAAAAGAACAGGGAAGGTCTTTAGTTTATTAGAATGATAAATGAAGACCTATTAACTTTTATTTATGAACAGCTGAATAGGCAGGAAGTCAAGCAGACATTTGGAACTGGTTCCAGTAGTTTAATCTAATTTAATCCTCCCTTTAAAACATCCTGGGATAAATAAATTACAAAAATATTGCAGTTATCTTAAATATTGTGACATGAGTTCACTTTTGTTTTATACCATCATAATCAACCCTGCTGAAACTTCACTGTACGTTATATTCTTTTTTCTTTTCTTTTCTGAAGGTCTAGGCTTATATGAGTTCAATTTTGATTTTTTTTTAATTATAAAAATAGTCTTCTTCCAGTGGTAAAACTCTTTAGTGAATAAATAAATAAATAAAAAATAGTGCTAACCACAATATTATTATACATTATTTAATTCAGAAATTTAAATTTGGATTATTTGTAAATAAAATATCATTAATAAATTAATTTCTCCCTGATGGAAACCTCCCTCCCCCCAATAAAACCCCTATGACTTCTACTTGAAGGTGGTATATTATGTTGGGTACAATTCTGCCTTCACTGGTTAGCAGAAATACACCTGCATGTAGCCAATGCTTCCCTTTTTTTCAAATTAGGAGCATCAGTAATCCATGCCAGGGTAGTTTTATAAATAATAAGTATATTTTAATTTTTTTAATTAAAAAAATCTAAATAAAAGACAAAAGTATATTTAAGCTAACCAGAAAGGTAGAAAGGTTGAGAGTTATAAAAAGGTTGACAACAGATTCAAACTGCCTGTTCTTCAAAGAACAGGCAAGTATTTTTCCATTCCTCAGCAGAGAAAAGGTAGAGAATGGAGAACAGTTTTGCTGCACTGGAATTATTATATATAAAAATATTCCCTGGAATTTTTTGCGTTACAACTTGTACTTTCTTCCTGATAAATCCTGTTAATCTTGGATTTTTGTTCCTTGAGCTGTTTCCAGTCCTGAACACAAGGAGTAAAGATTGATTATTTACTAAAGTTGATGTAAAATAAGCTATGGTAGGTCTATATCTTTTGATTAACTCCAGACCAAAATATTGTTCATTCTATATTTGGTTAACATAATTGTAAATAAATGATGATTCCTAGCTTCATGATTAAGGAATCTGTGGTCAAGAATAAGCCAACTAATCAGCCTCTGTGGTTAAGTATAATGTGTGAAAACAGTAATTGAATTAGGTATCAGTTAAGGGCGTTATAGTACATTATTTCATATAAACAGCTCTGTTTAGCTTCTTTTATCAACTTTTGATTTTTGAAAATTCTGGCTATTACATCTGACGTGAAGTAAAAATGTTTAAAGATATAAATTAGATGAGTACGTTTCACACAAAGTGAACTTTTTCTGTTTTTCATGGCATTGTGGTGACCATCAACCCATTTTACTTATCTTCAGATAAGGTAAAGAGAGAGATAAGAGGTTGCCATTCTCAATATACCTGCTTGGAAGAAAATTACACTGAAATTGTCAGAGATGACCCAAACATCATTAACATCGTGGAGCACCAGGATGTTGAGTCAGTGATAGGAAGCTTCCAAAGATCAGCTCCTTGACAGATGGGTTCTAGCTCTTAGTTTTTCCTTCTTGCTTCTCTCTAAGAACATAAGAGGATATTCCTGAATCTAGGATTGATACAGAGATGAATAGAGGTTCAAATTATGAAGTTTAACTCAGGAGAAGAATTTACTGCCAATGAGCTTTATCTTTGTGGATCATTAAGTGTAGATATTTAATTTTAGGATTTAGAATCAATACATAAGACCTGAGCCAATTCCTGAAGTTGTAATCTGTAAATGATATGGCCAATTTATTTATTTTTTTAAAAATCAATTAAAACAGAAAATGTTTTCAGCCTAGTAAATTACTCTTTGCTTAAGCAGAAATGTCAAGAAAATTGGACTTTTGTTGCCTCAACAAACTGTGAGGACTTCATGGCAATCTGTAAGAAACATTCTCTCAAAACAGCCCAGCCCTGGAGTGAAATTGGCAGATTACACCAGACCATTATGTTAAGAATAAAAAGAGATCATTGTGACATCACCATACAGAAGAGCAAAGAAATAAGGAGAGGAGGGGGTGGGGAGGGAGAGAAAGAGAAAGAAAGAAAGAAAATATTTAGGAAAGTGCTAAATTAATGTTTAAGTAAGCAATTTAACAATGGATTATTTTCACACTTTCATATGTTGATTTTTCTCAGGGTTTCTTCCCCATCTTCAGGTATTATTAGTAATAGCTAGGGAAAAGGATTGGAGTATGGCTGCCCATTTAGTCTCCTATTTCTTTATGACACACACATGTTCCAAGTATTTCAAATTGCAGGATCAGATTGCCACGTTCTCACAAAATCTCATTCCATATCATTCAGCACACTTAACAATCACAACAGTTGTTTTTCTCAAGTATAAAAGCAATTTATACCAGGTATTATTACTCCTTTTGTTATTTTTGGCAGCTGCATGTTGGCCTATCTATATCTCTTGTGAAAAAGAACTTATTTAAAATATTATGTGCCATATTTAAATAGGCAATTATAATTCTGTTTTCATTAACATTCCTATTCCAAACACATTTATTAAAAAGGAACTTGAAATTTTGCTCTCAATTTAGTGTGCTTAAATTCATGTCAAAATATATACAACTGAATTAATAAGTAAACAAACAAACCGAAGGAAGGAAAATGATGTGTTTTAGGTTACAGGTCAGTCTGATCATTAATTATGCATATAATTTCTAGAAGCTGTAATACATATGATAATCCAATTATTTTGGGACAAACAAATTATTTCATGCTTAATTCTGGAGTCCAATAAGAACAGCAGGTAACTTATCCCTGGAAACTTGATTTTATTGGAAAAAAATGTCAATTTTCTTCTTTCTCCTATTTCATTCAGCAATTGATGAAATAATACATTTGTTAAAGCCAGGGTTAAGAATGGTTTCCTAAGTACCTACAGTTAAAATGAACTCTAAAATAAACATCTATAATTTCTAAATCTCTAAAAAAACCACTAAAAAATTAATCAGGGGAAGTCAACAACATCCGAACAGAAGGCACAACTAGGCAATAAAAAAACACCACAGGGGCATTGGATAAGACTTACAAGAGACATAAAATGGGGTGGGGTTCAGTTATCTGGTCACACTCACCATTTCGCTGCCACTGTCCCCCCCCCCACTCCCCATGCTCTTTATTATAAGTAGTTGAAGATGGACGCCAAAATTTCTCATCTCTTCCATATGACAAGGGAGTATGAGTGGATACAGTATATCATCCTGGAAACTTATTTTGGGATGCAAAACCTACTGTATATGTGCACAGCTGTTTTCTGTCTACGCATGTGAATGTACCATGTAAAGAGATGTTTGCTTGCCTGCTTTTTGTTTCTTAAAAACATACAGAGGTGCACAAAAGTGGCCCATTAGATTGAGAGCCACCATTGTTATTGGATTATTTTCCTTTTTTGTTTTTTGTCTTTTGTATGGGCTTGTCAGAATCAATATGATTGGAGCAGCATCTAAATTGGAGTAAGTAAGTAAATAAATAAATACTGGTTTCTGAAAGGGTTACAGACTATATACTTGGGAATGTTTTGACAAAATTTCCCATTTGGGATGTTTAAAGCCATTGGTCTGAAATAGCATTTTTAGATGTTAACTCCTTATGTTCTCTTGTAATATGGTCAACAGTTGCAAATGATATTTTGTTTCTCCCTTTGACTTAAAGTTAATCCAAATAAGTGTGGATGTAAGTAAAAAATATTACTAATTTTGAAGGAGGAGTATGTGAATTGAAGGCTTTTTCTTTTGGTACTGGACTGTAGTTTGATGATGATGATATTATCCATTCAGTCATGTCTGGCTCATGGCGATTCTGTGGACCAGGTCTCTCCACATTTTCTGATCTTGCACTACTTCTCTGAGTTTTTCTGCTTTGGCTGGTGTCAGCTTTTATGGTGTCCAGCAACCGTGTTCTTTGGCGGCCTGGTTTCCTTTTATCGCTAACTCTTCCTAGCCTTAATGGATGAACCAGTTGTCAATATCTATTTGTCATGGGCAACATTCCCTCTAATTCTGTATATTTTCTATGTTAAAATGGTTTGATGATGTCATAGTATGTTTCCTAATAAACTGATACATAACAGAGCCACTCTGCAATTTCTTTCCAGGTTTGTGGGGAAAAACAGCGGTTTGAGAAGTTGATGGAACATTTTCGAAATGAAGATAATAATATAGATTTCATGGTAGGTGTGTGCATATATTTCACTTACAAATGTGTGACTTCTCCCTCAGCTTTCATATTCTGGGACATATTCCCATCCCATCCCCGGCTTATCAGGTTCTCTTGGAGCGAGAAGAACACAATTCTAATGCACAATTGGATTTTAATAGAATTTATGAACTCTGCTATCAATGGAGCGGTGACTAAATAGGCCTAAAAACAGGAGAAAGGGAAGAAAGAGCATTTGGAGTAGAAGAATGAAAATGAATGTTCTTCTGTTACACTTGAAGAAGTAATAAGCATGTGAATATTTGTCTTTCTTCAGCCAAGCATCCAGCCAACCTTTTCTGAACAAAGAAGCTAAGCACTACCATGGTGTTAACACTTGGAGGGGAGACCTCAAGGGAATAGCAAGATAGATTGTAAAATAGATTGGAAAGACAAAAAACATCCTAGAAGAATATTGCTGCTAAAAAAATTACATAGTCCATGAAGTCACCAGGAGTAAAAATCAACTTGAAGGAGACTTGACATTATCTTAGTATTGGATAAAACTTCAGAACTTATTCAGTAGTCTGCCTGTGATGTTCCCTTGCCTTCCTTTGTGCTAAAACAGGACAAGGAGAAAAATCCTGGCATTCTTTAGAGCAGCACATTATGCTGTTATTTGCAAAATAAAGAGACATGCTTTAAACTACCATTTATATATATATATATATATACACACACACAACATATAGAAGAATAAGGAAAATGGTATCTTTAAGTTAGCATTTGCATCTTTTGATTGATTTATCAATTCATTTCCCTTCCTTGCTATGATTAAATGCAATAATTTTGTGGAAGGTGTAGTTGAGAATTAATGGAACCTGCCTGGATACTAAATTCATGTGTAGGCATGAAGCAAACATGCTGTATGTTAGAAGAATCGGGAACTTTGTATGATGATCTCCTGAGTCCACTTTCATTATGTAACCATTTTGGTTTCTAATTTTTGCTGGGGGTTCTTTCATATTGCAGAAACTTGACCAATTAGGGCGATATGTCAGTGAAATTATCTCTTTAAACTGTTTTTAGCAGACATGAATCCTGGGCAGCTCCTTTCCTGATACAAAGAACAGAAGGAGGTTTTGAAGAGTCCCAGCTGTTGTTGTCAAGCCAGTGAGCTAGGAGTGCTTTTAAAACACTCCAGATACCTTGCTTCAGTAGGCAACAGCCCCTATTCCTTACTGAGATGTATGATTAGTGTGGAAATCTGGATTTGTCCACCCACCCCAGAGTAGCTACTTACTTGATCAAGATCATTATTTTTTGCTGTAGTGGTTTGTATCAAGTCAGGTTTCAGATTTGCAGACAGAGCTTACAAAGTGAAATGTGAGCTTTGATGATAGGAAGTTTAAAGATCTGTCATTGCCTACTGCATCAGGAAAAGTAACATCCTGATTTACAGAAACTTCTGAATTATTCTGTCATATCTCATTTCCATTCTTTTCTACGGCTATCCTATAGTTAGAGAAGTAGAAAAACTTTCTTCAGTGATTTTTATCTCAGGGCTATGCTTCTTGATTTTGTTTTGGACACTGCTGCCTTGTTTAACTGAATATATTTAGGTGGAAGCTCCTGAGGTTTAGAACTTTGAATTATTCCTATGACTATTATAGTTATCATTTGTTCAGTGTTACTGCAGAATTATAAAACACACACAGTGTTTCACTTGTATTTGGTAAAAGGTAACGATTAATGGACATCAAGAAGGTTGTTGCAATTCTGTACTCACTTCCTAGGAGAAGGACCTGTTGAATACATCTCCTCGGGACATATTGAATTGGTTTGAATATATTGAATTTGCCTTTGCTCAGGAATCCACTTTCCCACTTGGAATTAGAGCCATAGGGTAATTCCAACTGGAAAAGCAAAATATCATTTGGAAAGCAAATGGATTATGCATAGCACTCTTCAGGAAGCCCTTAAACCAAGTCTTTTTATGGAATAGGGTAGCTTGAACTCTGGATCCTGGCACAGCCTAGATTAGGGATGTCAAACTCGATTTCATTGAGGGCTGTATCAGGGTTGTGTTTGACTTCGGAGAGGCCGGGGGTGGGCGGGCCTGGCCGGGGTAGGCATGGCCAGCTCGGTGTCATTCATGTTGGGGGTACCTGTGATGGCTCAGGCAGGGCTCCATTGTCTCTAGCAGAGGAAGACGAGACCAGGGAAGCGCCAAACCCTTGACCTCCAGAGGAACCTCTTTGTTCCTCTCAGGCTATGCAGAGGACCCCTGGATGATGGTGCAGGCTATCCAGAGCCCTAGGCAGTGAAGGGCTGGACGGTCTCCTGCAGCCCTCTGCCAGCGAAAACATGCATCTCTTAGGCTCTGTTTTCAGCTGCAACGGCCTCCTGCAGTCCTCTGCCAGTGAAAATGGAGCTCGGGAGGACCCCGTTTTTGGTCACAACGGCCTCCTGCAGCCCTCTGCCACCGAAAACAGAGCCTTCCCGAGCTCCATTTTTGCTGTCAGAGGCACCACGGGCTGGTCCTTTACTGTTTCCAGGGCGGGCCCCTAGCCTAGATAAATATAATTTCTGCAAAGATTCTTTAACTGCATTTGTATAATTTTGCTTTTCTCTATCGTTGCCTAACTTGTTAGATGTAATATATAGGACAGCTTATTCTGACCATTTTTTTCCCCTTTGGCAGGTGGCGTGCATGCAGTTCGTCAACATAGTAGTACACTCAGTAGAAGATATGAATTTCAGAGTTCATCTCCAGTATGAATTTACAAAGCTAGGCCTTGATGAATATCTGGATGTAAGTACACCCTGCTTTAGATGATCAGTGTCTTCTAGAGATGGGGTCTGTTATAATATTTGACACGTGTTGCACTTGGATCTGATCATACAGAGAAAGAATTGGCACTTCCCATATTAAAAAGAACCACAAGGAGGTCCTTTGTTTTTACATTATTACAGGTAATCCCCGACTTACAACCACAACTGAGCCCAAAATTTCTATTGTTAAGTAAGATATTTCTTAAGCGAGTTTTCCCTATTTTACGACCTTTCTTGCCACAGTTGTTAAGTGAATCACTGCAGTTGATAAGTTAGTAACCTGGTTTTAAAGTGAATCTGGCTTCTCTATTGACTTCGCTTGTCAGAAGGTCACAAAGGGTGATCACATGACCCCGAGACACAGCAATGGCCATAAATATGAATCAGTTGCCAAGCTTTTGAATTTTGATCAGGATGCTACAAATGTCATAATTGCGAAAAATGGTCGTAAGTCACTTTTTTCAGTGCCATTGTAACTTTGAACAGTCACTAAAGGAACTATTGTAAGTCGAGGACTACCTGAATTATTTTCAGCAATTGCTAAGTATTGACCATTCTTAAACACAGTCATGTTACAAAAATAATCCAATAAACAGACAGATCTAAAATCACATACTACAGTTTCCTGTTCTTAAAAAGGGTGGAGGATGGGGTTTTAAATGGCTGTTTTAAGTTTTTGCATTAGCTTTCCTCTAGGATGCACCTTTGTGCAAAATTATATTTTATCAGATGCTTGTTTAAGCAGCCTTTTTAAAAATATTGCTGTTAAAAAGCAGTTACAATAGTGGACAAGCTACCTGATTTCTCCTTCTGCAAAAATCATCATCATGGACTCCTTATTTTCTGCTGTTCCTTTCTCATTGGTGCTGTGATACCTCTTCATGTCCTATGGATCTGGGTAACTGGTGCTCTTTTTCATGTGTTCAGTGTCCAGTGATTTTACTCTATCTATGAACTTGCAAAGTGCGTCTGTGCATTTTATAAGGACGTGACTCGCCACTCATTTATAGTGCCAAGAGAAGTGAATGAAACCATATGGTGTGCACACACTGTAGGGAACTTTGTATTACATGTATCTCCTCTTCGCTGATTGCTGCTGATACAGTTGGCTACATTTCAAGAGTACTAGAAGTTCCCCATGCTTCCTTCTGCTGGTCCTTTTTTTTCAGAAAGAAGTATTAGAACATGCTCAGTCATTGTTCTCTGAGCATTTCACTCATTGTTGTCCCTGTTGTTGAGCTACAAAACTCAGTTGATAACTGCCTTCTTGGCAGCAGTGATTTAGAGGCAATCATAATAGCGGTAGTATAGGCAAATATGATATGGATGTGACTGAAAAACTACAGTCAAGAGGTACTCATAACTTTCTCTTAACACAGAAACTCTCAAATATACTTCCAATAATATTTTACAAACTTTAGGAATTACTTAAGCATTATATAAAAAGGAAAAATACATTTTCAGACTTTAAGTTTTTCTTTCAATTACAAATGTCAAACCGATGAAAAGTTTTTAAAAAGTTTAGAGTTTTTAAAAGGATGTATACAAGAAGAAGAAAAATATTCTACGAAGGTAGCTTGGAGGGAGTGATCTAAATTTAACAGTGAACTTTGAAGTATGCATGTTAAGAGGAAGATTAAAAAAAAGATGTATTAGAAAGTTCTGATTTCAGAAATGTTTTTAAAGAAAAGTTTAGTGTTTTATAACTAAAACACCTTTTTTACCTTTAAGGTGAAAGACTCTGAAAGAGTACAATGAATTTTGTTAATGTAAATGGTGATAGTTTATAAAGATTTGTAAGTGCAGATAGAAATACATATTATTTCCACAGCAAGGAAGATAAAGCAGAAATGGTTAAATTGATTGTTTTATTCAAAGAGGAGAATATTTAATTTAATTATGTTTTTTTATTTGGATATCATTTCTGGATTTTGTCTTGTGATGAGAAAAAAAGAGGTACACATAACTTAAGAAGTTTATTCATTTATTGGAAAACCACCTAATACAACATAAGTAGAATATATTGATCTTTCTCATTATGTCCTTCATCATTCCTCTCTCCACATCACTTCCCTCATATAATTCTATATTTTTTTATTATAGTCTTTTGCTCTCCAGATTTGCAGGGACCCAACTTCTGAAGTGAAATGTTCTGACAGCATATACTTTGGCATACTGGTTGGGAATTTCAGAGTTGGAATATATAGGGAGCACATATAGGGAGCATCAAATGACAATGGCTTAACCAGGATTTCAAATGAGGTTATTCTGCCATCCTAGTACATGCTGGTAATTTGTATCTGGGAATGGGATCCTCTCTAGAAAAAGTATGTATTGTACTTCTGAACTGCAGCCTAAAGAGGGATTGGCAAATCCTTTTTTTGTTTCTTTAAAGAATGTGGATTTTCATCTGGATCTCCATTTTACACCTACATGGTTTTAAGTGAATGATTCATAATAGAAAGTTTGCATAGTTTATCTAAACAGTTCATTTGGTGAATTATTTTGTCACAGAAAACTACTTTAAGACAGCTTGACCTTTGATTCTCAGACATGGCTTATGAATGATTAAGATAGACCATTCACAATGTAAAGGCTACAGTCCAAAGAGAAAAAGATTCCATTGTGTAATTTTATATGATTCATACTATTAGTTATTTCCTTTTTCATCTTGCCAGAAACAGGATTTGAGAAATTGGGTTCAGAAGAACAGTATTATAGAGGCATAACCATGTAAGCTGCCTTCAGTTTTTGGAAAAACAGCAGGAAACATATCCAACAAATAAATAAAATTGTGCAAGAAATTTAAGCTGGTGTAAGACTTTGGCAGAATAGAGGCCTATTTAAAAGACTCCATGATAATTTGTTTTCATGATGGACTCCATGCCCCATACATTAGATGTTTCTCCACATTTTTGTACTTCTTTTTGAGACAATCTGTAGCTGAATTACACATTGTGAACTCAGACAAACTTCTCCCCTAAATGTGTGGCTGAAAGAATGTTCCTACTTCTTTTTTTCCCTCCTGGATATTTGCTTCAGTCAACCTGTTTCTCATGAAGGTAGTATTGTTTGCTGTTCTTCTTTTTGTTACGCCTTTCATTAAAATGAGCTGCAACTATGTGCATTTTTGGAATTTCAAGGATTTTATTTGGCTGCAGTAGTTCCATAGAGTGATAGTACAGTCTTATTTATGCCCTGCTCGCCTATGGGGACCAGTTCTGTTGGTAGGAGCTTTGGGTTGCCTGCAGTTCTATAAACCATCTGCCAAATCATCAGAAATTTCTGATTATCAGAACTTTTTCTTGCTAGAGGAATCCTTTCTTTTATTTTGTTGGTGTTTCTTTGAGTCTTTTTCAAATCTAGCCTCTGTGGTTCTAGCTTAATATTTATGCTTTAGATATCTGCATTTTTTTTCTTGCCTTCTGTCAATTGGTTCATTGATACCATGTGAAATCAAGGAGATATATATATATATTTAATTTGATTTATATGCCGCCCTTCTCCGGAGACTCAGGGCGGCTTACAATGCGTTAAGCAATAGCCTTCATACTTTTGTATATTTATACAAAGTCAGCTTATTGCCACCACAAACTGGGTCCTCAATTTACCTACCTTAGAAAGGATGGAAGGCTGAGTCAACCTTGAGCCTGGTGAGATTCGAACTTAAAGTAATTGCAGACAGCTGGTGTTAATCACAATCTATCAGTCTGCTGAGCCACCAGGCCCTAATTACCTTCTCTGTCTGTGAACTTGGGACAATCTTGGGACAATCTTGCCTTCCCAGATCATTTCAATATGGAGGCGTTCTCTTAGATTCAGTACAGGCTCCAGCATTCCTTCTTTAGGACAAGACTATTGAGGTCATGGCATTATGTCAAGTAATTTGGGCACATCTCTAGATGTCCATGTCTAGCAGAAAACACCACTCAGTAGCTCCTAGGGTACCTATTAGCCATGACAACCAGACCTAACAGGAGGAATGCAAATTGCCATCCCAAATACAGTCTAAGATGATGGGGTCAATCTACAATCTAAGCTAATGTTTTTCTTTCCCCCAATTACTCTCTATGAATACATCTGTCCAGGGTGGGGAGCTGATTTTAACTCTCCTAAGAACATGGTCACAGTCAGATATATCTGGGGGCATCAGTATACTTTCTTCTGATGCAAATATTCAGGCAGTCATCAACTATAACATAGTTTCTTTCTCTGAATATATACAAAATCCTAGATGATTATGTCCATTGTTATGCATATCTGAGATCCAATAAAAAAGGCTATTTGTAGCTCAGGGTTGAAATGAGGGGTCCTTGGTGCTCTCTGAGCTTGGTTGTTTTCTTGCAGATGTTTTGTTACTCAAACTAGATAACATCATTAATTCTGTTGTAGTAATGGGAGTGCTTTGGAGCATGCCCACTGAAGAAAGAACCTCCTCTACTTTGGGTATCCATCCGAAACAATTCAGCTGTAAATGTTATACTTAGGCATGGGCAGGCATACAGGAACATCCTAACATGGGAATGCATATTTGCAGATAAGCAAACTGTTTTTACCCTCCTTCCTCCCTTCAAGAACTACCATGGAATTATATTTCTAGTATAACTAGAAGCTTGACAGCAGATTAAATCAAAACTGCAAGTTAGTCTGCCAGTGAGCAAAGGAAACCCAATTCATACTTGGCAATCAATTTTCAGATCCACATCTTTTTTTTTAAAAAAAAACTTGTGACAGATTATTTATGGTACTTCTGGCATTACTTATTTATTTGATTGGTCAAACCGTATGTTAGATGACAAGTTGGGGAGAAATAAAACTTTTCTTCATTTTCTCCCCACTACTTCCCACATCTCCCAGGTTTGCTCCAAATGATCTTTTGGAGGGGAACAGAAAATTGTAAGCAGATGCACAATTGGATACAGCTCAAAGATTTTCTTTTATACCTGTTAGGAATTAGATGATAATGTCCACATTTAAACTTTATTATATCCTGTTTCTGTATCTAAAATGGCTCTTATATTTCTTATCCTGTTGTATCAGTTCATAGGAACTTGTAGCATGAAACAAAAACTAAAGTTTTATTGCTTAAGAGATCAGCTGCTCTTGCTGTGTTTTGGCAAAAAAAAAAAAAAAACTTACTTCTGATGCTAAGTTCCTACATGAGAACTTTTTGGGGCAAATTATTTTAATTTGGCCATTAATATTTCAATTCCCTTTAAGGGATCTTGCAGAACCAATACCAAATCATCTGCAAAATCCCTTAACTTAAAAGTTTCATTTTAAATCATTTCTCTCACAAAGCTTCCATCTTGTTCTTGTATCGCTACTTAATATATGAAGAACCAAAATTAACTACAGGGGAGAAGTGGGCATCCGTGTCTTTTCCTTTTTGTATTTCATAGGATGTTGTTAGTTCTCCAGTAATAATTATTGGTCCTTTCTCTGAAGTATAGATCAATCTTACACATTTTATAAAATTCTCTCCAAAATTCCTATCTTCCAAAACCTTGATGTTCTCTGTAAATATAGTGCCTTGAATTTTAAGAACTTGATGTGTTTCTATACCTCTGGACAGGAATCTAGATATCTGAATTATTGCAAAAAGAAAAAGGATTTAACTTTCAATATCCCCTTCCCTTTTCAAGTGAATCTATAGTGTTGTCTCTCAATTTAATATACAAATGGTAGTCTATATTCAGCATCCTAGAGTTATTAGGATATAGTGGGATAGAAATTCCATAGTAACTAAATAAATACATTTGATTAATCACATCAATGTGGGGCAAAATTGAGAAGTTGGATGGTGCCAGGTTTGTTTGATAGTTCTTTTTTATTCCTTAATTAATTTGCTGTTGACCTTCTAGAAGCTGAAACACACTGAAAGTGATAAGCTGCAAGTGCAAATACAGGCTTACCTGGACAATGTCTTTGATGTGGGAGCTTTGCTTGAAGATGCTGAGACCAAGAATGCTGCCTTAGAAAGAGTTGAAGAATTGGAGGAAAATATATCTCATGTTAGTATCAGTTCTAATCCTTTGAAAATATTTATTATGGGGATACATGAAAAATGATGTAGATTATTTTCATTTGGGGAAATGTTTAGGGGTTTGTGGGTGGGTGGATGTGTGTGTGTGTGTGTGTGTGTGTGTAGATATATATAATAAGAACCATTGGCTGTCAACATTAGGCTGTGATTACAAATGTATGTTTATTATGCATCTGTTTTTTTTGATAAAACATTTTTGCTCACTTTGTGATAATTATTGCTTCCTTATTGTTTTTAAAGAATTGGAAAAAACTAAGTTGTAGAAAGTGCAATTTTACCTCAGGCTTCCACTTCATTTAAATGACAGTTTTCATCTAGTCCACTGCTGATGAAGAAAGCAATTTTTCAGGAGCGCATGGTTGAACTGCTAAATGTGGTTGTAGAAGTTATAATGATGATTGGAAGCCCTTTATTTGATAAAATTAGAAAAACAAGCATAGCATTGACCAGTATATTCCCATTATTATCAAAAAATAGCACTGCCTCAAATCCCAGTACTTGTGGAATAGACATGGATGGCTTCTATTTCACCCAGACCGTAGGTCTTCATAGCCAGTGTGAAAGTAGGACTAGCAAAATATTTGATTCAGCATGTCTTTTATGTTCTTATTATGGTGGAATGGAAAAGGGGAAATATTTGGACATTCCTCATTTTCCCATTCTGCAATTTTACACCCATTAAAATTTAATATTACCCATTAAAATCTTGTTTCATATATTATATAAACTCTTCTTTTCTTACTAGGACAATGATTCAAATAGCTCTGGTGAATTCAGTTTTATAATCTCAGGTGCAGTCACTTGGAAGAATAATTGAACCGTCAAAGCTGTTGTCATGTGACTTGTTTCCACTCCCCACTAATTGAATATAAATCCATAGTTGTAGAAAACATATGTCATAGTTTAAAAGTATGCACACAAATAACACAGTATGGTTTGCCCATTTGATTTTGTTCAGCAACAGAAATTAAATTGGAGTAGAATGGATGGATCTGAACTTTATTATTTGGTCTTGTGGAGACCAAGGTTGAAGGGCAAAGTGTGGGTGGGTGTGCGTGTGCACACACACACATACGTGTATGTGCTCGGCAAATTGTTGAAGCATAACAGTTATGTGAATCTATTTCTATTCCAGCAAAATGAACCACACCAGTATGCATGCAGTGATATACACAAAGAAGCCACAGTAAACATTTGCTTCCCCTTGCCTGGAAGCTGTTACTGATTCCAAACAAGGCAGGATGCAGAAGCCAGCTCCAAACCACAGCTTCATATCCTGGCTTAGTTCCAAAAAATTGGCTATACATTATTTATTTAAGTATATAATTAAACTGTGGCCAGTCTTCTTCAGTTTGTGTCTGCAGTTGTCCAAAGAATGAGAAAAATGGCAATAGAGTGATTGCATTGAACACCACAGAATGTATCCATGAAAAATTAAATGGAGTCCTTATAGTCTGTAGTATAATAAAAGAAAATCAATTTCTGTAATAAAGTTACATATTTTGCTCCATTCATGGTGTTCTCCTTATTACAGAATAAATGTAGCTGAAATGTAGCCCACATTAAGAAAGTTACTTTGAGTAATTGAGCCATTTATATCTTCCAGAGCACGAAATATCTTAAGATGGCTTTCAGACCCAAGAAAAATATTAATAAAAAACAATATCTTAAAAAAATATTTAAACTAGTTAACCAAAGAAGAGTAATCATATCTTTTCGCTGGCCTATGAGATTTTCTGGGAATTTGAACTAAGACAAAATTGTACCAAAGGTACAATCGTACTAAAGTGATGGCGGTGCATCTTCCCCAAAAATAGTAAAAGTGTGCCTGAGTATCACACTTACCCTGAATTTAGATTTATGTGTGTGATAAATCAGTATGAAGGGTGGTTAGAAGTGCTAAGAGTGATGTGTGTTGTTTTACCATCTAGAATGCAAAATCCTGGCTTGTTTAAATTTGGCAGCAATACTTTTTTCCTAATAGACACATCAAATTTCAGGTACTGTTTACATGTGTGGGATAATGTCTGTAATTCTGAAGGTCCTCATATCAGGGTGCATTGTGAGACTTTCCTTACCAACTAATCACTCATTTTAATAATATCTAGTTATCAGAAAAACTTCAAGACACAGAAAATGAAGCTATGGCAAAAATTGTGGAACTGGAAAAACAACTTATGCAAAGAAACAAAGAACTGGATGTCGTACGAGTAAGTTTCCTAAAAGTTCAGATGTTAATGTTTGATAACTTCTCAAACTTTGCTTCTAGATGCATCTTTGTATCCTCAGTTGCTTATAGTTGAATGTCATTCTACTTGCATTCTATAGAGGCTGTGTGTTTCCAAGTCACGTGTGTATTGTGCCATTAAAATCTAAATCTCTTTATTCCTTTGTCTAAACATATCTTATCTGCCATTTTGCAATTGCTGATATGTAGAAAGTATACATATGTCTGTGCCTTGCTGCATGATGGTAATTTATAACTCCAAGGAGTATATAAAGCTTATTAGCAGCATGTTCCCCTTTGATCCAGCCACTTTGATGAAGTTTGAGGTTTTATTTTCAAAACAGGAAGCATTAAATTTAGAGTTCACATAAATCCCTTTGGATCTTAGCTCTGGGATATCGTCGACTGCATTTGCTTGCTTTCCAGATTCTAGATGGATACTCTTAATTACAGAACATATTCGTATACTTTGTGTGTAGCCATATCTAAAAAAATAGGAGAAGAGGGGAAAATCATATACCCAACAGAAGTAAGGGCAGTTTCCTTTGATTCACTTAGCTAAATTAGTTTTGCCAGGGGAGTTACCTGCATTTACTTCAGATGAATATGGTGTTCATTAACTTATATAGAAAGAAAGCCATCATTACAATATGTTCCCAGGTGATGAGCTTATTGGAAATCTCATGTTCTCCCTGTTTTTCAAATGAAATGAATTCTTTTTTTCTGGGGGTTCCTTCACAGGAAATATACAAAGATGCAAATACACAAGTCCACACGCTAAGAAAAATGGTCAAAGAAAAGGAGGAAGCCATTCAACGGCAGTCAACACTAGAGAAAAAGATCCATGAACTGGAAAAGCAAGGGTCCATTAAAATTCAGAAGAAAGGAGATGGGGACATCAACATCCTTCCTGTTGGGGTGTCACCAGCAGGATCAGAAGGTTCGGTTGGCATTTCAGGAGGGTCTACTGCCAATGCAGGGTCTCCAGTGCCACTTTCACCTCTGCCACTGATAGCAGCAGAATCAGAAACAGGTAAAATGGGCTGACAGAGAATTTAATTTGTTTCTTTATTTAGAGAATCTATGTGGTCACCCACTCACTTTCAGTTGCTGTGCAAAGGCCCACGTTGCCAGAATTGCCACCTGCTGTAGTTGTGACTCCAGGAGGCTCCCCAGGCTGTGCACTGAGTCTGTTTGGGTCAATGCAACCCCATCCAGTTACTAAAAATGGCACAGTTCCTGAACCAGAGGGACCCCAAAACCAAGGTCATTGAGTTTTGTCAGGGTTCAGTTGAAGCCTCTTGTCCTCCATAGCCTTCAGGCACCAGGATAGAGTATCAACAGCAATGCTTAAAGCGCTAGAGGCAGAAAGATATAATTGAGTATCTTACTGATTATACCACACTCCATAGCAGTACATGGTTTCATCCAGTGGCTTCATGTTAATGTGGAAGAGGAGAGATTGGACTCCCACAAAGAAGGGGCTGAGAGCTGGATCTCTTCTCCGTTTTTACCACTGTCTGGTATAGACCATAGAGAAAGGAGAACTAGCACAATACAGTTATCACCCACCCCAATCCCCAGACCCGGCTTAGAAGGATACTGCGGTCAAGAGTAAGAATGGATGTGTGCAAATTCCTGCCCATGCCAGAAATCATCTGAAAGCAAAGCCAATAATGTTTCCATCCCATACCCAAGGCTGAATCGTGACCGAAAGGGGTCCAGATAATCCACTTCAGAAGCCTCTGAAGCTCCTGCCTGGCTTCTCAAAACCTTTCCCTGAAATGGGAAGTTAGATACTTTGTGGAAATTTCCAGTACGGTGGGATTCAGCGAAGGTTTCTTGAGGTGGAGGTGAACCATTGCTTCCTTGAGGAGCAGAGGAACAACCCCCCCTCTCAGTGAAATACTTAATGAAACGTTTCCAAATGCTGTGTATATTTTTCATTTCACAGTGCAAAATGGTCCCATGGCAGCACCAATGCCTCCACCACCACCGCCACCACCACCACCGCCACCTCCTCCTCCTCCTCCCCCACCTCCTCTTCCTGGTCCAGCTGCAGAACCTGCACCACCTCTTCCTATCCCACCTCCACCATTAGCACCCCCACTTCCAGGAATGGCCTCTCCTACCGTTGTGTTCAACTCAGGATTAGCAGGTAAGAAGCAACAGAAAGCATGGCATGTGAGGAAGGTTTTGAGGCTGAAGATGCAGTCTTATAGGGAAAGACATAGTGTCTAACCAGGGGCCCATGGGTCGTGGTCCTTGACAGCTACTAATGTGGCCCAACAATATCTTAAACCTTTATAACATGATTTTCTGCATTTATACAAAATATGTATAATATATATGACCTAAGACAATTCCTCTTCACTCAATGAGGCCCAAGCTAGCCAAAAGGTTGAACACGCCTGCTGTAAACCAAAAGCTACTGCAAAGAAGTTACAAATCTTCTTTTCTCTCCTGTGCATCACAAGCAAGTCTTGTTGTCATGCACATGGCTGCATTTGAAGTCAGGAGGAAATGGAGAAAAAGTACATGTGAACTCTGACATATAGCGTAGTTCTCAAAAGCTTTAATGCACCAGAAAAAAGAATTTCTTATTCAATTTCTGTCTGCTCAAACTGGAAAAATACGCTCACATATGCTATTAAGCTTAAGCAGGACTTTTTAAACATGCCCTAATACAGAGGTCCCCAACCTTTGGGTCCCAGGGACTGGTTCCATGAAGAGAGGTTTTTCTACAAAGTGGAGGGAGCATAGTTTTGCATGCTGCCTGCATTCCGTGGATGGGGCTTCACTTGTTTGCACAGACTGGTTTCTGGCATGCCGCGGACTGGTGCCGGCCCACGGATCGGGAGTTGGGAATCCCTGCCCTAATACAGTTCCATTTTACAAAATTTCAAAACTTACCTACAAAGGATATTTCTCTGATGATTATATTAGAACACTGCCCAATCCGTGTTCCAGGCTCAGTTTCAGAATACATAAATATTTCTGAATGTTATTAACATTTCAGAAGCTTTTCTGCTATCCATGGTTATGCCAACACTGTTTTACCTATTACCGTCCATCCAAGTTATATTGTTGAATTGCCCTACCTGATTCAGGCTAGATAAATATTGTCTCTCCCTTGTCTTTTCTCACTTTGTCTTCTTAAGAAATGTTAGGGAGAGAGAGAAGGAGGGAGGGAGGAGGGACAGTATTGTAGTCAACTTGCAACACTCCCATTTTTCCCCCATTGCTACTTCTATTACTTATTTCAACAACAAAATCTATTATGGAGGGAAAAAAAAACAGATTATCTGTGGAGTATGTTTGGTTTGAGAATGCTATCTATCCATTTTCCATTTTCTCTTCGGTATTACTAAAAAAATGTAATGGGCACTTACTATATGATGATACAGTACAACCACTTACATGTTGATGATACAATAGATGAAGGGTATGCTAATTTCCCTGCCAGAAATTTAGTCCTCTAAAAGAAAATTGTGCACACATTGTTAGAATCAGCTGGATAATCTTTACATTTAAAGGTCGCTAACTTATACAAAATGCTGCTAAGCTGTGCACTTCAAAAATGATGCTGTTTGTGAATGGAGACAATCAAATGAGCAAATATAGATTGTACTGTATAGATTGGTGCCATGAAAGAACTATATTGAGAAAACTTTGGTATGCTTTCTCAATATATTTTGAAAATAGACAAACGATTTGTATCCTTTATTAGTTCTGTCTGTGCCATTTTCCTCTGAAAGAAATTAAAGATTGCAGTAGGACTCAGTTCTGTTTTTTTTTTTTTTTAGACATGCAACTGACATGTTTTATTTTTTAGAGTTTTGTGATAGTCTTACGTAAAAAAAAATTGGGTGCCTCTGCTCCATTGGGATATTAATTTGGCATCACTGGAACTTCAGCTAGCCAAATATATGTACTTTTAGTAAGTGCTTTCTCTTGGACTTTATCCAACATCTACACTTGTTCACCTTCTTAATAGTATATGTGCATTTTGCAATAGACATTCAGTTCCAGGTTCTGTCTGGGCAATTCTATTCACCCGATTCCAGTTTTTTCCCCCCCTCCCAGCTTGAAGCCATTGACTTAGTTTAATCATTAGTCACAGTCCTCTCTTTAAATCTGATGACCAGCTACCCTGCCAATGCTGTATTGTCTTGCTATAATTAATACAGTTTCTTTATATCCAGTGTGACTTGGAAGAGATCGAAATGTAACTCAGATTGGCCCATTGAAATCTATTCAGTTCCTGGGGCAAAAGCTCATTAATATGAAAAGAGCTCCAAGAATTCATAAATGTTGCTGCCTCTTTTTGGTGTAGATGAAACACTTGTATTTTTGAAAATGACACCTATTAAGAACTGTATTCAAAATATTTGAGTCTTCTGTTTTCCAAGGCCCATGGACAAAAGAGCATTGTTTAGGGTAGATATTGGTAGAAGGACCGGTTCACCTTCATTACTGTTATATTATTTAAGCTAAATGTTTTTAATAGCTAAACTGACAATGGGAAAAAGAGTGCATGGATGTCTTGCACTGCCTGTTTAGGTGACATCAGAAGTAGATTCTTGAGAGGCCCGTGCATCATTAGGGTAACGTAGCAAGAAAATACACTTTGCCCTAAACATGAGTGGATGGGTAAGGTGCTGGAGTCCTCCAAAAGTTACTTTAACTTCCATTAAACTCTGGCCAGATGGCTATTAGTCAAGAATGATGGGCTTGGTCTGATTCCCTATTTTTGCCTTACAGGTGAAGGTAGATTAAGTAAACACACACACACACACACACACACACACACACACACACACACCACACACACACAAACACACATCCCTTTATCAACCATCTCTGAGCCACTTTTGTAGTATTAAAAAAACCCAAAGAGATGCCACAGGTTTTTAATTGTTAATTGGGTATAATGCATACTTAAATTTATGTTTTCTATGTTTTGTATTTCGTTTTTTTATTTGCTTGTACTCCTGTTAGCCAGATTGCAAGGCAGGGAAAAATTAAACAACAATGAATAAAATTATTTCTAGGTAGAAAAATAGTTATATATGAAAACGTCCTTTCATTGTTTTGTTTAAGTAAAATAAGTAAATAAATAACTGTCCTCTAATTTTGATTACTGTTAACTCTTTTCTTCTTTATTCCCTTTGCTTCACTTTAAGATGGGCCAATCAAGCTTTTCTGTAGGTTCCTTCTTGTTAAGTATTTTACCTTGTTTTCTAATACCTCTCTTTTCTGTCCTGTTACACTTTGCATGTGTGTGTATGTAATGTACATGCATGCACATATGTTGTAATTATGGATGTGCTCTGTTTCAGATAAAAAGCTAAAAAGGCAGTTTGGTGTGGGCACGTGTGATGTTCCTGTCAGCACCTCCTTATAAAAGCAGGGGTTTCCGCTGGGCTTACACAGTAGCAGTGCAATTCCAAAAAAGCACATATCTGAGTTAAGGGTCACAAACTGAGCATTAACACTCACTCCAAAGCACCTTGTCACATCCTTAAGGTGCTTTCTTAGATCTGATATGCTACATAGCTATAGAGGGAGCCCAGGAAAACAGGCTGTTTATTTAAGGAGGTGCCAGTTGGAGCAGAAGGTGCGCAGAAATCATCTGAAATAATTTTTAGCTTCAGATCTGAAACTCAACATCCTTTGTGGGTATGCGTGTGATTTTGCCATTTTAAAAAACCACATTGTGGTGGGTTTTTTTGCCTTATCTAAAAGCATGAGATGGTCTGCATTATGTAAAATATTATCCATACTGTAAACTGCATAAAGCCATTATCTTCATGTTGTCTTGTGATCAAAACATATGTATATTTTCTTTGTGAAACAAACCATTCCTGCAGGTTGTTTGCTTTACTGGCTTCTTTAACTTATTACTTTGTCTGCCCTCTATAGACATGATTGGTTTTGTATCTAATCTACACATAAAATTTAATATTATACAAATGCTATTTATGTCTGAGGTCTGTGGTGTAATAATATATACTAGAATTATGTATACATTCACTCTTCTATTATAAATAGACTAGAAATATTAATATGTTTGTATAATGTTGACATGTTATGTACTATTATGAAGGATTTTTCTAAATTATTTTGCATATGCACATAATATAATTATCTTGGTATTCAAAGATCCCAGAATGAGTTATTGGCATCTCCACTTTAAATGGGTAGATTTTTTTGTTTTTCTTAAGGAGCCATTGCTATTAGGCAATCTATCTCATCTGGGTTAAGGGTATTTTGTTTTTATTCAATATGAAAGCCTTGAACTTAGAAACCATCACTTGGTCAAGTTTTATTTGTCTCATCGAAGAGGCATTAGCAGGGACTTTTCACTTTACAGTATTTGTAAGGTTGTAGAAACGAGTTTTGAAGAGCACACTCCATCGGAAAGTTAAGAATGCTGCCTTGGTAGATTTTCCTTTTCACAAGTGCTTACAGAGTGTTGTTATTTTCCTAACACCAACACTTAACTTGGTATTTAAGACCACTACAAATCCTGAAAAATATTAGTTCTTTCTTGGAATAAAATATCAATGGGTACACACACACACGCACACGCGCACACACACACACACCATAAAAGAGAAATCTTGAAGTGTTATGCCATAGAGTACAGACTCATTCTCCTTCAGGAGAAAATACCTGAGTTAATCTTAGTGGATAGGTGAGGAAAGCGCTGCCTTTAGTTGTTTCAGGTCTTACACACGTCCCCAGAATGTTAAAAAGATTACGTAGCTGTGTTCCACCATCCTCAAAAAGAATTGTGGCGAAAAACCAGAAATCCCTGACTGTGCCTGAGCTTGGTCCATTTTCCTATTCTTGCTGTCCCTGCATTTTCCCCAGAAATGGTGAAGGTGTGCCTGAATATCACACTCGCCCTACTTGAGTTTAGATTTGTGTGTGTGTGTGTGTGTGTGTGTGTGTGTGTGTGTGTGTGATAAATCAGTATGAAGAACGGTTAGAAGTACTGAGACTGATGCATGTTCTTTACACCATTTAGAATACAAAATCCTGGCTTGTTTAAATTTGGCAGCAATACTTTTTTCCTAATAGACACGTCAAATTTCAGGTACCGTTTACATGGGTGGGATAATGTATGTAATTCTGAAGGTCCCCGTTTCAAGGTTCATCTGAAAATACCTGAACTGGACATGTAAGTTCCTTCCTGTTTATAGAGATGGGAGGAATCCTACAATTACATTTCTATCTTTGCAAATGTGTGTCTTTAACACAATTAGTGTCATAATAGGCTTAAGTCATTATATGTCACATTTGCATAATGTGCTGCTCAATCATTGTAATTACATGTCTGAGTCTCTAATCAGTCTGAAAATGTCAATCCCTAGATTGTTCCCTAGAAAACAAGTAGTGTTTATATGTGGAGCTTATTCTTAAAACACCGGGGCAATCATGGTTTACAACTTCTAAATGCTTTGCAGCATCCCTTATCCCTTCCTATCAATCTTAATTTAGCCAAGACTATAAGCTTCAGATGCAGTGTCTGTAACTTTTAAATAAATGGATTATAATTCTTCCTCAGACAGTGAGATTAATCTCTCTCCCTCCCCCCCCCAAAGGCATTGTGCTTGGAGTTTTAATTTTAAGGGGGTCAGAATGAGAATGGACTAAAATTACATGGCCAGGAAATCATGATGTATTATATATACTTTGCAGTGATTAAGGTATTTGTGCATTCTAAGATGCAACCTTGTGCATGTCTAATTAGAAGTAAGTTCTCTTGAATTTATCGGGATTTATTTTTAGGTAAAAGTGGGCATTAGATTGCGGTTCATGACAGCTAGTAGGAAAAAAAGTATGCAATTATTTTTTTGTATGCTTGTTGCCAAATTTTGATATGAATTATCATATCAGAAGTCAGTTTCTGACTTGAAATCTTTCTCCCTGCGTTTTTTTTAAATTTTCCAAGAGTGTCTAATCATTATGGATACTTAGTATATATTTTTTTTAATGTTGGCTAGATGTTTTTCAATGTTTTTAATGTAATAACTGTAATGATTAGGACTTCTGAAATGTGTAATTGCACTGTTCTCTTCTTTTAAGCTGTGAAAATCAAGAAGCCAATTAAGACCAAGTTCCGCATGCCAGTTTTTAACTGGGTGGCTCTGAAACCCAACCAGATTAATGGGACCGTCTTCAATGAAATTGATGATGAAAGGATCTTGGAGGTATGAGCCTTGAACATTGTGATTTTGAATATCTAGAGGAGAGGGGCTCCAGGAGGATTAATAGGAATGATTGCCTCCTGATGAAGTGGAATGATTTTGATTTGCTATTGCAGATTTTGTCATATGTATTTAGCAGATTTTAAAATTTCATTGTTATCTAAAAAAAATACCCGATTTGATGGACTGACTTTAAATTGATGTTCTCCTGTCCACATCTGCATCTTTACCCCTACTTGTTTGGATACTTGGCTGTTTTTCTTTTGGTCTAGTTCCGTGTTGGCGAACCTATGGCATGCGTGCTGGAAATGGCACACAGAGCCACGTTGCCCAGTACACGTGGTGTTGCCCATTCTTATTCCGGGTTTCCAGGGCACGCATGCGCACCAGCCAGCTAGTCTGCTGGTTACTGGTGTGCATGCAGGTGCGATGATCAGCTGGCCTTAATGTCTTAGTGCGCGTGCACACCGGCCATGCCATCATTGCCCACATGCAGCCCCGGGACTCCGCCCTTTGCCAGCCAGGAGCACTGCCACCAGTCGCTCCTATGCACTCAGCTGTCTGCCTGCCTCGTCACCACCACCATGAGGAAAGGCCCGAAGCGCTGCCTGGGATCAACGTGGGCTGCTTCCGGGGGAGGCCAGGTATGACTGGTTGGATGCTGCCTGGAGCTGAGCTCAAGGCTGGCAGGAGTAGGAACGTTGCCTCTTAGCCGGCTCGAACTGTCTGCTGCCACAGCCTGCCGCCATCCCCTCTCCCCTGCAGCTGCTCCTGCCACTGCCAGGGAAGCGGCTGTGCGAGAACCGCTGCCGCCAAGGGTGAGGGGGCGGTGGTGGCAAGGATGGGCGGTCTGGGGCTTCCCTTTCTCCCCGCCCGAGCAGGCTTCTGGCATAGCCCCAGGCCTCTAGAGTGAGGGAAGCCCTGGCCCGCTGCCACCCCCCCCTTTGCCCCCAGCAAGAGCGGTTCTCATGCTGCCGCTTCTCCGGCAGCACAAGGAGCAACTGCCGGGGCAGAGAGGGTGGTGGCAGGCTGTGGTGGCAGGCCGTTCTCACCGGGTAACAGACAGGCTGCTCCTGGAGCAGGCAGGAGGAGAAGCCACCAGCAGGGAGGCGAGCTGCCCCAGGAGGAGTGGAGGAGAGCGCAGCTCCTCACTCATGGAGATCCACCAGCGGGGAAATGGTTGTGGAAAGCGGTAAGAAACCTTTGCTAGAGTGAACATGCAACCCTCTCCTGCCAGGGAGCATGACCGCTTCCTGGCTCGCACATTTCTTACCGCTCCAGTCCTCCTGGGGCAGCTTGCCTCCCTGCTGGTGGCTTCTCCTTCTCCTGCCTGTTCCAGGAGCAGCCTGTCTGTTACCCGGTGAGAACGGCCTGCCACCACAGCCTGCCCCCGCCCTCTCTGCCCTGGCAGTTGCTCCTGGTGTTGCCGGAGAAGTGGCAGCACGAGAACCACTCTTGCTGGGGGCAAGGGGTTGGCGGCGGCAGGAACGGCAGGCTAGGGCTTCCCTCCCTCCCTCTCCCCGGAGGCTTGGGGCTATGCCAGAAATCTGCTCGGGCGGGGAGACAGGGAAGCCCCGTACTGCCCTCAGAATAACGACTTTCCAGGCCCAAAACGGGGCTGGAGGAGGGGCGAAGTGCATGTGCAGGGCACGCATGCGCAATGTGGGCCGCATGCATGGGGGGGTCGTGTGCACATGCGCATGTGAGAGGGTTTGCATTGCATTATGGGTGCTGGCACGTACGCGAGCTGTTGCACGTGCACATACACAGTTCCAGCACGCCACGAGGAAAAGGTTCGCCAACACTGGTCTAGTTAGTGTTAAGTTTGTTTCTAACTGAACACTTGGAGCCAGCTTTCGTTTTTTTTGCTTCAGAAGTCATCTTTGTTTTCTCCTGTGTTGCAGAAGTGTGACCTAAATTCACATGACCAGTGATAAGTGTATTTGATGAGGAATTGAGAGTCTTGGTGTTTTTACTTTGAATTGTATAGATGTTCTTATAATTGGCCCCTTTTGCTTTTTACAGATGCATTTTATAAGATTTTTGTTTCCCAGGTTGTCCTTTCTTTTAAAAAAATGTCTCTTTTAGGATTTAAACGTGGATGAATTTGAAGAAATATTCAAGACAAAAGCCCAAGGGCCAGCTATCGACCTTTCTTCAAGCAAGCAAATAACTCAGAAAGGATCAAACAAAGTTACGCTTCTGGAGGCAAATAGAGCTAAAAATCTTGCTATCACCTTAAGAAAAGCTGGAAAAACTGCCGATGAAATATGTAAAGCTATTCAAGCGTAAGTGAAAAGATTTTATACACAATTTTAAATATATGAACTGCCAAGCAGCATTTGTGCAACTAGAATAGATACAAGAAGGTTTGCTTGTTTTATATTCCATAGGTTAGTGGCTGTTGCTTGGGGTTTTTTTACACTAAAGTTCAAGTCTGCACACACTGTTTGTGGATTCAGTTCCTTAAAGTCCTTGGGATACACTTACATGTTAAGCTGCAGAGAGCCAATATACATATGCCACAAAAGCAGGAAGAAAACTGACCTGTTTTACTATAATATACAATTGGTATTTTTTGTTTTGTTTTGAAGAACATCATATGGATTCATCTATAATGCTTGTCATGCGAAATTTCCATTCTTAGCGGCAAGTTAAATACCAATTTGAAAGAAATATGGTAGCTATTAAGGAAATGAAAAGATTGTAGTTCTTTGCATATTATTTGAATGTAGTCCAAGTATCTTGAACAAATGTACACTGGCATTTGCATATGTGATTCATTATTACTGTGCATAGGTTGCATCTTCAAATGTTCAGCTGGCTCAGCTGGCTACCAATTAGTGATTAAATGGTCCGTTATTGTATCTGAATGTCAGTTGCAAATCATACTTCAGCACAATGCTTATCTTAAGAGCCATTTATGAGCTTAGCTTAAAGAATTTCTTTGCAGTCTTTCCAGGAATGTGGAATTTAGCCAAATCTCTTTCCAGAAAACACTTCTATAGTCCAGTTTACCACATATAAGTTTTACAAATATTTCAAAGGGAAATATTTGTGAAATGTGGGGACTCACAATAACTTCAGTAATTTGAAAAGTTTATGAAAACTGTGTGGTTATGTTGTACCCTCAGGCAAAATATTTAAAGATGTACTTCTGTTGTTCATTTTGTGGAACTTAAGTGGTATTGCATTGTGTTGTATTGTCAGATTTGATTTGAAGACGCTGCCGGTAGATTTTGTTGAATGCCTGATGAGATTCTTGCCAACGGAAAATGAAGTGAAAGTGTTGCGGCTTTATGAGCGGGAAAGGAAACCCTTTGAGAATCTGTCAGATGAGGATCGATTTATGATGCAGTTCAGCAAAATAGAAAGGCTGATGCAGAAAATGACCATCATGGCATTTGTTGGCAACTTTACTGAAAGCATACAGATGCTCACACCGGTGAGTGAGATGTGGATCAGAGCTCTGTTTTACAAAGGGAAAGGACTACAACTTAATTCTCAGAGTTAGGCTTACAGGTAATCCTCGTTTAGTGACCACAATTGGGTCCAGCACTCAATCATGAAGCGAAACAGACACATAATGAAACATCACAATTTTACATTCATATTTCAGCTTTCCTTGGCTTTATAGACCTGCAAAGGTTGCAAATGCAGGAACTCATCACATAATTTCATTTTTTGATAACCATTGTAACTGTGAACACTCACTGTGTGACTCAGTTACTAAACAAAAACTACCCATACATTTGTTAGCGTACTTTTTTGAGCATGGTCTGATTGGAGATGGTTATTGGAGATGGTCTGATATCATTTCCTGCTTTCCTGCTTTCCTGCTCATCTCTAGCCACTCTTAGCCACAAAAATTAGGAGCCTGGATAGCTTAACAGACTAAAAGCCTGTTATTAACATTCAGCTGTCTGCAATTATTGCAAGTTAGAATCTCCCCAGGCTCAAGGTTGACTCAGCCTTTCATCCTTTCTAAGGTAAGTAAATTGAGGACCCAGTTTGTGGGGGCAGTAAGCTGACTTTGTATAAAATATACAAAAGTATGAAGGCTATTGCTTAACACATTGTAAGCTGCCCTGAGTCTCCGGAGAAGGGCAGCATATAAATCTAATAAAATATATATATATAGCTGCATTGAGACAATTGTGTTAGGTATCACTACTTACATCAGATACATCAGATCCTGGGACATGTGATATGTGTACATGATGAACTAGGAAAACTAGCTATGCTTAGAAATTTTGAGAGACGTAGGAGGAGGAAACAACACCTAAGAAGCATGGATGGTTTGAAAAAGATTACAGAGACTGTGCTTGGAAGAGCTACAATCTTTACTAGCAATATGTCAAGTCAGCAGACATTTTTCAGTGAAGTTACTATGCAGTCCAACTTGATTGCGCCTAACTAATGGTTGCTTGATTGGATACGGTTACTTGTGTGAGAGGTTCTACAGTATTTGCATTGTGTGATTCCTGCCCTTTCTTGCTAAAGTCTTGAAAGTTGGAACAAGAATGGACAAGAAGAAATATAAGGAAGAAGAAAAGAAAACATACGGGATCTTGAACATATTGCTTAATTCTACCTTGAAAAGTGGCTTACTTGAAATGCATTCCCTGTTGAAATCTCCAAGTGTTCTATTTTAATTTGCGCTTGCTGAGTTTTTAAGGATGTTCACCCTGTTTCCTGTTTTTGCCTTTAGCAATTGCATGCAATCATTGCAGCATCTGTCTCCATAAAGTCTTCTCAGAAACTCAAAAAAATCTTAGAGGTAAGAAACTCTAATTTTTGCTGCTGTCTTTTGAACTTTATATTTGTGTTTCATTTCAAGTAGCAAATTTCAACTTTAGCTGATAATTAATTTTTTTCCATCTCTTATGATACCTATAGATAATCTTGGCTCTGGGCAACTATATGAATAGCAGTAAACGAGGAGCTGTCTATGGATTTAAACTTCAAAGTTTAGATCTGGTAAGTAAGGGCCTTTACTTACCTACAAAAATCCCCGTTCATTCACCCAGTTTATATCATAGGAGGGGAAAACTGACATTTGTCTAAAAGCCATCAGGAATGGTATCAAACTAAAGTCATTTACATGCAAGTAAATGTGCCCAATATGGATATATTTTTGGATATATTTTCCGGTATAAAAATTCTGTAAAAAGGAATGATAGAATTTAAAAAGTTAACTTCATCTTCTGGACACGTTACAATTTTTTAAAATTAAAACCCAAAAATAACCATGTTCTAAGAAGTATATAACTAATAAGAAATCATCCCTATGAGGTTGGTTGGGCCATTCATTAAAAGAGAACCAAAAATAAGCAGAATATCCTTGTATCTTTCATTGTTCATTATACTCATTGTTTGAATTTGTTCTGATTTTAATTTCCAAGAAATATGAGTGATGGTTATAATAAAAACAGACAAATCTGAACAAGCTAAGTTTGGTTAATCCTTCTACATGCTGGCTTCCATTTAAACTCAATTTCTTGTTTTGAAAATATTTTTAATATAACATATTTAGTTGGACAGTGTTTCAACAGATTGATTAATAATTCCCTCAAGGCAATGCTATAGGGTGTTGCACGCCAAAACAATCACACACAAATATAGTTTTTTTCCCTATGCTATCACTCTGCTAAACAACTAATTCCCACAACACTGTCTATACCCTAGGATGTCAACCACCTAGTAGGGCTGTATTACCTATTATCCTTCTCATCTTTTCCTCTTCCTCTTGCCTATTTCCTTAGCTTCTTATAACTATAACTTTGTTGTTTGTATGTTATGATTTATGTTGATTATCTTTATTTAGTATCCTATTACGATTTATGTTGTTTGCTTATTTAGTATCCTATGATTATTGCTGACTTTGTATCTTATGATTTATGATGATTATATTTTATGATTATGATCATGATTTATTTCTTGTTGCTTGCTTGTACACTGAGAGCTTATGCACCGGAGACACATTCCTTGTGTGTCCAATCACACTTGGCCAATAAAGAATTCTATCAATTCTATTAAAAAATTGTCAGAAGCTGTTTTCCTTAGAATTCTGTTTTGCCTAAAACAGGTAGACAGTGACTTGAGCCATACGTTAAGGTACTTGAAGATCTCTCATAGAAGAGAAAACTTCCAGTAGTTGCAAAGGCAGTTGTAGAATGGAGTACAGAAGTATCAGCAAGAGGAGTAATTACTTCCAATCCGCCTTGGTTTTTAACTAGCTAAATTCATGGCAAGAAGGTTCCCAGTTATATCATCATCTTGGTTGGAATCTATTGTTGTCAAGGAAAGTCCTCACTTCCCTGATCCTCTTGGAGTGGTTTTGAAAAAAGTGATAATTTGCTGCTGGAGAGCAGACAAGGTGGAGAATTTTCTTTCCCAGAAATCTGTGATTTTATCTTAGAATTTTATGATTATTGCATTACTAACGTGCCTCTTTTTTGCTTTATTTGCAGTTGTTAGATACAAAATCAACAGACAGAAAACAAACTCTATTGCACTATATATCCAATGTTGTAAAGGAGAAATACCAGCAGGTTTGCCTTTTTTACAATGAACTTCACTATGTAGAGAAAGCTGCCGCAGGTAATATGGCCATTTGTTACTTATGAAGTGTGAGAAATAGTTTTAGATTTATTGTATGCCTGTCTTAATGCAATGATAACTCATAAGAAGGGAGCCTCTGGTGAAGCTATTAGCTTGGGAGCTACGCAAGTTTGTAAAAGGCAGATGGACTCTTAAGAAGAAGGTTTGAGCATGGGAGATCACAAAGTTATCCTGATTTTAAAATTAATTCCTTCTGTTCTTAGCAATTATTCTTCTATTCTAAGCTGAGCTTGTCGATCAAAAGATTGGCAGTTCAGCAGTTCAAATCCCTACTGCCAAGTAACGGGGTGAGCTTCCATTACTTGCCCCAGCTTCTGTCAACCTAGCAGTTAGAAAGCATGTAAAAAATGCAAGTAGAAAAATAGGGGCCATCTTTGGTGGGAAGATAACAGCATTCCGTGCGCCTTTAGCGTTTAGTCATGCCGGCCACATGACCACAGAGACGTCTTCGGACAGCGCTGGCTCTTCGGCTTTGAAACAGAGATGAGCACCGCCCCCTAGAGTCAGGAACAACTAGCACTTATGTGCAAGATGAACCTTTACCTTTACTTTATTCTTAGCAATAAGACCACCTTCTTAGTTTCACTGCAAGATCTATTTCTTTATAACATAGAAGCATATTTAGCAGGTGCATCCACCAGACTCTGTGACCTACCAGCAATTAATTCCCCCCCGCCCTCAATTGCTTTTGGATGCCTTTTATTCATATTCATCTGTTTTAAATCTGGAAATCAATTGAGATATCCTGTATATGCTAAAATTTAATCATTAAAATTAATCATTAAAAGTAATGTCATTCTAATAAAGGAGAATATTTGTAACTCAGGGTGAAAATGAGGGGTCCTTGATGCTCTCTGAGCTTGGTGGTTTTCTTGAAGATGTTTCATTACCTAAACTAGGTAATATCATCAGTGCTAGATGACTACCCCTGAGGATGTTTCATTGGGTAATGAAATGTTTGCAAGAAAACAACCAAGCTCCAGATCCAAGGATCCCTAATAATGTCATTTATAAGTAATATAATATTGTATCTTCCATTCAAATATTTTAATCCTCATCCACTCTTTAAAACTCATTATATGGCCTCTGCACTGCAGTTCCAAAAGCCAATGCAGATGAATGAGATTTGTACACTCCTGATTTACAAATGCTTTTTTTTTTTTTAAATTTGTATACCGCCCTTCTCCCTGAGGACTCAGGGCGGTGAACAGCCAAATAAAAACATCAAATACAAATATTAAAATACAGTTAAATATATATATATAAATTTGGCCCCGTTAATTAAAAACGATAAACAAAACAATTAAAAAACACTTTAAAAAATTAGGCCTGCCTGGCTTGCTGGAAAAAAAAGGTTTTAAGGGCACGGCGGAAGGCACTGAGGTCATGGATTCTCCTTATCTCTGGGGGCAACTGATTCCAGAGGGTAGGTGCCCCCACAGAGAAGGCCCTCCCCCTGGGGGTCACCAGCCTGCACTGTTTGGCTGATGGCACCCCGAGGAGGCCCTCTCGGTGGGAGCGCACGGGTCGATGGGAGGTCGTCGGTGGCAGCAGGCGGTCTCGAAGATAGCTAGGCCCTATGCCCTAGGCCCTTTTGCTGGTAAATTGGCCATGCTTTCTCATAATTCTGAATGTATGTCACTCCAACACCCAACTATATATCCCAGCAAAAGTCTGCCCCATAAGAGCTTGTTTCATCACTGTTAGGTGAAAATATTTGCCGTCACAATGCTTGGACAAAAAAACTTTACTTGGGCAGAAGTTGAGGAAAAGCTGCTCTGCTCTGAGCTCTGCTGGTACAGAGGCTCAGAAATATACTTCTTATAAGCTATTTCTGTTTTTTATGTCATTTGGCATCACCTTGCCCACTGCCTCTTTGGCTCTTGTGATTTTCTGTTTGAACATATATAATACTTTGAATGCAGTTGATCCTTCATTATTTTAGTAGTGATAATGTTATAGTATAAGTTATATTTATGGTACATCTCTTATGAAACATGCTTATCTTAAGCAGGTAAATTTGCATGCCTTACTGTATAAAATTCCTTATTGGATTTTAGATGCTATCTGAATTAGAGGCATGTGCTCTCTAATGTAACCCATTGTGTTTTCCCTCTCTTTTAGTATCCCTTGAAAATGTTCTATTAGATGTAAAGGAACTCCAAAGAGGTCTGGACTTAACAAAGCGAGAGTATACTATGCACGATCACAATACCATGCTGAAGGAATTCATCCAGAACAACGAAGGGAAACTGAAGAAGTTGCAGGATGATGCAAAAATAGCCCAGGTATTCCATAGAGTTCGTCTCTTTAGATTTAGATATCCCGATCTGAGAGCAAAGGAACATTTCATCTTTTGATTGTGACAATTATCTCTTCAGTGCAGACAGAAGCACAAGTCATTTTCTAAGTGCAAGTGTGACATAGTAATTATAGTGCCTGACAAAGACCTTGGTTGAAGTTCCCTCTTGCGAGGTAACTATGGGTTAGTCTTTCTGACTCAGCCTAAACCTAATATTATTACCAGGTTATATGAGGCTAATTACTACCAGGTTATATGAGGGTCTGGAGGAGAGGACAGTGGATCAGAGAAAACAGTGGATGTTTCCCTTAATTCCTCAGAATTGAAAGGGGAGTATTTGAAATGTGGCAACTCCTAGATCAGGGGTCCCCAACTGCTGGGCCTTGAATCTTTCGGAACCGGGCTGCGGAAGTGGTGGATGAGGGTGCATATCCGCTCACACAAATGGAGCTGTACACGTGGAACCATTCCCCCCCCCCCCGCCCCCAGGACTGGTCCACAAAGCTGAAAAGATTGGGGAACTCTGTCCTAGAGGAAAATAAGGTAGCAAAAACTGGGATACTTCATATCGATGTAGATTGAAATCCTACATGTAAGCAATAGTAATGTATGCCAATTGAAAATGCATCTCACATCATGCTACAATGATTCTCCAAGGCATGGAGATCAAGTAATAATAGAAAAAGCAGCCAACTGTAACAAGTAGATTCATAGAGTTGGAAGGCCCTTTGTAAATCTAATCCAATTCCCTGCTCCATTACAACATCCCTGATGGATAATTGTTAAGCCCTGGTTTAAAAACTTCCAAAGGAGAATTGCTATTTCCTGAAGCAGGCTGCAACTTCACAGGAAGGCTCTTATTTGGTAGTGATAGCAGAGGGAATATCTCAAAGGATAGAGAGGTTTTGTGAAAGGTTATATATGCTACCTGGAAGGATACAATTCTCTATTAGAAATGTGTAAAAATATTTATGTCTTTTTACTCCTGTCAGTATTTATTGCATTGTATGAAGCTGTATTTTGTTGTAACAAAATGAGATATGTATGCCCTAATGAATTGGTTATCAGTTAAGCCTTGGCTCTTTGTAATTTTAGTGCAAAAGACAAAAATAGTTGCTTCAGTGGGGAAAGAAACTAAAAGCGTCTCTCTTACAGGATGCCTTTGATGATGCTGTGAAATATTTTGGAGAAAATCCCAAGACAACTCCTCCGTCAGTCTTCTTCCCGGTCTTCGTACGATTTGTGAAAGCTTACAAGGTAAACCAAAGCCACAAGCCCTGATCACATTATAATCTGAATACATCCTCAGCTTCTGGTTCTGAAATTTCTTTGTGCAAAGCAGGCTCAAAAAATGGAGAGGGGGCATATTTTGAAAACACAATGACTAAAACAGAAATGAGAAAACTTTGCTTCTATATTCCTTCAATAAGGAATATATTCCATAGGGAGTTTGAAATAAATTCAGCTCTGGTCTAGAAGCCCTTTGATAAGTTTTTGAACACCTATCCCACAATTTCCCATTGTCTAAGAGTTAATGGGACTTTTAATCAAATAGTCTTAAGGCAAGGAAGTTTGACAGCCCTGGTCTAAGGGAACTATGGCAATTCTATGAATTCTCAAAACTGTTGTACCAGTTACAGTGAATCTAGTAATGAGTTTAGTGCTCTTTCATTTGACCTGTCTTTTAGCTTCCAGTTCTTCAGAAGCATTTGCTTAGCCGAGATAGTTAGCAGCAGTCATATGGAAGCAGTAAGACCCAGTATGATCCTTCTTTTATTCATTTGTGTATCTGTAGTCATCTGTAGTCATCCTCAAACTATTGATTTCCCCGATTTGGGTCTTGGTTGGGGAGAACGTCTGTAGAATTGTAGCATACATGCTTCTCCTTTTGTCTTCACTATGTGTGGTCTACCTTAATATATACTCCCTTATAGCACTTAGACTTATATACCTCTTCATAGTGCTTTACAGCCCTCTCTAAGCAGTTTACAGAGTCAGCATATTGCCCCCAACAATCTGGGTCCTCATTTTACCGAGCTTGGAAGAATGGAAGGCTGAGTCAACCTTGAGCCTGGTGAGATTCAATCTGCCAAATTGCTGGCAGCTGGAGATCAGCAGAAGTAGCCTGCAGTACTGCACTCTAACCACTGCGCCACCGCGACTCATTATGATAATAATCATTATGTGCAAATGTGCAGCCTTTCTGTTTTGGGAAGTTGAAAGGAGCTGCCAATTTGAACATACGAAGATGGAACCAGTGAAGGACCTGAGTAATCAGGGATCCTTGTCTATAAAGGAGGAAGAACCAAATGAAGAACCTCTGTCATCCCTATGACATGTACTTTCCTCTGCATTCGGCAAATAAGTCTTTAAAAGAGTTTATAGATAATGCTATGGATTGGGTTCTGTCTCATTGGATAGGCAGCATGTCTGAGTTAAGTTTGTACTAATAGATACGTCTTTTGCTGAATTAATCAGTCCCTTGTATATTTGAAATTCCAGTAGCTTTTGCACCAGTGTACATTTGTTTTTCTTAACAGCAAGCAGAAGAGGAGAACGAACTGAGAAAAAAGCAAGAACAGGCATTAATGGAAAAACTGCTGGAGCAGGAAGCATTGCTGGAACAACAAGACCAAAAGGTAACAAACAAGCAAGCATTTGACAATTGTTGATGAAAGCCTGACTAGGTGGCTCAGTGGCTAAGACACTGAGCTTGTCGATCAGAAAGGTTGGCGGTTCGAATCCCTAGTACAAGTCTCCTGTGTGAGCATGGGGTTGGACTAGATGACCTCCAAGGTCCCTTCTAACTCTGTTACTGTTATTATTATTATTAAATTGTTAAAGTCACAATGCCTGAGAACATTTGCACATTACAATAAACCAGAATTCCCAAGGTCTGTAATAATCTTAGATGTGCCTTATTTATTGCTCCTGCTAAGTTGTTCTCGCTAGTAGAAGCATTTTATTATTTAGAAGCTTATTATTACTACTAAAAATATTCTAAAAATAGAAGACCTGCCTATGGTTTGTTATGATGTACAAATAAGGAGCTCTAATGTCTGTTCTTGGGTCTAAAGCCATGGTTCGTTCTTAACTTTTGATTTTGAGCTTGTTTGAAAGAAACCAGAGATCCCAGTTTCTATGTCGGTGGGAAAAGCTTTTGCGCCTGGTTAGCTGTTCTTATTGGCAAATAATACCAAACAGCTGTGATTTAATTTATATGTGCTATAAGGCTTGTTCATGGTAAGTCAGAATTTTGGGAAGTTGGGGTTATTCTGTACCGAAAGTCCCCTGCCCCACTCCTCCCAAAATACTGTAAACAACATTCAAGAAGCTTTTATGGAAATTACAAGAGTTTCACATTCCTATCCTATTCTGATTACTCCTAAATCTTAAAAAGGTGTTTCAGACCTCAAGTCGTGAGTGCAGTGATCTCTAGTCCATCAATGTTTATCCCAAAATAATTGGCTTTTGGAATTTTTAAACAATGTCATTTAGTGTACAGATGTAAATGTGCAGTTAGTCATGTATGGAGGAAACCAGTGGTGGGTTGCCCCTGGTTCGCACCGGTTCTATAGAACCGGTAGTAAAACCGGCAGGAGGCTCCGCCCACCGACCCCGACGTCATCAGAATGCTTTTGCACATGCGCAGAAGAGTGCACACACGTGCTTGCTTCGCTCACGCGCGCACATGGCCTCATTGCGGACCGGTAGTAAAGGTAAGTAGAATCCACCCCTGGAGGAAGCTCCCAAGAAAAAGATAAATTTTAAACATCTTTAAATGTTAATGAAGACAAGGAATTTTCAGAATTCTCTCCCTCAAAATTGATTGTAATGTATATTTGCAAGTCCTGCAGATCAGGCTAGATCACCTGGACCACAAATACACTGCTTCCCATATCTAATATCAAACGCACCAAGTTAACAATTATTTAGAGGCCTTCGTGTTCTCTGAGCCTGATTGTTTGCATGCAGACATTTCATTACCCAATGAGGTAACATCATCAGTGCAAGTGAGCGTGGGGTTTGCTCCCGGTTTCTATGCTATAGCTTTCTCTGCCAGTTTTAGTAGCAGGGCGGATTTCCTGCTTAATTAGGATATTGTTTTCTGCTTGATTGTTTGCCTGGAATTAACTCTTGTTTAGTTAGATGTTGACTGTTTGAGAGGATGTGTTCTGGTGTTCTCATTTCCTTCTTTTTAATTTTCTCTTTAGAGTGGTGTATAAATATGATTTATTTCTATAGCGCTTAAATAGAGTGATCTCTGTACAGTATGTAGTATATTCCAAAGTTATCTCTAGAGAAAAACCATTTTAAGGCATAAAGCATTTGCAAATGTGGCAAGATTGATTTCCTGTTTGTTTATGGGATTAAAAAAAATATTATGAACTATATAATTACAGCATGTGTGTGTGCGTCCGTGCATGCAGGCACTGATCATAAAATGACCCGAAATCTTTCCCCCCCCCTTTTTGCCCTTTTGAAATAATTGGCTTCATGGCATTTTTGAACAATGATATTTTATTTTGCAGGATCAACTCATACTTTCGTTAGTTTTGTTTGCTTCCAAGTAATCTAAAAATTAGGTGGCAGGGTTAGGAAATATTTTGTAGGAGTTTACCACGGAAGACAATTAAGTTAAAGATCAGGCTGAAGAGTCTAAAAAATCGCAATTGGGGGAAATACATGCTTTGCATGCAGAGTATTCAAGATTCAGTATCTGCCTTTTTTGAGCTTAGGAAAAACTTTGGGTAGCAATCCCATGGCCATTCAGTGCCGATCAACACTTTGTCATTTTGTTGGTTGGGGCAAATTTAAAACTGAAGTATCAGGAAGATATCAAGTAGCTTATCACTGAAGTAGATCATGCTCATCCAGATGAGCTACTATGGTGTAGAACTAGAACAGCTTCCAATAGTCCTCAATTTGCAACAGTTCATTTAGTGACCATTCAAAGTTACAACGGCACTGAAAAAAGTGACTTATGACCATTCTTTATACGTACAACTGTTGGCAGCATCCCTCCAGTCACATGATCAGAATTCGGACGCTTGGCAACTGGCATGAATTTATGATGGTTACAGTGTCCCGGGATAATGTAATCATCACCTTTTGCGACCTTCTGACCAGCAAAGTCAATGGGGAAGCCAGGTTTCACATAACTGTGTTATTTAACTTAACAACTGCAGTGATTCAGTTAACTGTGGCAAGAAAGGTCATAAAATGGGGCAAATTTCACTTGTCTTAGCAACGGAAATTTTGTGCTCCATTGTTGTAGCCATAAGTCAAGGACTATCTGTATTGCCTTCCAATCCGATATTGTTTCTATTAGTAGAGAAGGAGTGCTGATTGTTACTCGACTTTGCAACCCTGTGCTACTCTCTTTCAGTCTCCATCTCATAAAACTAAGCGACAGCAACAAGAACTAATTGCAGAACTAAGACGACGACAAGTCAAGGACAACAGACACGTTTATGAAGGAAAAGATGGCGCTATTGAAGATATCATCACAGGTAAAGCCCCCTCCCTCCATACTGGAGCCTGTTTCAAACACACACACACACACACACACACACACACACACACCCCAAATGTTCTCTTTTAATTGCTTGTTTAGGGCTTTGTAAACAGTAACAAGTAGAAACATTAATTGATGCACCATTAATTTAAGTTAGGCAAATCTCAGGCTTTTAGGCCTGTTTAGTGGCAGCAGTCTCACTGATACATCATTGTGTATTTATTCACATTGTCATAACTAAAGCCATAGATCGGACAGTCTTCCTTATGTTTTAGTTCACCAGAGGCATGCTAGAGAAATCTTGGAATCGGTTTCATTTGTTTGCAAATCTATTAGTGTTTTAACTTTGTCCTTAAAAAGGTCACATTACTGTAAAAATGCTACTAACATTAATAGTCACAACATTACAGGTAGTTCTCACTTAACGATCACAATTAGGGCTGGCAACTTTATTGCTAAGGGAAACATCACGTGACCATGATTTACGATTTTACTCCCGCCCTCTCTTGTCTGTTAACTCTGCTTGTCACAAGCCAATTGCAAAGCACAGACATGGCAATCACCGGACTACAAATGTAAGGATTGGTCACACGACTTTTTTAAAAACACCATCTTAACTTTGAACAATTTTTAAACGTGACAGTTGGTGAGAACTATCTGCAGAGGAGTAATGGAGGGCATGGTTTCATGCGAAATGCTGAATTGCACGAAACTTTGGAATTGCATATTCTTCTTACAACAAACTTTATGCACCCTCTTATATGCAGTTCATAACTGAACGCAATAGGGATACAATGGCTGGATCTAATTTGTAATAGATAAGTGAAAGACAGCTTGGACAGACAACATAAGGTTCCTGAAACAGACCCATTACTTGCTGAAGTTCGATTTGCCTGCTTTTTACTGTCAATAATAAGTAAACACGGCTAGGCATACAGAGGCTAACCCCTGTTCTGCAAAAAGTTCACTGGAATGGCAAGAACTTCCCAGTTGGTCTTTAAAGTCAGACTGGCTTTACGTGTGAAAGTGCCTTGGGAATTCCCTTCCTTCAGCCCAATTTATGGGGAGCAGGTAGAGGGAACATCAACCTGCAAAGGGAAGTTGTGCTGAGTTGTGAAGCAGTATATAACAACCCCGGGGCTGCCACCAAGGTGGAAAGGCGTTCTGACAGTAACCCAGCCACACAACCCTTATTGTGGTTAATCGAGAGATGATCTGCTGCAGGGTGCCTTTAATAAAACACTAACTATATACTAATGCAAGAGATCTTTGCTTCTTACTGTCTTCTGTCTTGTCTGGCTGTTATTTTCATGCAGTGCTGAAGACGGTGCCCTTTACTGCCCGAACGGCCAAGCGTGGCTCTCGGTTTTTCTGCGAACCTGTTCTCACAGAGGAATTCCATTACTAAACTATTCCTCTTTCACAGCTGATCCTCTTAAAAAAATAAAAGGTTGCTGTAGGTTTTTGACATTTCTCCACTTTACGGCAATGGGGGTGCTGAATGGGGTTTTGTGACGTCTGGCATCCCTGTGGAATCACGTTTTACATGATCCTCTCCTTGACCATCATCTCCTTGCACGTTCCTGTCTGCCAGTAATGGTTTGCTCCCTTCCACCCACCATGTGAAAGCTTGTTCCACCCCATCCATTTTCAGGGGTCTAGATCAGGGGTATCCAATGTTGGCAACTTTAAGACTTGTGGACTTCAGCTCCCAGAATTCCCCAGCATGGCTGGTTGGGGAATTCTGGGAGTTGAAGTCTACAAGTCTTCAAGTTGCCAAGGTTGGACACTCCTGGTCTAGTTATAACTGCCATAGGGCATCCAATATGGGAAATCGGTGAATGTCACTAAGACCAGCAACAGCTGTGCTTCCAGCCACTCCACTCAATTTATAGGCACCTGTTGAGGGGTGTAGCGATAATCATGACAGACAATTCCATTTGTTTTTTGTATGCTATTCTACTTTGGGTTCTTTTTGATTTTAGCAGATTAATCACTGTTGCATAAGTCTTGGTAGTAAGCCTTTATCTGGAAATAAGCTATGTTTGTATGAGAAGATAGAAGTGTGCAGTATTTGGATCTGAAGTGGGCAGAGGTACTTCAGATCTAGTAGGAGTTCCCTCAATGTATCTGTGTCTTTTCTGGAGCTCACATGGCACCTGCTCTAAGGGCCAGGAAAATAGGAAGTTGAGGGCTTGTTCGTGGGGTACCTGTTTCTCAGTATTTTCCTAACTCTTGATGGCTTTCTTGGGAGCTCAAGAAAAGTTAGTTACCGCAACGTGCCCACACTGGATCAGAATCACTGTAGCCCCCTTTGGAGACAAATGCTGTGCAGCTCTAAAGAAGAGTTAAATTTTGGGAGGGGGGGGGGCTTGGTTTGTGATCTGCAAAAGCATTTTTTCATATTTGTCATTCTACTCACTGCTTGCATGTTGGTGTTTGCATGTCAAAATCTTTTCCCTCCCTCCATTTTTATCCTGTCAGATCCATAGCTGTGCTAGGTTCAGTTCCATGCCAATGTAATTGAGAACCTCCTATGAATATCACCTTTAAGAAAACAAAGTAGCTGTTTGGGATTTGATAATTGGGGAGATTTAAAATCAAAATTTAAAATAAAAATCTGGAACCAGGTTATTCCCCCAATCACAAGCGGCCTTGAGATTTGAGCTAAGAAGTGAGAAGATCTACATGAAGGTTAAATGTTTCTGTTAGGAGAAAGTCTGCTAACTTTCTGCTGCTTGAAAAAGCAAAGCTGGTGACAACATGTCTCAAATTGTCTCTGGATAACAAATATCCCAAGCTGATTGCCATGGAACTGGATGCATTGAAATCTTTTGATGTAAACTGTTACAAAGTGGAGGTTGAATGAATCTGTTAATGTTGTTGCCCTTAATATAAAGACAGAAGGTATAAAAGAAAGTGATATTATCAGTCCAAATCCTGCTTGCTCTTTCCAATGAAAATGTTGCCTGGTCGTTCTGGAGCCAATGTTCAAAGCAGCTTGGAGTTTAATTGGCTAATGGTTAGGGTGGCCTGTTTTTTCCTCTGTTTAATCTTCTTTACTTTTTTGGCTTCACTCATTCTTGCTTTTCTTTTCTTTTTTTTTGCTAACATGCTGGACCTTTAAAGTAGGGTGTGGTTTTTGGTTTTGTTTTGCTTTGCTTTGGGGCACTGAATTGAGTTGCTCTTCATGTTCCATCCCATTTTAAACTTAACCTTCATTCTGTGTTTTTTTTCCCCTTCTTGTTTAGCCTTAAAGAAGAATAATATCACTAAATTTCCAAATGTTCACTCGAGGGTAAGGATTTCTTCTAGCACACCGGTGGTGGAGGATACACAGAGCTGGCAAGCATCACTTTTTATTTAGCTTCCTCCTCTCTCTGAATGCCACACAAAATTGCTGCACGATAGATCCTAGGAACAGGAAGGAGCTGTCTCCAGTTAAGGCCTAGGAGCATTGCTGGCCCATTTAGCTCTTCTATCATTTGTCTGTGTCATATGTGGGGTTTCTTCACTTGTAGCCCTGATCAATGATCAGTGCTCTCTCTCGCCTTTCTGCCTTGCTTTCAAAAAGAGAGGTGCTTTGCCTGTGCTTTATGTCTTGACCTATATTAGGGGCAGAGGGAGGGAAGAGGGCCATAAAGGAAGACAGCCAACTTTCTCCCAGATCCCAGCAGCTGAGTTGCTCTTATAGAGGTGGGCCCCTTTTTTTATAGCAGAACTCTTTACAAAATGCTCCATGGGCAAAATGCTTCTTCAGAGCTGAAGAAGCTTCTTGGATGAGAAGCGAAACGTCTTCAAAGAAAAATGAGGTTGCCTCTTGAAAAAACACTTTTGGGACCTCCATAGGGATAGTTGTGATTTGATGACACCAGAGTGGGTGAAGGACTTTTCAAGAGCATGTTAAAGGCTTAAATATCTCCAAAGTAAACTTCCTCTCCTCCCATAATCTGATCTGAAGTTCTATGGATGTTTGGGAACTCAAGAAGGTATTGGGATCTACACAAGGGGGAGCAGGAAACTGCATGCCTCAAATGCCCACCCCTCGCCAAGGGGATCCCAGTGTATAGAGGTTGAACTCATGAAATCTTTTCTGGGTTGAGCATTAAGTGGGGAAAAAAGCACATGCCCCTTTAAAATATTTGCAGATCAGGTTGTGGCTGTTTTTAACATGCACGACCACCAGGGGCAGAGAGAATGCTACTGTGCAATAAAGAAAAGTGTGAAATGTTTTAGGGACAGAGATTCACCTGCAGACATTGATTTGTGATCAATTATCATTGATTTGTGATCCTCCTCTACTTGGGCCAGCAAGTAAAATGGGCTGGACCTGCTTCCTGGCAATAAACCATTTATTTTGAACTTTGGGGAGACTTTGTGATTGTCACCAGTTGAATGCCTCTTCCATAGAATTTGGCCGCTCCTTCTAAATCCCCTTGTCCAAGACTGAGGCATTATGACATTCTTGCTGTTTCAGTTTGTAGGTTGGGGGCTCTGAAGAGCTGAGCAAAATATATGAAAGCAGATTTCTAAAGGTGAAGTGTAGGAAAGGGAGCCAAGTAAAAAAAAGACCAATGTCAACTTTCTGTAGGAAACAATGTTTTTTCCCCCCTCAAAATGTCCCGAAATGCATGCCTCTCCTCCATCTTGGACGTAAGAATCCAGCAGAGCAGATAGTAGGGAATAGGCTTTTATATATGCAAGCAGTTCTTATGTGTATAGAAAAAAATTCTTAGGAAATCTAAGATGTTGTTGATGGAAGATAAAAGTTGAGGGATGTGCCCCATTGTTCACTACCTGCTTGGTTTGCTTCAGTTGTGAACGGTCTGAGAAGACCTTGGTTTTGGGGTTACTAATCATATTCGGTCAGGATAGCGAGCCCCTGATTCAGGCAGTGCTGTAGTAGCAAGAAAGCTCCAGTCAGCCCTACCCATGCATTTTGTTAACAGGACCAGTTCTACCTGTGAGGTGGCTCTTAAGATGATATCACAAACTATACCACTTTTCAACAGGTGACAGTATCTTCCAGACACCAGAAATTAAGCGGGGCCTGGATTGGTTTGTTCTTAGCTCAGAGACCATCAGGAAGAACAGGGTTGTAGGCTAGACTGAGAGGTCAGAAGACATTCTGTCAGAAGGCAGGTTGTAAGATACCTCTAAAACTGCCAAGTGACATCCATGAAGTCACTAGGAATCTATCTGTCATTTTCTTCACCCACCTAAAACTCAATGTTTCCAATCACTTCTGTAGCTCTGAAGAAGCATGAACTGGATGTCCCAGGTTTACCTGAGGGCCCTCTACTGAATTCCCACTCCTCTTCCTTAAGCTGAGAAAAGATGTATTAGCAAGTCACTTGAATTCCACAGAATGTCCTTTTTCAGCAGAGGGTTCACTACTGGATCCCTTCAGGCACAGGAAGGAAATAAAAATGGCAAACCATCATTTTTACCAGCTGCTAGATTATCTGTTTTGCTCTTAATAATCAGGAAACAACAGGGGCCTTTACTAGCCCCTGATTTTTATTTTTTATTTCTTTGCTTCTTTTGTCAGCTCACCTGGTAGAATTGGGAATGGCAGAGCCAATTTAGCTGGGAAATTTGATGTATCTTGGGAAGATAGGACATACGGACGAAAGGATCTTAGGTGTAGAAAGAGAGGAAGTGAAAGAGTAGTGCCTGCTTGTCACTTTTGTTTCTGCTGTGGTATATCTATATAGCTTTAGACTGAACATGGGAGACCCCCTCCCTTGAGAAATAGAAAATGGGAGGGGGAAAAGGAACTTCTTAAGAAATCAGCAGAATCCCAGATTTCAGGAGAGGTTAACACTGAGCTGTCCCCACTAGCATCTTTCCTTTCTCCTCTCCCTTCTGGGATTGTGGGAACAGCCGCCCTTTTCTTCCTTCTTCCTGAGGGAGATCATTAGTGAAGATTCGGGTTGACATCCCATGGCTGAGCCTGTGATGAAGGACCTTTCTTCCAGCGAGTGATTTACTCTGCCAGGAAAGAGCTAATGAAAGCCTTCAACCTGTGGAGATATTCAGGAAGGAGAGGCAAGGACGGAAGGAGAAACGGCTCTCACAGCTGCTTCATAAATAGCAAAGTGGAGCTGCCATCAAGGGATCAGAAGCTTCTGTCCCCATCATAGGCTTGCAAGAAGGAAGGAAGGATGGAAGGGAGGAAGAGAAAAGAAAGAAAGAAAGAAAGAAAGAAAGAAAGAAAGAAAGAAAGAAAGATAAATAAATAAATAAATTCTTGCCTTTTTAAAGCAGTGGGTGAAGATAGGCCCCTCTATACTCTTTGCTCAGTTCTCTGTGAATCTAAGTGGTCCCTTTTCTCCTTGGCTTCAAGCTGCTTTGATGGGCTGCCAGCAGGACCCTCTCTTTCTGGATCCAAAAGCAGGAGGTGGCCGGCTTCTGACTCCTCCACTGTTTTCCCCACAGATCTTAGAAACCAACCCTACCGACGAGCCGATGCGGTGAGGAGAAGCGTCCGGCGGCGTGTTGATGATCAGAACCTACGTGCTGTCAATGGTGCTGAACTGGCTATGTGAGCCAGATGGGCGAAACCGTGCCTGTAAACCAGTAGAAAGTGCCCTTGATTGCTTCCTCACCATGCGGACTCTGTTTATGTTGCCATTTTGATTATGGCCTGGTTCGGAATTCCTTTAACTAGTCTTCTGAAGGGCTCAGTAAGGACTGAAAATGCATAGGAATGAAAAATAAAAAATTTAAAGCAAAAAAAAAAAAAAAATGGGCTGGCCATACAACTGTAGCTACCAAGTGCCTAAATTTCAAGGACCTACTCAAATTATTGAAAGCAATAGGACTCTTTTTTGATTGGGTAACTTTTTACACCAATAAAATTTCTTCAGTGTTCTTAACCAAAATGTAAAATACATAATGTATTTTTTTTGTTATTGTTACATACAGTTTAGTAAATAGCCTTCAGTGGACTTTTTTGATTTCATAACAGGTTGTAAATAGGGAATATTCTGATAAGAGCTGCTGTAGATTTTTTTAATATTTTCAGTACATTCCTGAACACTTTGAAGAGTTAACTTTGAGCTTCAGCTGCACTTACTAGCATTATATAGATGTGTATGTGTGTGTTTATATACATGTAGGTGTATATATGCACACACATATGTGTACATGTATGCATGGAGAAGGACTTTATCATATATAAAGGAGCAAAAGATATTAAAATAACTCGGACCCTTTTAAGAACATTTAGTTCACTTTAAGGCTGGGGGGAAATATCCATAAAGCCAATGTTAAGGGAGATGTGAATACAGTTGACAAAGATTTAAAGCTAATTGGTTTAGCTAGAGGGATTTCTTCTGTAAATACAATGTGGGAATAATATGGAATTTAGATTAACACACTTGCCTGTTTTCAACTTCTGCCTAGTACACACAGTTGTTGGTAAAGATAAATAAAACGAGGTGATATAGCTTAAGAGGATGGGCACACTGCAAACACAGTTGTTGTGTTTTTTAAGTAGTGGCAAGCATAACCTTAACCCTAACCCTGGAGTAACAATGTTATTTATTAATTAGCACTAAGGTATTAACTTCTCAATAATCAGTATTAGAATTCATAAGGATCACAAACTGCTCAATTCTCAAAATGGTGAAAAGGCAGTGCCCTTCGAACAAGGTTAGGGTAACATTGTAGGAATGCTGTGGGATTCCGTACAAAGGAAATTGCGTAGTTCACTTCCATTTATGCTTTGCACCAATCCATTTTAAATGTTTCTGCACTGGATTGCCTTCAATTAACATTCAGGTTACACAAACTGTTGAATGTAATGCAGTGCAGCAGGATATTGCCAGGCATAAAAGTTCAGGTACAATTAAATTGATTTATTATTACTCATGCCCATGCACAGGAATATTCTTAACTAACAGTTAGCACCTGCTTGGAGTTAGAGGAGGGTCAACAGAATTCAAAAGAGGTTGGACTTAGTTCACTTGTGGCCATGTACGGATTCTAGGCTGATCCCTCTTTTAACTCCACCTTCAGATTCTGCCACACCTTCTCCTAGGTACACTTGGAAAATTCAGATGATTAATGCTTAGATATCCTCTTTTTGGATTGGGATGCTCACGTGTTAAACTTTAAGCTAACTTTAACAGCTTATTTATCAATATTGCTTCAAGGTAGGACCCTTGATTTTTCCCCTCCAAAAGTGAAAAACTGGAAGTTAAGAGAATCACCTTGCCTGTATTCTTCCCATTGCTGGTAGCATTGCATTATTATGTTAATTGTAAAATTTATTGTATAGTATTTAACCACTTAATTCTTTTCTTTTTTTTTTATATTGTGCTTCTGTGAACCACTGGTCAAGGTCCCATATTCCTTTGATAATGTGTAGTTATATAATGTTTTTAAATGTACAGATATTTTGCTACAAAATTGGTGCTTTTTTATGGTTTTTACACTTCTCTTTAATTCCCACTCTAGTCTCGGGTAATACTGTAAATATTGTTTAAAAATGCATCAACCTGTGCTATACAATCTGAATGTTCTTAACTTATAGTTTTGTTTTGTTTTTATATTTAACTAAATGGACAGTCTGGGGCTCAAAAGCTGTTTCATTAACCTTTGCTTGTCTCTTTACAGAAAATTTATTTTAAACAACTGCCAACATGCTGACAGAATCCAGCAATGTATATTTGACATGCAAAAGAGAACATGCCATTATTACATCTTTTCCATTATGAAAGATGAACATTTTTGATTTGGGTAAAATCCAGCTCAGCAATATTATTTAAGTTCCCATAAACAGCTGCAAAAGATTTCGTAGCATACTGCAATACTTCAATATGACTAAATAGGCTGCAATATTGGCATGTTCTCTTGGATCTTTTATCTAGTAGATAGATCTGCTTCTTAGCAATATTATAGGTGTTTTATAAAAGCAATTCATGTTACTTTTCTGATCTGTTCATGGCATATGACTGAATAAACTATTTACACAACTACATTGCCTTTTCATGGATGGTTCAGCTTCTACAATATGATCCAACAGGTGTAGTAGAGCATTTCCCTCTTGCTAAATCCTTATTGGCAGTTGAAAACCTATAAGGGAAAAAGAAGATTGTACTCCTAATGCAGTAGGCTGTGAGAGCAAATAAGATGAACTGAGATAGATACAACTATAGTTATGGATTGCTTAGTGCATTGCCCAGGCTAGAAACCAGGAGATGGTAAGTTCTAGTCTTGGCCTTAGACATGAAAGCCAATTGGGTGACTTTGGGCCAGTCACTCTCAACCCAATGCACCAGACAGAATGGTGATTGTTATGGAAAAAATAGGAGGAGGAAGAAATATTGGGTATGTTCACCACCTTGAGTTATTTATAAAAATAATAATGGGATTAAAAAATACAAAAAGAGAATCATGTGTAGAATGAACTGTAGTGCTCTTCAGGCAAGAATGGAGCTTCTTTGGAGTGACAAGCAGTAAGCCAACCTACTATATTTAAATAGTTGCAGAAGCAGTGAGTTAGACTTCTTATAATATACCCCACAAAGAACTGCACTTTTGAAACGTGTACCATTTTTTCCTTTAGAGTATTTGAATTTAGATCAGAGATGTAAGATACCCAATGATAATCTCCAAGTATAAATCCTATAAAATGGTGAACTGGAGGATTGTTGAAAATGAGCACTTGTTTGTTTGTTACCGCTTGTTTGTGCATTAAAGTATTGCTTTCTGATGGACTTAGCAGTTCTCTATATAGGAAAAACTAAAGTACATCTACCATCAAGTTCAAAGTATCTTCACTTAATGAAGCTGCAGCCAACTTACACCTATATTGTGTCTGAAACCTTGCAACGTGATGGAAACTAGATCCAGATAACACGCACACAAACATCAGTTGCAACCAGCAATGGTTTGCATCCATCTCTCTGCCCAGATTTCTCAATTATGTAAATGTTGATAAATGCAAAATGGGGGAATTCAATGGGGGAACAGCATTGTTCACAATTAAATTTGTAGAGAATCGACAAAGCAAATGATTTGAACCAAAGATAGCTAAACCTCCCTGCTGACAGAGAAAAAGGTCAGTGATTTTTAATTCCATCCAAACCTTTAGTTCTGATGACTCAGGCTACCTTTTCCAGGTTCCACTGGTAAGAAATACTAAAAATCCTGAGAAATGATCACCTCAGCAGAGGGCAGAAGTTACGGTACTTATTTTTAGATGAGGTTGGACCATTTGCATTCCAATTAAATCTGAAGCATAACTAGAAGCCACTTTTCTCTGTCCATTAGGCTAAGATAGCCAGGTGACACCTCAGCTAATATATTTACATGCACATGAAATTAGATATCCTTGAAAGGGATTTCTCAGCTAGATGAGAAGCCATCTTAGAACTGTGTGTGAATAAGAGGATAATGACTAGAAATCACCTACTGGTGTAGATTTGAGTGCTAAGAAAGGACTGATGACCTAATTCATGTGACACAGCCTCTATTGGCAGCTCAAAAATGATTTTGCCAGAAGAATGTGGCACTGACAAAAAGAACAGAGATTACATAGGCTTGGGTGTTACTGTGGGATATTAGTGCATCAAGTAACAGTTTGGTGCAGTGCTTAAGGCCTCAGACTAATAACCGTGAGGCCTTGTGTTCTAATCCCACCTTGGACAAGAAGTTAGTTGGGTCACCTTGGGCCAGTCATTCCTTCTAGGAAGGACACAATGGCAAGTCACTTCTGAAAAATTTTCCCAAGAAAACTGCAGTCCTGGCAGTCTCCAAGAATCGGACATGATTGAAAAGGGAGAGGGGGGAAGTAACATAGTCATTTCTGTAGGCCATTGTAGTAGATACTGATGTGCTAGAACACCGATGGCAAATCTTTCTGCTTGGCATGTTAAAAATTGGGACAATGCTTACCTGACTTGACTCTGCTGGAATGTCACGCACTCACCCCCCCCCCCCAAATAGGCCACACTGAATAGTGGCAATTTGCAGCATCACTGAGGCTGTGCCTGAAGTAGCGCTCTAGGCCTCAGCTTCAGCCCTTGTGCCACCACTGCCACTCACAAAGTCCGCCTTGCACTATTTCCCAAGGTGTAGGTGTCTTGGGGAATGGTGTAATTGCTTCCACAGTCAAGCATCCTCTAAGATTTGCCACATACTACTTACCTTCATGTGGTATTCTTTCTGTGCACAAGCCCTTGCAGCCTATCTGAGGCTGCACCAGGCCTTCTTTCTTGAAGCAGCTTTGAAGAATGTTTTCAGCTTCTGCAGCCTCAAAAAACCATGCAAAAGCACACACCATTCTCGCACAATTTTCAAAGGCACTTGCATGGCCCTCTTGTGTAACTTCTGGAGGGGCCAGAGGTCCCATTCTTGCACAGCCTCGGCAGCCTCCAAAAATCACACAAGAATGGGGCATGCTTTTGAGAACTATGTCAGATGCTGGTGAATGCTGACATGTCACTGAAAATGTAGCATCATCTGTGACAAACCTGTCAGGTTCACCATCACTGTGTTAGACCAAAGAAACCCATTAGACAAGAAAAATCACCATTTTACTTGAATATGCACCTTTTTCTTACTCAGTCACATGGATACCTGTAATTAAAAAAACAGCTGGTAGATTATTAAAGTGGGGGCCAGATTCCTTTGTAGCTGATTTTAAATAGGGGATGAAAAGAGGGTGACGAGAATGGGGGAAGGAGCTAATACGTTGCCCTTCTTTCCATTAGGGACAGAAGGACAAACATTTTCTTTCTGACATTGCTGCCCTTAAGAGACAAATAGATTTGGACTTAGCCTTGTTCCAGATTTTAAAATGTAAGTCTCCTGACATGGAGAACTTTGTAAAACTGGCCTAGACTAGGATAGTGGAGATTCCAATCTTGGCCAGTTTGCCTTGGCAGTCTATCACTAGTGTATCTCACTAGAAGTCATCTCCAAAAAAAGTATTGGCTAAGTAGATATGGCCCTCACTTCTTTGTCAAAATATTGGTCTCATGAGCTCTTTCAAAAAATGCCATTGCATCCATTGCAGGGATCTTTGGAGTTATTAGCTGGTCTCTTGCAATCAGTGACATCACAAGGTGACAGGAACAGACTTGAACATGGCTAGAGCCAGGGCCTGTTTGCCTGCAGCAGAATATATTTTTCATCTTCCTGATTCAATTTATCTAGGATCAAAGTGTTATATATAGTACTCCAAGAAATACTGGGGTTACCCAGAATCTGAAAGTGGCTCAATGGAAAATGGATTGGACTGAATTTCTTACATACCTCTATACCTCCTGGACTAGCTTTCCCTTCTCGATGATAAAAGCCTGACTTTATACTCAAGGATCTATGCCCAGCATCCTAGGAGTCATTGTTTTTCCCTTCTCAAATTAGCTTGTTGGCAAGTGGTGAAGAGACTGAGCAAAAAGCCATTCCCTCTCTTGGATCTCTTCAAGATAGTGGCCACCATACTCTTAACCATGCAGTCAGGTTCCTTGAATGGCTAGGGTCTCAGAACATTGAGGGCATGGTGGAATCCAAGGGGATAAGCACAGGAATGTCTCCTTGCCTGAACTACTACAGAAGCCTGAATGCCTCCCCTGATGTGGTGCCATAAGGAATGTTTCCTTCAATCTCCGAGTTCCTTGATTCCCAGAGACTGACTCCTGTGAACCCCATTGCTGTAAGAAACCTAACCTCTTATCTATTGTGCACCTGTGAAAAAAGGGCCTTTTGGGTAAGTAGGAGAGCAATCTGGTCCAGCATGCCCTTGTTTCTCTTAAAGGGCCATGTCCAGGAATGGCAAACCCAATCACCAACTTTCCCTGATGTGTCCAGGGAGAGTATAGAACTTCCTGATTACAGGCATCAGAGAGAAAAGAAAGTTGCAAGAAAAGTCAAAAATTATGTCAAACGTTTTTCTGGAAATTTGCTTGTAGGCAGAGACAGGATAAAAAGAACTAGCAAGCTGATTCTGTCGTAAGTGATCCTGCCTGGCTTCGCAGTGGGAGGAATAATCCCAGTTAAGAATGTCCTTGAGCCACAGCAGAACTTCCATGTACGACAAAGGAAAAAGCTCTGCTACATTGCTCACCTCTTTTGAAGGAAGAATAGAAGACACTTTACAAAAGACAAAAACACATTTCTATATAATGGCTCCATAAACTGAAAATTTGAGTTACCATGTAACCTGCATAGATATGGAGAAATATTAAGAAACGGTGTTATATTTATAGCATTTTATTTTTAATGGAAAAATAAAGACAATGCTTTAAAAATTAATATTTACTTAGAAACATGTTCCTTCATGTAAATTATGCAAAGTAATAAAAGTATTTTACATAAATATTACTGCATGGGGGTGGGGGAGGGAGAAGCTCTGATCTGTTTTCTTGGGATAGGATTCTAGTCTCAATATAAACCTGAGTATTTTAGTCACAATGAGCCATCTAATATAATGGGCGGCTTTTTTTTTGTCTGTTTCTTGTTGGTTACTACTACGGAATTTTAAACTAGCTGACAACACTTACAGTTTTTCAAAATAGGTTTTTTTAACAAGTTTAGCAAAATATATATTATGATTCCATCATGTTCTACATCAACGATCCAGAACCTGGAGAATAATTACAACTTATCACCAGAATCATGATAGCATCATTCTGCAACAATATATTTCCCAGTACCTTGTCCTTTTCTGAATATGGCACTATGATTTTATCTGAACCAATGGATGAGGAACAAATATAACTGTCACTAAATGATCAGATTACATCTTAAGCAAAGATGAGTTTGGTGCATATCATGAACAGTTGTCGAAGCAATTGAACTGCAGGAGATACATCTGCTGGAGTTTGTTTTCATTCACATCTCACATTGTCTTGCAACAGAAGTGCCCGACTGACGTTTTTTACACCTTTGGTGTGACCACTGGTTCAAACTAATTTCACTTTTACTTAAATTAATATATGTAATCAGAATGACTGACTGTATGCAACTTATTCTAAAAATCTTATTTCTTAGAAAGTTGAAGAAATATCAAGACTTATAATTACTATAGTGAAAAATCAACTTTGAAGTAACATCATTATATTAAATAATCACATAAAATATTCCATGTTAATGCTATGATATATCCTGAAGAGGCCTTTTCTGTTGCTATTATTAAACATACGTTAGAACGATTATACTAGAGAAATGTATTTCTACATGCACTCTTCAAAGTAACAAGTGAGAGAATGTAAAATTGGTATGTGTCAACTTTACATAAGTTTTTATAAAACGGAAAAATACTAGTACACACTAGAAGACAAGGTTTAATAAGTGATAAAAATGTACAAAAATATTCAAATCAGAAAGATTTTAGTCTGTACCACAGTAGTCAATACTCCTGAATGAATAGGTAGATAGTACTTCATCAAATCAACGTCAGATAGAAGTTATTTAGTACAAAGGAAGAGAACAGAATGAAAGGAAAACAAGTTTTAAACATCCGATCAACATATCTTAAAAAGAAAAATATTACATCAACATTGATTTTCTAAACAAGAGTATTGCAACTGCTTTTCAAAATTTGGTGGTACATTCTTCGGAAAGTCCTTAAGGCAACATATTGCAATTAATTTACAGTCTGATTTTGTGATTTGCTGAAACAATGCCCTCTACCAATTGTTTTAAATATTCCAGATTTTGCTCCTCTAATAAAAGCGATAGCTATGATATTTTGTAAGTATATTTTACCAGATTTATAATTAAGGGCCTAATAGGATTTCCACCAATCGTCTAGTTTTCACAGTTTTAAAACTTAACACTAAAAATTAAGCTCTGAGTAAAGCTCTTGTATACATTTCAACCTACGGTCAGTGTTCAATAGAAATCACCATCATCAATTTGGCCAGAAGGGTAACTCTCAAAAACCTAACACCGGTTCCTGGATTACCATAAATCAAAACAAGAAAAAAAGCATCTTCCCTCTTCCTTTCCTCTCTTTGAAAAGGAGTAACCACCCAACCCAATTGGAACGGCAAGAAAATAACCAAGCTTCTTTTCAGGAGGGGCAGGTGCACCTGCGCTTGGAGCTTCTTTGACAAGGAAAAGAATTTAATGACTTTTGAGTGTGAGCCATTTTAGAGATGAGAGGCCTGAAAGGCTTAAATATTTTTCCAAGCCACTATTTTAAAGATTTTTTTTTTTAAAAAAGCTTTTCTGCTCATCCTAATGTGCTGTCTTAAGAATTGGAACGGTACATGGGGGGGGGGGGATATATACAGGCTATCTAGATGATAAGAAATAGGACTTCAGGTTGAATCCTGAATATTCACCGTCTTTGCCAAACTGCTACCTGTGTCAAATATTTAGTTATGGAAGGGAACCGAAGAGCCACAATTATGCCACTGTAACTCAGAACATTGGAATCCATTTCCTGAAATTAGTCATCTATATCTTTATTAAATCAAATTTGTAAACATATTTGGTATAAATATTTCTTATTGATCTTCATCCAGTTGTTCCAAGAGGGTCCTCCTTTGTTTTTCAAGTTCACCTTCACTTAATTCACTACCAGAGGTATCCCAATTACCCTGCAAACAGATAATGACAAATTTATTTTATTTATTTTATTTTATTTTGTTTCTATACTGCCCTTCTCCTGCGGGAGTCAGGGCGGTGTACAGCCAAGATAAAACATTGCATTCTACAACCTCTTTGGCTGAAGAGGTTGTAACAAAAAAATACTTTTAAAAGGCTTTGATGATCCCAGCTGATTTGCCTGATGGTCAGAGGCTTTTGTTTTCTTTTAAACACATTTTTTTTGCCTTTTTTTTTTTTTAAAGCCTCTGATGATTATGCTTTTAAAAGTAAAAAAAAAGCCTCTGATGATTGTGTGGCTCAGCTGGGCATGGGGTGAGCAGGGATTTTTGCTACCTGTTCTCTGAACCAGCAGCAACCATCACTACCAGATCGGACAATCCGGTCCGAACCGGTAGCATTTCACTCCTGATTCAATTCCTTTTAGATCAGGGACCAGCCGCCTTTCTTGCCCAGCCCACCCTGTAACCCTCATCTCCCAGGACTGATTTTATTGGGCGGTACCTCTTATGCTACACACAAATTCCATATTAAGAAATGCAATTTGGTTACCAATAGGTAATACAGATTTCATACTTGTTTGATGGTGGGGGGAAAAAAACTACTGCAAAATTATTTCTATAAAATTCTGTGCTAAACAAAATATATTTTCCTGTTATGCAAATGGAGAATGTGAAGGGATAATCTGGATACAACCAGAATTTAAGAAGCAATTTTAAGGCTGTGCCTAACACTGAGTAGTCTAATGCTATTTTCCTACTCATCTTCAAATGCACCTACCCAAAATTGGCACTCAAAATACCTATCAGTCTGTGATACATTAACAGAAGAATCCATTCTGTTAAGCAGACTCATATTGATAGACAGCTGATTCATCCAATCCAATAGTCTTTTTTTAAAATAGACAACTGATTCATCCAATCCAATAGTTTTTCTTTAAAAAAACTAATGATATTCTTTGCATGTTCCCTAAGGCAAGTCACAAAGTATTTTTTCAAATAGCCCATCAGGAATGGTTACTGGCATAACAGCACTAAACTGTTCTGTTTTCTCAGATGAAGATTTAGTGACCCTTTAACTATTATTAAATATCCATTTTAAATATTAAAAATACAACTTGCTTAAAATTCTCATTTAGTCATCTAAGTCAAAGTTTATCAACACTTCACAGCCAGATGAAACAGATCAGGTGATCTTTGAATCCTCAATCCAAGATGTAAGGAAAATTAGAATTATCAATCAGAAAAAATGATAATTGGAACTGTCAATTTAAAACTATAGACCCTTCAGATAAACTCCTATTTATGTATTAATTGGGACTAATCCTAGTTGGCTATTTAGATCAACTTAAGTTCAGTTGAGTACTGTCACTTAACCGAGTTCTGCCAGCATTATTTTTTAAAAAAATTAATTTCGCACAAATAACTTTCACACTGCAAACTATCCGTCCCACATCCCCAATTATTAGTCTAAGTTAACCTTACAAAGGCATTCACATGTTCAAATAAACATTGTTTCTGATAATTACATATCCAATAGCCTATGTAAAAGTTCCTGAGGACATGTCTTGTTTTCATCTAGGTCATCTGTAACCTTAATTTTTGGGGGTGGGGGGTGGGGGAGTTATTTTCAAGTGCCATTCTGCATATCAAAAATATAGTAATTAGAAGGATATAATAAACATTTATACTATTATTCAGATGAATAATACGTGTCATTTTATATGTGTTGACATAAAAGATGTTACAGAAATTTCATTTTTTGGCAAATGCCTGTATAAACTGACCTTATCTCCTCCTCCTCTTCGATTAAATCTCTGATTTGAACAGATTTCATTGAGTCTCCAAATATTGACCGTTCAAACATACTGAACTAAATATTCTGAGATCTTTCAAAAATTGCATTTTATAAAAAGTATGTGCAAACTTCATTTCTTTTTGTTCTCACGCCCCACCATACTACACCACACCAAATGCAATATATCTGGTCTTACCCGAATCTGATCTGCTTCTTCTGATGTTTCTTGTAATCGAACGCTGTTGGTTGCAGGATTGTGCTGGGAAGAAAACATGCCAGAATGACCTTCCTTATGCAAATTGCACTTTATCCAGCCCATCAAACAGGGTGATGATGTGTTTTATGGAAAAGGGATTTTGCAAAAAGGATCTGCTGTGTTACCAATTGTGTTATTAGAGATTTTTAAACAGTTATTTGGCCGATTGTGTTGATAGTAATTTGCATGCAGGGATGAAACAAACAGGCTGATTTTTGCAAGCCTTTTCCCCAGCATCATTCATATATTTTCTCCAACTTGCTAGAAATAAATCTCTCTCTCTCTCTCTGTGTGTGTGTGTGTGTGTGTGTGTGTGTATGTGCAAGCACGCACATACTCTGAGCAAGGCACAGGCAGCAAGCCACACTAAAGACTGTCAAAGATTGTTATATGCTTCATGGGATGTTCATGTGTGATCAAAGTAAACTGTGGTTATGGAATGGAAATAGTATTCCAGAAACCATGTATAATTCAGAAATGTTGCAGTCATTAATATACTGAACTTGGTAAAATAAAACAAACTTACAGAATCTTTGTTAGGTCTCTTCTTAGGTGGCGATTTATGCTTAGATTCAGATCTTTGTCTACTTCTTTCTTTTTCGTTTTCTCTCTCTTTTTTCTCTCTTTCTCGATCTGCATCCGATTCCGGGGAATCCTGTGCAAAATAAAATAAAAGAATATAAATCAAAAGCAGCAATATATTGCAAACAGCAATCTACTGCAATTTCCAGTGTACTACCCCAAGATTCTTCTAAAATGTGAACCCTCTGCGCTTCAAGGTGTTGGTTCTCACCTTTAAAGCGCTCCATGGCTTAGAGCCAGGGTATTTACGAGACCGCCTGCTGCTACCGATAACCTCCCACCGGCCAATACGCTCTCACAGAGAGGGCCTTCTCAGAGTGCCGTCGGTCAAGCAATGTCGGCTGGCGGCCCCCAGGGGGAGGGCCTTCTCTGTGGAAACACCCGCCCTCTGGAACGAGCTATCTCCCGGAATACGGCTGATTCTGGATCTCCGCACTTTCCGTAAGGCCCTGAAGACATTTTTATTTCAGCAATAAAATTTATTTCAGCCTGGCCTGAATAGATTTTAGGAGTTTTTAATTGTATTGCTAAGGGTTTTAAATTGGGGCGGCCGTTTAATTTAATTTATTTTTAATTATTTTAACTTTTATATTGCATGTTATTTTAATTCTCGGCCTGAGTCCCTTCGGGGAGAAGGGCGGGACATAAATTAAATAAATTAAATAAATAAATAATTAAATAAATAAATAAACATACTCTGTCTAAATAATTTCCATGTGCTCCAAACTAATGCTGTAAAACTGTGTTGGATTAAACTTTCCGACTTCCACTAATTCTTCAGAATTACATCAAATCCTGAAGTTTATCTTAACCGTAGATATCAAGTCAAGCTAACTAGAGTATAAATTTTGGCTTTTTCCCTTTGCTCAGTAACCTGACATATTAAGCACTGCCACACTGAAATTCTAGTTCACAAAAGGAGGAGGAAAAAAAATGCAAGGCTTGAAGTTGGCCACAACCGTTATAAAAATGGTACTGCTTATTCCTCTATGTTACTAATGTGTAAGCTGAAATAGGTGACAGTCAACCTAAATATGCAGCAATGCTGTTGCAAATAGGTCCACAAGACAAGACTGAACTGAATCCAAGTTCTCATTTAAAAACAAACCCTAATCCTTGGTTGCAGTATTATCTATTAGCATTAGGCCACCTGTCTGTCAACCCCACCAGAATGAGCAGAGTTGGCATATTCCAGATCCTGTCATCTTCTCTGTTACTGTGCCTGCCTTTGGGATGGCCTTGACCCTGTTTGTCTTTCTTAAGGCTTTAAAGACCTAAATATTTTCACAGGCACTTGAGTCCGGAAGTTAAGTGTGCTTGCTTGAATGTTTTGTATTTTTTTTAGTCACTAAAGCACTAATGGTTCTTCCAACACAGGCATGTGATACATTCATGTTTTTAAAATTGATTTTACTATTAATGTTATGATTTTTTTGGTTTTAATCTTTGCATATTGCTTAGCACCACCAAAGGCAATTACCTAAATTGCATGTATAAATAAATACATACATTTGCTGATCATACTAACAAGCTGTGAGACAGATGCATAACCGTTATTTAAAACTTAGAAAATAGAAGATATTGAAAATCCTTCATACTGAAAGATGCAAAACAGAAATACTCACAGACTTGTGTCTCCTCTTTTTGCTTTTCTTTTTGTGTTTCTTTGACTTCTTGTAGCTTCTCTCTATTGATGCAAAACAAATTAGGAAATGAAAGGGAAATCAGATTGTTGAAATTTAGCACACACCGCCTCCCAGCCAAGATTTAGAGAAAAAAATACCAGATTCTGCACTGGAGGAGCGTTCAGAAACTGAGCGTGAGTCTGAACGTTGCCTCTTTTTCTTTGAATGGCTATCGTCATCTTCGGATTCTGAGCCCTTTAAAGAAATAAAAAAAAAAAGTATGCTTAACATACAAGAGCTTTTAAAGATAGCTTTTGAGATGAGTTCCCTGTAGCATGTTATCAAAGGCCTTACCGAACGAGAGCGAGACCTCTTTCTATGATGCTTCTTTGATTTTTTAGAGTGCTTCTTGTTCTTTGAATGATGATGCTGACATTCATGCTGCAACATCAAAAGAATCAGAATTATTGCTTTGAAACAGCAAATAGTTTGCTGTTATCAAACTAGTTATCAAAAGTGCTGCTTTCTTATACTACTTGCCTAAATCACAGAGAGGCAGTAACGGAAGCTTTTGGAAACCTCCCTTATGGTCTACATAGACCTTATTCCAGTGTTGCACTCCTCCCGCCCCCCAAAGTCTCAGCAAATCTACTAGGAGAGAGACTGAAGAACAACTATTCTGCTTGAAAAAATTTCAGCACTTATCATATTGCCACAGCCTGCCAGGAACTTCTTCTTAGACCCTTTCTACAGCAGTCTTTGCAGGAGGAAGAATAAATCTACCGTTTCCCCCAAAATAAGACATCCCCTCATAATAAGCCCAATCGGGCTTTTGAGCGCATGGCAAGAAAGCCAAACGCTTATTTCAGGGTTCAAAAAAATATAAGACAGGATCTTATTTTTGGGGAAACATGGTAGCTGGTATCCTCTTGCACTTTTGGGTGTGTGTGAGGGGTGTTGGGGGTGGGGCGAAGAAGTGATTGTGCACAACCACAAATTGCCAAGAACAGCTTCTGAGATAGTTGTGCCAGTGCAGAAAAAGACACAGCTGTATTAAAGGCTGAAGAACAGATGTTCCAAGTGAAATCTGAAGCACTTTTTTCAAAGAATTTGCAAAACTCTAGTGCTCATGAAGATAACTATCAATCACCAGTAGTATGCTCAAACTGACATATATTCCTAGGGTTTAAAATGACCCCATTTGCTATTTGGCCCGCGATAATGTTATTGTAAAAAATGTAAAGTATCACCAATGTGTAAGTGAAAAATCATGCATGAGAATAAAGGACTGGGAAATTCCTAGAACACGTTCTATGGTTTCCTGCCACCACGGAGCAATGCCTTGGCTGAAGTTGGCCAGCCCACATTTTTCTGGACTTGTTCCACAGCTGCCCTTTGAAGATCTTTCTCACGTCCACCAGTTTCAACTGTATTAACATAGCTATAATACTCTTCAGTGAACATTATAAAGTAACCATTCTTTGAGAACTTGTACAAATCTATTAGAAAATATTGTGTTAAACTGGTATGTCAGACGTTACCTCCAGTAAATAAATGAAATCCTTAAATATTCGTTTTCTCTCTGATTCTAAAGTGATGTCTTCAAATGCTGGCTCTTTTACAAATCTCTCCCGAATCTATATCAAAAAGGAATTATATTAGTAATGCAAATTTATGAAGCAATGTATTCCCAAAAAGAAAATGTTTTGGTTTTTAAAACATGCCCCCAAAGAAATTGTTTATTAATTCACATTTCACATGAATTTATTTGCATACATCCAACTCTTGTCTTTTGTTTTCCATTGGAACATTATAAGGTAAATCATAGATTTTCTGAAGTTATTGATTTTTTTTATTACCATAACTGCATCTTACACAAGGCTACCTTGGTGAAAATGGAAGGTTAAGAATTTAGACAGCAATTCATAAAGTGGCATTAACTATTACATCAGCAACAAAATTTTGTTTTCAGCAATAATAGCAGTAACAATATTATCATTCTATGAATATTAAACCTATGACTATAAAAGAAATCTGTACCTCATAAAGAAACACACCCGTCACCCTTTTATATTAAGAACACCACTGAGAATTTCTCCATTTCATTATTGTTTCTCTGAATTATTCCCTAAAATACTTAAATTACATTCCTTGATAATATTTCTATTATCACTCCTCTTATACTTTGGAAAAGATTTGCTACTGATTACACTACCATACATTTCTTGAAGGTCATTTTCCAGTAATAGGTTAAATAATTAAAATAGTTGAAAAAAGTTCTTTAATTTTTAAAATAAAAGAAAAAAAAATCAAGATGCTGTAGGACATGCTTACATCTTCCCAGACTGCATCCAATTCAATGGGAGGTGTTGCTTGTTTTAACATGCTTTTAAAAGCAGACTCTTTTCGTTTCATTTTGCGAGCTTCTTCTTTCTCTCTCTCACGTTCACGGGCTTCTGCTTTTTCTAACAACTGCATTAAAGATTCAAGGGGCCATTAAATGAAAGGATCATTGCAGGAAAAAAGGGGAAAGTAGTCATAATGCAATATCATTGCAAACCACTTTTCTTATCATTTGCCATATATAGAAGTTGTTCAGATATATCTACAAAACAATAGCTTGGCATTGCAAGAATACGTTTCAGATTAAATTCTGGTCTGCAGGATTGTGCAAACTTTCATTTACCTGTTCAGACAAAACAGGGACCACTGGCCTGGTCTTCCGCTAGACTAGTATCTGAAATGACGACCTCTGAACTCTCAGCATTAGAATTTCAGTGTTAAATCAAGATCTTGCATTACCTAAATAGCCAACTGAGTGCATATTTCATCACTGAGGAAGAATTTATACTTTAGATTCAACAATACCGATTTTATATATTGACACTAGAGACTAATATTATTTAATAACATTGGGCACAATCAATATCTAATAGTGTTAACATGTATTGATATATATTTAAAAAAAACTTACACTATTGAAAGCCAGTTTGATATTTCCAGCATCTAATGTAGTAGCTCTTTTAGTGGAACTGATGACCGTTACAAAGTCTTCAAAAGGAGTAGTCACTTCAACTACAAATCCTTTATCCTGCAATACAACGTTTTTGATAATACTGGAAAATACAGGAATCCCACAGAAACAAATATTTGTAATGCACTACTACTAGTATTGCATTACAAATACAATACTACTATTTTCAAAACTAGCAGATTTTGAAATAAATGTAATAAATTTGGATTAAAAATTCTGCTTTTCTCCTAATTTAAGAATGTACATTACTTCACCTTTAAAATATCTTTGATTATCTTCTTTTCGTCATGGTAGCGGGCTTTTAAATCTTCAACATAAAACTTGAAAAGATCCAGTGCTGTTGAACCTAAAGGGGAGGGGGGGGAAGAGATCTTACATGGGTCACGAGCTCTCTTTATTCAAAAAGCTCCATTTCTTAGCAATGTAAGAAATGCCAAAAATATTCACACACATTATCCAAACATTACTTAGCCCAATCTCTTAGCAAGAGAGGGTACACTTACCAGGTTGACCAAGCATATTAGTAAACCTAATATCAGAACTAATAGTTGGATATAACTCCATCCAGGATGACATCGAGTGCAGTTGACCATGTTCATGCAACTCATCCAAAAATATCTGGGGGAAAAGTGGAAAACAGGGAATCTTGTAATTAAATTTTTAAAAAGCCAGACACTGTCCTTTTTTACAATCCCAAAAAAGCATAAAGAACTTCTAATGTGAAAGTCAAATCAGTTAGCTCTTCCAATGTACTAAAATCTCTCTTGCCCAGCATTCCTCCTCCAGCTTTTAATCTTGGAAGAAATTTTCCACGCAGTCAAAGAAAGATCACTGAAATATTCACAATGCTCAGAATCAGAACAGCTGCTGATTTTTTTTACCCAGCTGATACTTAAAATATCTGAAAGCTCTGAAGTTGGTACTAAATAGAAGTTAACATTTTCTCAGTAACCTGAAAAGATTCTCTGTTTTTTCGCTGTCGTCGCCTTTCTCTGAGTAAGCCTTTCTGCTTCTCCTCTTCTTCCTCTTTTTCCAGTGCTCTTATGTGTTCTTCAAAACAGATCAATGCATCCTCCTTATCCATATCTACAAAAATAGGAGTACATTTTTATAAAATTAAATATGTCACTTAAAATATAAATCGTTTGGTTTGTGATCTTCCCCAAGCTTCAAACACACACACTTTTTCTTTGTGCTTGTAAATATTAAGCTAGTTAATGTTATCTCACTCTAAATAGGGTGCTGAAACACTGCAATATAGAGCTATACAAAACTCTGTGACCGTGAAATTGATAATTCCAAGTATCCCAAAGTGGCCTAATTTTATAATGGCACTTGCACAACATTCAGTACATCTGATATAATATAAAATAAAGTCTTTTAACTTTTGATTCATGGACTTGCAAAGGCAGATTAATACAGAAGGATCTGTATCAAAATGTGGCAAAATTGATTTTTATTGTTTCTGTGTATCTGAAGTAAACCAGTTGGTCCAGAACAGCCACCTTAAAAGAAATGTCTTAGGCAAACAAACAAGTAGTCACTTCTTTACAAACTGATTTCAGAATATAATAATTTCAGCAAAAACCCCACATTAGAAGCCATTTTAGCTGGAAAGCACAGTTAAGAAGTACCGGTATTCAAAAGAAAAATAGCTTTCAGCCTTAAACTTGAAGACTAGATTTTTTAACCAACTGACTTCAGGATTAAAAGTGAGATTTCAAAATTATAAACATGCAATTTATTCTATAACTTCATCTATAATTCAAATCCTATGTTCCCAATCTAGGGGCCTTTTTTAAACTATGGTAATGAAAAAATGGATTTATTTCATACCATTATGAAGGCAAAAATTATGTGACACAGAGGTTCTAAAAACTAAATGACAATGTCCTGAAAATGCCTACCTAGTTGTCTTATTCATATGTATTGGCAAGGTTTATTCACGATTCCTCTTGGAAACTGGACAGATACAGTATTTATTTCTATACTTGCCCTATGCTAATTATTTAACTCAGAACAAAATAATTTCTTAATACAAATAAATGTGTTTATTCACAATCGCAAGTTTAAAACTGTATCTCTATATGTGGATTCCAAACTATATATCTTCACCAACAGAAGCAAGCTTTGCTGAAAGAGGCAGCTTTTGGGGGGACAGGGAAATATTTACTCAGTTCTATACAAATCACTGTCCAAATCCATGGTAGATAAATCCCAGCTCTTTGGAGAGGATTTTGAGAGTGTGGTTATAATGGAACGGTAAACTTATTGCAGAAGCTTTCAATTATAATTTTGATTTAACAGTTTTAATAGATGAGTTGCTATTATCAATTAAAAGTTTATTTTTTTATAGAAAGGTAAAACACGATTATCCTTACTCTGAAGTTCTTCGTCTTCTGCGAATGTAGGATTGTCCATCAGATACTGCTGAGCCTCTGACCATGTAGTAGAGTAAGTGACATTAGCCATATTGTCCAGAATGTTTTTTAATGCCTCCCAGTTCCTCTTCCTTAGCTGTTTGGCTTGTTCCTGGAAAAAAGACAGACATAAAAAATAGTGATGTTTTCCTAAAATGCAGCATTGCCCATAATTGATATGACAGACATGCACAAATACTGAACAACTGCACCCTATTTCTGTGGTTTGGCCTGAACTTTCAATTCTATAAAAATCCCTCTTTGCAGGGAAAGGTGATAAGTGTTAATCTTAGCAAGGAACTACCAGGCTTTTTAATTTGACTCCTTTCTAGAAAAATCCAACACTAGAACATCAAGTTTTCTCTTCTTTTGTTAATTATTTAAGAAACAAATTCTATCAGTCAATAATTAAAAACATTAGGCATTTTTATGGCAAAACCAGGACAGAAATTTACTCCCCGAATCTCAAATATATTGTTTAAAAATACGGTAGACATTATTATCCCAGAGTACAACACAGATTTTTTTTTGTTTAGGTTAGAAAGATAATCAATTACCTTTTCTTTTTTTGACAGGAAGAATAGAACATCTTCATAAATTTCAAGGCGATCACGTTCAGAAATTGCATTCCAGACTTCCAGCTCTCCAAACATTTGTTCAGCTTTTCTACATACAGGAATACAAAAATCACATAATAAATCTATTAAAAACATCTTATTTTGACTACATTTTCCCTTGATAACTACCAGCATCTTATTCCTTCTATTATTTAAACTAGTATCGAGTTATTTTTTTCTTCTTGATAAAAAGGAACCAATATGCAGTTAACACAAATCTGAAAAGTATTCTGAACATCAACCACTAATATTTGTATTATTGTTCTTCTTAATTTTCTCTACCTCTAATTCAGAGTTTCCCAAACTATCCAGCTTTGCAAACTGGCTGGGGGTGGTGTGGGGTGATGGTTCCGCACGAATGGAGCGTGCGCAAGTTGGGATGCGCATGTGCACTCACCCCACCAGTCCCACGGCTCGTTTCAAACAGCTCAAGGCCCAGCTGTGGGCCATAGCCTGGGGCTTGGGGACCCCTACTCTAATTCAATCCGAAGATTTTCCTTCAATTTCCTTATCAACTAAAACTGGAAATATTTATTTACCAACAGGATAGCACTCTGTCCACTGCTTGGCCTGAAATCGAGGCCTTGCAATGGGCAAAGACTGCTGAAGGCTGTCATTGCTAAGGTCTACCATCTCTAACTCTATGCAACAGCAAGCCCCATGCTCTCTGGCACCCTCTCAAGCCTGTAGCCCTCATCCATCAACCTGCTTGCCTGCGGCTCCTGCCTCCCATGATCACAAGAGTTTTCATTTAATGAATCCTGCAGTCCTACAGAGCAACCAGGAGTACCAGAATTCAGTTGCTAAGCAACGGAGACATGCAATGACCTGCTTTACGACTGCATCATTTGGTAATACATATCTTTGTCTCAATTGTCATAGTAACCCAAGGACTACCTGTACTGTCATTCCCACCAGCCTATCCTACGTAGTTATTGCAATCTGTGTGCAGACATAGAGTTCCTAAGGAAAGATCTCAGCCATGATACTAAGATTTTAGCATTGGACTATATATTAGCTAATCTTACTTGTATCTGGTTGTTGATGTCATTTTTTCATGATTTTCAAGGAAACGCTGAAAAGATTCTTTTGCTTCTTTGTATTTTAATCTTGTTTCTTCTTTTTCTTCTTTCTCTGTCTGGACTTTGTAAGCATTAAAGGCTTGCTTCTTCTCACTTAATTTTGCCAAAGCGCTGCAAATTGAGGAAACATCAACTAAAATTAGCCCTTTTATATCTAGGTTATTGAAAATAAAATTAGTCATTTTTGCAATGAAAATAAAATAATCTCGTGATACCTATATCTTGGATCATTAATGATCATTTTCATGGCTTGTTCCCAAAAGGCATTGGATGGCACACGCTGTGAATATATAAGATAAATCACACAAGTTCTGGAACTGACATTTTGTTTTCACAAGTGAGGAGCTTAAAAAGAACTGCTTAATCTTATGTAATTTTCTGTTATCTAAAGGAAAATAAGTTATCTGGCTTGATATTTTACACTCAGGATAATACATTTTAACCCAATATAGTTAATATATTTTCCCAGAAAAAGTTATATAATAGTGATGACAAATATCATGTATAACACACTTATATCACTGTGATGTCACAGAATCCTTCACATTTCTAGAAAAAGCAAGCCCAAGAATACTTATTTCCCAATTCTTGTTTTTAAAGGTATTAAAACTATCACTCAGAAAACATTAACTTTTTGATTCAGCAGTTATGTTTCAGCAGTCACCAAGAATGAAATCATGATTAAGCAGAATATCCAAAATTCTAAACACACCTAACCCTTTCTTATCCCAACTTATCTGCCTGAAACTTTAAAAACCTATAACTGCCTTGCCTATGAACTGAAATTTCCATATTAAAAAATCTTTTTCCCATGGATTTTTACAGGACATTTTATAAAATCCACTTGTTTAGATAAAGTATTTGGTATTTATTTTTGCATGAATGTTACTCAAGTTCTTACAAAAATCAGCTACTCTCCTAATCAATTATATTTGTAATTCTTGAAATTTAAAGAATAGTTGACTCAGTATAAAAACCTTTTCTTTCAATAGTTCTTTAAATGCTTGCTTGGCTTCTTCTTTCGTATTCCAAGTATAAGTTTTTTTAACCGGTTGGGCTTCCTCTTCTTCCTTTTTGAGTACAACACTATCAATTAAAAAAAAAGTTGGTTACTTTAACAAATAGCAACATTAATTAAATGGAATATCTACTGAGGCAGTAATCATATTAGGCTGATGCCCTTTCAAAAGTAATAGCTAGTTAACCATTTCAGGATAGTTCCAAATATATTAATACATTTGACATGCATCATTCACTTAGACAACTGATACACTAGATGTCCCTTAAATGAGCACTCTTAAGAAAGTTAGTGTGTCCCTTAAGCCTATCCTCCAAAATCAGCCCCCTTTGAGTTTTGGCTCCTCCCACTTTTGGAGTGCAGTTCTCAATGTTATGCAAAGCTTAAAGTGGCCCCTGAGACAATCCAAATTACATATTCTTGCCATGAAGAATTCATTATTCAAAAGATTTAATCATTTAATTCATTATAAATTAAGTCTGTCCAATTCTTCAGGCTATTACAAAATGGCATGGGCCTAGCAAGTTGCTCTCTGTTCATTGGATATATAGTCTATCATAAATGAGATGAAATTCGGGTCAGAAATGGCAATATAAAGAAACACCATGTATAACACCCAGAGTTGGAAAAACAAGCCTGTAAGAAAAAGATTCCAGGTTTCACAAGAAGGTTCTCTAGCAGGAAAAATAAATGAAAGATATTCTGGGAACTTTTCCCTCTTATCTTTGCTACAGGAAGTGGAAAAGAAATTAAAAGATAATCTATTTAACCAAGCCTCCATTGTGGCTATCTTTTCCTCCTGCACAATTTAAGATGACAAGCCCCTAAAGGTACTAGAAGTTAATAACTAAAAAAACAACAACAGTACTTTTCTTGTCTTTTCTTCTTCCATTTTTTTAAAGAAAAGAAACCCACTTTTTCTCCCAAACAATGAAAGATTCTCTTGAAAAATAATAGGAGATGAGGTTATTAAGAACTATTACTTACTCCAAGGATTCTTGCTTTGGCGTTTCTTCCACAGAGTTTGTGATAACTTCCATGCTCTGTTCTTGTACAACAGAAGGAGCCACTGGCTGTACCTGCTCATCTGTTGAAGGAGCTATTCCAGCATCATTTTCTATAATTGGAGCCACAGCGGAAGGCTCTGATTCTGGAGCTGAGGCCACAGCAGGAGCAACAGGGGCTGACGGTACAGGTACTGGTATGTCAGGAACACTGGCAGCAGCAACTGGAATCCCTGGTGCAACCGCAGCAGATGAAACTGGAGCAGATTCTTCGGATTTGCTGTTATAGAAATAGAAATCATTTTTTGTTCTAAAAATCCTGCCAATTTCTCAAAGATCATATTTTCCACTGCACATCTGTAAATAACTTTCCCCCATGAAAAGTCCAATTTGTAACTGATTTACAAGACAGGGATAGCATCAGCTTCTATCTTTCTGCATCTCCTTCAGAACAGGCAAGCCATGGTGTTTGACAGCATTAATGCCTTAAAAATTTCTACTAAAAGTCTAATGAAATGCAGGCTGTTCTATCACATATAATTCCATGTATCTGCAGTTATAAATAGAATATCAACCCAGCACACTTAATTTAGTAAACAAGGCTATTAGTTATTAATAGAGCTGCCAATTAATATACTTCTTAATACTTTAAAAGCTATTCAAGACATTAATGAAAATCATATTCTGTGCAAATCACTACTAATTAATCACACCTGAGATAAAATGTGCTTTTTATTATTCCTAATCTGCTCATCAATTTCACTGGATATTCTTAAAGTCACTCATTAAGACAGGGCAAAGTCTCCCTATACATTCAAACTTACAACTTCCACACTTGTTTTTACATAAAACGGAGAGGCAAGCTTCTTCCTTCCAAATTATAAAAATTAGTCGCTAACATACATTATTTGTGCATATTTAATTAAATGATTTCTAAATTAAAATTTATATAGGCAGGTGTTCCATTTTTGGTTATGGTTCGCCTTGCAGCCTCGTGCTAAGGGTTTTTTTGGCAGGAGGTAAATCTCATAATTCAAACTTCCGAAACCCCTTTTCTATTGTTTTTAAGACTTAAGGAACACATCAATAGGAAAAGCCTCAGATTGTGACTGCTATGTTCCTCAAAATTAAGAGGTCACAATACTGTAATTTGCTGTCAACATGCATTCATTTTAATTAATTTTATGAAAAGGCTGAATCATTTTCTAGGGAAATATCAATTACTTCCTTAGAAATGAATATCCAGGAACATCCATTCTTTCTTTACATCAGTTACTGAACAATTAATATCAGCAGGTTGAGAAGCTAAAACTGTGTAAAATTCAGCTGCTGGGATGCAAACCAGGAATGATATAGTACTAGCATTGTTTCAAATCCTGTTAAGATTGTCAATTGTTTTCGGAATGTAGTTCAACATACTGGTTTCAACCTTGATGCTACATATATAATTACCTAAGTACTTTCCGAGATATTGTATTTAATCTCTACTTTTCCTCTTCCAAAAAGGTTTTTAAAATGGATTAATCTTTTCATCAGTTTTGACTGCATTTTAGTTTAAGTACAAAGACATATTTAAGAAAAGTTTTTGTAAGCATACCTGCTTTCTTCTGCTTTAATCATTGCTGTAAAAGAAGAACAAAGAAGTATTTATATATTTAAGATATTGTATATCATTTTAGAGATAGACCCGAAAACATTCTGCATGTGAAAAATCACTTTTTTTATTTTTAAGTGAAAATATAGTATAGCCTATATGTCAAAAGTGTTTTATGAATGAATGAATAACTTTTTCAGATGACAGAACACAAAAGGTATTTTAAAAATACAGACGTCAGACTTCTGGCGGAGGTATGGTGAACTGAAGACATCTTCGCAAAAACTAAGCCAATGACCGTGGCAAAGACCAAAGAACCAGTGAGTAAACCACTATTCTGGAACCTCTCCAGATAAAAAGAGGACAAGAGATCACTCAAATGTGTTCTGGATAACTGCTCTTCACAAGCAGATAGCAGGAGAGTGATTTTCCACAGGTCTGAATGCCAGGGAACAAAGGATTTAACCATTTTGTTCACAACCATAGTTGAGCATTATAATGACCCTAAATTTGCAAGTCCTGCTGTCTAATCACTTTTGAAAATTACCTATTAACTTAAAGCTATTAGAGATTTTTGGAACATTTGAAAACTCATTGGGTAAATTTATCTTTAGTTCTGAATAAAAGAAAACATAATTAGAAGTTTAAGAACTTAATTTAAAATAGACAGCAAAAAGCTAAGTAAGATTTTGATATATTAAAGTTATAAACAACTTAAGGAATTTAACGAATTTGGAACACTGACTTTCACCATAAGATTTTGGAATTAACTATAAAAATAATTTCTCATTAGAAACAGACTTATTTTGGCTATCCTGGCTATTGTAAATCATACCAAAGATTAAGTTACTTTATGATTTTAGGATACTAGACACTAAAGGGGACCAAAAATTCTAAGCAGTAAGGAAAAAATACAAGCATGTTCTAGATGTCAGTTAACAGTGGGACTTACAAAATGACATAAAATGTTATAACATCAAAAATATTAGAGAACAGAGCCAAAAATTAGTAACTACAACATCAACAATGTCAATAATGATTATCTGCTTCTATGGCTGCACTATTCTAAAAGGTGTTAATGAAGGAACCACAGATGTGGAACCAAATTTAATCTGACATAGCAGAGAAAGTACCAAAACAGGCTTTATCTCATCACACAGGAATCTGTGTAATGGGATAAAGAAGAATTAAAGAGAAATCAAGTCCTACAACATTTGTAGGACTTAAAGATTAAAACTGTTAGAGGTAAAAGGAAGGAATGTAAAATGGCTTATTTGATTAAGGTTAAAATAAAACATTGTTCTGCAAAGTTCTAGCAATCTTTTAATTGCTTTATTTGCTGAGACCAGGACTGAAAAGTTGATGTTTTATGAATTTGCTCACAGATAAGGGATGGGATGAATAGATATTTGTAACCATAAAGGGATGAAGAATTAGTAAATTTGTTAATACTTGTGATGAATGTTGGAAATCACTTCTTTATATATTTTTCTTTTTCTTCATTATATCTTTTCTTTTCCTTTTCTTTTTTCCTGCACTTTTCATTCTTTTTTCTATTCTTTTCTCTTTTTCCAAGTTTAGTTTGTATTAATGTTTACTTTTGTAGTCCAAAATCTTAATGAACATTATATTTAAAGAATGCACTTCTTTGATCTTTTCATCTTAACACTAACGTATGAGCTATAGAGTATAAATCAGTAATAATTTTGGTACAATTTTGGAATTTCCTACCAATTCCAGTCTCAAATGGTAAAAACAGATCACTGCCTAAGATCCTTTAGAACTGCTGTCTGAGAATTGCTGCTGGTTCTGTGCAACAGGTTGTTCCTCTATAGTTACTGAGGGTGACTGTATCCTTTTTATCTTTTGTCAACAATAATTTATCCAATTATTCCTCTAAAACATTTAAAATATCTTAGATTATTTCATTATATGGTCTGAATCTCCTACCTTCCCTAACTGGAATTGCCACAATCTATAAAGCTTATGTTGAAGATAAAACATCATAATTACCTTCAAGATCTTCAAGTTCTTTGGGTTTTGCCCAACGGGATTCCTTTGTTTGAGAGTTGTAGTAATAAGGCTTTCCAGAATCAGATTTGTATTCTTTCCATGGGCATTTTGACAACAATTGCTAAGGAAGGGGAAACAACACAATATCAGAAATCATTCTATAATACAAAAATGAATGTAGTAAAATGCTTTCAGAATCTTTGGATGAAGATGCAAAATTGCAAAGATACAAGTTACACAAAATTCGTTTCATGAAATAAAATTCTTTGGTCATTCTCTGCCTAATGCAGCATTAATATAAAGACTAGGATACTAGAATTGCACATCGAAAGGAACATTTTTCTTAATAGTAAATATTTCTTTTTCATTTAGTGAGACATGGATAGTTAAATAATTACATTTTCAGTTGCTTCTTTTACCTCTGCAGGGGTTTTAAGATCATCTGGCTTCTCCCAGGTAGACTGTTTGGTCTCAGTATTGTAATAGTATGTCCTCCCATCTGGTGACTTATGCTCTGACCACGTAGATTTCTAAGGAAAATAGAACATTCTATTTCTGTCTTGGGATTTTAAGATAGAGTATAACAAAACTGTTAAGAGAAAAACATGAAACCTGTTTTGAGGGCTCTTCATTAGTAGAGTTATTGGTTGGAGTGGCTTGTTGCACCGCACAAACTGGAGGTGTAGGCTAAATAAAGAAAATATGAATTAAAATTTAATCCAGTGAAATGCAGTTATGTTTTTATTCAAGATATAAAAGGGATAACCTTGTTCCTTAATTTTATTTCTGTACCTTGAAAAAGCAAAGGTTTTGATCACATTGCTTTTTAAGCCTTTATCAGATATTAACAAAAAAATAATAATAATGTCACTATAAACCAATGTATTTCTTTCGGTGTTATACAATGCTTTTAAATAGTTCCAATGAAAAGTTCATTATGTGGTTGTCTTGATAGATTCCAAATGCTAGGGATGTAATCAAGAGGGATGCATGCTTGTTTATTACAGAGTTATTTATCCAGTCATATTAATAAATTGATGATGGCAGTTTGTGCCAATAGGACAAGACCAAATCTTATGAGTTAATGGTCCAACTTCTCAGTTGGATTTTGAAAAGCATAGCAATTGGAACAAAACCTTACCGAACATTCTCTGACATATTCAATATAAAGGAATCTGTCATTTCAAGATCATAAGACACGCTATGCCATCTCTGTTAATCATATTTTTATGATCTACCTTGTTTCTGATTCAAATCTACGCGCAATGAAATATAACCCAATCTACAAAATGGCAGTTATTCAGAGATGGATCGTTGGTCTTACCTGATACGTTCCTTCTCGTTGAGTGGAGACAGCAGCCAGCGTGGGTAGTGCCCATCCAATCAGCTTGAAGGACTGAGCCTGCCAATTTTCCCTAGTCCCGCCTCTGTTGCCGGGCAGGCCAGCTTTGGCGAAGACTGGAAGACAGACTCGGTGTGTGGGACCAAGACGAAACCAAAGACAGAAAAAAACAATAGAAATGCGGAGTCCAGTTTGAAGAAGAGAAAGGGAGGGTCTGGCTGCTGTCTCCACTCAACGAGAAGGAACGTATCAGGTAAGACCAACGATCCTTCTCCATTGAGAGTGGAGACAGCAGCCAGCGTGGGACATACCCAAGTTCACTGTCCCGAAGATAGGGGGGGATCACGCTGGACCGCATTGTCCTCTCCAGCAACCACTCGTTGCAGAACTCGGCGACCAAACGAGGCTTCGGCTGACGCAAACTGGTCGAGTTTGTAGTGTCTGATGAAGGGACTCGGAGAAGTCCACGTGGCCGCTCTACAAATTTCCAGCAAGGAAGCCTGTGTAGCCCAAGCTGCAGTCGTAGCCGCGCTGCGGGTGGAATGAGCCGTCAAACCTGAAGGGCGCGGAAGAGATCTAACATCGTAGGCCGAGGCAATAGTCTGGCGGATCCAACGACCGATGGTTGAAGGAGAGACTTTACTGCCTTGAGAAGTAGGTAAGAAGGAGACAAAAAGCGACTCCGAACGACGGAAGGGAGCCGTCCTCTTCAAATATATTCGCAGAGCCCGCCGGACATCGAGAGAATGCCAACGACGTTCCCGCGGATGCGCGGGCCGGGGGCAGAAATTTGGAAGAACCAGTTCCTGAGCACGGTGGAAAACTGTGTTGACTTTCGGCACGAAAGTAGGGTCTAAACGGAGCACCACCCGGTCAGCATGGAAAACACAAAGGTCCGAACGGGTGGACAAAGCGGCGAGCTCAGATATGCGGCGAGCCGAAGTGATTGCCACCAGAAAGGCTACCTTGCAGGTAAGAAGTCTGAGACTGGTAGTACGCAGTGGTTCATACGGGGAACACGTAAGAGACTGTAAAACCAGAGGAAGATCCCAGGTCGGATAGCGATGCAGAATAGGAGGACACAAATTCTTCGCTCCCCGAAGAAATCGGCGGATCAAGGGATGATGAGCCAGAGATGACAAGGAGCCGCAGGTAAGTACTGATGATAAAGCAGCAATGTGACGGCGGAGAGTGTTGGGAGAAAGGCCCTGGGAGAGGCCCTTCTGTAGAAACATCAGAATATGAATAATTGACGGTTGAAGAGGCGAGATACCGACCTGGCCACACCAGTTGCAGAAACTCCGCCAGGTGGCCGAGTAAATCCGCTCCGTAGAAGGCCGTCGTGAGGATAGCAAAGTATGCGCAACATCAGCCGGGATTTGTACCTCTCTCAAAGTGCACCGCTCAATCTCCAGGCGGTTAGATTGAGCCAGGCCGGGTCCGGGTGCTGCAGAGCGCCTTGTGTGAGAATGTTGCCCAAGAGAGGAATGCGCCACGATGGGGTCACCGATAGGGACACGAGGTCCGCAAACCAGGGTCTCCGAGGCCAATGAGGAGCCACAAGGATCACTTCCGCTCGCTCGGATAGAATCTTGCGGATGACCCTGGGAAGGAGGGCCGTAGGGGGGAAAGCATACAGAAGGCCCGAAGGCCAAGGAGTCCGAAGAGCGTCGACACCGGCTGCTCGAGGATGAGGGTACCGTGAAAAGAACAGCGGAAGTTGAGAGTTCTCGTGAGTCGCGAACAGGTCGATCACTGGACGGCCGAAGCGAAGAGTCAGTTCCTGAAAGAGGAGCGGAAGGAGGCGCCATTCCGCGTTGTCTATTTGACGGCGACTCAACCAGTCCGCTTGAACATTCTGCACTCCGGAGATGTGTTCTGCCCGAAGGGAACACAGGTGGCGCTCTGACCAGATCCCCAACGCAACTGCCAGGGTTAGAAGAGATTTCGACCTGGTGCCCCCCAGTTTGTTCAAATGAGCTTTCGCGGCGACGTTGTCCGTGAGGACAAGGACGTGGGTTCCGGAGATCAGGTGACGGAATGATTTTAGGGCAAGGTAAACAGCCTTCAGTTCCAGCCAATTGATGGGATGCCGAGCTTCCGAAGGGGACCAAGTCCCTTGGGCCAGTTGACCTTGGCAATGAGCTCCCCAGCCCAGAAGACTGGCATCTGTCGTCACCACCACCCTCTTGGGCTCGAGGAAGAAGCAACCCGCCGAGAGAGCCGGGGAGCGCCACCACCGAAGGGATCTTCGCACCGCAGACGGGAGAGGGATCGGCTTCGATGAAGTGCCTCTGCCGGCCTTCTGCAAGGGCAAGAGAAACCATTGGAGTTCCCTGGCGTGAAGTTGAGCCCAGGGAACAATAGCAATCGCCGATATCATCTTACCTAAAAGTTGAGATAGGACATAGGGGGAAACCACCCGACTCCCCTCAACCCGGGAAATCAACTGTCTCAGACTAGCTTGTCTATCGGGAGAAAGGAAAACTTTGCCCTGAACAGAGTCAATCAGTGCACCCAAGTGTACTAATTTAGTGGAAGGGGAGAGATGGCTCTTCTCCAAATTAATAGAGAAACCGTGAGCCGCCAGGGTCTTAACCGTCAGACTAATATCTAAGGCAGCTTGCTGTACAGAAGGAGACAATAACAGAATATCATCTAGATAACAGAGGAGACGGACTGAACGAAGACGGAGCTGAGCCGCCAAGGCAGACAACACCTTCGTAAAGGTGCGGGGGGCCGAAGAAAGGCCAAATGGGAGAGCCCTATATTGGTAGTGAGCTCCGTCATAACAAAACCTCAAAAACCGTCTATGGGAAGGGAGGATAGGAATATGAAGGTAGGCCTCGGTGAGATCAATGGAAGAGAGGAGATCGCCCCTCCGAACGCCGTCTAGAATAGATTTTAATGATTGCATTTTAAACTTTCGGTACGCCACGTATCTGTTTAAACGTTTGAGGTCCAGAATGGGACGCCACCCCCCCGATGATTTTGGAACAAGAAACACCCTTGAATAGAATCCCGAACCTTCCTGACCGGAAGGGACAGGTTGAATAGCCCTGATAGTCAGGAGATGCTGAACCGATGAATCCATACGGAACTTTTTGACTGGATTACGAGAAATCGGACAGCAGACAAAGGTGTGAGGGGGGGGGGCAATAAATTCAATGGCCAACCCAGATCTTAAGGTGGCGAGGACCCACATGTCCGAGGTGGATTCTTCCCAGACAGCGGCAAAAAGACCCAACCGACCGCCAATGGGAGGATCCGAAGAGCAATCAGCGACGGCGACGGGAGAAACGACCTCCTCCCCCTCGAAAGGGCCGCTTAAAGTTAAAGGGACGTCCTCTGAATGATCTATCAGAGGAACCCCGCTGCCTGCTGAAATACCCCTCTCTCCTAACATTGGGAAAGGGAAAGGAAGAAGAGGACCCCCCATCCGCACCTCTGGAGTAGGAACGAGAGGGGTAAGGTGAAAAACGGGGCGCTCCTCGCCGGAAAACAGCCGCTAAAACCTTCTTCTTGTCCCTGGTCTCTGTGAGGAAGGGATCTAAGGCATCCCCGAAAAGCTTCGTGCCCTTAAAGGGAACCGAAGCCAATCGCCACTTATGTCTGGCATCCGCCTGCCAGTGACGGAGATACAACAAACGCCGAGCTGTGACCGCCGAAGCCAAAGATTTCGCAGAAAACCTAGCAGCGTGAAGAGTGGAGTCGGCTGAAAATTGTACGGCAGCTACGATTTTATTTAGGTCCTGTCTGATACGAGAATCTCCGGGGGCTAGTTTGTCTTGTAACTGGCGCAACCAAAGTAACGTTGTACGATTAAAGAAGGATGCTGTAGTAGTAGCTTTAATCGCCCAGGAGGAGCTTTGAAAGGCCTTTTGAAGAACTTGATCAGATCTGCGTTCATCAGGACGGAAACCCTCGTCCGGCTCGCCCGGAACATTGGAGTTAGGAAGAAGAGCTGCAATCGGGGCATCCACCGAAGGAATTTGAAGAAGAGTCTCCAGATCCGAGGATACTTGAAAGTTTCTTTTGTCATTAGCCGAAGGAAGGGGAGCCGAAGCCGGAGATTCCCACTGACGTTTAACGACGTCCAGAAAGAGAGGAGGAGTAGGGACGGATGTTATGGGTCTAGCTGGTTCCGCGAACATAGGGTCCAAGGAACCAGAGGAAGACGATGGGGGAGGATCCGCATTTGTAGAGGATAGACGGGCCGTATTAACCGCTTTGAAGAGCAATGATTTGAATAAGGCTTGAGGAAAGAGGCCTGTGAAAGTGGGCTGATCGGGAGGAAGGTTCTCATCCTCCGACAGGTCAGAAGCAGGATCTCCTTCGTCGATGCAGGCTGAAGGATGACTGTAGTGGGACGAAGTAGGAGAAACGGAGCGAACAGAATGAGAACATCCTTCGTCACTGGGGTCCGCCGAACAGGGGGAAACCTCTCTCACCGATCCATGCCGACTGGAAAGACCCGAACGGGTGGCCAATGACTTTTGAACCGCTGCCTCGATCATTTGCTGTAACTGACCTGGAAGGATGGAAGGATCCAAGGAATGAGCAGGTACAGGGTCAGATGAAGGAACCTCCGGTACAATTGTTGGATCAGGCACCGGTTGAGAAACTGCGTCAGGACCCCACAAATTTTCCTCAGAAATAGTCACTGGGCAATCTTGCAGAGAAAGCTGGTCAGGAGAAGGCGAGTGAGCGGCTGCTGGAGGTGGATTAGAGGAGGTAGGAGGTTGAATAGTGGGAGGAGACAACTGAGCAGAAGCCTTGTCACATAACCTGGTCAAAACTTTGTCTCTTCGTTTTTCTGCCTTGGAGGAAGAGGATGACACATCACGAGTGGAAGACTTGTGATGAGAGCGTGAGGATTGAGAAGTTCTGGAACGGGACCTGGAATCTTCCATGACAGAATGCTGGGTAACAGACGTGGAGTCTGATTGGCCAACTTTACTTGCACTGGCCTTACGACCGTGCTTAGATTTAGAAAGGGCCTTGGGCATGGCAACAAAACAAGGGGTGCTTTAAGGTAAGCCCCCACACGCCAGATTACGCTTTGATAAATTATATTTTAATGTATCAGAAGGGAGCGAGAGGAACTCCACAATTAGGCCCAGAGACTGGAAAGACAAATCTATTTGGAAAATCAAATAGGCTCGATAGGGAGCGTAAGAAAACTCCACAAACAACAAGCGTAATAAAAGAAAAGGCCCAACCAATTGAGAGAATCACTCAAATTAGCAGACAGACTGGCAGATTAAGGCCACCGTTCTCAGGTTTGTGTAACGTAAAGGGGAGGGGGCGCGAGACCCCACTAGGATTCAAACCAAACAGCGTATAAAAAATGAATACAGCCTCAGGAGAAAAGGGGGGGGGCGTGAAGCTCCACAACTGAAATAATATGCTGTATAAATATAATGGCCTCTGCAGTACAAAACGGGGGCGCAAAGCTCCTCAGTTGCAATAGTTGTGCCAGCAATGTATCTCCAACAATTAGTAGTCTGCAGAGATCGGCAGTTAAACAGTTAAGGTTGCGAGGCTCCTCAATTGATCAACAGCCAGCAGCACTTTAAGTTCACTTTAAGAGTTAGGGCAAACGGCTGCGAGGGAGCAGGCTTCTAGAGGCTAAAAACCCCCAGCTGAAAGGCTTGATTACGGGGAGAGCAGGCTGTGGAGCGCCGCGACTTCCTTAATGGCGGGAAAGCGAGGGGCGTCCAAAATGGCCGGCGCGGCTGCAGCGCGCCCTCCGAATTGCCGAGAATAAGGGGAAATCGAAACTTAGCCCAAACGGAGCAGGCGAAGGCAGCTCGAGTCAGGGGGAATGTCCCTCGAAGTTCAGGTGAAATTAAAACCCCTTGGGAGGGAGAGAGGCGAGGGAATCCCCACACCCCTGGCTAAGCCAGGGAAAACGAAGCCCAAATGAGGGACTTGGGTAACTCACGAAGTCGAAGTCAGGCAGTCCAAGGTCAGCCGGAATAATCAATCAGAGTCCAAATAGCAAAGAAATAGCACAGTCACACAATCCAAAGTCAAAAAACCAGAAATTCAAACATTAGAAATAAGAATAAAGAGATTTAGCTAGAGAGCAGTCCCACACACCAGCCAGCGCTGAAGGACTGAGCCAAAAGCTGGCCTGCCCGGCAACAGAGGCGGGACTAGGGAAAATTGGCAGGCTCAGTCCTTCAAGCTGATTGGATGGGCACTACCCACGCTGGCTGCTGTCTCCACTCTCAATGGAGAAGAAAAGAACCTAGGTTACAACAATGGTGAACAGGAAACTCCTGCTTCCATTAAATGTAATAATGCTTACCAGAATAGCCTAGCTTCATTAACTATAGTTTAATGTGTTTTTTAAAATTAAATCTGCATTATGTAGAAATGATATCACTGATTGCTGTGATCAAATCTAAGTCTCAAATGTGTTGATAGTAATGGAGAAGTGAACAGAATATGATCTTAATTATTTTATAACAGGTGATTGCATAGCTATATGCAAATAGTGTTGTCTGAAATAAAAAAACTCAAAAAAGTAATGGAGACATAGAAAAATAAATTTATACTAAAGATGAATACTTTTCAGATGAGAGGACATGAAATTTGAGATTTCAAGACAGTACTTGCTGTCCTTTTCAAAGCCTTTCTATAAGCCACGCTCATCTACAGCAGGGGGCAGCACCTAATCAATTCTGATGTCAGAAACCTTATCAGCATCATCAGATGTAGGAAATAAAGTTGAAAAATACATCCAAGAAGACGATAATGGAAAATCATTTCCACAATAAAGTCAAGAAAATTCATCAACATATTAATATGATTACAAGGAGTCAAAATTCACTGTAGGGACACTTTTATATACTTTCCCTGTTTGGAAAATGGAGCCTATAGGGATTGCTTATGAAAATGGCTACAGGTAGAGTTCTCGATTTATGACCATTTGTTTAATGATAGTTCTAAGTTATAATGGCCTTGGAATAAGTGACTTACAGCCTGCCCTCAAAGTCACAACTGCTGCACCGTCCCTGCAGTCTTTTGATTGCAGTTCGGGTACTTGGCAACTGGCAATAATTTACAAGGATTGCAATATTCTTCGTTCATATAATCATGATTAATGGTTTCCCCAGCTTGCTTCTGACAAGAAAAATTAATTGGGGAAGCTGAATTCGCTTAAGCACGTGATTCACTTAACGACCAAGATTCACTCAATGACTACAGCAAACTGGTTATAAAATGGGATCTGGCCACATGATGACTCATTAAGGATTGCACTGCTTAGTAACCAAAATTCTGGCTCCAACTTTGGTCATAAATTGAAGATTACTGTACATTCATAACCTTGAAAATTCTTAAGGATTCAATAAGTAACAAAAACATTTTATAACTTAAAAATTGTCTTTCTGTGCACATTTGCATTATAAAAACATTTTCTGATATATTCATAACACCCTGACTGGAGTTAAATATACTATGTTCTTACTTGCTCTGAAAAGTAATTCCTAATCATTACTATATTAGCTATTAGGGAACTTGCAAACTGAAGAATTGTAGCCTAATTTAGTCACAATTCTTGCTTCTCATTCTTCTTCCAGAATAATTACAACAGATTATGACAAGAGTCTCTGGGAGACATATGGCATAAAAAATTAATCAAATAAACAACAAAGTACAATTAGTTAAGAAGAGGGGTATCTACATATTGGTGGAAAGGCTCAAAAATCTACAAAATAGCAGGCATGGCACGTCTGCCCAATTTGTATAAATGTACAGCAGGGCTTGCATTTTAACATAACACTTGATAACATGTAGATTTTGAACATCCTGTAGATTTCCTTAGTTAAGAATTATGGCTGGTTTTTAACAGAGGTTCATTAATAGTTCAAATTATCATTATTGAATAGTTTGTCCTGGTTTGGATATAACAAATCAGAACTAGCTGAAACGTCAGGCATGATCCTGCCATAATTAAGCACTTTTGAATGAATCCCATCAAGGGAAAATGTTTACTACATTTTAAATGTAATTTAATGTAAAGTTTTGAATAAAATGGATGCAAAGATCATATCTAGTTCAAAATTGCATAAGTGGTAACTTTATGTATATGATACAAATTATGAGTTCTGAAGTCAAGTTATTGTACTTTACCTGCATTACTTATCCTATTCAAACCTTCTATCTAAGTATGAGTGTTCTAAGACTTTGGCAAAGTTAAGTACTCAACAAAGTGCTTGCTTTAATATAAGAGGGAGAAAGACAGCAGGGAAACTGGCTAGAAATGACTGAATTACCAAGAAACAAAATGTCCTTTCTTACCTGAGTCCCAGGGGGAGCTAAACCTATGCAGAAAAAAAAAATTGAGAAATCAATTTTATGGAAATACTAAAACAAATCCTTCCTGATTTACTGTGATTCAAAAAGCTTTCAAGTTTTATTAAAATAAATTGGCACACAAGTCCTATATTTAACAGCTTACTTGCCAGGAACTATTTCAGGCAGAATGTCATGGATGCACATTTTGGCTGAGGCCACATTTAATTAATACAATTTAGACTCTACACTTACACTTAAAAAGAAAGTCAGAAATAATAAAAAAGCAGATCCTAGGTGTTCAGATGTTAGTTGTGTGTTACATGCAATCAGCCAAATCACATTTTAACTACCTAATTTCCTAGAAAGCATTATTCATGCCAATATTTCAAGTATTTCTCTTCCAGAGCAGCGATTAGATTCATATACTGTGCAAAGTCAACTGGGTTGGTTGGATTCACTTTCGCATGTTGCGTGAATTCACCCAGTGTGCTCTACAAATACCTTTTTATTGTTTAGCAAAAATTATGGTTTATTCAAAACATAATATAGGGAGTCCTCGACTTACGACAGCAATTGGGACTGGAATTTCCATTCCTAAGCCATATGGCCATAAAGCGTGGACACATTGCTTAGTGAAGGCAATCCCTGCAGCCCCAGTTGATGTTAACAGAATCCCATGTTTATTAAGCAAGTAACCAATACAACCAAAGTCCGTGGGAAGGCCAGCAGAAAGTCCTAGGCCCACAGGCAGGTAAATTGCTGCTGCTTGGTGGGGGAAGGAGCAAGAGGGTGCACAGGAGAGGACGCATGAGAGGATGGTGCAGGCATGCAAGAGGGCCAGGGAAAGTACCAAGGGGTGTTCAAAAGGTACTATTTGGGTCAGGTATGCAGGATGGCAAAGATGCAAGGAGGTACATGAGAGGTGCTGGCTGGGGAAAGTGCAAAGGGATGTGCAAGAGGCTCCATAGAGGCCAGGGAGAGTACAAATAAATTCTTATTTATGCTTTGATATTTTGTGAGATGTTTTTAATATAACCACCCAGTCACTTAGGTGAGACAGGTAGTATAGAAGTGTGATGAATGAAAAAATAAATAAATAAAACTATAACTAGTGGGCTGACACAATCCTGACTACTCTGTTGTTAAATTCTTTCCCCTAATTGTTAGCATTTTCTCTTGTATTTTTCTAGATGAACTTTTAATCCAAAAAATATTATTTCTAAAGACCATAAAGTTTGTTTGTTCCATTATAAAAACAGACATTTTCAAATTTTCCTTTGATAATTAAATTAACGGCAAAATTTAATTTAGTTTTAATTAGAAAAAATAATATTTCTTATAACAGCCTAAATTACTTAACAAATAATTGATTATTCATACATACCAATTTGCGAATCCATGCTGTTCACTCCTGGCTGTAAAAAAAACAAATATATATATATATATATGTATATATACCTATTTCAATTTGAGATGATAGCAGAGACTTGTTTATATACACACACACACAGACAGACAGACACAGGTAATAACGCGGAAGTGGTTTATCCTTGCCAGATGTTTTTTTTAACTTCCCATTCCAGTCTTTTGTGCTTGTATTTTCTGGTTATTTCCTGTCCAAATACTAACCAGATTCGAACTTGCTTTGCTTTTCAAAACCAGACAATATTGGCTAGGAAGAAAGAAAACTACAGACAGACCTCAACATATAACCAATAGGGACCAAAAAATTTGTTGTTGAGTAGTGTAATTATTAAGTAAGGCAGAGTGCAACTGAACCCAATTTTACAAACTTTTCTGTAATTTGCAACTTATTTCCAGCTTCTCCATTGACTTTGCTTTACAGAAGCTGGCCAGGATGGTTGTAAATGGCAATCTGCAGGAAACTGTGATCATCATAAATATGCAGCAAATGCCAAGCTCTCAAATTATGATCACAGGACTGAGGGGCACTTTGACAGTTCTTAAATGCGAGGACTGGTTATAAGCCAGTTTTTCCAGCACCACTATTAACTTAGAAAGATTGCTAAATGAATGGCCTTTAACCGAGGACTACCTGTACTGTGAAAGAAAACTACATTGGTTGAACCTATGGCACACATGCCAGAGATCGCCTCTCTGGGCACGTGTGCCGTCGCCCCAGCCCAGCTTCATCATGTTTCTCTGTCGAGTTTCTCGCCGTCATTTGCAGAGAAACAAAAGTCTGTGGAACTAAAAAAAAAGTTTCACTCAATCAATTCCCACTTCTTGGAAAGAAAAAGATCTCACGAAATTGGAATTGATTGAGTGAACTTTTTTTTTAGTCCCACAAACTTTTGTTTCCCTGCACACAATGGCAAGAAACGTAACAGAGAAACGCCACGGAGCTGGAAATCAGGTAGGCAAAGAAATGCTTGGGGGAAGCGAGAGCATCTGGGTGGTGGTGGGTGGGGCAAGCTCCGGGTGCGACAATGGAAAAACGGGCAACAGAGTGGCCCTCTCTTCTTCCTGCTCTTCCTCAACTTGTGCTGGCTGCTCCATTTCCCGTTTCTACATTGCAGCACAGTGCCCAGGTTCCACTTTGATAGCAAATTTGCCCGGCCAAACTAACCCCGCAGTCTCCCCTACATTGGGCTCAGCTTCAATCAGGTCAGTCAGTCAGTTGGTGACTCCATCGGCGGCGAACAAAACAGCCCTGTTGCACCACCCCTTCTCCTGCCGCCAAGCGTGCCCAACCATGCGTGGCCTTCCCCCCCCTTTTTTTCCGTCACGGATTGCGGTGGACAAAAAAACAACCAACCCTCCCACTATAGCCAAGGCCACCGCTGCTAAACAAGCAGCCGCCCCCGTGGCGGTAGCGGCGTAGAGTGGAGAAGCAAAGACTATAAATTGGTAACTACCCATGTTGTGCTTTTCAGCCAGACAATCATAGTATTTGCAGAGTCCTTGGGAGAAAGGTATGGGGGGGGGGAGAGGGAATTAAGCATATTTGTTAATTGGAACCACTCATCAGACTACGAAGCAGAACAAAAAAAAGCTATCTGGTCTCCATACAGCGGATTCAAAGCATCCCTAACCTTGTCTTTTCCTGCAAGATACAGGCCATGTATCTTGCAGGAAAGATACATGGCCTGTATCTTGCAGGCTTTGCCCTCTCCACTTTCTTGTTTTGAATTTCCTGTCCAAAGGTAATTGGATTTTTTGGCTTGTAACCAAAGGTATCTAGGCTGAGACTGTCCCTTCTTCTGTCCTGGACAGGACATTTTATGGTGATACAGTTTTCTTCCAGATAAATAATTGGTAGGTATTTAGTTATGAGGAAGGCGATGTCTCTTTCAATAATAGAAATTAAAACTATTTTATTTTAACAAGAAAAGAAGTAAAAATATACAGAGAAAATTGGGATAAGAAAATGAAGAGAAAAACTAAGAAATGATAGTACAAAGATTTTTCTTTTCTATTGTTGTTAAATGTAATATTTCAAAAGCAGAAAAAAATGAAGGGGCATAAAAGTGCATTTATCACGTTTTTCTTAGAACAATTTGCTACTTTCCTCTCCAAATCTTAAGAAGCTTGTTCAGCAATCTTGAGAAGACCTGCTTGCTGGTTTGGCTGAACCAACTACAGAGATTTAGAAATAGAAATAGAATAACAGAGTTGGAAGGGATCTTGGAGGTCTTCTAGTCCAACCCCCTGCCCAGACAGGAAACCCTACACCACTTCAAACAAATGGTTATCCAACATCTTCTTAAAAAATTCCAGTGTTGGAACATTCACAACTTCTGCAGGCAAGTTCTTCCACTTATTAATTGTTCTGTCAGGAAATTTCTCCTTAGTTCTAAGTTGCTTCTCTCCTTGATTAGTTTCCACCCATTGCTTCTTGTCCTGCCCTCAGGTGCTTTGGAGAATATGTTGAAAACCCTTCTTTGTGGCAGCCCCTGAGATATTGGAACACTGCTATCATGTCTCCCCTAGTCCTTTTCATTAAACAAGACATACCCAGTTCCTGCAACCGTTCTTCATATGTTTTAGCCTCCAGTTCCCTAATCATCTTTGTTGCTCTTCTCTGCACTCTTTCTAGAGTCTCCATATCTTTTTTACATCGTGGTGACCAAAACTGAATGCAATATTCCAAGTGTGGCCTTACCAAGGCATTATAAAGTGGTATTAAAACTTCATGTGATCTTGATTCAATCCCCCCGTTTATGCAGCCCAGAACTGTGTTGGCTTTTTTGGCAGCTGCTGCACACTGCTGGCTTATATCTAAATGGTTGTCCACTAGGACTCCAAGATCCCTCTCATAGTTACTACTATTGAGCAAGGTACCACAATTAGCTGAACTCTGCCTTGTTTATCATTATTTTAGGTAGTAAAACCTCAGTATTCAGGTTAAATTGCCATGTGATAAATAAGTGGGTTTTGGGTTGCAGTTTGGGCACTTGGTCTCTAAAAGGTTTGCCATCACAGCGATGAAGCTCAGTTCAAAGGAGACTATTTTTGTAAAATATATGTTAAGTAATAATTATTTTGGGGAAGTAAACAGTCACTACCATTTCATGCAGATTCCACATGTTTGGATTTTAGGAATGTGTTTTGTGTACAATCATGCAAGATTAATGCACTCTATATGGAGAGCGTTGAAGACCATCTAAAAGTTTCCACTGGTCCAGAATGCATTATTTGATTCAAGATGTAGCTATTACCTATAAAGCCCTACATGGCATGAGGCTCAGTTGCTTGAGAGACTGCCTATCTCCATATTATCTGCCCAGCTAATTTGATCTGGCAGGGTTGGTACACTTCGGGTTCCTTTGACTAAGCAATGCCATTTATTAGGACACTATAAGTGCACCTTCTCTAAAGTAGCACCTACCATCCAGAATGAGGCTCCCTAAGATCCAAAACCACTTGCTGGTATTTGAAGGGTCTTGAAGACTTGACAATGGTTGGTTGAAGCTTCCTTCACACTATGTGGGTTGTTTTCCTTTGTTCCCATCTGGTTTTGTCATCCTGTCAATTTTACCCTTTTTTAAATCTCTTTTTTTTTTCTTGGTTTAAAGTTTCAGACAACTTGTAATCCACCCAGTGTCGGTAGGAGTTGGGCAACATTTACTGTAAATATAATAAATTACTACTTTCTCTTAACAATTATCTAGTTCTCTCAATCATTGATTACTGGAAAGAGGAAACATTAAGCATCCTCAAGTATCATTTATATAGGCAGTTTTAGTCAGCATGCTGAGTTAGTATCAAGTTCAGGCTGACTGGGCAAGTACTACCCATACTGGCTGCTGTCTCCACCCTCAATGGAGAATTTAAAGGTAGCACTTTCAATTTTGATCAAAAACTAATGCAGTTGTTTCAAAACAAGAGTAATGACAAAGCTGCTCCCAGAAAGCTGATATGAAGAACTTGCAAAGTCACTAGAAATGGAGATATTGGAGGGGGGGGGGAGATGAGTCTTAGTGATAAGAGATATTATTTTGATTTATATCCTGCCTCTCTTCCAAGAGACCTCTCAGGTAAAAATTCAGCTTTTGAAAAAGACAATTAAGATATTAAAGATGAAAGAGATCAGAAAATTATTACAGGATAATAATGTACTGTATATTTTACTGTATAGAATAAAAAAGGATAGATTTTTGAAATACTGTTCGTGGAGAATTAGTATTATTTCATAATTAACTGAAAATGGAGACCAAAAGAAAGAAAAGAAATGCCTGCATGTCTAAAAAAAATCACAGGCTACTGCCAATAAAAATGAAAAGCAATTGAGGAAGCATATAGGGAGAAAAAGTAATTCAGTTTTGATTCTTTTCTGGGATATTTAAATTGGATAAGTTTGTGGAAATTAGACAAAAAAAAAAGATTTTATAGGAAACGCTCTGATTCATCTTCACTGGTTCACTGTATTTTTTACTGCCTGTAAAAGAGGGAATTTCCTTTTCTCACTAGCTAGTATAGAAATTAATATACTGCAGTCTATTTATTTAGCCATGTGAAATCAAGAATATTAATGACGATCAGGCAAGTACCAAAAATATTGCTAAATAAATAACACAATGCAAAGAGACAATATAAAGAGAATAGGTAAAACTCCCTGAACCCTTAAAGATTCAATGAGAAAGAAAGCTGAAGAGAAACATCTTGCAACAGAAATGTTGTGTGAGCTATCAGACAACATAGAGTAACAATCTAAAACAATGATTAAGTCAAAGAAAAGAGATTGTAATGCAGAATAATCAGGAAGTATATCCTACAAATATTATCTATAATTTTTTAACTTATTTGCCATACACACTCCATGCCCAATTTCAACTTCTGTTCACACCCTGAATTTGGCATCAATTTGATTTTGAAAGTTGACTTTCTCAAGTTAAGTAGAGTTTGCTTTGAGATAGTCAATGAGAGTCAGGGAAATCTAGATCTACTATTAAATCATCAGGTATTGCTACAGATCAACAGAGTTGGAAGGATCTTGTAGGTCATGTTAAACAACAGATAACTATTAAAGCTAAACTAGCCATTCTAGGAAAACAAAATAATCTATTTTACATTTTTCATGTGTACCTATAAAGCAGAGGTTGGGACATAGAATTTAAATAACAAAGAGAATGCTGGTCCTTCTTCCTATTTGCAATCTAGATACAGGTATCGTGTTTCCCAGAAAATAAGACCCAGTCTTATTATTTTTTTTGCCTCCAAGAGGCATTAAGTCTTATTTTCGGGGATATCTTTTCCACTGTCTCACCTCATGGCAGCAGCACCTATAACCCTGCCCAGCAGAGCCCGTGTGGCTGCTGTTGGCCTACTTCTGTGGCCACTTTCTGAAGACCTCTGACGGTAAAACAGAGGGCAGGGGCACCGTGCATGTCAATTTGGAGCTTGTTTCTCGGCTGCAGAGGCCTTTCCTGAAGGCCTCTGATGGCGAAACAGAGGCCACGGGGGATGTGTGGAAGTGGCAGCAAGCAGCCGCAGAAGTGGGCCGGCAAGGCGAGGCAGGTGTCGGGGCGTGGGAGGCTGCAACTGTCCTAAAATAAGCAGGAGTGGGGCACATAAGTCAGTTCCACTCCCATCCTAGCTTGGTTTTTACATGTGCACCTCACTCCACCTCGTGCAACCAGATGTAGCAGAGTGGGCAGGGTCTTAAATAGGGCTTACTTTGGGGGGTAGGCCTTATATTGGGCACACGTGTAAAAATCAAGTTAGGGCTTATTTTCGGGATAGGTCTTATTTTTGGGGGGAAACACGGTAGTCCTTGATTTACAAGTTTGCTGTTATAACACTGCAAAAATGACTTATGACCATTTTTCACACTTATGGCCAGTGCAGCAGCCCCATGATCATGTGATCAAAATTCAGACACTTGGCAACTAACTCATATTTATGACAGTTGCAGGGTCCCACGGTCATGTGATCACTTTTTGTGACCTTCTGACAAGCAAAGTCAATGGGGAAGTCAGATTACTTAACAACCATGTTATTAACTATAGTGATTCACTTAACAGCTGTGGCAAGAAATGGGGCAAAACTCACTTAATGAATGTCTCACTTAGGAACATAAATTTTCAGCTCAATTGTAGTTGTACTTTTCTTCAAATCCTTCCAAATTTAAACTAGGATTGTTTATTTATTTTTATTTATTTTATTTTATTTTATTTCTATACTGCCCTTCTCCTGCAGGACTCAGGGCGAGATAAAACATAGCATATAAAATTTAAAAACAGTTTAAAAACAATTAAATAATTTTGGCCCAAAGTTTAAAACAACCCAATTAAAACCGAATTCAATTAAAACTGAGAGGATGGGATCAAGCCAGCCCGGCTAGATGGAATAAGTATGTTTTCAGGGCCCGATGAAAATCCGGAGGTCTGATATCGTGCGTATCTCAGGGGGTAGGTCATTCCAGAGGGCAGGTGCTGCCACAGAGAAGGCTCTCCCCCTGGGGGTCGCTAGCCGGCACTGTCTGGCCAATGGCACTCTGAGGAGGCCGTCTCTGTGCGAGCGAACTGGTCGGTGGGAGGCTATTGGCGGCAGAAGGCGGTCTCGCAGATATCCCGGCCCTAAGCCATGGAGCGCTTTAAAGGTGGTCACCAACACCTTGAAGCACACCCGGAAGACCACAGGAAGCCAGTGCAGCTCGCGCAGGAGATGTGTCATATGTGAGCGCCCCGTCGCTCCCATAATCCCCCGCACGGCCACATTCTGGACTAAGTGCAGCCTCCGGGTGCACCCCAAGGGGAGCCCCATGTATAGAGCATTGCAGTAGTCCATTGTTAGTCTATCTCATCCAAAATTAAGTTTCACATACCCTATGAGTTAACAAAGTTTTTCTCTATAGATCCCTAGAACATAAAGTGATGCATGAGAGGAAAATGAAATTATTAGTTTGCATTTGTAATAAAACAATTAAATTAAATTAAAATATTTATGAATTTTATAGTTACGCCGTCTATTAAACTCCTGAGGCTACCTTATAATGAAACATGAAATAATCATATTCTGACTATAGCATTTTTCATTATATAAATTTGAAATAATTAGCAATAAAGTGGCTCAAGTTGGTTAATTGTTTTAATAAAAGATACTGAACTATATATTGGACAAAAGGTACAGGAAAAGGATACAGAATCAGTACAGTAGGGAGCAAATACTTTAAAATTGTAAACAGAATATTTACCGGTCCTGTTGGCTGCATGGGGCCATGAGACATATGAGGTGCCATCATTCCGGGCATCACTGACTGCATCATTCCAGGCATCTACAATCAAAATATGATTATTGTATTTGTTTACAACCTGTCACACTACATCTGTAACTATTTTTTGTTCATGGGAGGATATAATTTAACCCTGTTCCCAAACAGCTAAATTGGGGCATAACAAAGGAGTAGAGTTATAAAAGGGCATATAAGTTTAACAAGGGAATCCAGCAATTGTCTGATGATGTTCCAAATAAATACTATTAAAGCTCTAAATGATCAGAAGCATTAAAGTGGGCAAGATATTAATTGCTGAGGGCCAACAAATAAAGACACAATTGTTCATCTACTCTTGATTGTCTTTCGAAAGGGAACTCAAGACAAAACATGAAGAAAGAAGCAGACTGGTATGGAGGGATAGCAGAAAGATAAACAAGTATATGGGCCCATATGCTTGTGTCTTATTTTTAAAAAACCCAAACATTAGACTACTTGCAAGTCATTGAAGGAATGGGGCCCAATCCATTTAAAACTCTAAAACCTCTAATTCCCAAACCAATTCCCTGTGACCTAAGTAAACTCTATTAATCTTGAGGGCTCATTTACCTCATCTATGAACAGAGGATAATACCTGAAGAACTTGTCTCACAGGGCTGGAGTAAGAGTTATGCTGCAAAGATGTTCCAAGATGAAGAGAACTATAAAGTTTAAGAATTATGACTGCAGGGTTCAAAAACATGAACTGTTAAAAAGCGGAGAAAGGCATGCAACAAGGATGCAAACTACCTTAACCAATTAAAACCATATCATTTTCCTTATTCCTTAAATCAGTGTAAATATAGTGAGGGATAATTCTTATTCTGACAATGATGCCGCAAGACAATACACACAAGGGTCTAATAGAAGCCAGCTTGGGCAAAGACCCAAGGCATTTATCATATAGAGCTAATTTCCTTGTGTATGCACATGGCCATTAACCAGAAAAAAATTTCTGAAAGAAAGGCAAAGGTTTTGTGAAATTTTCATCAGTCCTCATTGGGGACTAAGAGGATGGCAACACATAATATAATTAATTGGCCGTATTCAGCCAATTTTATCGGCAGATCCCACAAATAGTGCTAGGGAAATCAACCCCCAAATATGTAATGACAATCCCTGAAGGGTTGGCCAAATAACCCCATTCCCATGTATCTTCAGGGAGCATCAGGTTATTGCTCCCTCTTACCTTCCATCTTGTGTGGAGGGAGAGGTATTTGGTAGGGCTACTGCTCCACCCTCAATCCACAAGGTTTTCTTGGAAGCGTGAGGAAGAGAAGAAAGAATGGGAGTGGCCCTCCCATTCCCCACCATCCTGTAGAAGCAGGAGAAGAAAGGAGTCTTGCCCCACTGCTGCTTCCAAATAAGTGTGTTCCAACCAAGAGTTGCTCCCTAAATATCTCCATCCAAATAGTTTTAGAAACACTTTCAGAATATAGGCCACCAATTATATTCTATCCCCATAAAATAAAACATTTGTGCTTGACAAATCCAGGTTTTAGGAAAGCCACAAAGGTCCAGGGGTTTATCAACTATGTGGTGGCTCTCAACACATGGATTTATAACCCATTGTCTCTGAATGTTAGTCCTGCTTTAAGTGCTTGGAGACAGCCTTAATTTTATGACATATCACTTGATGCACAACTCAAGATATCTATAAATCAGTGCCTGGAGAAAGGAAATACCAATATCAATAGGAAAAAACGTGTAAATAAGAATAAACCGTGTGAAATATGATAAAACAAACTGGATAAGTGGAACACGGTAACCCCCAAAAGTGATAAAAAAGAGCTTCTAAAGATTTGTTAGTTTTTTTCCTTAAACAGAAAAATAATATACCTTGAAGAAAGTACTTGGGTTGTTTAAATGAATGGGACAATAACCTCATATCCAAGACATAATTCTCCATATTTTAAGTGCCAAACACATATATTTGCCTGCCTTACATTTCTTGGAATTCATTTCTAGTAATATGTGCAAGAAGATCGCCCATTTGCAGTCTATGAATTCCTGATGATAGCCAAGCAGTAAAATATGCCAAGCAATAGTAATGTGAGCAGAACAACAATTTAATTCAAAGCAATGGCCTAGGGAATTTGATCAGTTGTTAAATAGGCTGATAATTAGGGGCTTTGCAATTAATGGGTAATAAGATAAGTAGCTGAACTGCTCAAATTACTTTTCATGTTTCCTATTCATCATTCAACCTTGTTTAAACTACATGCACCTGTACTAACAAATTATGATACTGTCCAGAACGCAAAGGACTTACATGATTTTTAATGTCATATGAAGATAGAATGCCCTATTAGCACAGGACTAATACTAAGAGTGACTTTAAAATTCAAGGTATGAATTAGTGTAAGTATGGACAGTAGAGTACTGGATTACTATCTAGAGTAGTAATAAAGGGTATTTTTTTATACTGCTTATATCACACTGAACACAAAGAGCTAAGGCCACTACAAAAAGGAAAAATAAAAGCCCAGATCCGAAAAGGCTAAACTACTTATTGACATACAGGAGAAATATATTAAGGAGAAGTAAGGATTCAACCAAATAGTAAGGAATGTAAGGCCAACATACTTTCGTATCCCAAATGTTATGCAGAAAACTAACACCTGTTTAAGAAAAAAAAATCTTCTGAAATAATTTAAATCAGGAATAATGAGAAAAAGAGATTAAGGGGACTGTACTGATATGAATCAGTGCCAATTCCTAATGAACTATGGAAAGTTTTTAAAAGATAGAAATTACAGTATTGTTTCATTTCAAAGTAGTATATATATATATATATATAAATATAAAACAAAATCACAGAAGCCCATTTACCTGTCCCATTTGTGGTCCTCCCATTGGAGGCATCATTTGAGGCATCATCCCATGAGATACTGGAGGCATGTTTGGAGGCCTTTGGCCCATAGGATGCATTCCCATGGGTGGATAGTGAGGCATGCCTGGATGTCCCATCTGAAAAACACAGTTTAGGATTTTAGGAAAGCAAGCAAAACAGAAACAAGCTATCTTCCAAATCTGGTTAATTAGGACTCTCAAAGAGCAAGATATTTTAAATTGTTACAATATTGCCAATCTTGTCAATATATGTTTTATTTTTTTTCCTTTATGGATATTACAACTCATGATCGTTTAAAAACTTGCTATTTTATTATTGCAATTGCTATTTGTATTTTTCATATAACAAGTCTCCAAGAAAAAAGTATAGTAAGTATTAGGGATGTACAACACATTTCAATCGATTTTGAGTTTGAAATGCTTCAGAATGTTACGACAGCTCACTTTGCACTCAAACACTACTGTTTTGTGTTTGAACAAGGCATTCTGTGATTGAAACATTGTACATCAGATTTCAAATGATCCAATCTCAAAATATATTTTCTGCCAGATGAGAATGTCAAAAAACATTCTTCTGAAAATCTGAACTGTAAAATCAGATCCTGTTTTCTGATAAAATGGTAGTTAAAATATACATATAACAGTTCACTGCCTTCAACAGAGTCCACTGAATTGGGTAGCTATAAACAATTTAAATAAAACATCCAGATTTGCACTGACAGGTCTAAAACAATTAGATCTTTAATTTTAATTTATTGGTTTAAATATATTAAGTAAGCAAAAGTTAAAGCATGGAAATAAAAAAATGAAAACTGCTTGTATGTTTCTTAAGTTTTAGCTGTATAGAATTAAAAATATAGCTATATGAATTCCTATCACCTAACATAGACTGTTCAGTGCAAATACTGAGGCAGACTTGAGTTTTACTAAAAATAAATTATATTATGTACCCTAGCCATTAGCTTGTTAGTGATTTATGACTTTTAGACCCTAAATTAAATAGCATTTGGCTATCTACTTGTGCATAATCCTGACTAAAGATAACCTAAAACACCCTTTGCTTGTATTATTTTCTCCAATAATTATTAGGGTAATTTGCAAGTGGGCTTTTTCAAGTGCCACATACAGGAAACTATGTATTTCAAGTCACTAATCTTTGTTCTGCAATCAAATGGAAATACTTTTTGTTAAGATGTTATTTTGCTATTTTAAAATTTTAATGACATTTTGGGAGGGGGATAGAATAATGGTTTGATTTTTTTCACCTATCTTTAGATTGTAAAATGAATAAAACATATTAACATATGTATATATATAATCTGCTCTGAAAAGTATACCTTCATTATATTCTTAATTCTGTAAAGAAATATTTTGGGTAGCAAATCTTCAAACAGGAAAGACTTGGACAGCAAGTCTTCAAAGAGGAAATAACATGTATATTAGGCAGATTTGAGTATAAGTGGTATAACCTTTCTTAGGAATTAAGCACTATTAATGATACAAGTTTATTAAATATTCCTGCAAATAATATTGTCATTGACCTACTTCATTTGAAAATAGCTATAAGACTTGGCAACTTATGAAACATGAAGTTACGACTGTTCAAATGCTTCACATATATTGGTAACATTCACATGGAACAATAATAATGAATGTTGACTTGTCACTGAAATTTCATACTTTTTCTCCTGTAACTACAGCACTAAATAGAAAGGATTACTTTGTTTTATGACTCAAATCAAGTTTACTGTCCCCCTTTAAGCCAGTATAAAAAACTACAGGGTTGTCTGTTTGTTTTTGGTGATCTACATAGCAGTGGAAAAATCAGGAGTTGCAGGTGAACAGTGAAAGAGTGATATGAAAGTCAATGGATTGCTTGGATCAATAAATGAATGAAATAAGCAAATATTTATAAATAAATATAAATAAATTCATACTAAACTGTAGTCCTCCAGAATTCTGGCTCGGTTTTCCAAATAATTGTGCCAAATAGTTTCAATTTGTCAAATCCTATTTATAATTAAATTACAATAAAGTTAGCAAATCTGAACACCTATTGTTCTGGAAAAGGCTCTAAATGGTGGGAAAGTTAGAAGAAAAGAGAAAAAGATGACCACCAACAAGGTGGATGGACTCAGTAACACTGGCACTAAAAAGACCTGAAAGACCAGATTAAGAATAGACAATCAAGGCATCGATGTGGTTGCTAGAAGTCAAAAAGAATGCGATGGCACATAATCAACAATACTGATTGGGAGATTTTTCAAATGATAATATAATACCCTGTTTCCCCCAAAATAAGACATCCCCTTGATAATATGTCCAATCAGGCTTTTGAGCGCATGGCAATAAGGCCAAGCGCTTATTTCAGGGTTCAAAAAAATATAAGACAGGGTCTTATTTTCGGGGAAACATGGTATTCCTATTTCTTCCTATTCAATTCCTATTGATTCCCTCCCATAGGCGCTGCTGCAAAGATTAAGTCTCACCATTCTCTTGAACGGTGGGAAAATATGCACTTAACAGGCCTTTCCAGCATTCCTTTCTAAGTGCAGGGAAAAGAAAGCCAATTTGACAGACTGATGATCAAGGTGCTTCTTCCCATTTCGCTTGTCATCCAAGAAGTTGCTTCACTTCAGAGCTGAAGAAGCTTCTTGGATGAGAAGCGAAAGGTCTTCAAAGGAAAACCAGAAAGTCCAGTCACCTCTTGAGGGGTGGGGGGGGAAGCACCTTTGGGACAACCATGACCTGGATGACTTGTAGAATCTCCATAGATATCAAGCAACAAGTTTAACGTTCATCCAGCGTTCAGGCATTAGCTAAACCTCCCATACGGGCTGGATGCTAAAGGGTCTAAAAACCTGTGCCCAAGACCACCCAGCCTACCGTTTCCCATTCGAATACCTGCACTTATAAACTCTGAGGGGAAAAATTGCAGCCAAGGCAGACTCCAGGAGTGGAGAGTAATTCAAGAGTCCCTTGCGACTAGACTGCGTCCTCACTTTCAAATGAGGCCAAATGACTCCCTCTCCTCACCTTCAAATGAGGGTGTTTTTGTTTTTTTAAAAATTTCACTTCACGGTTATGAAATTTGGGACGGGAGCTGAAACCGAAGCAAAAGCGTGAAACTTAACTTTCGCCTCCCACCCACCCCCCCTTTCCCTCACACCAAAAATAAAATAAAAATAAAAATCGCCCGCCCACCTACCATAACAGCATCTCGGCCCATGCCGCCGCCGCCGGTTCCTCCCCCGCCGCCGCCCAGCCTCATCGCAGGGTTGAGGAGGCTCCCGCTGCCCGCACTGTTACCGCCGCCGCCGCCCCTGCCGAGGAGCCTCCCGCGGAGAGGCTGGCGAGAGGACGGCCCGAAGGGAAGGAGCGGTTCGGGTTCCCCGCGCGGAGGAAGGAGAGGTGCCAGAAGACTGACGGGCTTCCCGGCAGGCCAGTCCGGCCGGCCTCCCATGCGGGCGCTTTTCGGCGACTGTTCCGGCCCGGGAGCTCCCACAGGGCGCACGCCTTCGCCGGGGTTGAGCTGCATCAGGGGGGGAGGCTTGGGCAGCGAGAAGGGCAACGGCTGAGGAGAGGCCGCGGCGGCCGCCGAGTCTCCACCTGACATCGCTTTCCCCCCTGGCGCAGGCCTGGCTCCGCCGAGCCGGCGCTGCTTAGTTCCGCCGAGATCCGAGGGGAGACCGTTAGCCGGAAACCGAACAGAGAAGAAGGGAAGGGAGACCGGACCGGGGACGCGGGTGCGGGAGGGGGGGGGAAGAGAGGAGGGGTTACTGGTCGGAAGTCTGCGAGGTGGGATCACCGCGCACGCGGCCGGAGGGGGAAAGAACAAAACCTCACGCCGGTAGGGGAGGGGCTTCTGCTTCTCCTCTCGCCGAAGGCGGGCGAACGGCCAAGATTGGAGTGTGTGTGTGTGTGTGTGTGTGTGTGTGTGTGTGCGTGCGGGGTGGGGAGGGGGGCAGTAGGAGCCGGAATGGAGGCGAGGAGGGGGAAAAGAGAGACGCGCGCACCGCAGAGGACGCTGGGAAAACAGCTCGCTCCGAGCGACGGAGGTTGATGGGCGGAGCTACGGAAAGCCGAGAGGTACCATTTCTGGCCGTAAAACCAGGCGGGAAAACAATAAATAAAATAAAAGGAACGTGGCGACGAAGGGAAGGTAGAGCCCGACCCACGCGCGTACGCTGAGTTTCCCTAAATGGAACAGGGCAGCATGGGAGTTCCGAGCTCAGACGGTGGGCGTGGCTAGGCGGGAGACAGCGGCGTTCGGAAAAGCAAGCGGGTCTTCGCTTCTGCTACCGCCGCTGCCGCATCAAGTTCGATCAAAGGCTCTTTGGAAGGCTTTCTTCCCGCCTTTCTGCCCCCCCAAGAAGCAAATATTCCACTGCCATGGAGACGCGTCATGCAGTTGCTGCGGTTAGTTAGGGCAGAGGTGAAGGGGGCTGGTTGAGACGTCAGGCGGAGTTCACGGAGGGCTTTGAAATTTTATTTATTTATTTTTTGACAGGGCTCCGAAGCCGCGGGGAGTAAGTGGCCGAGCAGGACCTGTTCGGTGCTCTGTTGCCTGGCGATGGTTGCCTTGCTGGCGCTCCTGATAGCCATCGCTTGCCTGGCGCTGCGAGGTGAGGCAGGGCGGGAGAGAACGGCTCCCCTTCCCCAAACAGGGCAAGGTAGACCTAACCTTAACCCTAACCCTAGATGCAGTTTCATTGGCCATGGGATTTTCCAATGTATTTTCCTGGGGTCCAAAAACAACTCAAAAAGAGAAGCTGTCAAAGTTGCTATACTTAGAAAAACCTCCAAGGATCTATCCCTAGCATTAATTGTTGGGCATGACTCCAAGAAGATCTAACCCTAGTTTCAGTTTCTTGGCCATGGAATTTTCCCATGTATTTTAAAGTGGTGCACAAACAACTCCAAATCCACAGTTGTCAACTTTTCTTTCGTTCTAAAACCAATAGGAATCTGTCCCTAGCATTAGCTTCCAACCACAACTCCAGCCCTAGATTCGTTTTCATTGGCAATTGGATTTTCCCAGGTATTTTACCGTGGTCCACAAACAAATCCGAATGAAAAGCTGTCAACTTTCCTTTCCTTCAAAAACCTCGAGGAATCTGTCCCAAGCATTAGTTTTTGGCCATGACACCAAGTAGACCTAACCCTAACCTTAGCCACAGAAAAGTCAAAACGAAGAGCTGTCAACCCTAACCTTAACCCTAACCAAGTAGATCTAACCCTAGCCATAACCCTAAATTCTTATTAATTCAAAAGGGATTTTCTGATATATTTTACTGTGATCCACAAAGAACTCAGAATGAAAAGCTGTCAACTTTCCTTCAAAAACCTCAAGGAATCCATCCCATGCATTAGTTGTTGGCCATGACACCAAGTAGATCTAATCCTAACCCTAGCCCTAACCGTAAATTCATATTAATTCAAAAGGGATTTTCCATGTATTTTATTGTGGTCCACAGAAAAGCCAGAACAAAGAGCTGTAAACCAAGTAGAATTTACGGCTAGAGTTAGGTTTTGGTCTACTTGGTGTCATGGCCAAAAACGAATGCTTGGGATAGATTCCTCGAAGTTTTTAAAGGAAAGGAAAGTTGACAGCTTTTCATTCTGATTTGCTTGTGGACAGCAGTAAAATAAATGGGAAAATCCCATTTGAATTAATATGAATTAGGTTAGGGTTAGGGTTAGGTTTAAGTCTACTCGGTGTCATGGCCAAAAACTAACGCTTGGGATAAATTCCTTACGGTTTTTGAAGGAAGGAACTTTGACAGTTTTTTTCATTCCTACTTGTTGATTTTCAATTGAAAATGAATATTGGTTAGGCTTAAGATTAGATCTACATGGTCAAAAAGTAATGATATGGGTAGACTCTCAAGGTTTTTGAAGGAAAGGATAGTTGACAAGCTTTTTATTCTGAGGTTTTTTTTGGATCAAGGAAAATACATTGGAAAATCCTACTTTTGACAATCTATGGTCAGTGTTAGGTTTAGGATTAGGTTTACATATGGTCATTGTTGAAAACTACTCTCGGGATAGATTCTTAAAGATTTTCTAAGGAAAGCGACATTGACATCTTTTGCTCTAGTGCTCTTCATAGTCCACAGTAAAACACATGGGAAAATCCTATTTTCAAGTATAATGAATCTTGGGTTATGGTTAGGCTTAGGTCTTGGTGTCGTGACCAAAAACTATTGCTAGGCATATCTTCTGAGTCGTATTTTCAGGAAAGTGACATTGACTTCTGATTTTTTTATTTTTTTTTTGTGAACCGCAGTAAAATACATGGTAAAAACACATTTCCAACCAAATGAAACAAAAGTTAGTTAGGTCTACTTAGAGTTAGGTCCAGAAATTAGTGCTAGAGTAGATTCCTAGAATTTTTCAAATGAAACAAAGTTGACAGGTTTTTCTTTATGGACCACAGTAAAATTTGTTAGAAAATCCAATTGCAAATGAAAATTAATCTATGTTTAGGATTAGCGTTAGGTCTATTTGGAGTGATGACCGGAAACCTATGCTAGAGATAGATTCTTAGCTGTTTCCTAAAGGAAATCAATGTTGAATCTTTTAATATTAGCATAAATTTAATCTTTTAATATTTAATATTTCTAATTATTAAATTATTATAATTTAATTATATTATACTATATATTATATTAATTTATTATATTATAAATTATTAATTATTTAAATAATAATTAAATTATTGCTAATTTAATATTAGCAATAATTTAATCTTTTAATATTAGCATAAACGTTATTGTCATTTTTTTTTAGTCTGAGCACAGTGGCACACATTAAAAATGAAATTCTTGCTCTCAAAAGAAAATGTATATCCATACCCATACCGTGTTTCCCCCAAAATAAGAGCTATCCCAAAAATAAGCCCTAGTATGATTTTTATGTGTGAAGTTAATATAAGCGCTACCCACAAAATAAACCCTATTTAAAAGCCTACAGTGCACAGCCTGCCACCCATCCATGCCATCTGGTTGCTCGTGGTGCTGCCAACACGAGGTGAGGCAAGGCAGGGGTGGGGGTAGAACTGCCCCACACCAGCTTACTTCAGGGCCCCTGCAGCCAGACCATCCATGCCCTGACAACTGCCTTGCGGTGGCAGCACTGGCAGCCATGTCTAGCAGGAGCCCACGTGGCCTGCAGCCCACTTCTTCTGCTTGCTCACAGCTGCAACGGAGCAGGAGGCTGAGTGAGGCACCAGTGCCACAGCCACAAGGCGAGACAGGTGTCAGGGCGTGAATGGGCTGGCTGTGGGGGCTCTGAGGTAAGACGGTGCAGGTTGCATGGGGCAGCTCCACCCCTCTGCCTCGCCTTGTAGCTGCGGTAATCTGTCTTATTTTGGGAAAAACAAGTTTACATAACACATCTATGCACATTACACATACATACACACACACATATCCCTATATCTTTATATATACAGTGCATTCCAAAACTACTCAGACCCCCTTCACTTTAGTCAATTTTGTTGTACTGTAGCCTGATTCTACAGCTGTTGGAATTCATGTTTTCCTCATTAATCTACACTGTGTACCCCATAATGATAAAGTGAAAACAGTATTTTCAAAATGTCTGTAAATTTATTAAAAAGAAAAAACTGAAATATCACATTGGTATAAGTATTCAGATCCTTTGCAACAACACTTGAAATTTAGCTCTGGTTTTTCCCAATTCTCTTGACCACTTGTGACATGTTTCTGCACTTTGATTGGAGTCGACCTGTGGTAAATTAAATTGATTGGACATGATTTGGAAAGGCACACATCTCTCTAGAGAAGGCCTCACAGCTGACAATACATACTATAGCAGAGCAAAAGCCATGAAGTCAAAAGAACTGCCCGCAGAGTTCAGAGACAGGATTATTGCAAGGCACAGATCTGGAGAAGGTTACAATAAACTTTCTGCCGCACTGAAGGTTTCTAAGAGCACAGTGGCCTCCATAATTCTCAAATGGAAGTAGCTAAGCACAACCAGGACTTTTCCAAGAGCTCGTCACCCAGTCAAACTCAGCAATTGGGGGAGAAGGCCTTAGTAAGAGAAGTGATCAAGAACCTGATGGTCCCTCTGACTGAGCTCCAGAGATGCTGTGTGGAGATGGGACAGAGTTCCAGAAGAACAACTATCACTGCAGCTCTTCACCGATCTGGGCTTTATGGCAGAGAGGCTAGACAGAAGCTTCTCCTCAGTGCAAAGCACATGAAAGCCCGCTTGGAGTTTGCCAAAAAGCACCTGTAGGACTCTCAGATTGTGAGGAACAAGATTCTCTAATCTGATGAAACTAAAATTGAACTGTTTGGCTCAATTCTAAATGTTATGTCTGGAGGAAAGCAGGCACTGCTAATTACCTGCCCCAACATCATCCTAACAGTGAATGAAGCATGGTAGTGGCAGCATCGTGCTGTGGGGTTGTTTTTCAGCAGCAGAGACTTTTTATTTTTATATTTTTTTGTAGTTCGTGTTTGTTTCCTAATTGCAACTATAATAATCAAAAATTATTAAAAATAAACATATGTTTGATATCCAGTAATATTTCTTCACATTACTATGACTTACTACAGAGATCATAGTCAACTAGCTTAAGTGACACACAATAGCAGAAAAAATTAATTACAGCTTTTTTTGTTGTTTTTTCTTTGTTTTTATTGTATACATGATGTACAATGACAATAAAGGCTTTGAATTTTCAAAATATAACTCAATGCTTTTCACTGAATATTAAACTGAAAGCTCGTTTAGTAGGAAAACTGTTGTGGATCTCTTGTCTCCCATTCCATAATAATTGGCTTGATTTAAAATTCCTTGTAAATTTTAAAATTCTTTAAACATTTTAAATTTTAAAAATTAAAGTAAAAATAAACTTTTTTTATTTACAGATCCAGGACATGAAAAAGAGAAAATGGATAGTACAGAAACCAGCATTTTAGGTGAGGCTTATTTTGTAACTTCATTTTGGAATTCTGACAATTTCCTTATATTTGGTGGGTATTCCTTTTGACAGAAATGAAACATTTTGCAATTCATTCATAAATTAATGTATGCTGCTGTATCATTAAAATACCTATAACTGATCGGCTTTCTTACCTACAAATTTGATTTTTTGTAGTTACTTTTTGTTTTCTAATTGTAATCTTTAATAAGAATTATTAAAAATAAAGCATATATTATTGTTCTATATCTAGTAATATTTTTATGAGAGTAGAATAGATGGGGTTCCTCATACAAAAACATTTAAATTTCAAATTGTATCAAATTGTGTAATATCCACCAAGTATGCTGGCAGTCATAAGAGTTTGAGAGTTTTATGTATAGACTTTATTCTACCCACTCCATTTCTCTATTTAAATTGATGAACACTTTCTACAGATCAATAAGTTGAAAAAGTAAAGTGCAAACACAGTAATCATGACTGCAATCCTAAAAACAGTTAAATAGAGGCAGGTCCAGTATAAGTAAGAGACTAACTAAATATATTTTGGGTTATGTTGTGTTTTTTCCTTGGACATGATATAAGTCTATTAACTTTTTGGTTTATTCCAGGTAGTTGTTATTTCTTGGTGGTAGAATTCGGGCATTTTTGTTAGGGATATGCACATTTGAAATTGCATATCAGAAGTGTGTTCAAGGTCAAGATGACCTCTTTTTGAAACAGAGGAAAGTTGTGAGCTTGGGACACTTCCAGACATACTGGTCCAGCTTTTTCTAACTTAAAATGGGGTATTTTGAATTCAGCATTTTGCATACCGTATGTTAATGCTGAAGTTGTAATTTTGAGATTTCATGATTTACATAATTTTTATTTTAAAAAATTCAAAAAAGGACTTAAAAGCTAGCAAGAACTAATATAAAGAAAAGGGAGAAAAAAGAAAGTACAGGTAGTCCTCAAGTTAGGAATGGAATGTGGCCTCTCCATTCCATTCGTAACCCAAGGATTTGTGGAAGTGAATCTCGTACCTTGAACGCTAATCGAATGTGAGGCTCGTTAAGTACACAAGAGGTATTTCGGTGGGGAAGGCCATGTGGAAGAGGCCACCTGCCTAAGACCACCCCAGGCCTCCCCGACCCAATGAAATACCTCATACTCCCCACAATTGCTTCCCCCTCCAACCTGCCGCGCCGGGTCACTTACTGTGCAAAGATCCAGCAAGCAGTCTCCTCTCCAGTCTCTCAGCTGCGTGCACTCCTGTGCAGTTTCATTTAGGCCTGTGCAGGCCTCGCCCAGCACATTGTAGGCCAAAATGGAGTGTCCTCCAACGCTCCAATTCGGCCTGCAATGTGCTGGGTAAGGCTTCCAGAGGCCTGAACAGAGCGTCAGAGGGACAGGACTGCCCCTCCAAACCTCCATTTTGGCTGGCAAAGTGCAGGACGAATATTGCAGAGCCTCTGAGTTGTTTGTAAGGGCGAACAACTGCTGTGGTGCTGCAGGATGTGTAGTTTCGAAACTTGTTCATGAATGCTAGGGGGTGCTTATCGCGTAACTTTGAACATTTGCTAAGGGAACGCTGGTAACCTGGGGATTACCTGTAAAAGCTAAATGTGCAAAAAGAATGAATGGAAAGAATTAGAAGTAGTTTCTTATTTTCTTTACAGCAATTATAAATACAAATACAAATACAAAATTACCTTTTATTCTTTAATTATCAAAAAACTATCTTTTTTCTGCAATCTATTTTACTTATAAGTCATCAGTTCATTTTTTTCTGTATCATGCAAAAAGACTATCAGGGGTTTTCATTCACCAATGAACATAGATGTTTTTTCTCTGGTCAAGGAAATAAATTTAATCATTTCTGCAGGTTCCATCATCATTACTAACCGTTCCTCTATTCTGAGTGGTGCCAAATCTTTCCATCTTTGTGCCTATAATAATCTCACTTCAGTTATCTTATATAAAAACAAAGATCCTTGACTTTTTCCAGCTGTTTGTCCATCTATCCCAAGAAAATAACCTTCTTGTTTCAATTGCATATTGATCTTTAAAATCCTCTGAATCAGTGTATGTATTTACATCCAAAACATTCTAGTCTTCCTTGTTTACAGTTGAGTTTTTCTTCCATAAGGATTTTGGAGTATTCTTGTTCTAGCCATGATGACTGGGCTGTCGTGTTGCAGTTTTTCCTGGACAGTTATCTATTTTGATTCATTTGAACCAGGAATGTTTCCTCCTACTCCACTCTCACCTGCACGATTTAAGTGAGTATCGGTTTAGAAAGTATCAAATGTGAATGGATATTGGGCTTAAAAATCTGCCATAAGAAATTGATACAATATGCATGCTACGTTTTCACATGATCTCCTGCAATACTGAGGAGTTTTCTTGGTTAATTTATACTTTTTATTGTTATTAAAAACTTTGTAAAAGTTGTAAAAATTTGATTGTAAAAACTTTGATTGGCAAGTCACAATGGCAATGGAGAACATTATCTACTGGCTCATCTAGTGATGACTATAAATATGGAAGACTGTGACTTGCAATGTTAGAGGAAAAAAAGTAACAAGCATAAATTAAGATTCAAGGAACTGTACTGATAGGGCAGATGTAAAAAAATGTTTAATAGAAGGATGAAGTAAAAGAGTCTATGAATAAGGAAAATATGTGAAATATTGCTGCAAAAAAGGTGAGAAAGATATGTGCTAGTGGTATAGCCAAAGAGATTGAAGAATGATTAGCATCAAAATAGGCAGAAAAATACAGCAATTTATTTGGAAATAAAAATGTTTTTTTAATTGGATGAATAAACAAAGAAGCGATGTCCAACTCCATGCATAGAATTAAAAATTAAAGTGAAAAAATTATATGGGATAAACTGAAGCTAAGAAATCTTTGAGGAGAGTTTTAGAATTTTTTGTAGAAAGGCTAATAATGTCAGATTGAAATGAATACTGTAAACTCAGTTGAAGAAAACGGAAGAATTAAAAGTTATAATGCTATGAGAATGTTGAAAACTTGTAATGCTGAAGGTGTAATCATGTAGCTGGAGAAATGTTAAAATATTGTGTTAAATGTTAAAATGTCAATAAACAGGTAGTCCTCTATTTACAACAGTTTGTTTAGTGACAGTTCAAAGTTAGAACGGCACTGAAAAAAGTGACATGTCTGTTTTTCACACTTACAAACATTGCACTAGCCCTATGGTCCTGTGAGCAACATTTAGATGTTTGGTGATTGGTTCATATTTATGACGATTTGCAATGTCTCGGGGTCATGCAATCCCTTTGTGTGACCTTCTGAGAAGTAAAGTCAAGAGGGAAGCCAGATTCACTTAACAGCCATGTTACTAACTTAACAGTTGCAGTGATTCACTTAACAACTGTGGCAAGAAAAGTCATAAAATGGGGCAAAATTAACTTAACAAGTGTCTCATCAACAGAAATTGGGCTCAATTGTGGTTGTAAGTCGAGGACTACCTGTAATTTGCTTGTGGAGTGGCTGTGCAACTTGTTTAATCTGTCTTTAAAGGCTGCATGTGTGCATGACAGAAGTTTAAGGGTATTTGGAAAGCTATTTGGCATAAATCTAATTGAAAGACTATGATAACTTACTATGAGCAGAATTTAATGAATGAAATATAGTTTTATGGGAGGAAGCAGACTATTCTACCCAGCAGATCATTTGCTGATTTAGAAAAGTATGATAAATGTTTTTGAAGGCTTATAAGAGAAATATATGAAAGGAATAACCAGACATAAAGTTAAATGAAATGCTTAGCAAATGGTTCAATGCTGCTTAAAGAACAAGTCTGTGTTGCGTGATGTCTCCTCGATTTAATGTATTTTTGGATAAATGTATATAGGGAATGCTTGTGCCATCAGAAGCATCCTGGTTAAAGAAGTGAATGCTTGTATATTCACAGCATTACATACCCGTATACAGATGACATGCTGTTATCTGAGAACCTGAATGATTTGCAGTGCAGCTTAGATAGATTGTATGAAGCATCGTGAAATCTGAATCTTAAGGTTTAATGAGATTTTTGTAAAAAAATATAGAGACAGTTGTGTCATTGAGATTAGAACTTTTTTTGCTATGATGGATGAATAGAATGGAGGAAATGTGGGAATCAGTTTTTTGTTAGGATTTTATCAATGAGGCACTATAATACAGAGAGATGAAAGAAATGTAAAAATTAGAGACTAAAGAGTAGATTTGGAAAAATGAATTGATGGAGACCTTGAAATTAACTACTTTGGTTATTTTAAGATTTTGTTTAGATTTATTTTTAAATTATTGATTATTTTTATAATTTATCTTGATAATGATGAATTTTTGAATTAATGACTGGATAATTAGATTTGTTTAAGATTGTAAACATATTGTAAATGCTATTAGGGTTAGATGATGGTTATATTATGGTTAACTTAGAATAAGAGATGATTTACCGATGATATATTTGTATCTGTACTAAGGAAAGTTGAAAGTCTTTTTTATTTTTTCTTTCTTTTCTCACACTTTTAAATGTCTCCTCTTTTTTATTTTTTCCCCTAATTTTTATTACATATTTTATTTTTTCTTTGAAATTTAAGTATTTTTTTAAAAATCTAAATCTAAAAATAAATTTCTTGAAGGCCGCACAATTATATTTGATAAAAAATGGCTGTAATATAAACAATGTAATTTATAATTTTTGTTGTTGCAAAAAACAACAACAGAATAAGCTGATTAATTTGTGTCCCTTAAAGAAGGAAAAAAATTAAGTGGAAATGATGGCAGAAAAATATGTGTGTAATATATAGTGTATTGTAAGGAATTGTATTTGTCAAAAGAAATGAACATGATTATTATGGGTAAATCACGAAGTACTTAAAGGTGTGGTAAAGCAAGAAAATAAGGTTTAAGAATGAATGGACCACAAATTTACTTTTTAAATAAGTTCAATAATTTGCTTTTATCTAATAGAAATGGCCCTTTGTTGGCTTTTGTATTAGGAGCAATGTTCACATTCGTATACTAAGACAACAAATTAAGCAGTTTCAGGAGTTGGCCAGCAGAGTGTATTGTAGCATAATTTTTTACAACCCAAAGTATAAAATTCTTTTCTTGAGAATTCCAGAAAATGTAAAAATATTATAAAAAAGATGTAAAATCCATATATAATAGATCTTAATAAGCCAATCAGAATTCAATCAGTTGAGTTTGAATTCATTGTTATTTTTATTATCAAAATATAATACATATCTTACAGCTAGAGACTTTGTTGATCTTGGATGTTAAACAGTTAGATTTAGTTATAACTGAAATGGGAGGCCACTATGGAGTGCCTGGTTGTAGGCTATACTTAAGAATTAAAAAAAAATACAGTGCTTTCAGAAAGTATCCAGACCCCCTTCACTTCTGTCAATTTTGTTATGCTGTAGCCTTGTTCTACAGTTGACGAAATTCATTTTTTTTCCTCATTAATCTATACTCAGTACCCCATAATGACAAAGGGAAAATAGATTTTTAGAAATGTCTGTAAATCTATTTTAAAAAAACTGAAAAATCATATTGGCATAGGTATTCAGACCCTTCATTCAACACTTTGTTGAAGCACCTTTGGCAGCAATTACAGCCTCGAGTCCTTTTGGATATGGCATGACAAGCTTTGCACATCTGCAAAGGAGATTTTCTGCCATTCCTCCTTGCAAATCTTCTCAAGCTCAGTCAGGTTGGATGGCGACCGTCAGTGGACATCCATTTTCAGGTCCCTCCAGAGATGCTCAATAGTGGTCAAGTCAGGGCTCTGGCTGGGCCACTCTAGGACATTCACAGAGTTGTCCCTAAGCCACTCCTGCGTTGTCTTGGCTGTGTGCTTAGCATCGTTGTCATGTTGAAAGGGAACCTTCACCCAGCTTGAGGTCCTAATGCTGCCACCACCATGCTTCACTGTTGGGATGATATTGGGAGGTGATGAGCGGTGCCTGGTTTCATCCAGACATAATGTTTAGCATTGAGGCTAAACAGTTCAATCATCAGACCAGAGAATCCTGTTCCTCACAGTCTGAGAGTCCTTCAGGTGCTTTTTGCAAACTCCAAGCTTTCATGTTATTTTGCATATTCCAAAAGAAGGCAGTGGCAAACAGTGTCTATACTTCTGCCAAGAATAGCATATTTTTATGTGTAGTTTTCATTGTATGTGTTGGTACATACGAATAGACAAACATATACAGTAAGTCTAAACATGTCAAGTTAAGTAATATTTATTAGTGTTTTCATACACTGACTATATTGTGTAGTGATCGGTTTAAAATAATGAAAAAAACATTTTTAGGCTAGTTGCCGGTCTATGTTGGAACAAACATATGCCTAAAAATTAGTTGTATAATTTGGGCGGTCTTAAAACTTATTGTGAGCTCATTCCTCCACAATTCCTTATTATCCAAATCCTGTTTGATTGGGATATGGCAGCATGTTTCACCCAAAAACTTTTACACAAACATTTTTAACACTACGTAAGAAATTTATCTGCAATATTTGCCATAATGGTTTATAAGGCTGGCTAGTGGGGTGTGCATGAGATCTCCATATAGGACATTGGTGCAGATCTTAGGTGGTGACTAAATGCAAAAGTTTGTATACAAGGGCAGCTCACTAGATGGTATTACTGTGTTCAGAGGCAGATACATATTAGAATATAGTAAGTATTAAAATGAAGCCAGTTTATCTATGTAAAATGTTTCATGGCTTGAAATATCTGTCCTCTCTAATCTGTTAATCAATTAATTGATCTTCTTTTCTTTTCAGGCGACTGACTGGACACTCTTTTCATATGGGCTATAGTATGGCTATATTGAATGGAATCGTGGCAGCTTTCACTATAGCCTGGTATCTTTTATAATCTGCTTTTAAATCTGTATTTCAGAATATAGCCCTTGAAACCAACCAGGCAGCCATTTGTACACAAAATGGTATTTGCTACACTTCCCATTTGTTTTGTTTAAAACAAGGGAAAATACTAAAACACATGAACTGATGGAATTTGACAAGGAAAGTCAACCCACGCATTTAAGGAACCATTTTCAGATTCCACTTGACAGGCTCGACTAAGAATGAATGGTGATGTTTAATTCTGAAGATGTTCCTGCAGTATTTTTTGTATACCATTAAATAAATTTAAAAATATGCCTCGTATATATAGCAACAACTTATTGGATTTGTTCTATATACTAAGTAATTCAAAGTGTTTTATTTACTGGAATTAGATTTTTTTATATATTATTCATTAACGGAGGTCATGTATTGAGCTTAAATTGCTTTGAAAGGGTTTTTTTTTCATTGATACAATGATTTGAAGTGGTATTTTCCCATGTGTGTATTCAATATGCAGTATTAACCCTTCTGCCTTCCCAGCCTTTATGCTTCAAATACTTTGTATTAGAGTAGCCTCATTTCTAGACTACCATGGACTAGAAATTACGGGAAACAATGAAAATTATTGTCTAAATAGATTGGTGTTCTTGGATGCTAAATTGGTATTTTGTGGTGTTTAAAAATAATTAAAAATTAAGGTACTTATAGTTGATAAGGCAAAATGAAAAAATTGAACTCTACATTATTTGTAATAAGTAAAGATGTACAAGGGACGTGGTGGCTCAGTGGCTAAAACACTGAGTTTGTCGATCGAAAGGTTGGCAGTTCAGCAGTTCGAATCCCTAGTGCCATGTAATGAGGTGAGCTCCCATTACTTGTCCTAGCTTCTGCCAACCTAGCAGTTTGAAAGCATGTAAAAAATGCAAGTAGAAAAATAGGGACCACTTTTGGTGGGAAGATAACAGTGTTCCATGCGCCTTTGGCGTTTAGTCATGCTGGCCACATGACCACGGAGACGTCTTCAGACAGCGCTGGCTCTTCAGCTTTGAAATGGAGATGAGCATTACCCCCTAGAGTTGGGAACGACTAGCACATATGCGCAAGGGGAACCTTTACCTTTACTTTAAAGATGTACATGTTCTTATTAAAATGTATTGACACAGAAAAAAATCATGTATGTGTTGAATTATGATTATTTCTAAAATACTAAGTTCCTGTTGCACATTAGAACAATAGGAAAATTTAATGAGTGATTTAAGCGTTTTGTAGTGAAATTAATTCAATGTAAACCTGTTTATTCTCTTTCAACATAAGGAAGGGTTGAAAACATATTTGGTTGAAACCAGTTTACTTTTGATGGATGTAAGGTCTTTTCCCCTTATACCTTGAACTCACCAAAAATCTGTGCTAGAGATTCATTAACTATCACGAACAAAATTTCAGCAGCTACAAGAATGTATCAGTATCTGCAGGAACTGAAAGGCTCACTCCTCTTATTGATTATTCTTCCATCAATGAGTTTGGATCTAAAATGTTAGTTTAATTTCTTTCTGGTTCTTAAGCAATGTCATATGATATCATTATATTTTGATTATACAGTAAAAATTTATTTAAAAAAAACCCTTTGTTTTATACTTCTTTGTTGGTATGTTTTTCTCCACAAAACTAATAACACAGCATGCAAAAACATTTGTATTAAGAAGGCAGGATAATAATCCATTTGATGAATAGCAAAGCACAATTGTAATATTTATCAACTATTTTAATTTTCCGGTGTCTACAATGAGCAAATAATTGAATTATTTTAAACTATTCTTAAATCAGTTTTTGCTCTCAAGGAGGATTGGTTGTGGGCTCAGAAAGAGTCACGGATGAATGTTTTGGCCAGGTTAGTTAATGTTTTGGAGGTTAAATGTAGGAACGGCAAATGAAGCCTCTCAGTTGGAATCAGTTTCCCATTTCTGTTCTTTCAAAAGCACTCTAATGCTCTCAGCAAAATGATCCAAATTGTGCTGTTGGAATCAAACTTCAGCAGCATAATTTGGGATTAGGTGTTAGGCAAAAATAGAAGTGCTCTACTTCCCAGGAGTTTTTTTTTCTTCTATAGCTAGAAATTAATGCTTCCAAAATTTGACCATTGGGCCACTTAGCCTTCGCAGTGCAATCTTGGAATGCAGTGGAGCTACAATTGGGCTTTTGTATTTCTTTGATTATTCTCTCTCTCTCTCTCCCCCCTCTGCAATTTTTCTTCCATTATAAAATAGGCATAAGTTTTTTACTTAAATTATTTGATTAAATTTCATCACAGCTCATTGTGAAATTGCATCCTCTTCTCAATGCATCCTTATCCCTTGAAGGAAGGCATTGCTTTTTAAGCTTAATTCTCAATCTGGCTAGCACTTTTCATGTGCAGCAATCGTACCGTAGTTATTAAAGGATTGTACTAGGACTGGAAGACCCAACTTCAATGATCTATTGTTTGGTTGGTTGGTTTTGGTCCCACCTTTATTCTTTTTTATAAATAGCTCAAGGCGGCAAACATACCTAATATTCCTTTGTCCTTCATTTTTCCCCAGAACAACAACCTTGTGAGGTGAGTTGGGCTCAGAGAAAATGATCGGTCCAAAATCACCCAACTGGTTTTCATGCCCAAGGCTGCATTAGAACTCATTCTCTTAGTTCCTAGCCTGGCACATTAACTACTACACCAAGCTGGCTCTCAATGCAACCTTGAATCTCTCTGTGTAGTTTTGGAACAGTGGTGAATGCTTTGTTCAAGCCCCGTCAAGCTGGAGTTCTCAGCATTTGCTTATTCAAATTGTCTTCTAATCCCATAATTCTAATGACGTTTGCTTCCTTGGAGCACTTGCAAATTCAGCAGGAACCTCTTATTTGCTGGAAAGCAATTTGACTTCCACACAAGGCAGGGCTTGGCTTTTGTGGAATCCACTATGCATAGAGATATTCAAATGATGTCAGTGGGAATGGGGATTACCTCCCAGAAGAGCTGTAGATTGATAATGCCTGCATGGGTTTAGCTCTCAAGATTGTTCTTGAGAGGATAATACAGCTGTTGGAGGAGAAAGAACCCTGAACACCATACTGAATTGCTTGTGGAAAGGTATATAAGTGTGATTAATTATTAGAAAACCCAGGATAATTAGTTCTATAGCTCTTTGCTTTCCTGATCCATGTTGCATGAAGAAAAGGGAACTGCAGTGACAGGAATCGGGAGATTTGAGGAATTATGGTGTGGATAGCTAATTAAATGTTAACACATTCCATGAAAAATGTTAGTTAAAGAAGAGTATTTCAGTGTTACCTGGACACTTTGCCAGCAACCAGAGAAATATAAAGAAATATAATCAAATTTTGTGTAGTGGCCTGAAGGAATATAGAAGAAGAGATGGAGGACTGTCCTTGGATAGAAAGCAAAGAACAAATATGCAAGACTTTCAGACTGGTCCTTCCTCAATTAGTAGGAAGTCTAAAGATTTTAAAGCACATTAATCTGCACTTGCTTAAAAAATGAAATCCAAATTTGAGATTTTTAAAAATAAGCTTATATGTATATTCCAAATTTCTCTTTGGACTTCTCATGTTCGTGTGTGCACTACTTGATATTTTCTATGTTATATTAGCCATATGTATCTATGCATAGATATGTTTTTTATAGTAAAAAACAGATATGTTTTTTATAGTAGAGAATGTGATAAAAGCAAAGTTTGAAATAAAATAGGTTTAGAGCAGTTCTTATCTTTTTTTCCCAAATAAATTCACACAACAAAAGAAAAGGCATTTATATAGCCAAGGTAAGTAAAGCAGCAACTATAGGTAATACTTGGTATCTGAATAAAATAATGTTCATGAATCAATTATTCCCATTCAAATGAAGCATATGTTAGAAATGTTTTCTATAGATTTATTATTACCAGGACTTCCTATGTACTTTTAATCTCAGTTGTTAAGTATACTACTTACTTGGAGAAAAATCTTTTATTTTAAAGTATTTGGTGTTTTTTTTTAAAAAAATATTCAGATTATTAACTTGCATGAATTCCTTTGGATATGTACCAAAGCATATACTAAAACAATTGGAATAGTGTAGATAATTACTTTTCTAAGAAATACAATTGAGCTTTGTTCTGGCTTTTATATTACTTTATTGACCTAGAAACATTAAATTGCATAATTGTCCAAATAGAAGCTGTTTTATATTAAATAGTTAGTGAGTCTGACTGAATAACTTAATAAACATATGTTAGGATATATTAATACCATAGTATCTGTGGCTTTTTGAAAGCCAGTTTAGTGTGCTGTAGTGATTTAAATGGTTTAAATACCAGCCTAAAATGTGGCAACTGGGAGTTCTAGCCCTACCTTAGGCACAAAGCCAACTGATTGATTATGACAGTCATTGTCCCTCAGCCTTACAAAGAAGTCCATAGCAAACCACATCTGAAAAATATTCAGTTTTTAAAAACTATGGAATTGTCCGTGTAGTGCCAGGAATCAAGATCAGCTGGAAGGCAAACCCTTTCACCTACCAGTCCCACCTCCCCTGACCTCATAAAACCATATGGCATTTAGTTCATTATAAATTTACATTTATGTCTTGAGCAGGAGTTTGGCATAATGCTTCTAGGGCTTAATTTGGCATTTTATTATTATACCACTTGGGTTATAATATTGGTGGTTGTTTACCTTTGGCCTTCAGGTCTCAAACTATTTAACTTGGCTGTCATCCCTTTAGCTCTCTGGAAGGTTGCAGAAGGGGGCTTCGCAGCATTTTTGCTCTTAATGTTATTTCTCCTTTGCTGCTGTCAGGGAGGGAACAAGGTAGAAGCAAATTAACCTGCATTTTAAAAGAAGGTCTGACTTGGAAACCATTTCTGGACTTTGTACTTGAGTGGAAAAAGATGAAACTGTGATCTAGATTTGTTGTTACAGAAATGGTTAGCTTTTATTATTATGAAAAAGTAAACGTTGGGCTTAGCTCTTAATGCCTTATTCAACGGCACTACGGAGGTGGGTTGCCCCCGGTTCAGACCGGTTCACAAGAACCGGTAGTAAAACCAGCGGGAGGCTCCGCTTACCACCCCAGATGTCATAGGCGATCTGCGCAGAAGCTTGGTGCGCCTGTGAGCGAAGCAAGCACGCGCATGCGATCCCATTGCAAACTGATAGCAAAGATAAGATCACCCCTGATCTAAGCCATTTCAGAACCAGTATGTGATTGTGGCTAAAGTTTGGGCTAGAAGCAGGGAAACTTAGGTTTTAATGTCACCTAAGCACAGAAGCATACTAGGTGATTTTGGTCCGGTGTCTTAGCTCAACCACTCACAGTATTGTAGCCACCAAAAAAAAAAAAAAAAAAAAAAGGATTATTTTATACACCACTCTGAAGTCCAGAATGAAAGGAAGTATATAAATAAAGTAAAATCAAAGCTTTCCTGAGCGGCAATACAAAAAATCTATATACTCAAAAATTCTAACCATGCATTGTCAGTCTCTTCCTTTTGTTAATACAAAGCAGGGGTGAAATCCAGCAGGTTCTGGAGAACCGGTAGCAGAAATTTTGAGCAGTTCGGAGAACCGGTAGCGGAAATTTTGAGTAGTTTGGAGAACCGGCAAATACCACATCTGGCTGGCCCCAGAGTGGGGTGGGAATGGAGATTTTGCAGTATCCTTCCCCCAGGAGTGGGGAGGGAATGGAGATTTTGCAGTATCCTTCCCCTCCCATGCCCAAGCCACACCCACCAAGCCACACCACGCCCACCAAGCCATGCCCAAGAACCGGTAGTAAAAAAATTTGGATTTCACCACTGTGCACATTATGTACCTCTTTTTCCCCTGGACTGGGGAGGGAATGGGGATTTTGCAGTATCCTTCCCCTGGAGTGGGGTGGGAATGGAGGTTTTGCAGTATCCTTCCCCTGCCATGCCCACCAAGCCACGCCCACCAAGCCACGCCCACAGAACCGGCAAAAAAAATTGGATTTCACCATTGATACAAAGGGCATTACATGGGCATCTGTAAAATCTAAGCAATGAGGTTTGCATGTTTTGAACAGCTCACTAACTTTGCAGAATCATTTTTGCAGGAAAATATTCAGTATTATTATATAATAACATGTTATATAACAACATGTTATGTTGTTATATAACGTAATTTAACATACTTTATAGCAGACTTGAAAATTAAATTAATCAAATGTCATACTCTTAGCATGCTAGAGGTCTGCAAATTAAGTTGGGTCATATGTGATCTGCAGATTGCTTACTGCATCCAAAGTATAAAACAAAGGTAGACACGTGTTCTGTAGATATTTTGCACTACTTATTCCATAAGTTTCAGCTAACACAATAGTAAGGAATGATGACCAATACATTTTGGAACACTTCAGTTTGCTTCCTGCTGCCTTAGAGAAGAAAAGAAGTGGAAATGTTTTTTTAAAAATATGATTTATTTTATAAAGCAAAGATTAAAAGACTTCTTATCTACTCCCTTGTCCTCTTTCTAGAACAAGCACTTCCTCTGTCATGTTAGGAATAAACATGTTTAACTAAAGAGTTGGGCAAAATGCTTGTGACCTGAGAGAAGGGTTCATTGCTTAGTATTTTTATTCTGTAGCATATGCTATTTAGCTAATGTAGCTTTGGGATTGTGGTTTAAGATAATCATTAAAGTTTTTGCTTTTTAAAATGTTTTTTTTTCCTCTCAGATTTGCAAAATGGCTTATCTTGAAAGCACACCACTTTACTGGAGTGACGCCTGTGATAGAAATTAGATTCTAAGCTATGATTTATCTGTTCTTCCTTTCAATTTTATTTGCGGCCGTACAACATTTGTGCTCAGAATGCTTTCTGTTTCTTCACTGTAATGAGGAAGTATAAGGGGTAAAGCCTTGAATTATGAAAAAGGAAGAAAAAGCCAAAGCAACTGAAAAAATGCCTAAAGGCAGAAGTGGCATAATTGCCACTAAAGTTATTGTGGTTTGTACCTTTCAATAAGATTTTGCCTAAGAGGTGTACTTTGCTCAGCATTCATGGCAGCATAATCTTGTCTCACCCAAATGTTTATCTCTAGGGGGACCTGAGGCAGAACATCAGTCTTCTACCTACTATTCAGGTACTGAGATCAGCAATGTGAGACTTTGATATGCTCCCATGCTGCCTATAAAATAATCTATGCTTGAGATGTCTTCAAAGAAAGGGAAAGAGTGCCAGAGTTGGAGTGAAGCATCATTCTGAGCCATTGCTTGGAGAAAAACAGTCCTCTGTGGTTGGAGAACCAGGCAGATTTTTTATCCCTGCTCTTGAAATGCCTACTCTGAAAGATATTGTAATAGCATTCAGCGTCAGACTAGGACAAGAGAAAGCCTGGTCTGGATGACTGGGCCAAAGTCACTTGGGGATCTTTCATAAATAAAGGTTTCATAAGGTTTCATAAAGGTTTCATAAGTCAAATTAAATCTTCCCAATCCTGGTACAACACCTCAAACTAGGAAGCTTATTATTTATTTATATCTCGCCTTTTTACAGCTCAAGATGGAGAACTTATCCAACACTACTTCTTCCTTTTTTCCCCACCCTGTGAGGTGAGTTGGGTGAAGAGAGAGGGACTGGCCCAAGGTCATCCAGGCAGCTTTCTTGGCTAAGGTGGGATTTGAATTCATGCCATTTAGGCTTAGCTGTTTCATAGGAGAGTGGCAAGATTCAAATGGGATGGGATGTGTACTAGTCTTGGAGCCAGAGTGTAATATAATGTAATCAGTGAAATAAGGCTTTGAATACAAGTAGTCCTTACAACACTTTGTTTAGTATTCAAACTTACAATGACACTGAAAAAAGGGACGTACGTCTGTTTTTCACACTTATGACCATTGCAGCGTTCCCACACTGATGTGATCAAAATTCAGATGCTTGACAACAGTCATATTTATGATGGTTGCAATGTCCCGGGGTCATGTGATCACCTTTTGCAATCTTCTGACAATCAAATTCAGTTAACCATGTTACTAACTTAACAACTGCAGTGATTCATTTAACAATTGTGGCAAGAAAGGTTGTAAAATGAGGCAGAACTCAACTGTCTTGCTTAGCAACATAAATGTTGGGCTCAGTTGTGTCATAAGACAAGGACTAGCAGTGTCTTGCATCAGTATTTTATGTCTGTTTACATAAACTATTGAATTATTCTTTTTCCAATCTATACAATAACCAAGTTTCTGTGAAGACACTAAAAACTTAAAACTTTGTAAAAAACCCCAAACCATATTGATAAGATATAATTAATACAGTAAGTCATCTTTTTTAAAAAAAAAAATGGTGAAGTTTAATAAACCAGAGCAGCAAAATGTACTAGTTAGTTGTATAATTAAAAAATAATCCTATATTATAATATTTAAAATACATTAATCATAAAAGAAGAAAAATGAAAAAAAAGAGAAATAAGATCCATGTTTTTTTATATCTTTTTATTTCTGGAATATAAAAAAACATCCAAAATTAGTAACCAATGTATATATCTTATTCATAGAATTCATGGTCTTCCAGTTTCTAGCCGGGGCCTTTAACCATTACATGCAACTGACCTGCCATATTCCAAATTATCATGTAAGAAAAATAAATGAGCATTTTCTTAATATGTGATATCTATTCTGAAAGCCTTAGCTGGTACAGTAGACATTTTCTTAAAATCCTGTAAACTTGTTAAAAAATAGTCAAAGCGAGCACATTTTCAATATTCTGGGGATTTCCTTAAAGCTAGCAGAAAATAAAAATTGCTTTGCGGCTTTAATTTTCATAGCAGTTCTGTTAAATGAAATACTAATGAAACAGAATTGGGTAGCCAAGTATATAGATTATCATTTATTTCCCAATTGTTTATCTGTGCCTATCTCATATCTTACACATTTTATGGTGCTAGGTGTTGCTCTTTGAAACTTAAAGCAAACAAAAGAAAATTATATTAATACCAGCTGCATGTTCTGTAAACAACATCCCACTTCTGCCCAGAGTCTTATAAGAAGAATTAATAGAAAACAGATATAATAGGCTTTTTTAATATAACCCCATCTTTAATTTTACTTGTAAACGAAACACAAAAGGTATCTACTATTTATAACCCTCATGTGGTTTGCTGCTACCACTACTGATAGACTTAAATCACAATGCCAGTGAATTTATAATTCCTACAGTTCTCTTAATCCCACTGATTTCTCTTGGACTATCTAAAATGAGACATTGTTAACTAATAAGTTCTTGAAATACATTACTCAAAAGATCTATATCTAGCTATTCTAGCTATGGTTTTCTTATATTTAATATCAGATGAATATCTTAGAAGCGTTTTCTGAGTAACATGAAAGAGGTACATAATATGTAATTTTACCATTACCTCTAAATGCTTTCTCAGTCACCCTATCTGTATATATGTAAAGCTAGGAGTTTACTATTGTTATTATTACTAGTATTACTATGCCATATGGAGATTCTCAATCATCCCAGTCATGGTTGTCCCAAAGGTGCTTTTCCAAAAGGCACTAGGCTTTCTGGTTTTTTTCGTTGAAAATGTTTAGCTTTTCAAGTTCTAAAGTTAGAACTAAGGAAGCTTCTTGGATGAGAAGCAAAACATTTTCAAGGAAAAAACCAAGAAAGTCCAGTGCCTTTTGGAAAAGCACCTTTGGAACTGTATTACTACTCCTTTTACATCTACTTGAACTTCAGCACACATATTTTTGACTGTTTGCCATACTTATTGTGATCACCCTGGCTCTTTCAAAATACCCTCAATCAGAAACATCTGCCAGGACAAACTGCTGTTCCATTCCCCCCCCCCAGGAGAAACTAAAACCATTTTTTCCATAGATTCAATAGATGCCAATCTATTACACTTCAGACTACTTTGAAATCCTACTTTTTTTCTACCATTCTTAAGTGCTGGTGCCACTGATTTATCCACTCTGACTGGAAGACAAGTCAGCATTACAACCTTGGGAAATTTATTGGTTGTTTTACAATTAAAAAGAAGTATATCACTCTTTATGATAAGAGTGATATACATTACCTTTCCTTAAATAAAAAATGTTAATTATATGCAGACACTTTGCACCTTAAGGGAAATATAACATAATTTAGGATAATGAAATCTATTTTCATACTTTGATTTGCAGATACTTTGTGTTTTTAAGTATACAGTAGTTGCAAACTCCTTTAATTTATATCTCCGGAGAACATATGAGATAACTATTACATTGTGTTTGCCTAGAAATCTGATATACAGTATGTAAACATCTGGAGAAAGTTGAATGAATTTAATTATGCTCTGTTAACAAAGAAAATCAATTTACATGCAAACTTTTCATTTTGTAAGTAGATATTTAAAACATTATAACAACATAGGAGGCAGTGTGGAACACTGATTAAACTTTTAAGGGATTGCTATTTTTTGTATTATTTTTGTTGTGATAAGAATTAAGTAATGCAACTTTAACATTATTTGATTTTAAACAGTGTTGCTACTTTTAATTTGCATTTCAGTAATTGCACACATGTGAGCACATACTGATTGTCTTGAAAAGCTTGGAAAATGGAACAAATAATATATTTTGACAGTTTCCATTGCTTTGTGTGGCACATTTTGCAAATTAAATGAGAATAAGTGTTGTTTTTGTTGTCTTTTTCATTCCAACTGTCATTCTTGCTTGGGATTATTTTGAGGCACTCATTCACTATTCTTCTCAAAGAAAGAAAATGCAGGTTTAAATATGCTTCTATACTAATACAAACTAACAGCAACAAATTTATTCTGTAGGAAATGTGATTTCTACAGATATACACCAGCATGCCTACCATCCCTGTCCTAATATTCCTTTTTTACTTACTCTTTTCATGTATTCAAATTATGTTTATACTTTTACCTGTTATCTTATATATGCTTGACAAATAAACTTATGACTTATCTTCCAGGTTGCCCTTGGAAATGATCTTTTCCCAATATCCAAAGCTTAAACAGGCAGCAAAGCATTTGCCTTTTCATTATGAATTTCTGTTCTCTAGGGCTATTTGATCTAAGCTATGCTGAAATGCAAATTGTATTTTATTATGAAGCCAAAAGTAAAACCCACTGCACTTTTTTTGGTTTGTCACAAGTACATACCCACACAGGCATTCTTCTTTAACATGGAAGAGATGTCTACCTTGTGCTTTTGATATTTTCATTGATATAAAAAGGATAATAAATGGCATCTCCCCTTCTACATGAAAATACATTTAGTAGGTAATGTCTAACTGAAAATGCCAGATAACATTTGGTTGAAACATTATACAACGAACATAGAGAGATCCTTGGATAGTTTAGTATTCCTATGAGTAGGACATTTCAATTGTCACTTGCCAGTCAGGCCTTCCCATCAAGCGATTGGACATAGGGTCTTTTCCTTGCTCCATGCAACCTATGGATTTCTGAGAAGTGTAGTCAAAAATCACAATCACTTGAACATAGCTAACTGTGGTGATACAGCAGCAGCAGCAGCTATAAATTTATGAATGGAACTGGTCTGAAGATCTTTGAGATTTCAATACCACAGGAGTAATGGTCCTGAAGTTTGGATGCATTTTTTAAGTTTGTCCATTTGAGATACCTTGATTTAAAAATTGTTGCCCCACGATGCACTGTTTCACTCAATTAAAGATTGCAAAAAGACATGAGAGCTATAGTAGTATAAACTTTCTTGGCTCATAGGACGTTTAATGTCTCAGTATTTTTTACATAGTGCTCCTAGGCCAAAGGAAACACTGAATAGTTCCATTTATTAAATAGATAGGTTCAAACATCTTAAATACTGTATGTCCTAGCAACTTAGTAGCCATATGAACAAATAATGCACATTCATTGAAAGAAAAAATATTTTTAATTTTTAAATAACCAAAATTACTCACAAAAAGGATGTGTATCTGATCAAATATCCTTTTTTGTTTTGTTTTTCACAATCTTAACATTTACATTATTTTAATGTACATTGATTTGATGTTTCATCAATTCAAGAGGAGTTTTGCAAACTATCACCAGCCTATTTTATAAATCCCACAAAGAGGCATCATCCAGGATTTCTTGTTCAGATCAGATCTTGTCTTTTGTATTCCCATTTGGGTAATATCAATTTTGTTGTCTTCTATAACAGGGGTCTCCAACCTTGGCAACTTTAAGCCTGGTGGACTTCAACTCCCAAAATTCCCCAGCCAGCTTGCTGGGAATTCTGGGAGTTAAAGTCCGCCAGGCTTAAAGTTGCCAAGGTTGGAGACCCCTGTTCTATAATATCTTATGTTAGTTAAAAAAAAAAAGTAATTTCATCTACTAAAAAAATTATCCATTGATATCTGTACATCTTTCTGATATGTTAGTTATTAAAATTATTAAAAAGTTTTTAAAAATTTAAGGGAACAAATCATTTTTAAAATTCTTTTCTGTTTAGTCCTTTGGTTCCCTCTAGTGTTCATTTGCAACCATCAAGCCACAATTGATAGAAGTGTTTAATACTTCAGTTGTTTTCCACATTATTTAATTATGTACTTGTTTTTTAAATCTTTTTTTAAAAATATTTTTTAAATCTTTTTTTTTTAATATTCAAAGCTTCACTGGCCTCCCAGTCTGTTTAAAACTTTCTTAGATCAAAATCCTTTTTCTTTTTGCCCATTGTATATTATTTTAAATAATCCAAAAAAAAAGAGGTAAATCTCACCAGATGTCAAATTAAGCTTGTCATTTTATGGTTTTCTCTCTAATATCTATAAAGTGTTTGAACTGAACATTTCTGAATGTGATTACAAAGTGAGTTTTTCTGGTTTAGTGTCCTTATTAAAGCTCAGCTGCTGCTGAGAATAAAGATGTCATCTCCCTTGGCTCCTGGCACTCAAACCTCCAGGAAACTGCTGTTTTAGTCTCTGCCATTCAGACCACTCATGGGCAATTGCTTATTCTCTTGTTTTCCTGAGAGCTTGAAGATCTGGTCTACTTGCTGGTCATTCATTCTTCACAATGATCATTGTCTCTGCTCATTTGCAAAGACATCTTCAATCAGCCATTTACATTGGAAGCTACAGCTGATTTTCTGTTAACTTTCAGGTCAGCTGCTTTATTGGCAATATTGAAGTTATTTAGACTCTGTTTGTCTTCTTGGATATTATGATGGATTATGACAGTGTCATTGGTGAACTGAAAATGAATGATGTCAAGTTTGTGTCAAGTCTAATTTCATAGGCCTTGATTATTTTTAAGCATTTACCTTTGCGTGTATTTCTATGTCAAATGCATTTTCATAATGAGTGACCTTAAGTATGTATGAGAGGTATGTGAATATCTTTTATTTGTTCTATCAGCAAGTTAATTGTGTGAAGAAGTCAATGGTTGAGTATCCTTTGCAAAAACTAGGTTACTTTCATGAATGATGTCCATCTAAATTTTTCCTCTATTTTGTTCCGTATAACTTGAGTAAAGAACTTGTAAACCAAAGAAAGAAGAGAGATTTGGCAGTAGTTAACAGGGTTTTCTAGGTTGTCTTGTTTGAATATTAGAAACAAAGTTTTCCATAGTTCAGGACGATCATTCATATGTTCATATCATTCATAGGAGCCATGGTGGTGCAGTGGTTAGAATCAGTGGTGGGATTCAGCCAGTTCGCACCAGTTCGGGAGAACCGGTTGTTAACTTTCTGAGCAGTTTGGTGAACTGGTTGTTGGAAGAAATCATTAGGGCAGAGAACCGGTTGTTAAATTATTTGAATCCCACCACTGGTTAGAATGCAGTATTGCAGGCTAACTTTGCCATAGCCACGAGTTTGATCCTGACTGGCTCAAGGTTGATTCAGTTTTCCTTCCTTCTGAGGTCAGTAAAATGAGGACCCAGATTGTTGGGGGGAAATATGCTGACATTGTAAACTGCTTAGAGAGTGCTATAAAGCATTAGGATGCACTATATAAATCTAAATGCTATTGCTATTTAGGCAGTCATTCAAGACTTCAGTCAGCTGTTTTGCTTGGGATTCTCTACAACTTTCTCAATTTATAAAGTGATACCATTCTAGCCCTGAGGCTTTTCCTGATTGGTCTGTCAAATTGCATGGTGAACCTAATCTGAATTGATTTTTGATACTGTTGAAAAATTCATCTAAATGTTAGTTTGGGAGATGGATATTTTAAGACAAAGAGGTCACAGTAAAGATGCTGGTGTTCTTTGTCAATTTCTCCTCAGTTAGATAATAATAATAATAATAATAATAATAATAATAATAATAATAACAACAACAACAACAACAACAACAACAACAACAACAACAACAAAAGAATTCAGCCAAGACATTGGTATGCAGTTTGGAATTGACAAATGTGCAACAATAGCAACCAAAGCAGGCAAGATCATAGAAGAGGATGGAATAGAACTAGAGAATGAAGAAATGATAAAGGCAGTAAAATCAGAAGAAGGCTACAAGTACTTGGGGATTTTAGAAGCCTCTGACTTAATGCATAATAAAGTCAAGGAATTAACTTCAGCCAAGTACATTCGACAAATTCGTAAGATATTAATGTCCAAATTGAGTGGAGGAAACATCATAAAAGCCATAAATACCTGGGCTATACCTGTGATTAGATACTCTGCAGGAATAATTGACTGGACCCAGATGGAGTTAGACAATTTGGACAGAAAAACAAGGAAGCTTATGACAATGAATCATGCCTTGCACCAGGGCCGGATTTTCCTATAGGCTAACTAGGCTTCAGCCTAGGGCCTCAAGATCAAGACGGGGCCTCAAGATCAAGATGGGCCTACATTCAAATTGTTAGCAAAATTAAAATTACACTTGCACTATAGGTGAAAGGGCCTCATAAGTGGAATAGCCTAGGGCCTCTTTTCATCTAAATCCGGCCCTGCCTTGCACCCTAAAAGTGATGTTGACCGATTATATTTACCAAGAGCAGAGGGTGGTCGAGGACTCCTACAAGTAAAGCAGACTGTGGAAGAAGAAAAATGCAGCTTGAATGGTTACATCCAGAAAAGTGAAGAACCAATGATTAAGGAAGTAAATAAAGGAGGCCTTTTAAAGACAACTAAAACAAAAGCAGAATATAAGAAAGAAGTAATTGAGCAGCGAGCTGAAAATTGGAAACACAAAGCTCTGCATGGCCAATACTTGAAAAGTATTGAAGGCAAAGCTGACCAGAAACTAACTTGGAACTGGTTAAGATCAGGAGTACTGAAAAAAGAAACAGAAAGCTTTATTTTGGCAGCTCAAGAACAAGCCCTAGCCACAAACTGTATGAAGGCAAAAATTCAACATGTTACCACCAACAGCAAATGCCGCCTCTGCAATGAAAAAGAAGAGACAGTCGACCACCTGATCAGTGGGTGCAGCAAAATTTCACAAACTGACTACCTACAACGCCATGACCGTGTTGCTAAAATCATTCACTGGAAATTGTGCCAGAAGTTTGGATTTGAGTACAGCAAAAACCACTGGGAACATCAGGTTGAGAAAGTTTTAGAGAATGAGAAACTCAAGATCTTGTGGGACTTTAGGATTCAGACTGACAGGCACTTGGTCCACAACACACCTGACATAACAATAGTTGAAAAGAAAAAAGTATGGTTCATTGACATTGCAATACCTGGTGATGCATGAATTGAAGATAAGCAGCAAGAAAAAATCACAAAGTACCGGGACTTACAAATTGAAGTTGAGCGACTGTGGAAAAAGAAATCGTGTGTTGTCCCGATTGTAATTGGAGCCCTCGGAGCAATACCCAAAGGGCTACCCCGCTATTTAGAAATTCTAAATTTGCCGGACTTGAACATTTTGACTCTACAAAAAACCACCTTACTCGGAACAGCTTACATCCTCCGACAATACCTTAACAGTTCCTAGGTCCTTGGTTAGGACTCGAGCTGCTGAGCTATTAACCAGCCTCAAAGGCTGTGAATCTCACTAAAGATTAACCAATTAATAATAATAATAATAATAATAATAATAATAATAATAATAATAATAATAATAATTTTATTTCTATACCGCCCTTCTCCCGAAGGACTCAGGGCGCCCCCCCCTTTCAGTTACTTCCAGTATGTTTTCATGCTGCTTTTGGCCTCAGCTGCTTTCATGAATTGTTGTCTGTTGTAAATTTCATAGTCATCTTCTAGCTGTCATCTTATTTTGTGGTTCAGCTCAAATGTTTTTCCCCTTTGAATGCCTTCCTCTTCTCTCTTCACATGAAATTCTGTTTACTGTATTTCAGTTTTTAATGTTAAATTACATTTGCATTAAATATATATTTATGTATTGTGTTTATTTTTAAATGAATTGAATTCTAATTAATTCCATTCATTTCATCTAAAAATAAATTTGACAAATTCACCCAACACACTAAGTGAACTGAAATTAATTGCAAGTATTATTGCTATTTATTATTTTCTAGTTTATATAATTGGAAGGGAAGGTAGTCTTTCTCCCAAATAAAAATAGGATTGCTGTACCAAAAAGTTCAGATGCCTCTGCCTTAGATAGCTGAAAAGCTGCATTATACATGTAGAGCTGTCATTTTAAGAACTCCTTGCTCCTTTCTGCTTCTTGTTATGTGTTGCCTAAAGATTGCTGGCTCACTTGATTTTCTTTTGATGCAATATATTGGTTAACAATGCCAAAAAATTGGCATGGGCATTCCCCCTCCTTTTAAATATTATTGGCTATGTTTTCTGACAAAGAAAGTTAGTCTACAAAGGGACAGCAGAACAAATAAAATACAGACTCGGTGGAATTCACAGCAATGATTTATCCATTTATAAAAGCTGCAAAACATAACAGATTGTGCTTTTAGTAGCTGGAACAATATATGCTCAAAATCTTGCACCCAAGAATGCTAACCTGAACATCTATCCATAACTGTATATTTAAGGTTCAGATGTCTACCTTCAAACATGAATGAATGGCAATAATTATTGGAAAATTGTATCTCCAAATTTTGGGGATGTTTGATCTCTTACCTACAAATAATATGTGAAATGTATCTCATCTATAACCTTATATTGCCTTAACTGAACTCAGTAATTAAAATCTGCATCAGGACTACACATTCTCCTGCTGATTTTTAATGAAGTCATTTCAGAACTATTAAGTAAACTGATAATATCACTGCTGCGTTTAACCAATAGCTATGAGCTCCAAGAAAGGAACTTGCAAGTAAAGAACAGGGAGATAAAATCATAGGCAAGCTAGTTTGGGTATTTATTAATTCAAGGGACATTTTAATGTTTGAAAAAATCCCAGTGTAAAATAGTGAGAAAGTATGTAATCAGCAGAAGTCATGACTGTAAAAAAAGCAGCTGGTGAAAGCTGTTCCAAGAAATGACTCTTACTATGGACATCTGGCAACAGACATTTATATATGACTGGAGACTAATTTTAGTCTTTGCAATATTAAATTGCCAAAACAGAGGGGATATAGAGCTGAGGTAATAGGAAAAGGAAATTTCTCCAAAACAATTTGTTTTTCATTGCTGCACAAAACTAAATTCATACAATTAACAAAAAGGAAGCAGTAAAATATTCATCTGATCTCCTGGTTGCCATGTAAAGACCTTCCTTCCTTCCTTCCTTCCTTCCTTCCTTCCTTCCTTCCTTCCTTCCTTCCTCTCTCTCTCTTTCCTTCCTTCCTTCCTTCCTTCCTTCTTTCCTTTCTTCCTTTCTCTTCTTCTCCTCCCCCTCCCCCCTCTCTCTATCCCTCTAGTAAATCAAAAGGTATGTGATCCTTTTCAAAAAAGGGTCAGTTGGAAGTGTTCCCCCCCCCAGATCACATTGCCTATTTTGAAACAGCCTGGTTATTCAAAACGAGGTGCGTTTTCCTGATAAACAACAGTTTCAAAAAGGTTCAAAAATAAGAGAGACCTTATATCTGAGCATGATTTTGGCAGACAGAAACAAAACACCTTTCATTCTGAGTCCATTACATCATTCCTGTCCATCAGGGCAATTTAACCCACCATCGGGACAATAATAGATTGATAAGCACTTCTATTAGGATGGAAAACTTTGATGGAACTCTTGGAATATATACACCACAATCTTAACCAGACTGAATACTAGTCATTACATGTCTCCAGGGACTTGGTTGTCCCCAGGGAACCTGGGAAATGTTATACTGGATGGGAAGGTAAAGAACTTTAGTAAAAAAAAAATGTTCAATATGCTCATCTAGTTGTATTTTCTAGCTTTTTTTTAGGGAAGCCATAGCATCTGTGCCGTCTGCTATAAAATCAATACAAGTGTGATGTGCAGACAATGCCCAGTGAAAATCCATATTTAGAGGAAAAAATATGCACAAATTGACAAGACAGCTCTGAGCATGGTTTGGGGAGATAAATGCTTCTACTAGTAACTATAGGGGATTTAGTTACCTTAATTACTGATGATCCACTATTGTCAATCTTCAATCCACAAAAGGGGATTCTGCTTCTAGCCTCTGCTTGAATGCAGCTTGGATTTTGTTCCTTGGACAGCACACATACAAAATAGAAGGAGACACAATCACACAAACACTAGTGGGTTGCCTCATTTGTCCCTACAGGATAAACTAAAGTGTTCAGGACTCAACTATGATTATTGAATTACCTACTTTTGAAATAAATTCACAATTGGTAATAGTTCTAGCAGCATTACAATCATGTTGGACACAGTGAACCTTGCTGTTGATGATGAGCCATTGCTTTATTCACATACAAAAGCCACTACATCACATGGAATTTGTAAATAGCATGTATCTTGATAAGGAGAAGTGTAGTTTGGAGAGTTAAGCATGCCTATGATTTTCTGGTGCTCTATTATCATGGATTGTATTTGATGTAGATTGTCTGGAATTCCGGTAGTCGTTATAGAAGTTTCAGGAAAGTAGAGGTAGAAAAGTCTATTTCTGACTCTGGTGTCCTTTGTAGAACAATCACAACAAACAGCATTTTTAAGGACTCATTATATAAATAGATATCTTTCTTGCATCTTCCTAATTTCTGATTACAGCAATGTGTGAATGCAGTAGGACAAAACCAAAGAAAAATGTATCTTCCTTACAATATGGAAAATTTGGTATCCTTTCATCAGGATGTGTTCTACAACTTCAAGATCCGTACATAGCACTTCAAATATTAGAGCCATCCTCATCGTCAGCCCTTTGAGGTAGGCCAAGTCAACAAACATGTTTCTACAAAGACTACTGGAATTCTGTATTTGGAGGTTATAATAACAGAATCTTGAAAATCTGACAGTTTCTTTCACTTTCTCCTCTTGTGCAGAAAAGAATCAAGGCAGGGCAATCTTGGGCTTCCTTTTCACCCCTTCTCTTTTATGATTAAGTTGGTATTTTCATAATTGCTCTTGTATTTCTTCTTCAAGTCTGTCTCCTTAGTCTTCTACACTCAATAGTTGTCCAAAACTTGTTGACTTTCACTCTTCCATGTACAGTCAGCAGTAGATTTATACCGACCAATTCCAATTATTCAAAGCTGTTTTCAAGTAAGAAAACACTCTAAAGCAGGGGTGTCAAACTCGAATTCATTGAGGGCTGCATCAGGGTTGTGTTTGACCTTGGGGGGAGGGGACAGGGGGATGTGGCCAAGGGGGCATGGCCAGCTCGACGTCACTCTTGTCGGGGGCACCTGTGGTGACCTGAGTGCTCTGCCAGTGAAAATGGGCTCCCGAGTTCCTGCAACATTCTACCAGCAAAAATGGAGTTTGGGAGGGCTGCCAGCGGCCCTCTCGAGCTCTATTTTTGCTGGCAGAGTTACCATGGACTGGTTCTTTGTTGTTTCCAGGGCAGCCCCCAGGCCAGATCTAAGCATCCTATGGGCTGGATCCAGCCCCAAAGCCTTGGGTTTGACACCCCTGCTCTAAAGGCATGGCTTGATAGATATTCTATCTATATTTGATTTAGATATTCGTTTTTTTCATGAATTGCTATTTCTGGGCTCATATTAGATCTCAAACATGCAGCCTTCCATTCCCGAATGGCCAAAAGATGGGGATGGGATATCATTGGTAGAACAGTCAATATAATTCATCTCCTGCAACATCAGCATTCAGATGTTTTAGGAAATGACCAGGGAAGACCATACCTGTTTTCTACTGGCAGTGTCCCATGTTTCTAGTTATGCATTATAACATTGACCTGGAAAAACAATAAAATCTCATATAGATCTTGCCTTGAGGTATAATTAGTAGCAATCTTTACTTAAAATAGCAACATGGGTCATTTGACAGATAAGATGCATCTTCTCACCTGAACCAATCTACCCTTTCCTGCACAAGATGGCAATGTTCAAATCAGATGCACTGTTGCCTAGTGACACTGGCTCCGTAATCAGGAACAATTGTTCTTGAAGGCTGGGGTACAACAGGGCTATTTGCACGAAACACTCATGCTGATTTCTTTGCTTTTTTTGTTTTCAAATGGCACCTGTTTTACTGTCTTAATGTGATTAATAATGGCGATATATGTTGCTCCACTTGGGCAAGCAGATCTGGCATCCAAGCTTGAGAGGTTCTTGGAAACTCAAAGTTGAATTTAGTGATTTCAGTGCAGATAGGAGAAGGCGGCACTCAGGAAAGAGAATGAGGTTGCAATTGTTTTCTTCAGTGGATTTCTGAGGAAGCCTTTTTTAAAATACCGAATCAATCTGGATTAGCAAGTACCTTTTTATGTTTAAGAAAAAGCTTTCATTCTGATAAACAGAATGGAAACATTTTGAAAAACGGTTATTCCAGATGTTGAGGGGTTTGACATCAAGGGCCATCTGTTGATGTTATCACTTCACCAGACATGGCTATTTTTTTGGGGGGGGGGTGTTAGTTGGGGTAAGAGCAGGAGATCCCTCAGGGGAAAATTGCTCCCATTTTCATTCTTTAAACCCACCCAGAGTGAAAAATTGTCTGCTCTGTGGGCCAGGGTTTCATTCTGGAGATGGGAGCAGATGGAAAAATGGAAATAATATCACCACTGTTAAACCCATCTCCCAAAAGAGGTCAAACGGTGCTGTTGAAATCTGCTAAATATTGGCTTAGTTGTTTGGGAATGGCCTAACCATAATGTTAGTGAAATTCATGTTGTAACACGCATTCTGCCCTTTTGCAGTTATATTACTATGCGCACACACACAAATACATAAGGGGAGAAATTCATGATGTCATTCTGTGGTGACACAGATTTCGCCACTTGTCCTCCTTTCTGCCTATGGGGTGTGTGGTGTGTGTGTGTGTGTGTGTGTGTGTGTGTGTGTGTGTGTGTTGGGGAGAAATGGGTTGCAGAGAATCTCCATGAAAAGCAAAGGCTGCAGTTTGCCAGCTCAATGTTATTCTCTTCAGAGAAAAGTAAAGTACTAAATTACATCATATTGATTAGCCATAAGGCAAGAAAGTGCTACGAGTTGTATAAAGCCAGGAAATGTTAAATGAAATCTCTTATTTTTTCAGTATTATTACTCTGGGTCTCAGTCTGGTGAACCATAAATTTGACAAATTAGTTGTCCTGAGGTTCATAAATATTTTAGCCATAATTGCTAAGGAAAATAATATAAAACATTAAAAAATAGGGAAGTGAATATTGAAATGAAGGCAGGGGAACAGAGCCATGCATGTAACATCTGCTTTTTTTTTTTTTTTTCCCAATTTACAGGCTCTAAAGCAGTCTTCTCAATTTGCAGATCTGGTGATTGTTCTAAATATTTTATTTCTGTAAAACAGTGGAGTCAAAAGCCATGAGATTGCTGAATGTTCAATTGTTCAGTAATTAATGCCACAGGTGCTGCTTTGTTTGGTACTTTTGAATTTTCCCACAATTTGTCTTAATGGAGAAAAAGATACCTGGAACCTGGAACAAATGTGTAACTATCAGGCTTTTAAAGCATTGCATTTAGATCTTTCGTGAGATTCAAAAAGCAGACATAATTGCAATGTTTGTTATGAGTATATCCATATCATATAAAAAGAGGGAAAGAGTGATTGGGAGAGAAAATGGGAATTTGCCTGAACTGTGTAATAATTTTATTCATTAAATGAATGGTGATGACTGAAATACATATTACATGTCTATTAACAAATTAATGAATGGTAATATTTTGATACTTGTTCTACTGCAAAATGGCAGAGGATATGTTGATTATACAGCAGTACTAGAAAAAATAACCAGCTATATTTAAAAGATTACTGAAAACCAAATGATGTGTCCTCATCTAAAATGGACATGTCTGTCTAGTCACTAGGATCTAGATGTGATTTAAGGAAAATTTACCCACTCTACTTTTTTTTAGCTTTGCCTTTAGTTAGTATCATATCCTGAATCTGGAAAATGAATCTGACTGGATAGGAATGTGTAACCTTTTCTTGGTTAGAAGGAAAAACAGGTTGAAGAAACCCAGAGTAATGTTCTCTGAGTGAAACAAGCTATGTTCCAGAGCAAGACAGTAATATACATAAATTCTGCATTGCATACTTGGCAAAAAGCTCAACACAAATTTTCATAGCCCCACATGATCCCTAACCAATATGAAACAGAGCTCCTGTTCAGACTTACACTCTGAACAGTGCTGGCTACTATACAAACTAAAGATAAATCCTCTTTCTATTTACTCCCTTGTGGGATAAAATATCATTACCTGCAGCACATTTACAGATACAAATACAGTCCTACTTGCCTTCTCATTCAAAATTTCTTTCTTTCTTTCTTTCTTTCTTTCTTTCTTTCTTTCTTTCTTTCTTTCTTTCTTTCTTTCTCTTTCTCTCTCTCTCTTTCTTTTTCCCTCCCTCCCTCCATGCTTCCCTGTTTTATTTGAGCTTCAGATTAGTCTTTACAATCTATTTGTTATGCTAGAATTCAGGCCTGTGTTCTTGCCTGCAATAATACTGTACTATTTGATCCCCAATAATAAGATTAAGAAAGGAGAAACTTTCAGAAGGCATGATTATAGACAATCTTCTCAGCACTGACATCTTGCTTTTAAAATAACTCCTGCTTTTCATTGGGAAGGCTCTCTTCTGTGCCCCATTAACATCAGACCTATCACTATTATTACTGAAATCTACTTTGTACGTGGTTCTTCTGGCCTAATTTTCTGGGCTGGGGAAACAGCACAACACATCTTTTTCCATGTTGCTACACGTCTGTTTGCCATTAAGTTTATCTTTTTCCCTAAGGTACTGTCTGCCAGATGATGGTCTTTTTGCTGCTCCATTAAGACATGTCCTATGCCTCCCATCAATCTTTCTCTCTGACATACTCATGTTATATTTATCTTATTTTGCATTTTCAGTGTTCGCTGCACTGAATGACCTGAGATGGCACAATAAATTATCTCAGGCAATGAGTCACTTCTATTGACTGGGGAGATTCACATAGCTCAGACTTCATCCAAAGCTGCCACCATATGCTGATGACACGGTATATTTTCTGACATTCACAGAATTCAGAAATGAAATGCCATATGTTGTTAGAATCGAGCTGGAGATTTGGGAGTGGAAGTTCTTGAACAAGGACAAAGAAACAAATGTACCGAACAACACTTACAACCTTTGAGTTGTATTTGATGGATTGCTACCAAAATACCTTAAAACTGTATCTGAAGAGTATATGCAATATGATAGCCTTTGTTCCAGATGAAAGTGATATTGCGTTTTAACCATCTATCATACTTTAAATGACTGTCTCCTTTAATAATCTCTTTTCCTATTTTTAGAAGTATTTTTTAAAAAATTTCTTCCAGTGAGTCCAGATGGCATTCGGACCTCTTTGCCCTGCACTAATAATCCAGTCATCCCTCTCCCAGTCTACTGACTCATCTTTTGTGGCACCATCCAATCCTAGATTACCTGATAGTCATCCAGAAGCCATATTTTTAGCCCACAAACTGAACTGCCACAAGGAGACTGTCAATTTTATCCTTTTTATTCCTACCATTTATTTATTTTTTCCCCTTTGCAATGACAATATCAGGATAACCCTACTGTGGACATTTTCAAGAAAACTATACTTTCTCCATCAGTTACTGTCCTCTTTTCACTCTTGAACACCGAAATAACTGTAAAGTTGGAATGTCTAGAAAACCTTTTGATGCCTCTGCAGACCCTTGTCTAGAACATAGAAGTTGAAAAGATCAGTTCATGTAGCACAACACAAGAACAATTGACCAGAGGAATAAAATATAACGCAGACCTTAAAGAAACTAAACTTTTTAAGGATTTAGACCTGTCTTTGTACTAATTGGCTGAACTCATTAACTTTGATTTAGAATTCACATTACCGTCAATCCATGGTTGACTCAGTTATTAAGGAAAAGAGCCAATGGGATTTTCCTTTTCTGTATCTATACAATAAGAACTCTTCAAAAAACACAAAACTAAAGGAGAGTTTCTAGAGCCCAAAGGCCTCAGGCTTTGGTTGCTCAAGCCAAAACCTGGGGTCTAAGAAGAAGCTCACAGGCCATGGCCTATATTTGGCTGCCTCTTATTCTGCAATCCCAGAATCCTCCTCATCCCCTAACTGTACCATCAGAATTCAGTAGCAAACCAACAAATAATTTTGTTGCAGTACATAGGAAACAAGAGAAAAGTATGTTATTATGGAGGCTTAAAACATCTATTTTCATTTATACCTCAACTCAAAACCTAAGGATAAGGCTGTGCAGTGCTTCAGATTGGAAGGCAAAAGGTAGTTCAGAGTGTGCAGGGTAACAAATCAGTGGTGGGTTGCCCCGGTTCTATAGAACCGGTGGGAAGCTCCGCCCGACGTCATCAAAATGCTTCTGTTCATGCGCAGAAGAATGCGTGCACGCATGAGCGAAGCAAGCATGTGCGCACACAGCCCCGTTGCAAACCGGTAGTTAAGGTAAGTAGAACCCACCCCTGTAACAAATGTAATACTCACTGCAACTTCTGAAAGTAGCTGCCTCTTTTCCTGGCATTATGCACTGCAGCTGCAGCTGCCCCAGGAAAAGGTATGTTTGATTGTAAGCAGGTTGTAAGCGGGTCATCCATATACATTTTGGCATGTTATGTTTGTCTTTGAATTTGAAATAGTGAGTGTGGCATTAGGTCGCTGACATCCCTTTTAAAACTTTCAAGTCCTAGAAAATAATCTAAAGCAGAATCCTGAACTGCAAAATGGGTGTCCCCACCAAGTGGAACCTATGATTTCTGCTTGAACCAAGTTTATAACTTTGATCCTGTTCATTTGTGCAGCATTGTTATTGGTGTATGTTCAGCCTATATTTGGAAAGGCTTTTCAGTACTGGCAGTTTTAGTTTATTCTCAAAACTGTGTTTTCTCGAAAATAAGACCCTGTCTTATATTTTTTTGATCCCTGAAATAAGCTCTTGGCCTTTATTGCCAGGCGCTCAAAAGCCCGATTGGGCTTATTATTAGAGGATGTCTTATTTTGGGGAAAACAGGGTAGTCTCAGTTTACAACCTCAGCAGAATATAACAGGTAATAGATTAAATAAACTAAAACAAACACAGTTGCAATCTTTATGCTGATTGACATTGCTAACCAATGTCAGCAGAACCCATTTGATGGGGAGGTGATATACCGGTAGTATATCTGATGGATAAGAGTCCAGTATTTCTGTTCTCATTACAATATTGGAAATTCAACTCTCGCTCAAAACTTTTCAATTGAAAGAGCTGTTGCGCATAATTTCTTTTCACACTTTAAGGACTAAAATCAGCATCAACATACTGCTAGCTCATATGAAGAAAAGGGCCAAATTTCAAAATTCATACTTCAAAATTGTTCTTCCTAAATTTCAGGTTCTCTTAGGAAAGCAGTTTGAGGGTGTCAGCTTTTGAGTGGAAAATTAGAAAAAGAAATAAGGAGTGTTCTGTCCTCCTACTGTTTCATTTTCTTTCTTTTTTAATTTTTACTGAAACACGCAGAAATCAGCAATGTACTGATAATAAAAAAGATTAGAATAGGAAAAAGTAAACGAGAAGCACACAAACTCAAAACAACACAGCTATTGATTTGTAATAATTAAGAGATAAAATGTTAAACATTTAAAACAAATTCTTGTTAAAAGCCAAACTTGACCCCTGGTGAGTTCATGTGAATTTCCTTTAAGGCAAGGGTGTCAAACTCACGGCCCGCGGGCCGGATGTGTCATGTGCTGGCCACGTCCACCCCTAGTTTAGCAAAGGGGAAAAAGTCACAAAATGTCACGTGATGACAATGTGACACTGCGAGTTTGACACCCCTGCTTTCGGGGGTTTTGCAACAGGATGAAAACAATTATCCTTTGATTTCTGATTTATTTTTGCTTTACTTCCCAGTCTACCTTTAGGTCTGGTATTCTCAAGTAATCTTCTATCCATGAAATCATCAATGTAGCTATACTTGAAGATAATTTGGAAGAACTGCTTTGGAACCTGATAGCCTTTCTTACTTACCTGATGGCCTGATCGTACAGCAGAGAGGGAAAAACACAACTTTAGATGCAGAGCAAAAATACCTAAATAGATATTGCTTTCCCAACATTATAGGGGAGGATGATGTCATTTATTCTTGCCCTCTTACCTGATAGACAGCTGGTCCTCACACTGGGTGGGCTGCAAGCTTAGAAATGTTTTCTTGAGAATGAGCCAAATCAAATCAAATCAACTTGCAGGTGTGTTGCAGTAGCTTGCTCTCTTTTAAGAGGGAAGTCAGTGAGAATGGGAGGAGGAAAGGATAGAGGGGAAAGAGGAAAATTGCAATCTACTTCCAAGTAGATTGAAGTTTGCCACATCTAGATCAGGGGCGGGTTTCAAAACCCGTCGCTACAGGTTCGCTCGTGGGCACGCATGCACATGCAATGCGCAGAAGCATCTGGGCGGGTGGGTGGAGCCTCCCGCCGTTGCCGCTAGTGGTTCACCCAATCCGGGGCGAACTGGTAGCAACCCACCACTGATCTAGAGAAGATTAGATATAATGATGTCAGCAACCTCCTGCTATTATATGTGGTGGTAGGAAGGTCTTTTCAATCCTGCCACCAAGAATGCTGATGAACCACATGGGATGTTTTGTATTCCTGACTAAATACTATTCCAAGCAAAGTTACTAAGTGCTTACTCTTTCTGCTCCATTCCTTTACATCTTCAGTTACAGAGCAATATATTGAGGGCTGGGCAGGAAAGGAATATAAACAATTTTTAAAAAAAATTGCATGCTTCATTTTGCATTAAGTAAAGCAATTCCCTGTGGATTAAATAAAACAATGTCCTTTTGTTACAAGCATTAATCATGTCATCCTAGATTAAAGAAGCACCTGAATTGGTCATTGAACAATGGCCAAAAAAAAAAAAAAAAGTTTGAATTGGGATTCATAATAAGAAGTGTAGCAACAAGGAGGACTGCTGGTTTACTAAAAGTCTGGGCTAAATAGCATCTATATGGAAAAGGTGACGTGTTATTTAATATGAGAAGCTGAGGGATACAATAATACTGCTGTGCTCATAGAAGTTCAGTATGCTTGGACTTACTCGAAATGAGATTAACAATGTATTTAAAGTAATTAATAGTATTCCTGTTTTCTTTTAGTCTTCCGCATGTTCTTTTTTTAAATCATTATTACTGCTGAAGGACTGAAATCAAAGAGACAAAATCAACTGAGGTTTTTTTCTATTCTTCCCTAACAAGTGCTTTCCTATCCACAGCTGAAGAAAGAGATTGAGGTCCATATGATGTCATTCCCAACAACTACAAGATGAATTCATTTGAGGCAATTTATCTTGCCTTATGGTAGGAGTAAACTTGACCTTGATGTTTTGGACACTCCAGCATGATCAATGGCAAAGGATTCTGGGCAATATAAGTTAAAAAGACTGGCTGGGTAGTACATTATCTATTCTTATCCTGTAGGTATCATTTTACTTCAGACCAAGAGACAACTTTTTTTAGATTAAAAATCCCCTGATACCTATGACAGATATTTAGGAAATTGCAACATGAAAAACAACTTGAAGAGCTAAAGTATAACTATAAACTTATATTATTTTCCTTTTTTGTGTGACCTTTTATAAAGGAAGTATAAAAGACAATATTATTTTGATTTTTGTGGAAAAATGCCGCTGATCGTCAGCAGAGAGCTGGCTGGCACAAGGGAGGATGCTTCTCTTTATATTCATACCTGTAATTGCACTTAACGTTTGAAATAATGGAATAAAGCTATACAGTAGAAATTGATTGTAATTTGCATTTACAGCATCCATTACCATGCCCCTTGTATTTTCCTTATGTATATGTATTGTTCAAGATTATATTAATTGAGAAGCCTAGAAAGACTGGAAAAAATTCCGGGAAAATTGACAGCGCAAAATCAGAAGAGTTCACTATCTGTGAATATACGATATTTAGTAATATCTTTATTTGGAGAAAGGAATACAAAATAAACAGCAAGTAGAGGACGGAAAATAGATTCCAAATTGCAGTAAAGCAGACCAACTAACTTGTGCATTGACGGCCTCATATGATCTTGCCAGCAACCTATTAGTGTCCCTGGAGTTCACCAGAGTAAATGGGACTAACATTTGAGTTCCGTTTTGCATGAGGGAGGGGGACTTGAGTGAATCAAATGGCTGCCCTAAGCTTTGCCAATGCTTAGGAAATCCATTGCAGCCCTCAAAATCTCTGATTTCTCCAAACCTTCTTTTGTCTATTTGAAGGGATTTAAAGAGTAGAATGGATGTCTGAAGTCTCTATAATGCTTAAGATACCAATGCTACTTCAACGAGACTTAAAAGCATCAATATGGTCTCTAAGCCCAAACACACACATCCCCCCCCCACACACCCCTATGTCATCAGCCATCTCTGTGTACATTTCATGCAGAGTAGAAAAATATAATATGGCTTTCAGCCCCCAAAATTCTTATTCTGCAGTAAGAATGTGTGGGATGCTTCTCTTTTGGCATTGCTGTTCTTATTACAACATTGACAAATTTACAAATAAATTGCCTGGAAGAAAAGATCTCAGTGATCTTTTTTTTCCCCCAGAAAGATTGATGATCATTCTAGAGAGACAGTAGCGGTAGACACCCTGATTATAAATTGTTATTCATTTTTTATATTTACAAGGAAATCTTGATTTTTTTCCTCAACAGTAATTTGGCCTAGCAATAGGAGTATATTTGTGTATGTATAGGCTAAATGAATCTTGAGAAAAATTGCACACATATGCACATTCACACATATATAGGTATGGATTATAATGTATGTAATAGCAGTGTCTTATTTTCTTATTTGTGATGGCTATAATATATTTTAATTAAAAGTTTTTTTCCCAAAAAATAGCACATCTGGTGTTAAAATCGGTAGTTAATTAATGAACATATTTCCTAATGATTAATTGCATAACTATTACAAGGAATTGTTAATTTTAAAGTTGTTGCCTACCTCAGGTATTTTTCCAGAGTGGGCTTTACCTTATTTATGGCTTTTCTTTATTGCTTAATTAATCATGTCTTCTACACATTTCACTAGACTGTGAAATCAAATTCATACTGCAAAAAAAAAAATCATGCATATAATATTTAAATAATGGAAATCACCCGAAATCCAAATCATAGCATAAAATCATTTTCAAAACAATCTTAAATTCCAAGAACAGGAAAGATCAATTAGTTTCAAGTTCTAAATTGCAATGCAACAAAATCGAAATGGCCTGGCCTCTTCTTTGTGTTGTTGTGTGTACTTGTCCTATGCTGTGACAACTCTTTCTCCAAGACATGATCAATGTAATCTTATCTATTTTGGTATCCTATCTGGTGTGTTGGGACAACATCACCAATTCCTTGCGTAGTTATTGTTCTGGTATATACAAAGATGGCCAAACTGGGGAAGGTGGCATAATTGTTAATAATGTTGGTGAGCATGGCTTATTAATTCTTTTTTAGACTATTTCTCTAAAACCAGCCAGTCTTCTCAGGAATACAAAAGTTGGACTGCAGTTATGAGGCTTTTTAACTTAGCAGCAAGCCAGAAATACATGTCACAAGGCAAAATGGTGCACACTTTTTCCCCCCTTTCAATGTTAATTTTCATCATTGCATCATAAATACTATGCTTGAGAGTTCTTGAATGATGAAGGAGAGTTATGAGGGTTTGAGTCTGTGCTTTTCAGCCTTTCTAATAAATCAAATTAGTGCATGTTGCCAAGAATCATCAAGGAAACAAAGTGTAGCAGGCATTTTGTGGAGAGAAAAATCTTTTTCTCTTTTTAAGTTAAGGCCTACTTCATTTAATAACAGGCTTCCACTGAAGTCAGAGTGTCTGGATGTCTTTGAAAGCAATGGATTGATTGTGTTGCTGTGCCTGCTGTCTCCTTATTGACTGGCAGCCTGTCGCTTTTTGAAGGCAGAGCTGGCATTTACCATCTGTGCACTTTGAGACTGGCCCTGCTTAAAGCAGACAAAGCGGTAGCCTCCCCTATCCATTTTATTAACAATAAGAGCTAAGTGTAGGTCTGTGTGCATTAGCAATAGTTGTCATAACTAAGGGGCAATAGAGAAACAATAGGGAAGTTAAAGGAAAAATTACTTTGGGCATTAGGGATCTTAAGATCAGACTTTTCTAATCTGGCCAGTCTATTATTAAATAGAGAATGAATTGATAGTACAAAATGTGATAGCTATAAGAATGAAAATGTAAAATTTTATCTTGCTTGTAGCTAGAGCTGCGCATTCTAGGGGGAGGGGGTGCCAAAGGAGAGATACAGAGCAAATAGCTACCATAAAACATTAAAAGACCACCCTTCCCTTTGTTGCAAGTATAATGTCACATGGGGTACAGGGTTATCCATGGAGAGGGAGTATCTCAAAAAAAGTCAAGATGGGAATCTCTATCGTGCAACAAAACCCCACATGTAAAGAAAAAGAAAAAAGGTGGGGCTTCAACCATTACCACCACCTTGTCACTCACCAGGTCCTGCAGGGTCCTTGCAGGCTTCCTTTGAGTAAACTGTGAGACGTTAACAACATTCTTCACATTAAGTTTTCTCTTCTTTTCACAGCCAACTCCACTTCTATTATTTTAAATGACTAATGTTAGAAATTCAGCTGAATTTTGTTATTTTTGAATAGAGCTAGGGGCCAGTGGTGACATCCAAATTTTTTAACTACTGGTACTGTGGGCATGGCTTGGGCGTGGTGTGGCTTGGTGGGCATGGCAGGGGAAGGATACTGCAAAATCTCCATTCCCTCCCCACTCCAGGGGGAAGGATATTGCAAAATCTCCATTCCCACCCCCCTTTGGGGCCAGCCAGTGGTGGTATTTTCCGGTTCTCCAAACCAGTCAAAATTTCCGCTACTGGTTCTCTGAACTGCTCAAAAATTCCACTACCGGTTCTCCAGAACCTGTCAGAACCTGCTGGATTTCACCCCTGCTAGGGGCCTGGTTCAGTAGAAGAGCTTTTATTCATTCATCACTCACTTATTCACTCACTCATTCAATATTCTTCATTTTTCTTTGGGAGTTCATTGCAGCATGTATAGCAATTTTTCTGCTCCAGTAAGGAAGGGTCCTTGTGAGATTATTTCTGATTAAGAGTAGGCTTAAATTGGTGGCAGCTTTAACCGTTGTGCCACTGTGAGAGAAAAATTCCCTCACAGTTGCTGTGCCTATTAATGGCTTTTGGCTTAGACAATTAAATAAGCCAATCAGAGAGAAGCTCCTGGCTTTGAATCTCCCAGGCTTTTCTATGCCCTCCCCTAACTGCCACTGTGACAGTATAAAAGGAGATGCTTGCCAGCAGACTTTCTCTTTGGGATCAGGGGCAGAGCTGAAGTCACTAAAGCCTCTTCCTTCTGAGGAAGAAAAGCCCGAACTCCAATCGCATAGAGCGATTACACCAGAGAGCTGACAGGACTCTTAAGAAAGAGAATGACATCTAATATTCTTTTTGAATAGACCTTGTTTTATTTTATGTAAATAAAAACAGTTTAGTGTAAACTGCTTGTGAGGCTCATTTGTTCTAGTAGATTGTAAAAGAGATAAGGCCCATTGAGGCCCCCCTCCATCACAGCCACAATATGAAATCTCTAGCATCCCCAATTCAGTGGCACTTGAGAAGGCAGCCAGTAAAGGTCTTTTTGTGGTCAAAGCACATGACCTTCAACTAGATGATCATTGACTCACAAGTTAATTTTGAATGCTCACTAGACAAACACTTATTTGTCATTTATAAATGAGGTTTAATTTATATATTATGTTTATTTTCTTTACACCAAGATTATGCTTTTACCTATACCTCTCTCTAATGCTTCTTGTATTTCTCAGTGAGAGTGTGAGCATTTTTATATGCTGTGACATCTTGATCTATTGGACAATCTACTGTCCTAGATACGATGGTGTACTAGGAAAGAAAAATGAAGCAAACAATATTCCTGTAACCTAACACATTTGAGAAATTGTACTTAAGGGTAAAATGGAGGGAGGGAGAAGACAGAAAAATATGAGGCCCTGCATTGACTTACAAAATAGTGGTGATGGTTTTCTTACAGAAGTGATAGACAAATCTTCCTGCCTATTTTGACCTGGACAATGCATTATACCTTGGAAAGTGATATACCTGAGCAGTGTGTGAATGTTTCGTGGCCTATTTTCAATCATGTAAAGTGATGTCCTGTTTTTGATAAATGGAAACATTGGAGTTGATCTCCTATTGGAGCTTTTCAGTACTTTCAGCATTTCTGCTATCCTGTACCTCAAAAGAAGTTTTTAGTTCACCAGTGATGAAATTCAGTGCTGCTAACTTCAAAATACTGAGGAGACCATAATTGCTCTCTGCAATTGATGAGATAGCACAAATGACAGCATTCAATCAATACTCTGGCCTCCTATTCATTTTTTCTGTAAAGATTCAGTACTCTGGAGATTGAGCACTTTTAGTGAAAGGGAGTTGTAAAGCCACCAAGCTATTATCTCTTAGTTGCACGTAAAAGATCTGAAAAACATAATAGCTGAGCCTTTATGGGGTGTGTGTGTGCGGGGAAGGAGACTGGTAAGGGACCAGTAACTAGGAAGAAGCAAGAGTTCTCACATATTTGAGAAATTGGAGAATCAGATGGCTCACAAGTTCTGCAAAAAGTTTGTCTATAGTGCTGTTTTACATCCATCACTCTTGAATAGAAATAAACAGCTTAGTTGCTGAACACAGATGGTGCTGTGGGATTGTACAGATACAGAATGGATTTTAGACAATGCAAGGGATGTTTGAAGAAGATCCCTTTGTCTGGAGGTGGGGTTTGTAGACATTGATCAGAACAAAGCAGTTTTGACCACTGCTAAATTACAGAGTTATAATAGTATATAAATATTTAAAATAAAGGCTTAGGTTGGGTGTGGTAGATAAAATCTTGTTAATAACAAATCCATTTAGCTTCTTGTGATGCTCATTATGAAGAACACAGGCTGACATTTAAAAGGTAGAACAATCAATTGGTTAAGTTTCTTGGTTGAAAGTCACATCCTGGCCAATCTGACCTGCATGTTCACAGGAAGATTCTGGTTCCGATAACTTGGATGAAAGGATGAAGATATTAAGAGCTTGGCAGTGGGAATAATTGTTCTCTTAAGGATGTATAACTGACAACTGAAATGGTCTCTGACAACTTTGCTCAGGTGCACAAAGAGAAACTAAGCCTGTTTGCAGCTAGCCTTTGTTAACATTTAAGAATCACTTTCACCTTGTTGTCATAAGCTTTTCCTGGTGCTGGTGGAATATTTTCTAAATTCACGGTAAAGATGATGATGATACTTTTATTCATTAAACATGAAACTCAGTCAACTGAACATTTAAAAATGTATCACAAATATTATTGTTTGGCACTGATGGTTGATATAGTTGCTGCCAGCATCCTAGGTATCGACCAAGTATCTTCTTAAAATGTATGATGTTCTGAGTAGCACAGTTTTTTGCAATTCCGCTGGTATTATTGTAGGAAGCTGTAATTTTTTAATGTATTTTGTAAAATTCTTGGACATAGTGCCAAGTGCCCCGATGACAATGGGTATCATTGTCACACGTTTCATCCATAATTGCATAGTTTTGATGGCCAGGTTGCGATATTTCATGATTTTTTCTAGTTCTTTTTCTTCGACTCTGGCATCTCCTGGTACAGCGATATCAATAAATTGTACGCTTCAGTTTTCGACAACTGTGATATCTGGCATGTTGTGTTCTAAGTCCCACAAGCTCTTCACCTTCTCATTTTCGACAACTTTTTCACTTTGTGTTCCCATGACTTTTCAGATACAGGTAAATTGTATTTTTACATAATGACCAGTGGATTAGTTTAGCATCTTGGTCATGTCTAGCTTTGTAATCAGTTTGCACAATTTTGCTGCACACACATATTAAATGTGAAACAGTTTCAACTTTGTCATTGCAAAGTCGGCAGTTTGGATTGTCAGTCGATTTTTGTATTTTAGCTTTCATGGTATTAGTTTGTAGTGTTTGTTCTTGTAATATTTGTAGTATCTTGTAGCGAGTATTAAATCTTCTGTTTCTTTCTTGATGGTTCCCATCTTAACCCATGCCCATGTCAAGTTGTTATTAAATTTTCCTAAATTTAACTGTTCAAAGTACAGTTCAAAGTCATTCAAACTTCACTTTTTAAATTGTTATTGTTATTGTTATTATTTGTTGTTATTGTTATTATTTGTTGTTATTGTTATTATTTGTTGTTATTGTTATTATTATTGATCATTGCACAGTCAGCCAGATGTTCAGACTGGGTTTGGCATTTTTATCTATCTATCATGTCCTTACCAAGGACCTGGGGTAGGCAAATCTGGATATTTGACAGTGTTACAGATATTGTCGAAGGATGGAAGCTGTTCCAAGTAAAGCCGCCTTCTGCAATGACTGATGGCAAATTTGTCAATGCCAATGGTGTTCAAATGGTGCTCCAGTTGTTTTGGGATTGCACCCAAGGCACCTACTACTACTACTACTACTACTACTACTACTACTACTACTGGAGTTCATATGTACCATATTTATTTATTATGTTAGTAAACATTTAATAATAGACTGTTGTGGCATTTTTCAAGAATGGCACATTGTGTGGGAGGAGGAGAGTCTTGTATGCAGCATAAATGTTAATCTAATCTTCCCTGAATGATTTCTTGCTTCACCATTTTTCTTTTGCCTGTTGGGTAGCACGTGGTATTTCAGTGGGACAGATAATTCAGTTTTCCTAATCTCTGACTGGAGGCTAGCTATTCAAAAGAGCAGAAAAATATCACCAGAATTACCATTTTTTTCATAATGTGTGTTTACAGAAAATGTAAATTTACAAAATGTAGCATTGAACTTTGGTCAAGCACTATCTTCAGGTTTTAAATGCTAGTAATACTGCACATTTTAACCCAAGTGTACAACTGAAAGCTTACAGTAAAGGTAGATATGCTTCTGTTGTATCTCTTTTTCATCCCTATCGCTTGATCCTGTTTTTTTAAAAATAGGATTTCTTCCGACAACAACATAGTTCACTAAGACCTTGTCAAGAACCTTTTAAAGTACTGCATAGTCCCATCTTCTACAGCTTGCAACAGCCTGGTAAGATAAATAGGTATTATTGTCCCCATTCTGTAGCTAGAAAAAGTTAGGCTGAGAGGAACCATCTGTCCAAAGCATGTTTAAGTCTAGAGGTGAGGTGGAATGAGGGATTTCTGGATGCATAGTTCATCTCAGGATGGATGGGGAATTCCCCTGACAGATCTATGGCCAGAGTTAAATCTCCATTGGCTCCCTGGGATCTGGTTTGAAAGTGGGATTTTTACTCATTTCAGTAGAAGAGAATATATGTAGCTCAGGGTTCAGAGATCATCAAGGACTCCATAGTTTTAGTTCTTTATCTCCTTATTCTTCTTCTCCTCAATTTATAGTTGACCATCTACATTGATTCTAGGTGTGCTGTGATTGAGGTGAGTAGCAGTGGTGAAATCCAATTTTTTTTACTGTGGCTTGGTGGACAAGGTGTGGCTTGGTGGGCATGGCTTGGTGAGCATGGGAGGGGAAGGATACTGCAAAATCTCCATTACCACCCCACTCCAGGGGAAGGATACTGCAAAATCCCCATTCCCTCCCCATTCCTGGGGGAAGGATATTGCAAAATCTCCATTCCCATCCCATTCTGGGGCCAGCCAGAGGTGGTATTTGCCGGTTCTCCGAACTACTCAAAATTTCCACTACTGGTTCTCCAGAACCTGTCAGAACCTGCTGGATTTCACCCCTGGTGAGTAGCCTTTTGGGAGATCAGCATGCTTGGGCATTTGCAAGATGTTTGATCTGGTACTCTTATCATTCCCCTTTCAGAGTTTTTGCTTTGAGAACATTATGAGTGGAAACTTGATGCTGCTTTCCCAGGGGCTAGTGTCCCAGGAGAGGGCACCGAGGGAGGTGCATGGCATTTAGCAGTCCTCAGCTATCCTTCCCTGGGGGTTGGTATTGATTCTTTAGTTACTCTGTCACCCAAGCAATGCAAGAGAGTAGCTAATCAATTGCATTGACTTGATTGCATCACATTAACAATATTTTTTAAAGGAACTAACCTATAGATGCACTATCTGGCTGCAGGCTGTTAACATTTACTCCTCCATCACATTTGTTATTAAAAATGAGGCATCCAATTATTTTATCTAGCATTTTGGACAGGGGCTTTCTCCACTGTTTTGTAACGGTGTGCCATTAATGCATTTTTAAACAGTTTGTTTTGTCATGTTTTTTTAATGCAGGCCTTGCTTCTATTATGAAGGCTTCTTTGTATTTGTCTTCCCAACTCTACAGTCAATGAGCAAGCTCAGTGCTGTGAGAACCATTATTTAAATTTGATCTTTTCATGCTGCTTCTTTCCTAGCTGAGCTCATGATGTGGCTTTGGCTGCATTAAGGTAATTTATCGAGTAACCAACTGTGATTGCAAAGGACTGTGACTTGAAATGGGAACAAGCTGTTCACACACACACACACACATTTCTGAAACAAAATCTAAGCATGCTGTTGTAATGTTGAATTTGAAAGAACTTTTAACAAGCTGGTATTTGTCAAAAATTTTTCTACTCTTAAGCAAAATGATGATGTCTATTAAATTATTTTGTCCATCAGCTAGGAATTGAACAAACTGAATTTGACAAGATTAATTCAAGGTGTGATTTAACACATGACAGAAAAGCAAATTGATGAGCTTTGCAGTGAGTCCAGTATTTTTTTTTTTAATTCAAAACATGGACAGCATTGTGTTTTTATTATGACCAACCTAAAAGTTACAAAATAGTCAGCAAACGTTTTGGAGTTTTCTCCAAATAAGTGAAACCAAAAAGACCTAAAGGGAAGAGGTTTTATTGGGAAAAAAAGAACTAGTATCTATTTTATATCTGTCTATCTATATCTATATCTATATCTATTTCTATATATCTATCTCTATCTATCTATCTATCTATCTATCTATCTATCTATCTATCTATCTATCTATCTATAGATTATATATTTTGTGTCCTCCGTCCTGGTCTCAGAACATAGAACATTACTTTATACCAAGTCAATCCTTGGTTCCTATAATAAGAATCATCACTCCTGGCTGGCAGCAGGGTTTCAGGGTTGTTCCCTCCCACTTTGAAAATGCCAGAACCCATCCCACAGGTTGGCTGGACCTTGTTGGTGAGAAAAAAGGGAGCCTTGGGCATCAGGAAAATATCACGCAGATCTCTGACTTCTTTTTCTTGTAACTAAGCAACCACAAGCTGCACTATATCAGGGTGACGTAAGGACATTATTGAGATTCCTACATTGGCAGATTGAATATTTTTGAAGGGCACATACCTGCAAGTGATTATTTTAAATATCTTTTTTAATCCCCCATGTTCTAAATTAAAGTACTGCTTGGATATAGCTCTGTATTTGGAGTTGTCTCAAGCCTAGCAGTGAAATCCTGAAGGTCATCTCTCTTTTTCTTCATTTTTGAAATTCTATCTATTCTTTCTCTTTTGTGATTTTTGCCCTTTCCTTTGCAGTGTCACTGAGCTTCTTTTGTGTCCTTTGTTAGCGCCCTTTTATTTTGCAACTTCTTAAAAGGACACATATAAGCTCTTCTTCTCTAACAATTCATGACTGTAACTAATTCTTATGATCTATTACCAAATGTCCTTTGTTAAGACAGGCGGTATGGAGAAAGGGTAATTTTCGACAAAATCTATCAAAGACAAATTTCTGTGCACATATGCTACCTGCAGAAATAGGAGTACAAAGGAGAATATCAGTCATCAAATGTGCAGTTAACGCTTTTGTTCCTTATTCTTGTCAGCATTCAAAATTGACATGCTTCAAATATTTGGGGATAGTATTTTGCATCTCTGACTGTACACTACTCTTAACAGTCAGGCAAAGGCAATTATTGTTCTTCAGTTTTTGAGATCCAAAGACAGAGGTTATACTCCTGATGCTGTCAAATTATCTGAAGCAAGTAGGTTGATAGAGCTGCTGTATTCAGTTAGTTCCTTTTCTTGAGTCTGCTCCCCTGAAGTAAGGTCAGTTCAGATTTTTGAGAACTATATTCCAGGACCTTTGAGGAGTACTTTCCTGGCTCATGTTGAGTCATAAACAATTAGAAGAGACTTCTGAGAATACTATGGATAAACCTGAAAACAAATGGATTGTCAGACAAATCAACCCAGAGGCTGCAGGTGTGAACCTCTAGTGAAAAGTGAAAAGGTAAAAAGTGGAGGATGTGTGGCCCTCAATCTGCTGCTCGATGCAACCTCTCTTTCACACCTGTGCTATCAAGGAGTCTATTTCTGAGCTCAGGTAAAGCGGCATTTAGTCTTGCCAAAATTGGAATGGAATAGGCAAAAAGTCATTCCTCCAAATTATAAAAATAGTCAAAAGTATGACTGTGTGGCATCTCTTCTTACAGAAATAGCAGAAAACTTGTAATGGAACCAACGATGACAAACCTGGGTCTATTTCTAGTTTGTCCTTTTGTGTAGCACAACACTAATGTTTTGTCAAGACAGCGTTGGTCCTATGTTTAAAAATCAGATCAAATGCTGTGTCGATAAACAGTGCTAAGTCCGTTTTATAAGGAATCTTAGTAAGAGTTGAGAGATGCTATTAAACATGGTTCTCAGGTGCTACTCAGAGAGATAGGCATCTTGTCTTTTTTGTGGCCCAGGCCAAAGGGCCATGTAGGCAGTTCCCAGTGCATGGAGGGCAGCCTAATAGGTCCAATAAGAACTGGGAACTCTCAACCAGACTGCATCACCAGCCAAATCACTGGTGAAGCAGACCTGCTTGCTGGTTCCTGGGAGTGAGAAAAAAGGAAAGCTGAAGTAAAAATGGCTGTAGTCTTGTAATTTTCCACTTAGCAACTGCTTCACTTAGCAATCAAGGTCCTGGTCCCAATTGTGATCATTAACTGAGCACTACTTTAAATCTATCTGTTCCCATTTTTTGCAAGTTGTTTCTTCTCCTTCTCCTTCTCCTTCTCCTTCTCCTTCTCCTTCTCCTTCTCCTTCTCCTTCTCCTTCTCCTTCCTCTTTAATCCTCCTCCTCCTCCTCCTCCCCCCCCCTCCTCCTCCTCCTTTCATCCTTGTGTTCTGTGGTCTTCTCTTTTTGCACATGCCTCATTTTGTATAGAATCCCAAGACTTTCTCTCTAGGTCAGCAAACCATTTAATTTGCTGGTTTTGTATGTAATTTAAGATTGTTTCTATTCCAATACTTTCTCTTATGATCTAATTTTGATTTCATTGTCTTGTTCCTTAATTTATTCTTTAAAAAAATCTCAATTCAATTGGGAACTGATCTTCATGAATTTTAAGAATATCCATCATTTATGGAGATATTTAAAACAAATGTTTAATGGTGGTCATTCATTTTCAGTCTGCATGGTAAGTTCTTCCTTTCCGCTCAACTTACTGCTAAAACAAAGTAAAACAAGTAAGAAATAATGCATACAAAAATGTTAATTCTTATCCCAGAATTCAACTTCAGGCAACAAAAACACAACAGGAAGTTGCTAAATAAACTTTTTAAAAAACTTTTATTATATTTGAAAAGTTCTTCAGCTGCCATTAAACAAATTGTTCACTCTGTTGGAGATCTTTCTCAGCTGAGCTAGTCAACTGTGGTTATTTCTTAGTTGCCAGATGACAAGTGTTGTTCTGAATGGCTTCTCCAGGAGTGCATCTTGGATTGCCAATTAATGTATTGGAATAGCTCAGCCAACTTCACTTGGCTTTGCAATTTGGGAGCTGCGTTGCAGGTTCAGGAGAAGAAAATCCTGATCTTTCTTTTCTCATGTTTCCCAGCCTGATTCTTCTGTTCCCACCATTTGTTTTCCTATTGCTTGATGGTTAATTTTACTTTTAATGTCAATCATGTTTTAAATGGAAGGAAATTTGTTTTTATACAGATAGTCCTCAACTTAGATCAGGTTGTTTAGTGACCATTTGAAGTTACAATGGACTCCCCCAAAAGTGCCTAAGATCTGGTTCCCAAGTTCCCGAAAGCTGCCCTTCCCCCATGGTTATAAGATTGCATTTTGGGCACTTGGCATCCGGCCTGCATTATGCAGTCATGTGACCACATTTTACTATGTTTTTGCTAAAAACTAGTGTTTACTTCTGGTTTTCAGCAAAAAATGCCCCTTAGTGAACGTTAACAACTGCTGTGTTTACTTAATGACCAAAAAAAAAAAAAAAAAAAAAAAGGTTCATAAAATTTGGCTGGTCATGAGTGAATCACTTTACAACTGTCACATCTTATGACTAATGAGCAGGCTTCATCATGGTCATAAATCAAAGACTACAGGTAATTGCTGAGAGACACAGAAATATTGTAATTCACTAAATAAAATTACAGAACTAAAACAATAGCTATAATTCCATTTTATTTTTTAAAGCTCAAAATACAGACTCAGCATTTTGCTTTTCCCCCTTTCTTCTCTTATGATTTAGTACATGTTTCTTGGGACATTACTTCTATAAACTGTTGGCAATCTTTGAGAAAAGTTGCCACTTGTTCACAAGAATTGTTTTTGTTTCTCTACAGGTTTCTTTCCATTTCTTTTCATTTACTGCCCACAAAGGACTGGAGAGGGAAAGCAATATGGTTGGCAAGTGTATCTGCTATGGCTGCAGAAGGATCTTAATTTCCCACATGGTTGCTGTTCATATTACAGATCCTATAGCCGCAGGATAGTGCTAGGTTAACTCTGTAATAGGACCAGGTACATGGGCATGAATGGGTTCCTTGATCCAAGCTGCTGTATCTTTTAATAGCTACTGTTAATAGTAACTACTTTTACTAGTTTACTAAAAGCTACTTTTAATAGTAGTTGAGGTTTCTATTCAAAATTATTTTTCTTACTTAGGGCTATGTCTATTCCCAAATGGGCAAACTGTGGTTCTAGGGCTTACCAAATGGCATTGCCAAATTTCAGGTCTTTTGGTATTTTGGGATTGGGAATATATAAATTTTTTTTATCCTGGATGAAGTTTTAAAGAAACTCAAAATCGCATTCAGCCAGTTTGGTGTGGTAGTTAAGGCATCAGGCTAGACCTTTTTTTTTTAGGACCCACACTCTTTATACTTTATATAAATGACCTTTGCGATCTTATTATAAGCAACTACATTCTCTTTGCGAATGATGTAAAACTATTCAACACCATTGACAATGCTGCTACTCTACAAAAAGACCTTGACTATGTGTCAGAACGGTCAAACAATTGGCAACTCCAAATCTCAACCAACAGATGCTCTGTCTTACACATTGGCAAAAAAAATCACAAACTTGTAACACAGTTTGTAACAACACAGGTTGTAACACAAAATACAACCTGGACGGATAAGCCCTAACAGACAACCCTCACTGTGTCAAAGACCTTGGAGTACTCATCTCAAATGATCTAAGTGCTAGAGCTCACTGTAACAGCATTGCCAAAAAAGCATTAAGAGTTGTTAACCTAATCTTGCATAGCTTCTTCTCTGGTAATATTGTACTACTAACTAGAGCATACAAAACATTTGCCAGACCAATTCTTAAATACAGCTCATCTGTCTGGAACCCGCACTGCATATCGGACATTAATACAATAAAACAAGTCCAGTGATATTTCACAAGAAGAGTCCTTCACTCCTCTGCTCGCAACAAAATACCTTATGCCACCAGACTCGAAATTTTGTACTTAGACAACTTAGACCTTCGCCATCTTCGGTCTCACCTAAGCATAGTACATAAAATCATCTGCTACAATGCCCTACCAGCCAATAAATACTTCAGCTTCAACCAAAACAATACAAGAGCACACAATAGATACAAACTCATGGTAAACCGATCCAAACTAGACTGCAGAAAATATGACTTCAGTAACAGAGTGGTCAATGCTTGGAATGCACTACCTGACTCTGTGGTTTCTTCCCCAAATCCCCAAAACTTTAACCTTAGACTGTCTACTGTAGATCTCACTCCATTCTATACAGTGACCAGTTCTTAGCAAAATGAGTAAAATCTCTATGGAGTTAGGGATTCAATATAATATTTAATCTATTTTCCTGTCCATCATAAGTAGAAATAGAATAAATTATGCAAATCAAAGGCTATATAAATATAAATACATGAATAAATATTCATAAATATTCTTAATTAAAACAGATCACAGAATTGAGTTTTATATTTGTGGATAAAAAAGCAATTTTATGTGATTTATTTGAAAAAAAAAGTAAAAAAATATGGAAGAACATGGAAAAGGAAATAAAATATGGATAATTGTCCCTACTTTGAATTGAACATATTTGGTTAACCCAATATTAGCCACTGATAGAACAATAAACAATAATCACACTTAGATCAATCTGAGGATTTTGAGGGAAACATGGCTATTTTTTCAAATATGACTGTGAAATGACAACAGTTTTGTATCAGTCCTTTTTATCTTGGGCTATATAAGTTATGACAAAAAAATAATTTTCATATATTGGTAAGAAAAAGGAAGGCATGCTTCTGATTATCAAGAAAAACAACCATGCAAAATATATTTGCTTTTCTAAATGTAACAATTCATCAATGTTGAATTTTGCTCATGAAAAAGGAGGATGGATGTGTGCCAGGGAGAGATCATAAATACTGCCCTCACTCTGTCTTGGCTTTTGAACAATGCGTTTTTTTAACCAATTATAATTATCGATTTAATGCTGTGAATGACTGGTTATGTGCCATCAAGTCATTGTTCACTCCTAGTAACCACCTATGTTTACATGTTTACTCTATAATTAATGCTGTACTGAAATCAAATCTGAGTCCACATTATGGATGTGGGAGTGTAAAAAAAGGAGGCTCATGTTGTTTTCAGCCCTCCTTTTTTTGTCTACATTCTACACTGTCTTTTTCTGTTATTCTGTTGTTATTTTACAATGGTAGCAAACCTGGTATGAATAAAAATGCTCCTAGCTAGAACCAATGATTTGTTGCAGAGATTGAGGCTTTTATATATACACATAGCTACATTTCAGCTTAAGAAGTAGCTTCCTATGTCTAAAGGTATGCATGTGCAAAGATCCTGCTTTGTGGTAATGAATCAAGTGGGGGAAAGTCAATATATTCAAACATGTCATGTGGATCTCACAATGTCACAGATTGTTTCTAGCTGTTGCAACAAAGGTGGGAAGATATTTATCTATTTATGTATTTATTTTCAGGAGTGATATGGATCGGGGTGGGTTCTACTTACCTTTACTACCGGTTTGTAATGGGAGCACGTGTTCTTCTGCGCATGCGCAGATCGTTCATTATGACATCCGGGCAGGCGGGTGGAGCCTCCCGCCGCTTTTACTACCGGTTCGCAAGAACCGGACAGAATTGGGAGCAACCCACCACTGATATGAATGCCTATCTCATATAATGGTTCTAGGCGGCTGATAACAACCCATAAAAACATAGCTAAAGTACCTTTTGCCTTCCAGGCACCAGACCAAACAGCATTCGTAGCCCACTATCTGGGGGGAGGAGCCACATCTTCATGGCCCACTGGAAAGCTAAATGGGTAACAATATTGTCCTCCAATGCTGCTGAACTTCAGTTGCAACCCCAGTGATGTCTAGTGGTGCGGAATGCTGGAAAGTGTGGTCAAGCAACCCGTTGAGGTATAAGGTTATAAGATCTCCACCACTGGATAAGAAAAGGGCAGCAAATGATCTTTCATTGCCCATGCTATAGCCTGTTCTATTAAGATGGTCAAACTACTTGTTTTTTCCAGAATAATTAATTCAGTTATGGATTCAAAGGAAAAAAAACCCAAGCTACCTTTATTTAGCAGAATGCCTTAGAAACCCTGAATTCATTATGTATCTGGATTTCGCAGCATCAGACTTATCATTTTAGCTACTCCGTGGATCAATCAAAGTGAATGGCAAGAGAGATATTTCTTTTGTTCCTTGTTTCCATTATTCTATTCACTCTTTCATTTTGTTTGCTGCCCCTTGGCTGAAAATGTCTCTTTTATACTTTTTGGGATCTGACATCTTAATTGACATTCTTCTCCTCTCCATCAGCTCTGTAATTCTGAGCATTAGGCAAGCACTGTGGAGATGAATTGACACCTTTTGCTGTTGGTTATTCAGCAAGGTTTTTTTTTTTCTTTTAAATGCCTGACAGGAGAAAGTGCTTAAGGCCGGCATGCTCATTTAGGCATAGCATGAGACTATAAAGCTGGCAGCTGGAGTGAAAACGGGTCCAAAGAGATAGAAACAACCATTTGACAATTTTCTTCCATGAAGGAATAGAAGCCAGAAGCAAGGAGAGGCAGTGAAGAAAGGAATGGGCCACAGGGCTTGCCCATTCACATAATGAATGCACAGTAGATGGTGCCACTTATAAAATATAAATTTATCAGAAAGCAAGTGATGATGTTGTTCCCTGACATTGTCTTTGATTTCTAAAGATAGCGACTTTCAACCTCCTATTGAGTGATGTCTTATTTAGTGACCAATTGACCCCACTACAAAATGCCCGGCTGTAGTCTCCCACCAGAGGGACGCAGTGACTCAGTGGCTAAGATGCTGAGCTTGTCGATCGAAAGGTTGGCAGTTCAGTGGTTCAAATCCCTAGTGCTGTGTAATGGGGTGAGCTCCCATTACTTGTCCCAGCTTCTGCCAACCTAGCAGTTCAAAAGCACGTAAAAAATGCAAGTAGAAAAATAGGGATCACCTTTGGTGGGAAGGTAACAGCATTCTGTGCGCCTTTGGGGTTTAGTCATGTCGGCCTCATGACCACAGAGACGTCTTCGGACAGCGCTTGCTGTTTGGCTTTGAAACGGAGATGAGCACCGCTCCCTAGAGTCGGGAATAATTAGCACATATGTACATGGGGAACCTTTACCTTTTAGTCTCCCACCATTTTTGTTTTCTGAGAATATCTATGGCCCCTATGTGGAATTCAAAAGTACAGGTGTAGATGTTTCTGGAGGCTGGGCCTTTGCATTTTCCACAGGATAGCTAACTAGAGTAGGTCAGGAAGCCAGCTGGAAATTAAAAGAAATGTCTATGGGCACATTGATACCAAGTATTGAGGACACAAGTATCTTGATACTTGTGAGAGCATCTCTTCCAATACATGCCTCTAGAATGTTGAATTCTTTGTCTATTTTGTCTATCCCACAGCTGGGAGAGAGGCCTTATGTGGCAAATAGAAAGTACTCTTTTGATAAACCCTGGAAGCCAGGCTATCACTGATATTATTTTCCTTTGGAAGCCCTGTCTTTTCACCCAAGCATTCAGGCCTTGGCATCTCTTGTTTTTTAGGGACACTTAGATTAAGTGTAAAACACTACTGTGTGAGAGAAGCCAAATACAAATCATGGTAACACACTAATGTTACATACTGTAAATGGTTACTTTGGGATGATCTGTCAAATGCTTATTTATGAGACAGCATCTTTGTCAGCTTCATAATGTCCTTACCATATTACTTCCTACCATGGTGGTCAGAGTTAGAGCTAGTTCTCATATTTTAAACAATAATATGCAATATTTAAAATAAAATTATGTAAGTTTAATGTGATAGATGATAGGTAGGTAGGTAGGTAGGTAGGTAGGTAGGTAGGTAGATGATAGATAGATAGATAGATAGATAGATAGATAGATAGATAGATGATAGATAGATATTAGAGAAATGATAGTTAGATAGACAGACAGAGTTTAGCGATCTTATGTGAGCAAGAAATTAATTTATTCTGGAGTCCAGAAAGATAGTTCAGTTGCAGGATTTAACATTCATGAGTTGCTTTTTGAAGTTTATCTTGCTTTTGTCTTACTTTTTGAAGTTTATCTTACTTTTACATTTCTCCTTGAAGGCATTTGATCAAACCCAACCTATATATAAGCAGACAAATTTACCCTTACCCCAGTCCATTTAAGACAGCAGTTTCTCAACACTTTGGCTTATTGCAACTATTGTACTTTATGTACCTTTTGGTGCATAGAGCAATATAGCACAATACAAATCACAATGTGATTTAAAGTGTAACAATTGGACCTAGTTGTGAATTCTCTGTTGTTTGGTTATAAAAGTTCTTAGACTTCCAAGGCAATATTTCCTCACACAATTTTTAGGGAATAAAGCCACTTGTTTACTGTCTTCCCTGAACACCCCATATTAATTTTCAGAATGTGCTGCACTTTTTCATTTTCAAAGCAATTAGTATAATTACTGCTGTCACCTAGGTAGTGTTGATGGAGGACATGATAGGCATATTTTACCTAAGATATGGTGACTGGTTTCTTGGAAACCAATGTATTAAAGACAAGGTACAATATCAAGGAAATTCACTATTTCATTCAGCAAATAATGAAGACTTAACCGAACCATGATATGGATTTGTACACTGGAGTTACAAATAAAACCAGATTCATTCCTCATGATCAATTAATCAACTTCAGTCAGATACATGAACAAGGGTCAGTTCTATACCTAATCTTGTTGTCTAATCTAACCCTAACTCTAACAAAATATAATCCAGCCGGTGTCTTAAACTTTAAAAGAACTGGTTTTAACAAACTTAGAGAGAGCTTGGGAAAGATACCATGGATAAAAATCCTAAAGAGGGAAAGAAGCATGGGAAACTCTGAAAAATATGATCATAAAAGCCCAGTCCAACACAATACCATTGAAAAAGAAAAAGTGAAATTGAAGAAGAAATCAGCATGGTTGCACAAAGATCTCTTTGATAAACTGAAAGGCAAAAAGGATAGCACTTAGCACTTAGATTTATATGCCACTTCATAGAGCTTTACAACTCTCTCTAAGCGGTTTACAGAATCAGCATATTGCCCCCAACAATCCGGGTCCCCATTTTACTGACCTCAGAAGAATGGAAGGCTGAGTCAACCTTGAGCTGGTCAGGATTAAACTCAGCCTGATGGATTTGTTCACAACGGGGCATGCACAGAAGCTTCCTGATGATGTTGGGGTTAGTGGGCAGAGCTTCCGACCAGTTTTACTACCAGTTCTATAGAACCAGTCCGAACCGGGGGCAACCCACCACTGGACTGGAGACAAAAACATACGAAGAAAGGTTGCAGGGATTAGTTATGGCCAGAAAAGAAGGACAAGGGGTGACATGATAAAAGTATTCCAGTATTTGAGGGGCTGTCACAAAGAAGAAGGGGTCAACTTATTTTCCAAAGTACCAGAAGGCAAGACAAGAAACAATGGATGGAAACTAATCAAGGAGAGACGCAACCAGGAATTGAGGAGAAACTTCCTAACAATGAAGACAATTAACCAATGAAACAGCTTTGCCTTCAGAAGTTGTGGCTGCTTCATCACTGGAATTTTAAAGAAGAGACTGGACAGCTAGTTGTCTGAAATGGTATAGGGTCTCCTGCTTGAACAGGGGGTTGGACTAGAAGACCTCCAAGATCCCTTCCAGCTGTATTCTGATTGATTGATTGTTGTTTTCAACAAATCCATTCTGTCCAAACTTTTCATTAAAGTATCAAGCTGCACTGTTTTGTTTAAGGAAACTGTGTCAGTGACATGGGAGCATTTGTTTAAACGATAGGCAATTTCTGTAGCACTTTTCATTACCTAGCATCAAACATGGTGAATCAACTGGACCACAGAGGCACATGCTGCTTCTTTTTATTTTCTTTTTAAAAAATAAAATAGATCAGATCAATTACAGCACTTAATGACAGCAGTAACAAAACTAGAAAATCAAACAAGCAGTTCTTTGATTCATTTTATGCCCTTTCCCCTCTGCTGGGAATGATGAAGATATTGTATATATTCAGTTCAGTGCTGCTACTCCAAGCATCGCTGTTAAATCAATTAGATTTTTTCTCCTAGTAATGAAAATTTGAATCCATTAGTGGATAGGGATGAAAACAAATCTTCCTGCTGCTCAATTCAGAAGGACCGCAAAGACATTATGTTGTTTAAGAAGTATATATATATATTCCTATAATATTACATTCCATTTGTAACCACAATTTTGAAATCTTTGTCTTTAAAAAAGGATGAAATGGCATCAAAGTCATCTTCTACAAGATGTATTTTCCAGTGGAGATCCATCTTTCTTATATGTTATGGGCGTGATATTTATTCCAGGAAGAACCTTATGGAGCATATTTAAAAGAGGGAACTGTTCAGAGAAAGGAAAAAATAAATTATTCAATGAGTAGAAAGTTACTTGGGCTACATTGGATATCTTGTAAAAACCCACTTTTAGTACAGGTAGTCCTCAATTTACAACAGTTCATTTAGTGATGGTTTGAAGTTACTGTTGTGGCCCGCCAGACTCAAACAATGAGGAGGTTGAGGTGGAACTTGGGCCAGTTCTGGAGTCTGGGGAAGGCTCTGATGGATGCTCTGCATTGGACACAGAGATAGAGCCAGGGCCATCCAACATTTTCCAGCCACCGGAGAGGCAGCTGCCTTTGGAGGCTGATATGAATGAGGAGGAAGAACAGCTGGGGCCTGTTCCCGATGCACGTATGTGCAGAGCAGTTAGGAGAGGTGAACAACGGAGGATAAGGAGTCGACTTGGGAAGCAAAGCACATGTGGATGCTGAATGGCCCCTCCTTGGCTGGGGAATAAATAGAAGGAAAGGGGAGTGATTGTTGTACAAGATTGTGTTTCGTACCACAAAGACTTCTTTCTGGAACTTAATTTGCAGCCTTTTGGCTGGGAGCTTATGGCAATTATCACAAGGAAGTGATAAGGTTTGTTACTGCAGTTAACTCCTTGAAAGACTATTGCCTGGACTTTGCGGTGGGTGAATGCAATTAATTCACAAGAGGTAAATAAAGAGGGTTTTTTCGTGACAAGGACTCTGTTTCTTCCTTCTTCTAAGGCTGGGTCAGAACAGTTACAATGGCACTGAAAAAAGTGACTTGTGACTGTTTTTCACACTTATGACTGTTGCAACATCCCCATGGCCACGTGATCAAAATTCAGAGGCTTGGCACTGACTCATATTTAGGACAGTTGCAGTGTTCCATGGTCATGTGATCACCTTTTGTGATCTTCTGACAAGCAAAATCAATGGGGAAGCCAGATACACTTATCAATTGTGTTACTAATTTAACAACTGAAATGATTCCCTTAACAACTGTGGCAAGAAAGGTTGTAAAATGCGGCAAAATTGACTTAACTCTCTTGCTTAGCAACAGAAATTTTGGGCTCACTGGTTGTAGTTACTTGAATTTAATGAGATATAATTTAATGAGATATAGGCAGTGGAGGAACCTGAGAAGGAATAGCAATAACACTTAGACTTATATACCTCTTCACAGTGCTTTACAGTACTTGCTAAGCGGTTTACAGAATCAGCATATTGCCCCCAACAATCTAGTCCTCATTTTATCAACCTTGGAAAGGATGGAAAGCTGAGTCAACCTTGAACCGGTGAGAATTGAACTGCCGAACAGCTGGCAGTCAGCAGAATTAGCCTGCAAGTGCAATACTGCATTCTAAGGGAAGGGGAATAAGCGCCCCTTATAACTGATGCACCCTCCACTTCCCTAATTTTGGGATCTTAAAGTTAATGTGAAACATGTTATGATTTCTATTTTCAAAATTGAAACATGCCTCATTAGAACTGCACTTTACTCTACCAACCTATAATCCTCCAGACCAACCTGCCTTAAATTAGTGTTAACCAAATATATTCAGATTACAATTCTCAGAATGTAGGTACAAATCCAAGGTTTCGAAAGCCAAAAATACCTGATAGGTGGGGGAAAGCATTTTCTGAGCATTTTCAAGGAACATATTAAACCAGTGGTGCGTTCCTCCTGGTTTGGCCCGGTTCCGCCGAGCCGGTAGCGGTGACGATATGACATCACCGAACCGTTTCTGCCCCTCCATCCCCCGCGTTATTCTTACCTTTTATTTGGTCCCACCCCCAATCTATTGCTGCCTCCTGAGTCCCAGCTGATCGGCTAGAAGGAAAAAAACTGTTTAAACTCTTGCCACGGGGTTTCAAAGGGCCGCCCTACAGCTGATCAGTGTTAAAAGGCAGTGTACTGGTAGACCGGTGCCTCCAAAAACAAATGAGTAGACTGATGCCTGCAAAAATAAATGAGTAGATCAGTGCCTCCAAAAACAAATGAGTAGACCGGTGCCTCCAAAAACAAATGAGTAGACCGGTACAGCTCTGCAAGCAGTTAAAACCCTGGTAGACCAGTACCTCTGCTAAATGCTAAAGAATTGTCACATGACCATCAAGCCACGCCCACAAAATAAGCCATGCCCACAGAACTGGTAGTAAAATTTTTTAGAACCCACCCCTGTATTAAACTGGAATTTAAAAGCAACAAACACAAAGGCATTTCATTGATATGCAAAATGTGAGTCCTGGACTGGTATTACTAACTTTGCTCATAGATGTAAAATAATTTTTTTTCCTGGCAGAGACATTAGAACTTAATCGATCTCTTTATTACCAAGGAATAAATTGGACTATTTTGTTTCCTGCTACATTCAGAATATTCATGTCATCCTCTTTCTCTAAAAAAACAATTTCTAGGTGAACGGCATGGAGAATAATAAATGTTTTAAAAGGGCTGGTCAGTGTAAACTACTTCCTAAAGATTAAAAAAAATATATGTAGAAGAGTTGACTCAATAATTTGATTTTACTAGTCTTGAAAATGTATCTGTATGCACTGAAATAAAATGAATAGCTACTAAGGTTTTGTGATCTTTTGTGAAATTTTGCATGATAATATTTAAAACTCATTACGTTACTAAAAGATGAAATTTCAATGATCTTTTTTTTTTATAATGTGGAGTCAATTGTAGAAGATTGCATGATAGTGTGGATTGGACAAATCTATATCATAGAGTTTGCGGGACTGATCTGATAAAACTAATGTGGCTGTTTACATTACCAAGAACTTAATCCTACATGATTTAGCTGGATTTGTCAAATAACCTGGTGGTTGTTTTTTTTTTTGTTTTGTTTTAACTCAGTTAATGCAAAGTTATATTGAGTTTCATTAGTCATCGGCCATCCTAGCTGGAAGTGACAAGGTTTACAGTCCAGAACTGTTATGTTGTGTGAATGAGGACACAGCAAGCCAGGCAGTGAGTGACAACAGCTCTTTAATGTAGGGTGAGAACCCAGCAACTGACCTGGGGAAACAGCTCTCCTTATATACCTTGCAGCTGTGGTGGTCAGCCAATCAGCTGATGGCTAGTTAATTCAAGCTTCCTGCCAAAACCTACTGTATATACATAACACCCCTCCCAGAAGTCACTTGGGGTGGACATTAGCATACGTAGTCCCACAGGTGACCAGGGCGTGTCTGCACCCTAGTTGACCTGGGCAGTTCAGTCGGAGGTGTGGCGTCGAGCGGTCAGAGGAACTCCCTGTTTCTCCCTGCTCCGCCAATGGAACCTCCGAGAATTTGTTGTGGGCGGCGACTTCCTCGGCTGGTCAATCTTCCACGATGGGGCGGCGCTGGATCTCGGGGCCGACAGCTAAATCCTCCGCTTGACTCGGGCTTGAATTAGCTCTGGAGTTCTGTTGGTAGTTAGGTAGCGGTTCGTCGAAGATGTCTTCTGTGTCGGCGGCTAAACGCTTCCATAACTGATCAATGTGCCGGCGCCAAATCCTCCCATCTCCCATGTCTACCTTATAAGACTTGGGCCCGGTGACCTCTGTGATTGTCCCGGTTTCCCAAAGGGGCCCATTCCCATAATTTCTAGCATATACCGGAGTCCCTATTGTGAACTCTCTAAGCTTCCTGTCTGTCCCTCTGAAGTTGTCAGGGGAATAGCTGGGGTGTAGCCTATCCAGGACTCCTCGGAGCTTTCTCCCCATTAGAAGTTCTGCTGGGCTTCGGCCGGTGGCAGTACATGGTGTGGCGTTTGGGCCGTTAAGAATCTCTCTATTCTTTCCTGCCAGTCCCTGAGGCCTAGGCGTGAGATGGCTTCCTTAGCCATTCTCACAAATCTCTCTGCCAATCCATTGCGAGCCGGATGAAACGGGGCGGAGAGTACGTGCCTAATCCCCAACTCCGCCAAGTACCCCTCAAACTGCATGGCTGTGAACTGGGGCCTGTTGTCTGAAACTAAGGTGTCCGGTAGGCCATGGGTGGCGAACAACTGCCTTAGCTCCCTGATGACTGCGTCGGTGGTAGTGGCTTTCATAAATCTAATCTCCAGCCACTTGGAGAAAACGTCCACAACTACCATAAATACCTGCCCATGGAATGGGCCAGCGAAATCTATATGGATCCTGGACCAGGGACCCTGAGGCCGCTCCCATTCCCTTACCGGTGCTGTAGGGGGGTCTGGTCTAGACTCCTAGCAGGGCTGGCACTTCCCCACCCACTCAGTGATGTCCTTATCCATTTGGGGTCACCAAACGTAACTCCTAGCTAACCCCTTCATCCTCACGATCCCGGGGTGCCCCTCATGCAACAGATTCAAAACTTTCTCCCTTAGGCACAAGGGAACAATAACCCGATCACCCCACAATAGACAACCCCCTTGCATTGTCAGCTCGCCTCTTTTGTTAGTGAAGTGTTTGAATTCCCTGCCCTCAGTCTTTTCCAGCCACCCCCTCGTGACCCAACTCGTGACTTTCCTAATCATGTGGTCTTTGCTTGAAGCCCTCACCACCTCTGCTGAAGTGATGGGCCCCGAGTCCAAGACGTCAATCAGCAGGACGGGGACTCCAGGGGTGGGGTCTTCTATCCTGTCCAGTAACGGGCAATGGCTGAAGGCATCGGCGTTGCCCATGCTCACCCCTGGTTGATGTACCAGGCGATAGGAGTATGCTGCCAGGAAGATGGCCCAGCATGTCATCCTGGGAGACAGGGCTGCCAGGGTGGGTCGGTCCCCTGCTATGAGACCCAGAAGGGGGTGATGGTCTGTGATGAGGTTGAAGTCTCTGCCGAACAAGTATTCGTGGAACTACTTGACTTCTGAGACGGCTGCCAGGGCCTCCTTGTCAAGTTGATTGTAGTTCTGCTCGGTGCTTGAAACAGTCCGGGAGTAGTAGGCAATGGGTGCCTCTAGACCGTTCAGTAGCCTATGGCTCAGGACGGCCCCCATGCTGAATGGGGACGTGTCACAGACTAGAACTAGGGGAAGCGTAGAGTTGTACTGGATTAGAAAACTCTCGGCCGACAGGAGTTTCTTCATGGCTGCAAACGCGATAGCCTCAGCCTTCCCCCATACCCATGTGGACTTCTTGGCCAACAGTCTGTGCAGGGGCGCCGCTACTGTTGCCTTGTCCCTTAGGAAAATCACGTAGAAATTCAACAGTCCCAGGAACGCTTGTAGTTCTGCCTTGTCTTTGGGGGTGGGGGCCTCTTGGATCGCCCTAATCTTGCTCTCGGTGGGGTGTTTGCCAGTTCCGTCTACCCGATACCCCAAAAATTCCACAGAAGGGACTGTGATCATGCATTTATTGCGTTTGACCCTGAGTCCTGCACTTCTGAACTTCTCTAGAACTTGTCTAAGTCTCCCCTCTAGCTGTTGTTCATCCTCTGCGGTGACGAGCACATCATCAAAATATGGGACCACCCCGGGGATCCCCTGTAGCAGTCGCTCCATGGTGCTCTGGAACAGTCCGGGAGCTATGCTGACTCCCAATTGGAGCCTGGTACACTTGAAGGCACCTCTGTGTGTGACTATAGTCTGTGCCTCTGCGGTAGCGCCATCTACCGGCAGCTGCTGATACGCCTGCGGAAGATCGAGTTTTGCTAAGATCTTGCCGGGCCCTAGGGAGTGCAGCAGATGGTGTACGATCGGAACCGAGTAAGTGCTCTGTTGGAGAGCCTTATTGATCGTACATTTATAATCCACACAGATGCGCACAGACTCGTCCGGCTTGACGGGGGTCACTATTGCAGTCTCCCACTGGGCATGATCAACTGGCACTAGCACCCCTTGCTTAATCAATTTGTCCAGTTCAACATCGATTTTTGGCTTTAAGGCAAATGGTACCCTCCTGGGCTTCAACCGGATGGGGGCAATATTGGGGTCAAGGTTGAATGAAATAGGGGTCCCCACATACTTGCCGAGCCACTCGTCGAACAGGTCCTGGAATTCCTGCATCAGGTCGTCTTTCAGGGTGCTTCGCACGTTGCGGACTCCGGTGAAGCTCTGGTGGGAGCTTTCCGCTGACCACAGTGAGGGGGAGATTTTCTCGGAACTCCCCATACTCCACCTGGAACTTGCCGATTCCTTCCATGGGGATGCGGTTCCCCTGGTAATCGCGCAGTCCGAGCCGCTGGTGCCGTAGGTGCCGTTTCTGGATGCTGGGGACCGCCTTCTTTAGCTTGTCCCAGGACATGATGGTTATTGGAGATCCGGTGTAGATCTCCATTACGCACTCATGCCCCTCGATTTCGACCGTCGTGTAGGTCTTCTTCCGGGGGATGTGCAGGTCAGGCCGACTCGAATGGTGCAGGCTTCTAGGTCCTCGGATTTCGCACCCTTCCTGTAGCCGCCCTTCGGATTGTTTTTTGTCCACTGCATCATCTCTGATTGGCTAGCATTGCTCCGTGGCTTGTAATGGGGATTCTGCTTGGATCTGCAGACTCTAGCGATGTGCCCCTTCTGCTCGCATTGCCGGCAAATGGCGTCTCGGAACTTGCAGGTCTGGCACGGATGGGGTCCCCCACAGCTCGCACAGGCATCTCAGTGACCTTGCCGGTCCTGTCAGTCCTGCTCGGTCTGGCAGACCTCCTCATCCGACTCTTCCTCGCTCTCAGTGCCTACAGTTTCCTGATGAACTGGGGCTGACTTCTGTGCCGTTCTGCCCTGTGTCGTCCCCTGTAGTCTCTCAGCTGCCTTGGAGGAGGATTCTTGAGCCCTCGCCTCGTCAAGTGCGATGTGCAATGTTAGATTTGTCTTTGCGAGCAACCTCCTCTGCAAACGAATATCTCTCACTTCGCAGATTAGTTGCTCTAGCAGCATCTCATCGAGATCTCGGTACTCGCACTGGTTTGCAGCCTTGCACAGGGCAGCGACGTACTCGCTGATAGATTCTCCCTCATGCTGCAGCCGTTTCCGGAACTCGTACCGCTGGACGTACTTCGATGGCATTGGGGCGTAGTGGTCCTTCAGCAGCGTCTGAAGCGTTTGCTGCGAGATGGTGTGGACTGAGTTTAGTTCTGACAGGGCCTCGGCCATATCGAACACCTTGGGTCCACAATGGCTCAGGAACAGGGCTTTCTTCCGCATGTCAGGCAGCCCCTGTAGATCGCTGGCCACCAGGAAGCATTTGAAGTGGGACATGTAGGATCTCCACTTCTCTTCCGTTGGGTTGAAAGGCGCTGGTGGTACGTAGGCAGACATCGTCGGTAGATTCTCCAAGTACTCCGCTCACTCGCCTGGCTGGATTCGAATTTGCAGCTCTCTTGTCGGCTCATGGCTTCAGCTCTTTCCGTGGCTTCTGGCCTCAAAATCCCACCTTCATCGCCAATGTTATGTTGGGTGAATGAGGACACAGCAAGCTAGGCAGTGAGTGACAACAGCTCTTTAATGTAGGGTGAGAACCCAGCAACTGACCTGGGGAAACAGCTCCCCTTATATACCTTGTAGCTGTGGTGGTCAGCCAATCAGCTGATGGCTAGTTAATTCAAACTTCCCACCAAAATCTATATACATAATAAGAACCTTTGGGTGAGATCAGATTAGATAAGGTATTTAGAATACGGATATCAGATGTGTGTACTTCCATATCCTTCTGCCATTAGGAGGTGCACATTCAGGGGTGAAATCCAGCAGGTTCTGACAAGTTCTGGAGAACCGGTAGCAGAAATTTTGAGTAGTTCAGAGAACTGGCAAATACCACCTCTGGCTGGCCCCAGAGTGGGGAGGGAATGGGGATTTTGCAGTATCCATCCCCCAGGTGTGGGGAGGGAATGGAGATTTTGCAGTATCCTTCCCCTGCCATGCCCACCAAGCCACACCCACCAAGCCACACCGTGCCCACCAAGCCATGCCCACAGAACCGGTAGTAAAAAAATTCGGATTTCACCACTGTGCATATTATGTACCTCTAGAAGATTTGGGACCACAGTACCCCATTTTACAGCTAACTTGGACAAGAAGGAAAGGAAATTCATCTATTTCACTCTTTTCTTTCTGAAAAATGCCAGAAGAAACTCATGCTTCTAATTATCTAGCCATTTGCCCATGAATTTTAATATACAGTCTGGAAAGGAAAACTCCGTTACAAAAAAAAGGGGGGGGGCTTATCAATTTAATGTAGCTTATGGGTTGTGGATTGGTAACCTGGGATGAACTGTACTGCATCAAAACCCAGCAACAACAGCATTAAATCAAGAACATTGTTGAAGGATTTGTGATCAGTTAGTAATTTTTGTTAATTTCTTTCTATTCTTCTCTGCTCTGTCACATATCCTTGATCTTTGATTTCTTCATTCTGAAGTAAAGGCAATGTTGATTGAGTTCTTAAAGATACACAGCACCATCTTTGCAAAATACCAGGTATTGTCTATAATAAATGATATATTTATTATAAATTCCACAATGTGAAATAATGATTAGGTGCTCACGCAACAGAGAGAATTTCCTCAAAGACTTGCACGTTCTATACTGTATACTATACAATATAGCAGTATAACAGTGATAAAACTTAAGGTTGTGCACATTTCAAAATATTTCAAAATCTTTCACACCACACATCACTTATTCTTTAAAGAAATCTGATTTTTCAGGCTCCAGCATGAGCCTGTTTGAAAGAATCAGCTCATTAAAGTTATTGTAACTTTTGAAGCAATGGCATCTTTTATTTTCAGACTAGCTTGGAAATCTAAAAAAGTTAGATTTTTTTTAATGAATAGGAAAGAGGTTCTGGCTGTGTTTCTGCTTACATGAGGTCATTTCGTCCAAATAATTTTGGAAGGATGCAGAGCTATAGTAAAAATGCATTTCCTTTCTTGAAGCATTGTTTTATAGTTTTTTCCAACTTAGTATTGCAACATTCAGTCATGAACTGTTCTTTTTCTGTTTTATACCAGTTTTTCTGTGTGCAATTCTAAATGCATTTTCTCATTTCTCTATTAATCTGGATTTTTAAAAAAGAAGCATAAAGATTGGCATTATCCTGAAAGCATAATTTCCATATTTAGTACATTTTAAAGGAGGAAATTATTAAAAACTTCAGATGAAAAAAAAATCACTGGGTCATGATATTGTAAATATGAATTATGTTTATTTAACAATGTTCATTAACCATGGTGACCATTTGCAATTATCTATCTTCTTTACAACAAACATGGTCAGACATAATTCTACTATCTTATGTTTGCCATCTTTACAAAAGTTAATAGTAAATTGGAAAAAAAAAAGGTAGTGCTTTTTAAAGAATAGAACTGATAGCATCACCTTCAGAGCACTAACGTAATGGATAGACTTACCCACTCTCTCAAGTGACCATGATGCTTTTAGCTTACTTTCATTTGAAACAGAACATAGGAAGTTAAAAAATGAGAAAAACAATACTTCCCTTTTCTTTGATGGTGTTCTATTTTCACCCTGAGTTTTTAAAAAATAACATTCTGGGTTTTTTTTGTAGAACATTTGTAAAGACTAAAGGTGGCAGAAGATCTTTTGCTAAAGATCTTTTGCTACTGCAGTCAGAACAAAACCCCACTGAATTGAATGGAGTTTCTCTCCAAGTATAGGATTGTGTAGTGGTACCCTGTCTGGGCTATATCTGGATAATCACTAAATTACAGCAAAGAATTAAAGTGTTCTGTATCTTTGTCTTATCAAATCGTCATCCAGATTTTTACAGTCCTGATAGGCTAGCCCTAGATTTGTGGTTACAACTGCATATCCAAATAAAGGAGAAATTATGGAATTTATTACTGTTCTTTGTGCAAGAAATTGCTTAATGCACTGTAAGCCGCCCTGAGTCTCCGGAGAAGGGCGGCATATAAATCAAAAAAAAAAAAAAAGAACATACTACCACACATGAGAAACTGCAGGGGGAGCATCCTCTCATGGTCCCACAGGTAAGAGAGGCACATTATGGAGAGAAATGGGAAAGTGTCTTTGGAATTTTATTTATTTTATTTATTAGTTTGTCAAACATGTACAAGATAGCAGGTATACGGTAAGTATGAACACAGACATGGACATGAACGAAGGAATGAATACAAATAAATGGGGACAGTAGGACAGGGATGGTAGGCACAGTGGTGCACTTATGCACGACCTCTTAGGAATGGGGTGAGGTCCACAGTAGACAGTTTAAGGTTGAAGTTGTGGCAGTTTGAGGATGTAACAACGGAGTCGGGTAGAGCATTCCAGGCATTGACCACTTGGTTGCTGAAGTCGTATTTTCTGCAATCGAGTTTGAAGTGGTTTACCTTTAATGTGTATCAATTGTTTGCCCGTGTATTATTGAGGTTGAAGCTGAAGAAGTCATTGACAGGTTGTAGCAGACAATTTTGTGTACTATGTTTAGATCAGACCACAGGCGGCGCAGTTCCAGATTGTCCAAGCCCAAAATTTGGATTCATTCACTTTAGAATAGAAGCCAGAAGAGAGAGGGAGAACTGCTTTCAGTGCTAGATAAAATATTGTCTTTTAATAGTTGCAGTCAGGATCTAATGTCTACCATATTAAGTATTTTCTGTCAGTGTTATTATGATTATTAATACAGGTTTACATTATTTTCATTTGGCTCAACTATTTTATGGATTGCAAGTTTGCCTAAAAATTGAAGTTTCATTTCATTTCATTTCATTTCATTCATTCATTCATTCGTTCGTTCGTTTGTTCGTTCATTCATTGGATTTTTAATGAGTGTTCTAATTTAAAAGAAAAGAAAAGGGTGATCCCTGGATGGCTTGCAAAAATAAATAGTATTTAGTCTCAGACTTATAGACAAGAGAAATAAGAAGATGAAATGGGACGGGGGAGTAAAAAATAGATAGTAGTTGGATAGGATACACTATTTACAAAGTTATCTTCAACTTCTGAAAAAGCCAGATCTTGAGGGTGATCTCTTGGCTTTTGTTTTGTCTATCCTGTAGCTTCTTTGGAGATGAGAAGGTGGTGCCTTCCTTCTTGAATGAAAGACAGTATTTCAAATATTCAGTTTGCTTTGGGGAAGGTTAGGCAAATTGCATCGGGGACTATTCTAGGTAATCAACACATTTTTTAAAAATAAAAATGCCAGACTTGTCTGATTCTGCTGAAGCAAGCTGGTTCTTATGGGTGATTATTTTTTGTACTTTGGAAATGTGGCAATTAGTAGCTCAGCTAGAAAATGCTAAATGGAGCCCAAAGTGCCTTTAAATCCTATTCAAGTGGCAGAAGCTCCCTTGAACTACTGTTAAGGTAGGATATAAATTGTGTGTGCATTTAGTGAGACAACATGCAAGCAAAATGCCTTAGGTAAAACAATTCTAGCATGTTCACTTTAAAAACAACTTCAATGAAGGTGTTGGCAATGATAGTTCTCTGCCCATTTTCAAAAGACAATGTAACTGCAAACAATCAGACCAGTGGTGGAATTCAAATTTTTATACTGCCATTCTATGGGCGTGGCTTGGTGGGCATGGTGTGACTTGGTGGGCATGGCAGGGGAAGGATACTGCAAAATCTCCATTCTCTCCCCACTCCAGGGGAAGGATACTGCAAAATCCCCATTCCCTCCCTACTCCTGGGAGAAGGATATTACAAAATCTCCATTCTTACCCCACACCAGGGGAAGGATACTGCAAAATCTCCATTCCCACCCCACTCCAGGGGAAGGATACTGCAAAATCCCCATTCCCTCCCCACTCCTGGGGGAAAGATATTGCAAAATCTCCATTCCCACCCCACTCTGAGGCTAGCCAGAGGTAGTATTTGCCGGTTCTCCAAACTACTCAAATTTCCGCTACCGGTTCTCCAGAACCTGTCAGAACCTGCTGAATAGCACCTCTGAATCAGACCTATACTTCTGATTCAGATTCTGTCATCAGATTTGATGGAGGAGGATCATTATTACTGAAGCAACATTTAGGAGACAAGTTAACTTGCAGAGGTGGGATTGATGGACAGAGTCCTGATCTTTGCCTCAAGCAACAAAATAACGTGCCTGAGAATTATTATAAGGACAAAATGGATGCCTTGTCCTTCTCCTCCCCCATCATAAATAGCATGAAAAAAATGAACTTTTATATTACATAAGATACAGCACAGGGGAGACAAAACAGTATTGCAATCAATCATCAATTTTAAAAAGAATAGACAAGCAAATATAATGCTTTCCATTAAATGTCAGCATCTTACCATAAACAAAGCATACTGTTTGACAGAGAGGATATGTGCTTTATGAAGATAGAAGCATTTGATACATTCCATCATTATTTACCTTTAGGCAGTAAGTGGCTTTTTGGGCTTTTTAGACAAAACTGACTATGCATTTAACTATGTTCATGTCTGACATTTGTGAATGTAAATGAACAGATGAAGGCAACCTCTCCCCTTTAGAAGTCCCACTGGTGGCATCACTGAAGAGCCGTCTCCATGACTACAGTGATATTGTCCACAGCTGGAAAACTGGTACAAAGTCAATCTTGCAGTATTCTGATTACATGGAAGCCTTTGCATGCATGCACTGAGTTCCCACTGCAGATACTTGTGCTGTACCTATTGAGGGCCAGCTCTTCAGTGACATCACTCATATGAATTGGAGAGTGGAGGGATTGCTCACCACACCTTAAGTGTTGGATTGAACATGTTGCCCAAATAGGGTTCCTCTGAAATACAAAAGTTGTCCATTATATTTTTCCCTCTGAAATTTAATATAGTAATATAATATAAAACTAAACTAAAGTTTACTTTGAACTTTTGCCATTTCTAATTTAATTCTCACCTGGATGGGATAGAGTTTTGATTTTGCATTTCTCAGGACAAAGAGCTGTGTAATGGTTAAGATTCATTGTGGGGATAAAACTGGAGGAAGAAATATCCTCTCATTTTGAAATATCATTGCCAATACCTCCTTTGAATTTTAAAGAAAAGAAGATACACGGACTCAATAAACCTTACATAGGTAATGGAAGGCAGTTTGTTAATTGGAGAATATTTGCATGAAAGGTGCTTGAAAACTGAACCTCTTCTGACTTAATATGATTTCACACTAGGCAGATTAATATGGAGATCAGAACATATTATCCCTTAGATTTAAATTAGTTCCCTTAGATTTTATCCCTTATATTTCACACTTCATTGAATTTCAAATGTATATGAATATATGTATGTGTGTATATGTATATAGTATGCATATATATATGAAATTATATTTGAATTTAAAATGTAGTTTTTGTTTCCCTAATAATTGGTACTTCTTGTTTGTTTTTTGTTTTTTGAAAAAGTAACTTGGATATCTAAGTTTTTCAGAGCTGCCATTAAAACTCCCCTGTGTTCCCAAATACCCAGAACCACTTTTATAGTAACCTAGGGATAACTCCAGATCAACCAACCAGCACTTCTTCAGCCAACTGATGGGGAAGTAAAAAATATACCCCTTAAAGGCTATCTTACACAGTATCCTTCTTCTGTCGTGCTAGTTTTCATTGTGATAGCAAGCAAACAAATTGCCTTCTGCCTTACTAAAGCCCAGGAGATCCCACTAATGGGGAAATGACTGGCTTGGCCTCAAAATTCCATGGAGCTCCAACATCACAATTTGGGAAAAAAAAAAAAAGTTTGTGCATTTTCATGAAGCTGATGCTGAACTGGAAGAAGCTCAGTTCAAGGAGCAACAGTGACAGTGAGGTGAGGTGGGTTGCAGAGCTCACCTGGAAGGCTGCTTCTTATGAAAGTGTGCCCCAATACCCAAATGAAAGCAACAGCGATAATTTAGCTTGCTCTTCTGCAAAGTGCCCTATGGCTTATTAACAATAAAATTACGACCTGACCAGTGGTGGGATTCAAATTTTTTTACTACTGGTTCTGTGGGTGTGGCTTGGTGGGCGTGGCATGGCTTAGTGGGCGTGGCATGGCATGGTTTGGTGGGCATGGCAGGGGAAGGATACTGTAAAATCTTCATTCCCACCCGACTCCAGGGGAAGGTTACTGCACAATCCCCATTTCCTCCCGATCAGCTGGGACTTGAGAGGTAGAAAATAGATGGGGGTGGGGCCACTCAGAGGTGGTATTTACCAGTTCCCCGAACTACTCAAAATTTCCGCTACTGGTTCTCCAGAACTGGTCAGAACCTGCTGAATACCACCTCTGGACCTGACCTTCTTTCACTGAAATGCTTATGTAACCAGATTTTTGCCAAGTGGATAATTGTAAATCTGATGATTAAGGAAGAGAAGAAAACACATAAAACAAGTGCAACAGGCTTTCAAAAGAGTATAATTCTGATAACAACAGGGCAGCTAAAACAAAACACCTGCTCAGAAATAGTATGTACATTATTTTCTTAGAAGTATATGCAACACTAGGAACATTTAATAGAATTTTTAGATTTCTGAGCATGATTTGAACATGTTTTATAGATGAAATAAACTGGATGAAGAAAGAATAGAACCGCACAGAATCAATGAATATAAAACAAAAGCATAACATATGCTCTTTCCTTGTAGTCATATACTGTAAAATATGAGTATAGGTATGGGGTAACAGTTAAGCCTATTAAACCAAGAAATTCGTATTCACTTTCTCATTGCCCAGTCAGCCCACTGTAGGTAGGAACATTAGTTGTGCTCTGCAACAAAGAGGGATATAAAGTTAGTAAATACATAATAAATAAAATAACAGATTAAAATAACTGGTGCTGCTATAAATTTAGCCGACTCCATAATTCACCCTTAGACTTGGTTTCTGTTTAAACATCCACACAAAAGGACATGTACAGATAGTACCGTTGCCATCCTCTTCTTACGTTCTCTTGTATCCCTAAAATATTTTCTTGGAAAGCCAGAGCAGCTTCCCAAAGGGATGTGAAAGATCCTTGGGGGACAATGAGACTTGTTCTAAGTTAGATTTTGACCCCCATTTCCTGCTCTCTCAGCAGGTGAATTCTTTCTTCCTATCTCTTGAAGTCACGTGTGTGCGCGTGTGTTAGTGAGGTGCTGGTTATAGCACTTGCAGTGGGAGGGAAAGAGAAGTAAAAGTAAAACTTTCTTTCCATTATCTTTCTTAATTGATATAGCTTATGATCCCAGCCATTTTATTTTAAAATGGAGCACTTCTAGTTGAGGCTTTCTGTCTGATTCACAGAGTTTTACAGTGTTTAATGCCATCTGCCTTTGGAACCCTTTCATATTTTCCAACCACTTTCCCCCCTTTTTTTTTCTTACCACAGAAAATGCATGAAAGAGGAAAAGATCACAGACTTGCACAAAAGTACTTTTTTTTTTATTAAGAGCAGTGAAAACTGCCTCTCTGAAAGCATCCATGGAGACATATATTGCTCTGTTCATTTGCCATTCATGTAGGATAATGCCAGCCGGTGTAATGTCATAGTTAAAAGTGCTGGCTTTGGACTGGAGAGACACAAACTCACATTTTACTTGATGCAGAGCTCCCTGGGGTGGGGGTGGGGGGCTTTGGGCCAGTCACCATCTGTTAGTGCAATCTGCCTTATAGGATTATGGTTCGGAAAAACTAGGTAAGAGAATTGTATATACTGTATATGTTGTCTTGAGAAAAAACAAGGAAAGTCAAGGTAGAAAGTTTGGTGGTGTTGATGATGATACCACTAGCAGAACCTTTAACCTTGACCATGTAAGAGACTTTATTGCTTCTACCCTCTTTTCTATACCTTCTTCTGATTCCAGCTATTATCAGTAATTAAGAATTCACTTGACTCCTTTTATATAAATTGATTTTGTGTTTTTGGTTTGATTGAAGAATGGGGCTAGAAGGCCTCTAGAAGGGAAAATGCTTCTATTCTCACTCTTAAACCTATCTGGCCAAACTGTCCTAATTAATGCAGCCAATTTTCAGTGTTAAAGCAGTGAGCTCAAATGCAAATTCTAGTCATTTTTCAGGGATTGACTGCTATTGCCTTCCTGCTAATATTTTCATCCTTGATTCTGAAGGGTAAAAGTTCCCTTGAAAATCAATCTTTTTGCCATTGAATTTTAGTGGTATGTCTTTGGTATGTTGGAGGTTATAGATGGGGCACTGCAGTGGTGGATTGCTACCGGTTTGCCCTGGTTCAGACGAACCAGTAGTAGCGGTGGCGGGAGGCTCTGTCCACCTGCCCGGATGTCATCAAATACGTTTTGCGCATGCGCTTGCTTTGCTCATGTGCACACGGAAACAAACCAATAGCAATGGTAAGTGAAACCCACCACTGGGGCACTGGAGGTACACACGGCTATGGGCTGTCCATCCCTAGAAAACTACAGTACCTGGTTTTATTATAGCTATTATAGCAATAGCAATAACACTTAGACTTATATACTGCTTTACAGTGCTTTACAGCCCTCTCTAAGTGGTTTACAGAGTCAGCATATTGCCCCCGACAATTTGGGTCCTCATTTTACCCACCTCAGAAGGATGGAAGGCTTGAGCCTGGTGAGATTTGAACTGCCAAATTGCAGGCAGGTGACAGTCAGCAGAAGTAGCCTGTAGTACTGCACTCTAACCACTGCGCCACCATGGCTTATTTAATATGTTTTCATCTTATATCTCAGAAAATGAATTTTCCCAAAGTGGTTTATATCAATTAAAACATCTAGATTCTCCTTCAGGTTTATATTCACAAACATTTGGAATTTTTTTGTTCCAGGAATCAATCTGTTTGAGCAAACTATCCAAAAATGATCCTTTTATTCAAAATCTTCAAAAAGTAGCTGAACAATTTTAAATAATTACTAATTCACTTTTCTTTTAAAACCATCAAGCTAAGCTATGGTCCTCTAGAGGAATATTTGTCCTTGGTTTTCTTTTTCTGTCAAGGACTTTTATGTATGATAAATTATAATTTGGAGAATTTGTAATTAAGTCATGTTCTGGGACTGATCTGATTTGAAGTGTCATGACTCTTTTTTCTGAAAATATATAAAAAGAAAGCAATGAACAAGCCAAGACTTATGAGTCTTGCTCATAAGTCACTCCAACTACTTACGTCATTCACTATTGAGGTTCTACCATGATTGACTAGGTTCCGTTCCTATTATTCATTGGTTCTTTCTTGGGCTAGCTGATGATGGTTGTGAGTAACACAAGTTTGTTTGTGTTACAGCTCGACAAGGTGACCATTCTGAAAGCCAAGTCAAGTCTATAAGGATGAGCCCAATTAAAGTTGGTTAGAATTATGAGTCTTACTTTTCTGCCTAAGTTAAATATATTTTTGCAAGTACAGACATACAATGGGCCGCACTGGGCTGGTTATATAGACTTAGGTGGGGATAGCAACAAGCCATATATGAAGCTTCAGAGCATTATGAATTTCTCCCAAAGCCTGAGATAATACCTTTCTAAAATGTCACTAAGTTATTATTTTTAATATGGCCAAGAGGGAAGATTATTAAAATATGATGAATAGTTGTACTTACAAATTAATTAACATTAATTTAAGAGGTTTTTAAGGGGAGTTTTAATGGTTTTTAACACTTAATATTGATGTATCTGTTTTTATTGTTGTGAGCCGCCCTGAGTCCTTTCCGGAGAGAGGGTGGCATATAAGCTTAATTAATTAATAAATAATAAATAATAAATAAATTAATAAATTAGATGTAAAGATAAGTGAAATTCAACACATTGTTTTAGCCCAACTCACTTTGTGTTTGTCTACGTTTTGGAGAACACACCCCAGTGAGCATCTCAGAGACTAAGAGCAAATTTGGCCTACAGAAAGTTACATGTCCTTGCCATAACAATATACTAAGAGCCTAATGAGTGAATTAGCTTCATTAATTTTGAGGAGGAGGGAGCTGATCCAAACCATCAGTATCCATTTACTCTAATTTAGCTCCCATTTAATTCTTAGTCATCCTCTGTTTTAGCATTCATTTTCCAAAAGAGACAGTGCCATAATGACAGGCCCATTTCATTCCCCTATCCAGCGTTTTAAGATGCACTTGGACTTCTATTTACACATCCCTGTTCTGTTTGTTCATATAATTGCTGCTAGACTCTGTGCTAATAGGCTGAACTTTTATCTTTTCACAAACCCTGCAGATAATTTCTCTGCTTGCTAAGGTACATCTTGTGATTAATAAAGGAAAATTATTAACTCCTACAGAGTTTCCTATCAATGACTGGGATTATGAAAAGTTCACCCTAAATATATTGCAGTCTTATTAGTAAATCTAAGTAAATAGAAATGTGAAACTAGTTCAAAGGCATATATTTCTTCTACCCAATTCTTTCAGCAAATGGGATGGACAATTTTATTGTATTCACATAATTCTCATTATGAAAGAAATGATTCACATACACATATCTGATTTCCCATTGCTCAAGTCAGTCAAGGTGATATTTTTCCAGATGTGATTGGATATGTGCATATGCCCCACTGAAGGACATTCTATGAAGTCCCTTTTTTCTGCCAATATTCTCACTACTTCTGGACTTTTCTACAGAGAATAATCTACTAGTTCTCGATTCTTCACTTGGCACAATTAAATAGTTATTTGGTGATCTTGGACCTGAGGTTGTTTTTCTACCATGCAAACCCCATTTGAAGATGCAGATAACAGGCAACAGATATGCACTGAAGGCTTTCTACCTCTCAGGTTCTTTCTAAAATTACTAGACTTTTGAATTTATCTATGACTCTTATCTCAAATTCTGTATTAAAGGAACAAAAATCTTTTTATCTGATCTGTCCAGATCAACTATTGTGCTTATAGTTGAAAAGAAAGGTCTATTTTGTTCCAAAGGATGAAAAAGGTGTTCTTAAGGCTATGGATTTTTTTGCTAGCACCAGCTATCAAAGTTACACTCTTTTTCTTCTTGCATATTAGAACCATGGGCAGAAGTTGATAGAAACCAGCTTTTTACATACTGCTTTCTTGTGTGCTATTTTACTTACTGCTTTTGCTAAGGCATGGGTTGTACATCTTTTTCTAGATCAAGAATGCTGTGCTCAATCTTTGAATGCCCTGCTGAGTGCCTGAGACTGAAAATTACTGGGTAGGGCCAGGATCAAATAAATTGGATTTCCTTTCCCTTACCTGCAATAAATTGAATTAAAATTAATCATTAACTTTATTTAATGTTAATTAAATAAATTAATTAATAAAGTTTATTTAATAAATTTATTAAATATTTAATAAATATTTATTTAATAAACTTTAACCTTAAACTGTCTACTGTTGACCTCACCCCATTCCTAAGAGGTCTGTAAGGGGCGTGCAGCGTGCCTACCGTCCCTGTCCTAATATTCCTTTTTATTTATTCTTTTCATGTATTCAAATTATGTTTATACTTTTACCTGTTATCTTATATATGCTTGAAAAATAAACTTATGATTATGATTTGTCTTCGGTTATACATTTCAACATTTTCTCCTTTTTTTGGCATAAGAACAATTGTATGCTGTAACAAATTTTATTTGTATCTGAAAGCTAAAACCCATCGCTTTCAAAGTCTGGATACTCAGGTTGTGCATATCTGTGCAGCCACAAAGGAACATCCTGACACAGATTCCTTTTCATCCATGCTGCCAATATTCTCACTATTGCTGGATATTCTATGGAGAATATCTATTAACTCTTTGCTTAGATTTATGCAAACAATGAAGTATCAGCAATATCATTCAAGTGTTTAAATAGTGGTGCAAACTCCTTGTGTTATGTGCCTGATGTTGCTTTCTAATCCAGTAAAAGATATGCTAACTTTTCCCTTTGAGGATCTGAGTTTCCGAGCTAGCACTGAAGGCATTTACCATTTTCAAAAGCTGCCAATGTATACATTGCAAAACAAAAAACAAAAAACCCAAAGACAAATGTGTAGGAACCCCCTGCTTTTTCTTTCTTTACAGTTTGGGATACACAATTCAGGATAGGATTGGCATGTTTAGTTTACTGCATGTAAAATGCAGTTGACATTGAAACATCCAAGGATGCATGATACAGAGCAGTGTGTGGATTAGAAGCAGAAGTGAGGAGAGGGTGGCATAAGAACAACACTGCCAGTAGCTTCTCCTTCACTTTCCCTCCCTCCCACATTGGGCTATAGTGTCTGTTGCAGTCTTGCATGATCAGGTTAGTTGAAGGAGTGGGGTGGAGTAAACTTGAAGCCTCTTGACACTATGGACACCATAGTGTCCTTCCTATTATTTGTATACCCTTGAGAAAACTCAAAAATAAAAGAGCATTTAGCATAAATGTGGCTGTAGGTGCGGAGAAAGGGCGGGGTACTGTTGTGGCTCCGTTACCTGAGCCTGTGTTATCGGCAGGAGAGGACTCCGAGAGTGAAGGAGAGGAGTTGGCAAAGCCTCCCTCTCCAGGACCCTCCTCTCTGGCAATGCCTTCAGTGTCCTCCGAAGGCCAAGAGATAGGACCGGGGCCAAGCACGTCCACACAGCCACAGGTGGACAGTAATGAGGAAGATGAGTCTTGGCTGAACCCTCGATAGCGTCGCAGAGATAAGTGCGCGCAGCAGAGGAAGAGGCATGCCAGGGATTAGGCTGAGTCACTGGACCACACCCCACAGGGTATAAAAGAGGGTGTAGTGGCCGGTTCAGCTCTGTGACAAGCAAAAAACGAATATCGGACCACCTTTTTTGTATTTACTGGACTTTATTGATTATTGTGTATTGTCTTTGTTCCTGGACGAAGGGAGAAACTCCCCCCTCATGAGTAAAGAATACCTGGCAGCCAGCCACTGGGTTGCTGCCAATTCTGATACCGGATAAACTGTTGTCGGCTGAGTTCTTTAACTGTTGCTGTCTGTGGGGATGCGTGTGTGAGACGGGGACAGAACAGGTACATTTAACAATGTTCAAGGCAGATGGAGCTACAGTGAGGAGGAAGAAGATGCAAAGTGGATGAAAGAGTATCATGCTCATTGTTCTTTTCCCGCAGATGTTCAGGAGGTTGGGGGGTGGAGTTTTAATTAATTCTATTTTAGAACTTGCATTATATTTTTCTTGCCTTTTCCATCACAAATGGCTAGAAAACTTGTCAGCAATGTTCAGTAATTCTTCAGCAAAAAGCGGCCTGGGATCAGTGGTGGGTTTCAAAAATTTTTACTACCGGTTCTGTGGGCGTGGCTTGGTGGGCGCGGCAGGGGAAGGATACTGTAAAATCTCCATTCCCACCCCATTCCAGGGGAAGGACACTGTAAAATCTCCATTCCCATCCCAATCCAGGGGAAGGATACTGTCAAATCTCCTTTCCCACCTCAATCCAGGGGAAGGTTACTGCAAAATCCCCATTTCCTCCCAATCAGTTGGGACTTGGGAGGCAGAGGGGTGGGGCCAGTTAGAATTTTTACTACTGGTTCTCCGAACTACTCAAAAGTTCCACTACCGGTTCTCCAGAACTGGTCAGAACCTGCTGAAACCCACCTCTGCCTGGGATTATATGTGACCCTTGTCTCCCTGTCTGACCATCCCTAAAAAGACTTTAACTATTTGGGACTGTATATAACGTTTTTAATGAAATGTATGGGGTTTATATTACAGATTAAAAAGTTTTTTTTAAAAAAACTTCTTGATTTATCCACCAAATGAATTTTGTTTCAGTGTTTTCACTTCTGTTGCTTTTCCCAAATGGAGGCGAAGAGGGCCAATCTGCCTCCTATGGGAGGATCCGAAATGCAATCAGAGACGCTGCCGGATGGAACGACCTCCTCCCCCTCGAAAGGGCCATTTGAACCCAAAGGACTTGCCCCGGAGAGACCTATCCTGGGAGCCTCGTTGCCTGCCAAAATTATTGTATGGCCGAGGCGATGAAAAGGAAGCGGACCCCCCCCCCCCGTCAGAACCTCGAAACTGGGGACGTGAGGCATACGGTGAAAAGCGTGATTCCCCTCTGCGATAGACCGCTGCTAACACCTTCTTCTTGTCCCTAGTCTCGGTAAGAAAGGGCTCTAAAGCATCACCAAACAAGCGAGACCCCCCAAAGGGAACCGAGGCCAGGCGCCATTTATGCCTGGCATCCACCTGCCAGTGGCGAAGCCAGATTAAACGACAGGCAGCAACAGTGGAGGCCAGGGACTTGGCGGCAAATCGGGCGGCAGAGAGGGTCGAGTCCGCTGAGAATTGGACCCTGCCACTATCTTATTCAGGTCCTGCCTTGTACGTATGTCCTCGGGCGGCAACTTTTCTTGCAGTTGACGCAGCCAGAGTAGCATGGTACGGTTGAAAAAGGACGCTGTGGTAGCTGCCCTGATCGCCCATGCTGAACCTTGGTGTGCTCTCTGGAGAACTAAATCAGAGCGCCACTCATCAGGACGTAACCCCTCGTTGGGCTCACCCGGAACATTGGCGATTGGCAACAAAGCAGCGACTGGGGCATCAACAGAAGAATCTGGAGAAGGGAGTCCAAGTTTGAAGCTACAGTAAAATTCCTGCGGTCAGTCGATGATGGAAGGGGCGCTGAACCCGGTGATGACCACTGTCGTTTGACAACATCCAAAAACAGAGGCAGCGCAGGGATAGCCGTAATGGGCCAGACAGGTTCGGCAAACATCGGATCCAATGTCCCAGATGCCAGAGCAGCCACTGGTTCTGAGGAAGGAGAAGACAGTTGAACTGTGTTTACGGCCTGAAAAGTAAGGACTTAAACAAAGATTGGGGAGAGTCCAGTAAAGGCTGGCTGTTCTGGAAGAAGATTCTCATCGTCTGACAAACCGGAATCACTGTAGTCACTATCAGACACAGCAGAAGGGTGACTAGTGTAAGAGCATGTCGGAGAGTCGGGCGCCTTGGTTGAAGGAGCACGCCCCGGAATGTTATGCTCAGGTGACACCAGAGAGACAGATCCGGTCCTAGATCGGAGTCCTGTTGACAGAGACTTTGGCACAGCTGCCTCAATAAGCTGTTGTAGTTGACCTGGTGGAAGCTGACAAGAAATCGCCTCAGGATGTGGAGCGGAGTCAGAGACCAAAGCAGGAGGGTCCTGTGAAGCTTAAGGAGCCTCTGAAACATGTCTGGCTGAGGTATCAGAACCCCACAACTCTGAGGTGGAAATAGTAATGGGGCAGTTCCAAAGTCATACCTGATCAGGTGTAGTAGAACGAGTATTAGTCACAGGATCAAGATCCCCGGTAGCAGCAGGGGCCAGAGGAGCAGAAGTTGCAAGATGTGCGCTGGCCTTGTCGCAGAGCTTCGTCAAAACTTTGTCTCAGCCTTGGAGGAGGTATGTTTGTGGGACGTGTGGTGGGGCTGCGCAGACTGATGAACTGGAGGAGACTCAAGTGAAATGTGGGCAGTCTGATTGGCCATGGTACGCATCACCGGCCCTCTGGCCGTGCTTCGATTTGGACACTGCCTTTGGCATTGTGGCTGGCCAGGTGAGTAATGCAGGCAGTAGATCGAGGTCAATGAAAGTGAGAGAGCCAGGCAGAAACAGTGGGAGCGCGAAAACTCCACTAAATAATAATGTTGTCCAGTAGGAAGACAACAAGACAGTGGGAGCGCAGAAACTCCACAAAACGGCCGCTGCACCTCAGTATAGTCTCACAAAATGGCAGCTGCCGCACTAGCCCAACGTAAATGAGTCACTTCAAAGGCGCTGCTGAGCGGCAAGAATGGGAGTGCAAAGCTCCACCAAAGGCAAGGCCAGCTGAAAGGTAGGAGGCTGCGGAATGAAAAAGCATGCCTCTCCACACAAGAAGGTCAGGAGTGCGAAGCTCCACGAAAGGCAGGCCCAGCTGATGTGCGGCTGCCGAGGAGTTGCGCCGCTCCACACGATGAAAGGGAGCCGGCGGACAAGCCGCTCCGGTAGCAAGCCACGCGCCGCTGCCTACTGCGGCTAAATTGCCAGTCAATTAATGAGAAAGTGAGAAGGAGTGTCTTGAAGGCGAAATGACAGATCCCGTTTGGCACTGAAGGAAGCCTCAAAATGGCCACCGACACCGCAATGGCACGAAAAAAGCCGAGCGGCAAAACAGTCCTGAAATTGAGCTGTTTGAAGGGAATGAGGATAGAGGACCTAATTAATGTCCACTGATTGTCCAACAAAACTCTTCCCATGAGCTGTCACTCCCCCCCACGGGAGGCTCAAACCGAAGAAAAACACCCCTAGCCACCAGCCAAAGCCAGCCCCAGGGGTGAAATCCAACCGGAGGGATAAATCTCACAAATAATACAATGAAGTCCAAAGTCATTCAAAGCAGGATGGATAAGGAGAATACGTAGTCAAACAGTCCAAAGTCGAAAAACCAGAAATTTAAGTCAGAAAGGCAAATCCAAAGTAGAAAGGAGAGCAAAAGACCCACACGCCCGTCCAAGCTGAAGGACTGAATCAAAAGCTGGTTTACCCGGCAACAAGGGCGGGACTTAGCATTATTGACAGACTCAGTCCTTTAAGCTGATTGGGCGGATACAACCCATACTATACTGGCTGCTGTCTCCACCCACAATGGAGAATGGAACTGACAATCTCCCAGCTTCACCAGTGTACCAAACTGGCTCTTTAATGAAGATGAAACATTAGTGCCCATCAGCAGAGGAGCAAATTCACACAAATAAATTAAAGCAGCTTCACTGGCTTCAGTTTCTGTCACCAGCTCCGGAGGAACAGGTTTGCTTTGGATTGATTGAGGATCCAAAGGGCTTTTGAGGAGTTTCTCTTCTAATGATTTATCTAGCAGGGGACATTGATTCCTGTGCACTCTTCCTTTCTGAGCCTGGGTTTCCATGATATAATGCTAGGAGGGGGAAGACTTATATTGAAGGAGTTGCTTATTTTCTTTGGGAAGATAAAATTGTTCTTAGAGTTAGTGACATTTTGATTGCCATTGTATTTCATAATTTAAATTCTCTTTTTATTTTTGTACTACTGATATGATCTATTTGGCTCATTGCATGTAACTTGAAAAAAAAAATCAACCTATGGTCAGTTGCTGTCCTGAAAATCTTCTGAGCTGCATTTATGCTCTCAAAATAATCCAGAAGTTCCATTTTTCCAGGTTAGTTGATATTTTGTGAAATTATTTATCTAAGTATAGAAACTATCACTAAGAATAGGTCTTCTCCTTGTAAGGTTGAATGATATTTTTAACTGAACAGTCCTAGACATTAGTCAATAAGTGTCACCGGTGGAAGAATCACAGAATCATTAGATGAAATGGCAATTGATTCAACATTTGTATTTTCCTGAATTATAGGACACGGTAATTTTCATAACCACCACCTATTATTACAACGCTAGAACTGTATTTTGAGTCTGAAATAGATCTTCATTGGTTTCTGGAATAACAGGCACCTTTTTAAAATTCTCACCGTCATAATAATGTACTTACCAATTGTCATCTCTGCTTTAAACCATCTTTTGTGAATGTTGTATGAAATCTGTTTACAATAGTTCTGCTGGCTCTGTTTGCTGAAATAAGTTGCAATTGGAGGCCTACTGGTATTCAGAAGTAGTAGGTCACAAGCTGGTTATTCAGAACAGTAGCAATGAATGGTATAGTCTCTTGAATAATCAGTTGCTGTTGCAATGGTTTGCTCTCAGGTCTGTTTCCTCCCATTAAAGAGATTTGTTTTCTCTCTTCAGTACAGAAACCCTACACTGTTTCTTGTTTAATTCCAATTTTCAGAACATTACTTAGAATTTTAGACAGGTTTCTGAGACAAATTTTATTTTCTTCAGGCCTTGAAGAAGAAACCTTGCTTTTAATATGTTCCAGTACATCTTCCTGACATTGCTTGAAATAAGACTATTGAAAGTCAACAGGGTCATTTCTTTCCTGTATAACAATGCCATGGACTAATTTATGGAAACCATATATATTGGCAAAGCTTGCCATGTTGCTGTGCTTGAAGTACTTTGGAAAAATTGCCTTGGTAAATCTTTGTTTAAAGGAAAGTCTGGCCATTCTGACACCAGGTAGTGAGCTGGTTATTCAGCACAACATCCACCACCATCCAAAGTTTACTAAGAAAGGATGGGATTCCTGTAATTTTGTCTTTTATGCAGGCTATTGACATGACTGGTTGCGATATTTCTGTGAAATGGCAGAGGAACAGTATTTTTTTTTAATAAAGTTTTTTTTATTTTTTTAAAACATGAACATAAAATACATCTTTTAGAACGAAACATTGATCCGGTTATAAATTGGTACAATCACTAATTCATCTTTAACAATATTTCATCTCCACTAATTATCATCTTGTAAAAATAATAATAATAAAATAAGATGAGAAAAAAAACCAGCTCACAATAACTCACTCAAAAACAATTACCTTTCTATTTTTTCACCTCCAATCTTAATTTCCAAATAACACAACTTAATGTTTTAGACAATTGTTTCCCTAAATTCTGTCTATTTTATAACCCCATTATCCAAAAACCTTTAATCTTAAAATACTTAAATCTTTAAATCCTAACTCAATGTCATTTCATTATCTTTTTATTTTATTTGAATGCATATATCTTAAAAATATAAATCATTACTGTTTTCTTAAACAGTATCTTAACAATTACTCACAACAAGTCATCTTCATTATTATTTGTCTCCATATCATCATTTAGGTCTGCTGCCAAAAAATAGCGGACACGCGGGGGGTGGGGGGTTAAGTAGTAAAAAAATTAAAAAAAAATTTACAATTAAATTATATATTTTCTTACAAACATTTTAACACGTATTAAAATAATCACTTCAAAACTTCACTTAAAATTCAAAACATCAAATATATTATAATAATATGTAAAATATTAAATTACATTTTACTTTGCTGTCGTGTGTATTTTTTATTTGACTGCGCAGCTTTGATCAATTCTTTGTGTTTAAGGAATAATTCTTTAATTTCAGTACAACGTTGAGAAATATTTAAAAATATACAAAGTTCACTTCGAACTGATGGTACAAGCAGTCGGTTATGTTCGTCAGTCCACAAATTTCCCATGACGCTGAAAATTCGTTCAATGTTTGCATTTGATACCGGAATTGATGCACAATACTGGAACAGTTTCAGTAAACTCGGAGCTGGCTCTTTCTTGAAAAAGTACGTCCACTTATCAAGGGATGAATCGCCCTGCAGATGAACATAAACTTCTTCTAAGGCAGAAATTTCATTGAAGAGAGTGTTGGGTGGAAGTTCTTCTCGCCATGGTGATAATAACCAGATGTTCGTCATTTCTTCTAAAGTTGGAGGATTATTGCAATCAATTAGATTGAAACAACTTAGCGTCTCATATACTGAATCAGCGAAATTATACCACTTTTCTAGGTACGCAATGGCTCTTTGGTACACGTTGATGGCTTCTTTCTTGAACTTTTGCATGGCATTCTCAGGCAAATGTTTTTTACGTAAGGCAAATAAAACTTTCATTCCAAAAAACTGCTCATTGTATTTTTTTTGCAAAGAATCACACAGCTTACACATGATAATGTGAAGATCACATGCAAGAATTTTCTTGCTTTCCAGCTTCAGTAGGGTGTCTTGCATTATTGACATGAAGAAGTGCGTGAAATATAAATACAATTCTGAAATGTTGGTTCATCATTCTTTGCGAGTTCATTTTCCTGATCGGAAACAAGGTTCCAGATAACCTTATGGCACTCATCAGATCCAAGAGAAATAAAATACGATTTTAGAGGTATCCAGTTTAAAAGAAGTCTTTTGACCGCTTTAAACAAACTTAACCAATGTGTTGGAACATGGCGCAAAACTTCATGGAATTCTGACTCGCAAAACTCAAAAAATGATTTCAACTCTTCTCGTTTCTTCGCAGAATTCAAAAATTTGGCAAAAATCTTCAGCACTACATTTTCGATATCAAAAGATAACTGCTTTAATGCATTTTTTGCGCTGTTGTGTAAAATGTGATTATTGCAATGAGTAGCTATAATATTGTCATTTTCCAGCAATAATTTTTGGTAACCAGATTTGTTCACTCCATAATTGACCGATGCATTATCTGCTGAGTAAGCTGAAACATATTTATTTCCAATTCGTTATCACTAAGAACTCAACACAGCTGATTTTTTATTGATGTAGAATCTTCGAAAGAATCCTCATAAAAGTCTAAAATTTTCACACACAGTCCTTCTTCACAAGTAAAATATTGTGCAACAACGGGATACATTTTGCGATTTCCCTTGTTTGATGCGTCAGTGGAGAGAGAAAATGGAATTCCACTTTTAAGATCATTGAGAACCACCTCAATAGAAAAAGGATACAAAACCTCATTGACAATAGCTGATGATTTGGTTCTTCCACAAGACATCTTTTTTACAATTTCTGAATCATCAAAAATTTGCTTCATTAACTTAATACTGCAGTCTTGAGCCAGGAAAGAAACATGGTGTTTGATCCCATGGTAAGTTTCAGCCATTTCAGCTACAGTCACTTTCTCACTGAAAGAGGAGTCTTTAACAATGAAAAACGAATTGATTCGCTTGTTGCTGGAAGCTATTTTCTCCTTATCTAAATGATTTTCTGTGTTTGCATGCTGTGTGACAGCTTTTATACCATTATATTCAATTGTGAACGATTTCTGACACAATTTACAGTAGGCCGTTGTATTTGTTCTGTCGGTTTCGTTGTTGGTAATCCATGCAAAAGTAGCCTCCCAGTCTTTGGTGTATTTGCACACTCCTCTCTTTCGTTTTAAAGAATTTGAAATCTCGCCGCTGTCACTCTCATCACTCGACGCCATTTTAGGTCAGTCGACACAAGCTACAATACATATTAAAAATGTGAACTGTACATAATTTTATAATATATTTTTATTTTAATCTCATCATTAATTTTTTCGGAGAATCGAGTTCAATGGATATTCGATCTTTGTCTCATTCTAACTTATGAAAAAAAAGACAAAACGCGATTCTCTTATCCTTATTCTCTTAGACTGTACAGCTTTAGATTACGTACCATTTCATCATAAAGCTTTTGAATAAAAAAAATGTCCACTATTTTGTGAAAAAAAATAGTGAACATAATGTGAAAAAAATGGACTGTCCACTCAAATAGTGGACACCTGGCAACCCTAATCCTAGTTTAGCAAATAAACCCAACATATTTATCTTTAATTATTTATCACAGCACATCATCTTCATCTTAATCCTCCTCTTTTGCTTTTAATCTCAGCATAATCATTTTTATTTTAACTGTTGAATCCAACATAGCAATTATTTTTACTGTTATTTCCAGCAAAATCATCTTTATTTTTACTGTTAAACCCAGTATAATCATATTTATTTTTACTATTACTCCCAGCTTCATTATCTGAATCTTACTATCATACCCAGTATGATCATTTTTGTTTTTGCTGTCAATCCCAGCAGATTCTTCAAAGTTTTACTGTTAAACCCAGTATAATCATTCTTGTTTTGCTGTACATCCCAGCATAATCTTCTAAATTTTACTGTTAAACCCAGTATAATCATTTTTGTTTTGCTGTCAATCCCAGCATAATCTTCTAAATTTTACTTTTAATCCCAATATAGTCATTTTTAATCTCAACATAAATTTCTTTAATTTTACTGTTGTACCCAATATAATCAACTTATTTTATATTCATTACTTATTCATATTTATTAGCATTCTCTAATTCAATGTATCTAATCTTGTTTTCATTCTCAGCTTTGTTTACAATTTAACATTGATTTCTTACATCAAACATATCCACATATGAAATCAATAAAGTTTCTTGAATTCTTCTCATATTCATATATTTTCTTATTAATCTAAAGAAAGCTCCTTTTTATCAAAACTATCCATCTTTACTTCATTTTTCTATTTTAGTCACATTATTTTATTTTCCATACAAACACCTCCTTTTATAATTAGTATACATCTACACAGTACAATTTCATTTTTTAATCAAACTATTTTTTATTCTTCTTTCCAGTTGTGAATATTTTATTTCTTCATTTCTTTGTCTATCAAATTATAATCAATTTTGAATTCAATGTTCCCAGTATTAATTCTTCATGTATCATTTTAATTCTTTTTGTTCCTTATATTTCCTGCGAGGTACATCAACTTCCTTCTTTTGTTCCTACACCAATTAGTATCAATTATGAAAATTCCATTGTATTTCCTCTTTCTTTCCATCAAAAAAAAAATAAAAATCTGTAGACAAAGAAAAAACTTCTAGTCCCGACCACTCACAGCTGTTTCTCAGTAGTTTCACCATGCTCCAAAACAAACGGCAAGTTACAGTGTTTCTTTTTAAAATGGAAGGTATTACTCTGCAATCCACACTTCCCGTTCATCAGATCCGTCTCCATTTTATTGTGATTATATAACAATCCAATTCAAACCATTTCTTCTTTTAAATTTTAAAAGTGTTAAGTCTCTTCTTTTTCCCTTTTTTCCGAATCCAAATCTAATTTAAACAATTTTTTTCCAGGCTTCGGGATCTGCCTCAATATTTGTATTCCAATTTGTTCCAAACCAGAATAATTTGCCTTATGGGTCTTTTCCTTCTAAAGTCACTTTTCAAGATCTTCTATGCCCCTGTAATCCACAGCCACTATTTTTAGGCTAGGGGTCTTTCAAATGTTAATTATTGCTCTGGCATTGTTTCAAGCCTAGGTTGGTATCACTCACCCGGCTTCAAAGAGCTCCGTTCTTTTCACTCTCCTCCTGCACGTCTCTTGTTTAGGTTTGTCTCGGCTTCGTGGCAGCCGCCATGGCTGCTGCCCCCCACCCACTGCTGATGCAGAGAGTTCCCTCCGACCTCCAAGGAACTTGCCTGTTCCTCTTGGTTGTCCGAGGTGCCTCTCTTTCACCCCCGTCCCTGCAGGACAGTTCGGGTCCAAAGACTCACTGGTGGCGGTTCGGCAGTCGGGGTTCGAGGGGCCCCGCTATTTCCCCGACTGTCTCGCCGTGATGTCAAACCGGAAGCCGAGAAAGAACAGTATTGATCACTGTTCATCCTCCTTTATTATTTATTTTCATTTATTTATTTATTTTGTCAAGCATATATTAGATAACAGATATAAATATAAACATGATTATGAATACAGGATAAGGATACAAATAAATGGGGACAGTAGGACAGGGACGGTAGGCACGTTGGTGCGCTTATGCCCGCCCCTTACAGACCTCTTAGGAATGGAATGAGGTCAACAGTAGACAGTCTTAGGTTAAAGTTTTACGGCTAGTGTGCCTCACAACATGCACAAGGGATGACTCCCAGCTCTTGCTTAAATTAGTTAGATCTTCATCTGCACAATGAGTTACCATGTAGCTGATATTTAGCGTATGATTCAGGTAGAATACAAAGAAATCCTCTGGCTTTTTGTGTTCATTATTCATTTTCCTCATTAAAAATGCAAGATGGCTAATAAAATTATGTTAATATATTTTTTTTGTTATTTCACTTATCTCTGTTTAGATATCTGGACATTTGTCCTTATTTCTTTAGAATCAGAACATTTGATCCGGCAGTTGTCTTGGACTGATTGAGTCTACTTGGATGTTCGCATTAGGATCTCAGGCACTTGAAAAAAAAAATGGATTGCTAACATTGTGTCTGATTTCCATTTTCAAATGTGACCAACAGCTATTTTAATATTTGCAGGTTTTGATGTCAACTGCATTCTGCTTGTACACTAGCAAAATTTTGTTTTTCTCCTGGAATTTATTTGACAGTACTTTGGAAATAGAAATGTCATATATTGGTTATTTTGACATGCCACAGTACATTAAGATTTATTTTTTTTAAGAGTTCAACCCTGACATGTATTTTCACTATATTTTCTGTGCCAGGTTTGAAAGCTAGAATATATTCAGTATATCCAGTAAAAAGTCAGAAGTGGTCTTGAGCTCAGAGTGTATATGCCTCATCATTGAAGGAGTGAACTCATCTGTCAATTTCACTTCTTCCACATATTTAAAATATAATAATAATAATAATAATAATAATAATAATAATAATAATAATAATAATAAGGAAAAGCAAAAAGTTGGGGTTTGATGTTAATGCTTTAATTTACTGCAACACAAGGAGTCGGAAGTCAATGTTTCTTCTTCTCTTTTCCCCAGTCCCTCCTCATCTTTCTTTTCCCCTTTCCCCCTCACTATGTCTCCCTATTTACTTTTGTATTTTGTATTTTATCTTTTATTTTATTACCTGATAAAACATTTAAATTGATATTACGCTGAGGATATTTTATTGTTTATCTCTAAATCTTATACTTCAATTTCAGCTTTGTTATATCTGATTAAAGTCCCCAAATAGAGGATATCCTATTAATTGGTCTAAGTTGGTATTGTTGCTGTAGGTTAAGATTTGATTATTCATACGTTAATTAAATTAATACAATTTTTGTATATGTACTGAATTTATCGTGCTTTTTGGTTTTCTTATTCCAAGTTTCTTTTTCCACAGTATTTCTCAATAGTTACACTGAATAGCAATAAGTTCTATACAGCAATTTATCTGATTATTGATGTATGGCAGTTAATAAATACTATTCCTTGCAGTAGAATAAATACTCTTAAAACTTTATATTTTGCAAGGAATATATACAGTATATCAATTAAATATTCACACATACATATAACCCACTAACATATATGACACACCAGCAAGAGCCTTGGTGGTGCAGCGGACTAAGTGCTGTTATGTAGCACTTAGCTGCCAGCTGCCTGCAATTAGTGAGAGTTCAAATCTCACCAGGCTCAAGGTTGACTCAGCCTTCCATCCTTCCGAGGTAGGTAAATTGAGGACCCGGATTGTGGGGGCAATAAGCTGACTTTGTAGAAACATCGCTTATGGGGGGCCAAAAGCCCTAATAAGCAGGTATATACAAAAGAATGAAGGCTATTGCTATAAGTACATTGTAAGTCGCCCTGAGTCTTCAGAGAAGGGCGGCATATAAATTGAACTAATAAATAAATAAATGACTAAAATATTTTCAAAAATTCAGCACACTATTTTGATTTATTCCAAAAAAACTTTGTTAAAAAATGCAATTGGCATTTAAAGATAAGGTTTTAAGTTTCTCCCAAGTGAAATTATACCATCATAGTAAGTTCAGATGTCTTTACTTACTTTGCAAATTCTCCTTCTAAGCACTTTGGAATATTTATAAATGAAATAATTAATTGAATAAATTGATTTAGTTTTTGTTTATGGAAGATCTGGATAGATGCTGGGAACTGTACATTAGGCTAGGTACATTTTCTGTGTTAAAATTTGTCAGTTGCCATCCCCTGGAAATGTTTGCAATTACAACATCTATTGGCATCTTTTTTTCAGACTAGTAGCTTTTTCAACCTCAGAGACATCAAAGTTATTAAAAGCAATAATTAATTCTTACCAGACCGAAGTTATCATCAGTCTTTATAAATATCTGTGATAAATAAGTCAATTTAATATGCAGATTTTAAAGACTGAATAGAGTAAGGAACTAGAGATCCCATTTTATCTAAACCAGGGGTGCCCAAACTTTTTGCAAGGAGGGCCAGATTTGGTGAGGTGAAAATGTGTGGGGGCTGACCATTCAGCCTGACATTCTTTGAACCATTAACATTAAATGCAAATGAACTATTTTATGAAAGACTAAACAAATAATTTAACTGCACCAATGTGAAGGGTGATACTGAGATCTCGACTGCATTATATAGGGCAGGTCTGGCTCAAAAACAGTGGCTTTGATGCACAAGATGTCACACAAGTGAAAGTCACTTAGTCTCATCCTCACGTGGTTCTTGTTAATATTCATAACAAATAATGTCTTCTCGCACAAGTATGTCGAACCAAACGAGCTCAGCATTTTCTTAGCAAATGTTCGAATCTCTTGGAACCCGTCTTTATCCAGCTGGCAGTAAAAGTTGACAAGAGGGAGCTGTTGGTGCCGACTATGACACTTGGCATCACACTGCACACTGCAATGAGCTCCAGCTGCAGGTAGTCTGGAGCGTCATTAGGATCCATAGAGAAAGGAGAGGAAAAAAGCATGATCTCCTTTTCAACAGGCGGGTTGTCCGAGGTGTGTCTTGAGACGGTTATCTGGGATGAGTTTGACCCTGTGACTCCCGAGGACGTGGACAGGATGCTGGGGAGGTTGAATGCAACCACATGTTTATTGGACCCGTGTCCCTCTTGGTTGGTGCTGGCTACCCGGGAGGTTACACGAGGCTGGCTCCAGGGGATTATAAATGCTTCCTTGAGTGAGGGGTTCTTGCCTCCCGCTTTGAAAGAGGCGGTGGTGAGGCCCCTCCTCAAGAAGCCTTCTCTGGACCCAGCTGTTTTAGCAAACTATCGTCCAGTTTCCAACCTTCGCTTTTTGGCGAAGGTTGTTGAGAGTGTGGTTGCACGACAGCTCCCGCAGTACCTGGATGAGACCGTCTATCTAGATCCATTCCAGTCCGGCTTCAGGCCCGGGTACAGCACGGAAACGGCATTGGTCGCGTTGGTTGATGATCTCTGGAGGGCTTGGGACAGAGGTTGCTCCTCTGTTCTGGTCCTATTAGACCTCTCAGCGGCTTTTGATACCATCGACCATGGTATCATGCTGCGCCGGTTGGAAGGGTTGGGAGTGGGAGGCACTGTCTTATGGTGGTTCTCCTCCTATCTCTCCGACCGGTCGCAGTCTGTGTTGGCTGGAGGGCAGAGGTCGACCTCAAGGCACCTGGTTTGTGGGGTGCCACAAGGGTCGGTCCTCTCGCCTCTCCTGTTCAACATTTATGTGAAGCCTCTGGGCGAGATCATCTGTGGTTTTGGGGTGCAGTGCCATCTGTATGCTGATGACACTCAGCTGTACTTCTCCACCCCAGACCACCCCAACGATGCCCTTGAAGTGATGTCCCGGTGCCTGGAGGTCGTACGGGTCTGGATGGGGAGGAACAGGCTCCGACTCAATCCCTCCAAGACTGTGTGGCTGTGGCTGCCGGCATCCCAATATAGTCAGCTGGTGCCATCGCTGACTATTGGGAGCAAGACATTGGCCCCCATGGAGAGGGCGCGTAACTTGGGTGTCCTCCTGGATGCACGACTGTCTTTAGAAGAGCATATGACGGCTGTGGCCAGGGGGGCTTTCTATCAGGTTCGCCTGATACGCCAGTTCCGCCCCTTTCTGGATCGGGACTCCCTATGCACAGTCACTCATGCCCTCGTCACTTCCCGCCTCGACTACTGCAATGCTCTCTACATGGGGCTCCCCTTGAGGAGCACTCGGAGGCTCCAACTGGTGCAGAATGCGGCCGCGCGGGTACTTATGGGGGCGACATGGCGCTCCCATGTGACACCTCTCCTGCGCGAGCTGCATTGGCTTCCAGTGGTCTTCCGAGTGCGCTTCAAGGTATTGGTTCTCATCTTCAAAGCGCTCCATGGCTTAGGACCCGGTTACTTACAAGACCACCTTCTGCCTCCGATAACCTCCCACCGGCCAACACGCTCCCACAGAGAGGGCCTCCTCAGGGTGCCGTCTGTCAGGCAATGTCGGCTGGCGACCCCCCGGGGAAGAGCCTTCTCTGTGGGGGCACCCGCCCTCTGGAATGAGCTACCCCCAGGGATACGACTAATCCCGGACCTCTGGACCTTCCGCCGGGCCCTGAAGACTTTTTTATTTCAGCAAGCCGGGCTGGGTTAAAAATCTTTTAATTGGGGAATTTTATGGGTAAGGGGTTTTAAATTGGAGAAGCCAAAGATAATTTAATTTCGTTTTAATGTATTTTAATATTTGTATTGTGTGTTTTTAATTCTGGCTGTTCACCGCCCCGAGTCCTTCGGGAGAGGGGGCGGTATAAAAATTTAATAAATAAATAAATAAATAAATAAATAAATAAATAGCTGCAAAATCCAAAAGCGCTGTTGAAACTCCTCAGCCAGAGATGAGATGTCTGCTTCGTACCTCCTTATTTGCGCACTTATATTGTTCTGTGGAAAACTGGTCATTATTTCCTGCAGTGATGGGAAATGTATTGGGCTGCGTTTGTGACAGGTGCCTTTGGAAAAGTAGCAGTTTGGTCCCAAAGGCTTTGATATGTGAATACAGTTGGCTTACCACTGCATTTTGCCCCTGAAGGCTCGTGTTCAGCACGTTCAGATGTCGTGTTATGTCAACTAAAAATCGAAAATCAGCCAGCCGAACAGGATCAGATAGCTCGGGCATCAGTTACCCTCAGTAAAAGGTTTGCGGTGCTTGGCAATCAGTGTTGCCATCTCGTAGCTCCCCGTTGTGGCATCTTCATTTGACTCATGGGCTCTTGTGAAAAAGCGCTGCTGTGCCATTAAAGCAGCTTCCAATTCCTTCCATTTTTCACCGCATTCATTCCCAGTTAGCTTGTTGTAGTTAGCATGTTTCGTCTGGAGTTTTTTTGTATTACAGTGAAAAAAATACTCCAATTTCCACTTGTCCTGGAAGTAGTGGCCCTCGCTCTCAACTTTCCTTTTTTTAGTTATAGTCGCCATTTTAGAAATGGGCACACAAGCTCACATGGGTCACGCAGTGAGAATGCTGACTCGGGTCTGTTGACATCTTCTGGTGAAAAATATGGCTGAGATGCTCTGCAGAGCAGGGTGTCTGTGGAGCAGGAGGCAGCCGGGGACAGCTGCAGGAACCGCTGTGTGGAGAAGGGAAAAACTCCGGTCGGCGGGGATGAGTGACAGGCTGAGCTGGTGGGGAGAAGAGGCTGCGGACCGCTTGAAATTTAAACACGGGCTGCAATTGGCCCCTGGGCCGGACTTTGGACATGCCTGATCTAAACAATGGGAAAGATCTTTTAACCTTAATAGCAAAAGCCACATTAGAACTTAGATTTTGTTTTTTACAGCAACATTTTTCTTAGACTTATTGAACTCTTATTGTGTTTTATAAACAGGAATCACTCTATTGCTTGGAGATGCATCCAGAATAATGCTTCATTAAGATATGTTTTTTCAGTATCCTAAAGTTATTAAATTGTGAGAAGAATTAATTACATATATTACTTTTGGCTTTGAGACAAAGTTTAATATTTTCAAATATGTACTGTTTTGAACTACACAACTGCTACATGGAAATTGACAGCTGGACTATGGAAATGGGTTTCCCGTGTCCCTAATTATTGTCAAGAGATTAGTTCTTCAACATTTGAAAGAACAAATCTATGGTCCCAATTATCCAGTGGATTGAAAGACCTGATGTTACTTGTGTTTTATGCATCAGTTGCCTATAGATATAAATTAGGGATGGACATTAGCAACTGTTATGTAACAATTATCTAAATGGAAGTAGATACAATTTATTTTGTCCCCCCCCCCCTATTTTATCTTAAAGGAAGATATTTTTTCTTTGTTTTTCCTCTCTAATTTATTAAAGAAAAAATGGAAAATTAAAAAAGAAAAGAAAATCAGATCCATGTTTTTAAGCCTTATCCCCCCCCCAGATTTATTTATTTTTAATGACAACAAATCTACTGTTTGACTCTTTTGTATGACTAGCATCAAGGCTCATCATCAGATTTCCTCCCTGATTTTTTTTTTTAAGACAAGAGGGGACTACTTGTTTAGAATGCAGGATTACCATGGTGACAGTCTGGCCAGAGAATTTGCATTTTTATTGACAAACCAGAGATGTAATTTACATGCTGTTTTCAGGAAGAAGGTGTTGCCACCTGACAACTTCTGCTGGATATGTCACATTTCTCCACTTGAGATATTTGCAAGTGACAGAGTGAGTCCATTAAGAGTTTATTTCATATCATGGCAAGAAATGCACCAGCCAAAAATATACTAGGTAGTAAATATCTATATGCGATGTCATTTCTGTTTTCTACTCCAAAGATATTGAAAATAATTGAAAATCGGGGCGTTGATGATTGGGTTATCCAAATTATGTTGTAATTTTACATTGTTGTATCTACTGTAACTGTTATCCTTTTTCTAAGTACACAACTAACTTCATCTCTCTAAAGCTAATTGTCATACAGTATCTCCAAAGGCAAGCTCATTCTGGCAATGAATCTGAATCTAGTGTCTCCAAAGATGGCATGGCATGTGGGTGTGGATTTCAACTCTCAGAATTTTCAGCAATAGTTGGGGGAATGCCAGGAACTCAAATCCATCCATTTGGTGGAGGCTGAGTTAGACTGGTTTAGCCAATTGGTTTTTGTATCTAGATATGATTCCTTTTGCTTTTTGTACATGTACAGTATATTCAAAGTAACTCTGGAATATAGATATCTTGATTCCACATGTTTCTCATCAAATTAGGATTTGGGCATGCTATCCTTTGTTTTTAAGCAGTGGTTCTAAATAACATTGCAATTAATTATTTTTAAATATTTCATTGCTTTTTAATCTATAACAAAAGAAAAAAAACAAGTATAATAATAATGAAATATAAAACAAAACACAATAAACTGTAACTAATTCATAAAGAAAATGAACAAAAGGGAAAAAAAACACTGTAAAAAATACACAACCAATTCATATGGAAAAAAATAGAATATAAATAAAATAATTCTCCTTCCTAAAATGAATCTTTTGTATCTAAAATTTGGAACTAGGAAAAGATCCCATGGAATTTGAAAGTTAACCAATTGGAGATGTAAAAATTATGGTCACAACAATGGCTCATAGGTTGTACTATATGGTCTCCAGCAGCTCCTCTGGCATAATCTGGGTTTATTAAAGAGTACCAATCATTAGACTATATTAGATTGTTAGTTGCTTTAAATTCAGACTTTTGTGAACCAGATTTGGTGGTGGTTTTCTAACTGAATGCTAAAACAACATGACATAGATCAAATTTTGGAAATGTATTTTGGTTGAGTTTGGTTTACTTTTTAGTTTTGTTTTCCAGATTGAAATGTGGTATTTAAAACCATTAGCAAAAGCTAGCATAAACTGAATTGTTTTTTTATCTGTTAGTATGCTACTCAAAAGTTGTGATGGATGTGCCATTTTCTCTTCCTTTATTTAATTTGCAGTGGCAACATTGCTCTATTTTATTAAGCAGTCTAAATATATTGCGGTTACATGAGTTGTTAGAATGAAATATAAATTGTAATATGCTGGTACTTAATCATTCACCAATACTTACCGTTGTTCTTTATCAAAATGTATGAATATTACACCATCCTTTGGCAAAGTTTTAGGTTACATTACAATTGGAATAAATCCCATATATTTCTTATTGGTTGTTAAAATGTGCATTGACATTTAAAAATGGGGTCATTTAAATATCTTGAAATTATTATGGCTAGATAGTTTTCTTTGTTGGTTAATATTTATACTAGATTTATATAAATAAATGGTTAAAAATCTCAGGTATGAATAAATATCTGTAAAATAAATGTTCTAAAGTAGATGCATATTATTAGATGTCTTGTGTCAATAACTGTAATAATATGAAGATGGAGGTTACTATTTTTCCAAATTTCAGTTATAGCACTGGGTTTATATTTTGATAAATTTATTACTTTTGGAAATTCTAATAATTTGTTTAAAAACTATTTTGGGTAAAAGTAGGAAGTTATTATCTTACTTCCTTAATATATTGGTGAAGCCTTGATTCCAGTTTTAGTCATAATTCAGTGTAGTAAAATAGGCAAAACATATTCAAAATACTTTGGAAAGAATATTTAAACTTCATCCAAACTCTCATAATAAAGTTATTGTGAAATAATCTAATCTTTTAAATTTCTGGCAAATCATTTTTCTGGAGTTCAGTGTGAAAAACAGGAGATAGTTGAGAGCATCTTATTTCCAATCTACTTTTCAAAGCATTTGGTGTTTTATTAAAACAAATTGGACTTACTGAGAGTGCTCAACAGCAATATATGCCATTAAAGCAACTCTTGACAGTATAGTTGGACCAGATACATTAGCTGTGTCTAAAAGTTCCTAATGTAACTGGAATTTTTTTGTAGTTCCTGAAGTTATAATTAATCTTTATTCACAGACAAAAACTTGTATAATGGTAGATATGGATAATTTGCAGATAGTTTAGAATAATGAGCTGGAATATTCTGTTTTAACATATCAAAGGGCTGGGTTTTTAGAAAATGTTAAATTAGTATCATATGATGTTAAAGTCAAATTAATCCAAGAAAATATTATTCTTCAAGTATGTTGGATACTTCAGACAATGTATAATAAGAGTTGGTTTCAGCTTTTATATCCTAGAAGTAAAGTATGTTGCAAGGGATTCTGACTCATACATTTTGTACTTGCTCTAGGTTTTTATTTTAAATTATGTATTTTGTTACTTTTCTTAACACTACAGACAATTATTTAAAATATATGAATGTCATTCAAACACAACTATGTACAAAAACATAAATCAAACAAGCCAGCAAATACAAATACAAATGAAAATGAAAATAAAATGGTTTTATATGGTTCTACAAACTATAAATATAATAGTTTCTGGAGACAGACTTTCCTTGTCTTCTATACATGTTATTATTCCAAGAACACATGTTCATGTTTTTTGCAACTTAAAATCCTGGATTAAAGACATGTTGATATGTTCTACATGTGGATTGATTTTTTTAACTTATTTAAATAAATATTAAATACATAAATTGACTTTTTAAAATCATGGCATGGCAATATGATCAATATAATTCTGTGGTGGTTGTTACCTAAGACTCAATACCATTGTATTAAATTAACCAGTTACAAGTATTTGTTGTGTATTTTAGATCCTGAAATAACAATGAAGTAGTTTAGTAGCAATTAAAGAAATATTTGCCTTTCTTAAATGTACTATTTCTGTGCCATACAGTAAACAATATGCTATCTTAATTTACATATTATTATGTTTGGCAAAAGGATGACACTCATTCAACTGCATAATTTTCCTCTCTTGTGCCATTTAATTTGGGAACATGTTTCTAGCATTTAAGCGTTGGTAGGCCATACAAAATAATACAGAGGGATGTTTTAGAAATAAAAAAAAACAATATTCCTCTAACATGTTGTGTTTCAAAATTTGAACTAGGCATGGAAACACATAACATAGTGAAAGGGGAGAAAGTAAATGGTAGTGAGATATGGGACGTATGTAATTATGCTTCAACAGTTCACTTTTAAAAGGATGATATCTTGGGAAAAGTGGATCTGTGAGACTAAATACCAGATAATACTTTTTAATATATTATTGAAAGTACTTTCAATGATTTTGATCACTGAAGAGCAGCTCTATACATGAACATTAGAAGCTAAATTTGAAATGAAGATTTAATAGAATAAATTAAAATGTTGCTTGATGATGGATTACATTTTGGTAATTTCAGAAATTTATCACTGAATAATTTAGTATTTCAAGCAGAAGTTCTGAATTTCTAGAAAAAGCCCTCATAGGGACCTCTCACTGCTATATCTCCCTCTTTATAACTGGAAAGATAAAACTGGCTAGAAGGAAATCTTACTTTGTAGTTGCAGGGTTTACTTTCTCATCCATTATGAATAAATTTCTGCCTGCAGACCAGTGGTGGGTTCGCACCGGTTCTATAGAACTGGTAGTAAAACTGGCGGGAGACTCTGCCCACTGACCCCAACATCATCAGAACGCTTCTGTGCATGTGCAGAAGAGTGCACGCGCGCACCAGTGAAGCGCACACATGCGCAGCCCCACTGCAAACCAATAGTAAAGTTAAGTAGAACCCACCTCTGCTGCAGACTTTGCCTTTGTTTTGTGTGTGTATGCATCTATGTATGTGTGTATGTCCATTGTAGATAGATAGATAGATAGATAGATAGATAGATAGATAGATAGATAGATAGATACATAGATAGATACATAGATAGATAGATAGATGATGGATGGATGGAAGGGCATATGACGGGCGTATGGACGGACAGACAGACAGATACAGTAGATGGATAGTTTTGCTTGGAGAACTAGAATATATATTTTGGATTTGTTATATCACAGATGATGGTCCATATTATAATTTTAGAATTAAGGTCAAGTTGGTTTAATAGTTTTTGTGTTGCTATTTGTTTTCTTCCCTGAACAAGCTTTTCTTAAATAAAATAAGCACTTTAGTTTTTAATGAATAAGAACAAAAGCTGCTAATTCAACATTCTGCCATGCAGGGATTAAAAAAGTTTTAAACCTCCATTCATATAAAGATTAAATATCAGAATAGGAAAGGATTTATTTCCCCTGGCAACAATCTAACAGGCTCCTAAAAATGATTCATTAGAAAATAGTCATCAGACCTTTGCACCACTCCTTTAAAATAATGCTTATAAGGTATCCAGTTAGTATAGAAAAATGAGGTAGACATCTCAATTCAAAGAAGCAGCTGTTCTGCTTCTTTGAATTCAAAATGGCAGATTAGGCAATAACTGGTTTCATCAAATTTGGTCTGAGTTTACCATTGGGGTCTTCTCTCTGTTTCTGTCTCTTTCTGGCTCAGCTGACTAGAGGATTTCATTACACTTAAGTGCAAAGAAGTAATTGCTTTGAGTGGCAGATCAGGCAACAACTAGTCTCATCAAACTTGGCTCAAATTTACTATTGTGGCCCTTTGTGTGTGTGTGTGTGTGTGTGTGTGTGTGTGTGTGTGTGTGGCTGGCTGGCTGGCTGGCTGACTCAGTTGAATATATTATTAATCTGAATAGTTTAAGTGCAAAGAATAAGTGTGGGGTTTATTCCCTGTTTATATAGTCTAGCAGAGCGCATCATGAACACTAAATAGCAGTCAGTAGATACAATGAAAGCTCCTTAATCTCACAGCACAGGGACAGACTCAAGCACAATTTCAACCAGAAAACTGTTAGCATTTTAGACCAATCCAAATCCAAAAATTCTAGGAAGCTTGGTATACAGAGTCATTAACATAGACTAAGGGATGAACTATAATTATACATAATTCAAAAGAGAGTAAAAAAAGCTAAGGAAAAAAATATAAAAAGACCAGAACATATTATCTTTAGCAGCCAGCATCCAAATAAACAGGGATCAACACTAGGCAAACAATTAAGCAGAAAACAATTCCTTAATCAAGGAATTACCAAGAAGAAAATAACTCCCCCACCAAAACCATCTCTCTCTCTCTCTCTCTCTCTCTCTCTCTCTCTCTCTCTCTCTCTCTCTCTCTCTCTCTCTCTCTCTCTCTCTCTCTCTCTCTCTCTCTCTCTCTCTCTCTCTATCTTCAGGCTGGTGTTCTCGGCTTCGTGCTTCTAGGAGCAATGTGTGTGATCGCAGATGTTTCTTCCTTTTAACTGCCAGTGGGGGTGTGAACTGATTGGGTGGGAGCTTGGCTGTGTTCTGATTGGGCAGAGGTGTGTTCTGATTGGTTGGGCAGAGGTGTGTTCTGATTGGTTGGGGGTTTGGCTGTGCTCTGATTGGATGGGGGATTGGCTGTGCTTTGATTGGCTGGGTGTGCGTTCTGTTTAGGTGGGGGCTTGGTTGTGCTCGGGTCAGTCTGAGTAGCAGGGGGATTTGAGCTGGTGAGCTGTGTTGCTGTTGTTTGGCTTCGCGTTCCTGGCCGTGCTATCTCTTCATGGTGGGTGTCAGTCTGCTTCATGTATGGATTGGAGGGGTTTAAGGTGGCTAATGATGCAGCTGTGGTCTGGCTTCTGGTCCGGGGTTGTGCCTCATTATCAGTGTGGGTTCGAGTCTGCTTTCTGCGTGGATGTGTGGTGGCTCCAATTTATAAATTTACATAAATAAATTTACATAAATAAATACACATACACATCACTCTTTGCTGCTATCTCAGTATATATATATCCAGAAAAACCCATCCGTCCCCAGAAAGATGAAATGATTGGCAGTTACTTTCCTGAAAGAAAAAGGTATGTGTGTGTGAGGGGGGAGCAGGGCTGAGTGAGTTTTGCCAAAATGTCTCGGTCTGGACAGAATTTCTTAATCCATTTTAGAATCAAGCCAGCATGAGTGTAGGACTGAAGTAGCTTAAACAGTAACTAGAGATAGTTCACATTTTGTGACCTGAGATGAGATGCAGCCATAGCTGAAGACAAAATGTAAACCTCTGGAAATCTTAAGAGAATAGTAGACATATTCTAGCAACCTATTATTCTAGACAATTCTATCAACTCAGTAAGAGGACAAATTTAAAGAGCAAATCACTGAGGCGAAATAGAAAAGAATGTCTTGGAAGGAACAAGCTAATCCTGTTAATAAGTAAGAAATCTATGTATTTCTATTACTTTTTTGGCATCAGTTGAATGGCACTGATCCATTTTGCTCTTTTCTTAGATACAAAGAAACATTTCTGCTTTGATGGATAAACATGCCAGTTTTTGTTGTAGAATTTGAAGGAAGAGCTTTTAACTGTCACAGGCCTTTAGATAACCTTTTGGTATTTTTTTTTTAACACTGCAGGCATAAATATTGGTTAATTGAGTTTTTAAAAAGTCATTTTAGTGAAAGTGATCCAACGGTTTAAAAAAAAACAGCATATTTTTCTTTTTACATAAAGGAGGTCTTTTTAATTTATCTTAACTTTGTATGGTTTTTAGTCTATGCCTTTTGATTAATGACTCATGAGTCTTGCCAGTGTAGACTTTTAAATGCTTTTTAGTCAGAATGCTGTGCTGAAAAGAATATTAACAGCTCTAAATTAAAACAAAATATCCATTGGCATTTTTCATTTTTTTTTAATCCTATAAACAAGCAAGCAAAGATGTATTGAGCTTGCTTCATGTAATTTAAAAATTAATTGCTTTTGAAATACTTACACATGCAGGATATATTATACAAATATTTGTATTTTTCAAGTTATATTATGGTACAAACTGTACTCTTAACAAAAATATGGATAACATAACATCATTTAGCTTTTGGATTCTTGCAGATTTTAAAAATATAAATTTGAAGGCTTGCTCATGGAAGCAATTTTTATTTTATTTTATTTAATATTTTTTATTTGATTTATATACCGCCCTACTCCCAAAGGATTCAGGACGGTGAACAGCCACAAGATAAAACACATAAATACAAAATGTAAAAAAACAGAATAAAACCGAATTAAACAATTTGGCCGAAGACAGATTTAAAACACCCCAATAAATTAAGAATGAATTAAAATTTGCGTATTAAAAAGGGGAAAATTAGGCCAGACCAGCCTGATGGAATAAAATAAGGGAACAGTAATAAGGGAACAGCAATAAGGGAACAGTAACTAAAAAGCTGGTATTAAGTTTTAAAATCAACAAAAAGTTGTTAAAAAAAAAAAGTCCAGTGCTGCTAACATATTTAATATTTTGTCTGTGTTTCTCTTTTTAATTTAGTATTGGAACCATTTAATTTCCCCACTCTTACATATAACATATCTGTGAGTGAGTAATGTAATAAATTCACTTCGTAGTAATTTCCTGAGACAAGGTAACCTACTAAAATGAACTGTATGATCCTTGCATTTATTGGGCAGTATTAGTAGCAAATAATTTGGCGATAAAGGAAGATATGTAGTGTTTAAAAACAAATGCTTCTCAATTTATGAATATTTCTTATGGTTAGGATATTCAAGATTTCAACTACAGCTTGGAAGCTTATGTAGTCTTTCCCTTCTTCCCCCTTGCCCTTACAGATTAAAGTTGTCAAAACAAAAGATATTCCTTGCTGCTTGTACTGCTTTGTTTGGACAAAAGGTGATGAATAGGTAGTCCTTTGACACTTTTATTTCACAAAATGCTATATGACTAGAATACACATTTAAATGTTTTTTAAAAAAGCCTCAGTCTTATGAAGCTGCATGTTCCTACTGCTGTTCTCTTCTGAAATAAAAATATCAAAAGTGTTACAGTTAGTCCTTGACTTACATCAGTTCATTTAGTGACCATTCAAAGTTACAGCGGCACTGAAAAAAGTGATTTATGACTGTTTTTCATGGTCATGTGATCAAAATTCAGACACTTGGCAACTGACTCATATTTATGACGGCTGCAGGGTCTCTGGGTCATGTGATCACTTTTTGTGACCTTTTGACAAGCAAAGCCAATGGGGAAGCCAGAGTCACTTAACAACCATATTATTAATTTAACAACTGCGCTGATTCACTTAACAATTGTGGCAAGAAATGGGGTTTTGCAAAATGGGGCAAAATTCACCTAACAAATGTTTCACTTTGCAACAGAAATTTTGGGTTCAGTTGTGGTCATAAGTTGAGGGCTACCTGTATTTACAAAGCTAATCTTTTATTTTATTTATTTTTTATTGCTTTTTAAGATGACACCCTTCCAAAGTATGTATTTCTAATACATTTGCATAACTAACATTCTTTTTTAACTTACTGTATTTTGCATAAATGAGTTCAATATTTCGTTATACTTGTCCATACAAAGTCTACGTCTCTAGGCAATCCGCTCATATGTGACAAGTGCAACCCACTGAGTGAATGAGGCCATCATTTATCTTTCCAGTGCTGTAGTATCAATCTTTTGGCCATACCAAAGGTATGGAGAATTCATGTACATTGTCCAGTTATCAAATTCCAAGTACTAGGTATGTAGTTCAAGGGAGTATTATTGTCTGAAAATTTTAGCTTTTGTTGCACAATCATATTTATATAATCCAGTATTTTCTCCCCCAAACTTAGTAAATGTAAGAAATTATGAAAACATGTATTTTCAAGAAATGTTATCCTTATTACATCTCTAATAAAGTGCTGCTTTTGACAGTCCTTTTCTATACAAATGTAACAAAGTTGGATAAATTCTAAATATTATATTTTGCTGTATAAATTGTACTTTGAGGTCCATTAACACGCTTAATATAGAAGGTAAAACACTACTCCATTGTCTATGCTAAAAAGTTTATCTGCAGAATATTTATAAATATCAAACCCACGGCAACTCTGTTCCAGTTTTGATGGTGGTGCAGATTATAGAATTTCTTTCCAAATTGGCATACATACAGAGTCGTATGTCTTTTTTGGATGAGGGCAGAGCTTTTAAGATTGGATTCATATCTGAGAGATTTCTCATAATTGTGGTTTGTTAAATTGACAGTTAGCTGGATCATACTTAGCACTATGCACTAGTCCAGGTCCATAGCATGAAGGGAGGGGTCATTAATCTCCTTTTCTCTGCATCAAAACACTAATGAACAAAATAGTGAGGAAAATATTGTGTTGATATTAAACTTAGATTATTGCTAGGTTTAGAGCACAATAGTGATTTTGTTCTTACTTGATATTTTGTTTCTCCATTGGATATATTGTCACATGAAGTTGAAAGCACACTGCATAATGCTATGGAAAATATCTGGTGAATATTTCACAAGTGGAAAATGGTCAAGGCCATATAACAGAAATATGACTATTACATCTTACCTTGAGTTATTTAAAAGTTTAAAGATTTCATGTTTTTACATTTGGATCAGATTTATTTGGTGAAGCTCAATGAATTATGACATGCAATTTTGATTAGTCAGAAAGTAATGCTTTATAAGCCCTCTTTTTATATGACAGTGTTCACTTTGGCTCACTTTGCACTGACAAGAATAGCAAAGTGTGAAAAGCTCCAAAAATAGTTAATTAGGATTGATCACACAGTACCAGTTCTAAAGGATTACTCATTAGAAAAATAGCAAATGCAGTTCTAAAAATATTTTTTTTTTCAAAAAGTCAGTTTTGGAAACAAACAAAAACAGATTGTATTGTATAGAAAATGTTGTGATTAATATCTTGAGATTTAAAAAAAAAGATATTACACTTGTTTAAAATGGAATTGGTCCAAATATTGACCAGATGCTCAGCAGCAGATGGTTCATATTGTGTCTATTCCATATTCCCAAATACAAAGATGCATATTTGCATGATATGCTCTTTTGTTATTTCAGACATTTGTATCCTCAAACAGATCTTGATATTAGTGTTAGTTATGAAATCCAGTAATAGGTACTAAATTTATATAGGAAAATGCTCCATGGTGCCCTGGTACCACTTCAAAATAAATATGTCTAGGACAGCAGTGCTTATATCATGGAAATACTTTGCAATGTGGTCCTTCTGAGGCCATGGTCAAGCCCTACTTTCTCATGCCTAAAAATATTCCAACAGTATAGAAATGACCATCCTCCACAAGCATGGATTCCACATTAATGGATTAAGCTTAACCATTGCATTGTCAATCATTCTTTTTCCTCATTAAAGTTCATGCCATTACATGACCTGGATATCTTGGTTTACATATACTACTTGCATTGGTAATTATTAGTAATTATTATTTGAAACCCATTCCTCAGTGGTGTGGATATATATTACACTGAGAAGATTGTATGATCAGTCTTTGATCTGTTATAACCAGAGTAGGCACTTAGTGGGAAAGGCATTGGGGCAGTGATACCACATTTATGAAATACCTCCTCTTCTCAAACAGTGGTTCCTTAGAGATGGACTACTGAATGTTTGACTAAATGATTTTATTTCCTGAATGTCCACTACAAAATGGGGTAGTTTTATTTATTTATTTTGTTTGTATCCTGTGTGGTTGTAGCATTCCACAATCATGTGATTACTATTTACAACCTTCTGACACTCTGTAGAGATTCTTAGTCATTCAGGTCATGGTTGATCCAAAGGTGCTTTTTCAAGAGACAACTGGACTTTCTTGTTTTTTCTTTTGAAGACGTTTTGCTTCTCATCTGAGAAGCTTCTTCAGCTCTGACAGGATTCCATTTCCCACTATCCTGTCAGAGCTGAAGAAGCTTCTCGGATGAGAAGTGAAATGTCTTCAAGAAAAAAAAAAACCAAGAAAGTCTAGTTGCCTCCTGAAAAAGCACCTTTGGGACAACCTGACAGCTTCTCCATTGTCTTTATTTGTTGGAAGCTGCAGTGAAGGTCACAAATGGCAATCATGTGACTGTGGGAAGCTATGGTGTTGTAATTGTGAGTCAGTTGCCTAGTGCATGAATTGCAATCACATGACTGTGGGGATAGCCCACAACTAAGATGACTGATTGTAAGTAGCCCTTGTTTAGCACTGTAGTAACTTTGAACAGTCATTGAATGACTGTTGTGGATGTTAACCAAGACTATCTGTAATGGCCAAGAATCAGGAAGAAATGTCCTTATAGTCCCTATCATTTCTTTGTTTCTCCCAGAAAGTAGATGCATGACAGGGTTTTTTTTAACCAGCAGAGAGCCTTCAACGTGTTTGCAACTTTATCACTCTCTTTTAATTATTAAGACATCAGACAATTTCTTTTGTGTAGCCAGTGTAGCTTATTTTTCCATATCATTCTTATATTCTCAAGGTTGACTCAGCCTTCCGTCCTTTCTAAGGTAGGTAAAATGAGGACTCAGTTTGTGGGGGCAATAAGTTGACTTTGTATAAATATACAAAAGGATGAAGGCTATTGCTTAGCACATTGTAAGCCGCCCTGAGTCTCCGGAGGAGGGCGGCATATAAATCAAATTAAAAAAATAAAAATAACCTGTGATTTCTAAATCCACTTTCAGATAAGTCTCAGTCTTGTTTGGTTAAAACCTGTTCTTTTTTCATGACATCTTTAAAACATAGCCTCTCTCTATAGAGGCAGACACTTCTTAAAATTAACTTCTGGATCCATTATTTAAAAATATCCTTCAATATGTCCAACATTAAAACTTTTTGTTCCATTCTGTATTTGTAAGTCAAATATAAGTGTTCTCATTTAATTATAATAGTAAGTTCCTTATATTCCCCTCTAGTGTCCAGCCTTCAAAGTCCCTTGGGTTTTTTTAAAATAAAAAATTTAAAACAAAATCATTTTTCCCCACAGGAAAGATTCTTATAATTATTTCTAAAATCTTATTTCAAATTTATCTGGACACCTAGTCTGTTTGTAATATGATAAAAATCAACATTTTGATCATCCTTTTTCTATTTATTCCAGAAAAAAAGGTCCTTAAGCTTGTATTTAAAACTTCTTTCACTAAGGATCAGGGGTGAAATCCAAAATTTTTCCCTTCCGGTTCTGTGGGCGTGGCTTGGTGGGCATGGCAGGGGAAGGATACTACAAAATCTCAATTCCCTCCCCTCCTGGGGGAAGGATATTGCAAAATCTCCATTCCCACCCCACTCTGGGGCCAGCCAGAGGTGGTATTTGCCGGTTCTCCGAACTACTCAAAATTTCCGCTACCGGTTCTCCAGAACCTGTTAGAACCTGCTCAATTTCATCCCTGCTAAGGATTGAAAGAAATCCTCCCAGGGCTGTAAGACTCGAGGATCCAAAGATTCCTATTAGATCACAACCAATTTCCAAAAGTGATTAAAAGGGAATTTAACTATTGTTTTCAAGACCACCATGCTTTGAGAATGGGTCACATTGGGAACAGATGCACAAACACTTAAAAGCAAACTTTAGAAAACTAAAGTTTGCTTTAATTTACAAATAAACTGTGTAGATTTTTACCAGGCAACTTCATTTCCTTTGTAATTTACTATCATGATTAAATGCATAATTAAGCTTGGCTAATGGAGAAGTCTTTGTGATGAGACAGCTGCAAATAAAAACTAGCATAACTTTATGGAATATAAGTCTTCTAGACAAAGGGAGATGGTTGCTCAGACAGCAGATTCTGGTGAAAGAGGCAAATTCACTGGCTGTTCTACCCCTCCAACCTAATTGCCAGTTTCCAGGTATAATGAAGAAGGCTAATCCACTTTTATCCAGAGTAGTTGCAGTGACAGCTTTGAATGCTGCAAGGACAGACGGCACCATCATATGCCTTAGGTAACAAAATCTGGTGGTTGAAATGTTCTGCAACATAAGAAAATATATTTGTGGTTCATTCATTAATGAACCACGTGAGAGAGGAATTTCATATGGAAGCCTTTTATATTTGAAAAGTAACTCAAGCTTTTTAAAGAAATCCCTTAAGAAAAATTTAGTCCAAGAGATGTTTGACAGAGCGATTTATTAAAATTCAGGGGCTGCGATCGAGCAAAATGTGACTCAGGGTCTTAGTGGTCTCTATCCAAGAAAACCATATTTATACAAGGAGGAAATTCTAACATACAGTAGAATATCTATGTGGCATCTTATTCTCCCAAAGGGGCAAGATATTTTTTTTTAATCAAGTGATGGAATAAAAAAGCCTTGTGAATGTAAGAATTGTTGGATACAGAAATTATAGAATGCACCTTTATTATACTGTATTTATTATTTTATACTGATACAGCTCAGAGTTGCTGTATCAGTGAGATGGGTGGCATATAAATTTAATAAATATATAAAATGCTTTAGGACCCCACAGCCTTACTATGCCATATCCACCCCCATGGTCATACTCCTGGTATTTGGCAATCAGCCTGCATCAGCTGTTTGCAGTATCCTGTAGACATGAGACCATGTTTTACTATGGTTTTACTGAAAACTGGTAATTACTTCCTGTTTCAGTAAAACCAGCCTCATAGCAAAGCATGAGTTTGATAGTGACTCTTGCAAAAAAGGTCTTAAAATTGGGTTGGTCACATGACTGACCCACTTTATGACCATCATGAATTACAACTGTAATGGGCAGTCTTCATTACGGTTATAACCCGAGTTGACTTGTAAATAAGTAAGTGCTGTGCAAAAATAAAGTGTAACATCAAGAATAGCACTTGGGTATAGATGTACTTTTATAACCAAAAGATATGAAACATAATGCACTGGGCACCCTCTTAATTTATATTCTGAATAGCTAGATTTATGATAATAATGTAAAAGATTTATGGTAGAAATGTACGGATGTCTTTGGGGAAGTGAATTTTTTTTTTTTTTAGTACTTGGGTATTAAACATGAAAAAATTGAATTAATCTTATCAGAATCTTAACATGCTTCTTTCAGGGCTTTCTTAAAGCAAAATGAAAAATCACCTACTGAGTCAATAGTTTGTTACCTTGTTTTAGCAAGGTGATATTGGGATGCTGTAGATAACATGGTTTGTGAATTGCCCCCTGCTCTACAAATATTAATCACTCAAGCAAATGAATCCTTGGAATAGAAGCCTTGAATGTCTCAAAACAGGCCAGCAGAAAGTCTAGAGCAGGGGTGTCAAACTTGTGGTGTCATGTTGTCATCACGTGACATATCATGACTTCCCCCCTTCACTAAACTGGGTGTGGGGGTGGCCAGCACATGACATGTCCAGCCCGTGGGCTGTGAGTTTGACACCCCTGGTCTAGTGGAGGTAAGTAGAACCCACCCCTGATCTGAATCTGTCTTGAGCTCTGCATGCCACATGAGCTTCTTGACATATTTATATGTGTAGGTTTAAGAAATACTATGGTGGATGACTGCATTTCCTTAATGATCGAATTTAAGAATTAGGCACTTCAAAGAAGCACTGAAGTGATACAAAAATAATAGAGCAATTGAAAATAACATATCCCTCATGTCAACTTTCACTGTGGGGGTCCCCCCCAATTTTCTGTGGTACTTGAGTCTTTATAAAATTTAGAATAAGGATTTTTTTTTAAATCTTATGTGTACAGTGCCTTTGGGAAGCTTGACAGGTAAAGTGCTTTATAGAGTGTATTGCATACCATTACCACATTGTAAACTATCCCAGGCTACAGAATTTCACACAGCCAATCAGGAAATGAAAAATGGGCAGATAGTGGTGTATCAGTTTGATGTGAATTACTTGCAAGGATTGAATAGACTTCAGCTTTGGTAACTGGCACATAATCTGAAGAAGAAATCTGGAAGATATGTTTCTTTAAATAAGTCCAATATTTAAAGGCTTGGGAATGTACTGGCCTTTCCCAGCTGAAGGTGTCAGACAGCAGTATTTTAGAACTATGTGAATAAAGATTTCTTTTCTTGCTGTAGTGCGGAGTAATGGACATTTTGTCCATTTGACAAAATGAAGCAACCACTCTAAATAGCAGTCTGGAATGAGTGGCAAATTTGAAACCAGATCCTTCCTGTTATTATACCCTATATTTCATATATAAAACAGGAATAATTAATTATTTTGGTAGTAATTCAGTAATTCATTTAAAGAAGCAGTATATAATTAAGGTAAATAGCCAGAAACTTTCTTGTAATCCCTTTTCATTTCCTGGAAAATGTTGATTCTTTGCTTTATCCCATCATAGGTTTTATTTAAAATTGTTGACTTTCTTTCATTTAAATATTTTGAATTTTGAACATTTATTTAAACAGTTCTTTTCATGAAGCCACTGTTTTGGATATAATCTGTTCAAAGAAGATAATAATTTCCTTTATTTAATATAAGGATTTTTTTTCCTTTAAAAACTATTTTTGTTAGGTTAATTTTAAAAAGTACCATTTTCACACACATATAAACTACATCAAATTTGAGGAAATCAAAACTCACATATTGATCTTTATTCGTTGCATTAAAGAATTTGTAAGATAATTACAATACATAAAACTTATTAGCAAAACATTTCAAAAAGCTTCCTTTTGAGTGCAAGCAGAGAATATTAGATGTGTCTGAGAGGCAAATAACAGGATAAATTTGAATTAGTTATCAGCCAATAATTTATCAAAGAGTAGATAAAATATTTATATTTATATTAGATCAAAAGTTCTTTGCAGTTATTTGGAATTATAAATTCTAATTTGCCTTTGGATTATGGATTTCCTGTCTGGCCGCTCTCAGAGGGTCAGATTAGGTAATCATATCTCTTCAGCCCTTATTCTTAACACTGGTACACCATAGGATTGCGTGTTGAGTCCCTTACTCTATACTCTTTATGTGCATGACTGCATTCCCACTCACACTAATAATACTATTACTAAATTTGCAGATGATACAACAGTGGTGGGACTCATCTCGAGGGAGGGGGGATAAGTTTGCCTATCGAGGTGAGGTGGACCGGTTGCTTTCGTGGTGTGGAGACAATAACTTGGTCCTTAACACTAATAAGATCTAGGATCTTATAGTGGACTATAGAAGGAATAGATCAGACATCCAGCCCTTGCTTATCAATGGAGACCGAGTGGAGCAAGTAGCCAGTTTTAAGTTTCTGGGTGTTATCATAAAAAGGAACCTGACCTGGGGCATTCCTATTGCATCATTAGTCAAAAGGGTCCAGCAGAGATTATACTACCTGAGACTTCTCAGGAAACAACTACTGAATGAAAAACTGCTGGTGACCTTCTACCTTCTACATAGAGAGTATTTTAACTTACTGCACCTGTGTATGGTTTGCCAATTGCACAGTGGCAGATAGGACAGCACTCCAGAGGGTTAACATCATTGCCCAGAGGATCATTGGTTGCCCTCTCCCCTCTTTGGAAGAGCTTTATAGCTCCCGCTTACTTAAGAAAGTTCAAAACATTCTTAAAGATCCATCTCATTCTGGGCACCCTTTTTTTGAACTATTACCATCTGGCAGACGTACAGGATAATAAAAACAAGGACAAATAGGCTGAAAAACAGCTTCTATCCCAGGGAGTAACTATATTGAATTCTACTGTATAGTGCAATATTAATGCAATATCGGTTTTCAATTCAAATGTATAGAATGTGAAGGATGTGTATTTGTGTTTTATTTTTATAATTATAATGTACACTGAAGATGGCATTTAATTTCATTGTACTGGTACAATGACAATAAGGTTAACTAAAACTAAACTACCAAACTGCTGCTGTGGCTGAGATTTTCAATAGATTCAGTTTAGAGACAAGGTAAGACTGACAGTTTCTTTTTAATTATATAGCTCTTTCTGCTAAAATAAGTACAATAAGTTTACATTAATAGTAGGTATGATGGCAAAAAAGTTTAAGAACTCTTGCATTAAAGCCCCTCTCATAGATGACCATCTAGCCACAAGATGAATTTCTGCAACAGGGTAGAACCCACCATTTTCCATAGCAGTCTCTTATATTGGTTATCAGCTTGTATATTCAGGACATACCTCCTAACATCTGATGGAAGAAATGTCCATCTGGGTTCAGTTCCAAGTGGGAAGAAAGACACTGGAAACATGGAGACTGCTTGAAAAGATGAAAAAAAAGAGAGAGGGAGGGAGGGAGGGGGAGAGAGAGAGAGAGAGAGGGAGAGAGAGAGGGAGAATGTTGCTAGGAGAGGGGTGGGTGCTAACTTCCTACACATCTAACTTGAACCCATTTCTTTATAGTTTAATCATATATTGGTTCTTGTTCTGCCTTCCATCTTCCACATGACAATCCTTCAGATATTTCAAGATTGTTATACTATCTCCCCTTGCTCATCTCTTCCATATGTTAAACTTACCCAGATTCTTTTAACTACTGAATTTAGTTTCTAGACCTCCTCAGCATGTTGCTGGCCCTCTTTTGAACTCACTCCAGTTTGTCCCTGTCCTTTTTGAATTGTGGTGCTAAGAACTGGATCAATACTCCAAGTGGGGCCTGACTAGGTCAGAATGAAATGGAACAATCCCCCCCCCACCAAATAAGCTGGCCTCTATGTTTCTATCATAGTATCCCAAGCAAATATTTGTCTTTTTAGCAGGCGCATCACTGCTGGTTCATGCTTATCTCGTGATTGTCTATATCCCTTTCACGTGGACTAATCCCAGACCAGATGCCTGCCTCCATAATTATACTTTTTATTTTTCTATCAGCAATGCTTTACATTTCTCCTTCCAAAATTCCATCTTATTCATTTTAGTCCACGCTCCAATCTTTCTAGACTTTTGGAATATTCTCTATTTCATCTAAAGGGTTAGCCCCCCCATCCAGTCTGTGTCACCCACAAACTTTATAGAAGTTTCCTTATCCAAATCTTTGATAAAGGAAACTAGGACACTTTATGACATTCTACTCCATAGCATCCTTTGAACTGAAGAGGAGCTATTAATGATCACTCTGTGGGTGCAGTCATTCAGCTGGCTGGGGATCCATTTAATAGTGATATCATCCTTTCTATTTTAGAATTTTATGAAGGAGACTTGTACGAGGAGCTCTGTTGAAAGCTTTTGCTGGAGTTACCTGATCACCCACCATCTCAGAACTGATGGGTTACTTGGATCCAAAATAAATCATGATTTATTCAAAATACCTTCCTATCAGGTAAAAAAATAATAATTTCATGTCTGCATTTAAATATCCTGGTTCCCCCAAAATAAGATATCCCCCGATAATAAGCCCAATCGGGCTTTTGAGCGCATGGCAATAAGGCCAAACGCTTATTTCAGGGTTCAAAAAAGACAGGGTCTTATTTTCGGGAAAACATGGTATCAAAAATGATACTAGTATCAACTAGTATTTGGAGAAAAATGTAGTTATGTTCATGACGCATTTGCAAGGTTGGTGAGAAGTGTTAAGGAACATACACACAAAAAATGTTTATTGTGAAAAGCAGTAGCTTTTATGCTTTCAGGGTTTTTTTTTTAAACTAATGGAAGGTTATGCCCTCTCAGGAATATTTCTTGACAGCTTAGGATGCACATGAGTTGTTCAGGAAAACAAACAGAGAGTATTTTTTTTTAAAAAAAACCCTGAAACCTTTAAAGAAAGCAGTTAGAAGCTGAGAACACACACACACACACACACACACACACACACACACACACAAATACATACTGCTTGAAGAATGCCTAATAGGTTTCCACAACATTTTCGATTTTTTCGATTTAAAGGTAAAATGTACTGCATAGGAATAAAGTCAACACCACAATGGTGAAGCCAGCTGACTCAACAGTGAAGGCACAGCAAAGTCCCACAAAATTCCAATTTTGAAGTGAGAACAAGCAAAGAAATTTCTTGGCTTTAATGGATACCCTGTGCTGAGATACCATTATCTAGATTTGTCTAGATTCCTTAATGCAATGGTGGGTTGCCCCAGGTTCGGACCGGTTCACAAGAACCGGTAGTAAAACCGGCGGCAGGCTCCGCTCACTGACCCGGATGTCATACAGGTGATCTGTGCATGTGCAGAATAGCGCGGGTGCGGGCGCAATGCGAACCGGTAGTAAAGGTAAGTAGAACCCACCCTGCCTCCATGGTATCCATTGCAGTTGACTTTGGTATTCTTTGAAATCACTTCATAGGGATGGGACTGAGGCAATTCCAAATCATCTATAAGGGAAGATTGCAGAAAGTGATACTGAATGGGTTATGTCTCAGGGCCATTGACATATAACTTTTTACAGTGAACGCGCACTCACATTTTTGGTTCTGGGCGAACCGGTTGTTACAAGGGCAGCAGCCCACCCCTGGCTAAATTGTCATCATCTTATTGTCATCAGTGGTCAAGTTAGTAATGTCCCTATCCTCATTAATTTCAGTGGGAATATGATACTGCTAATTTTAGATTCATGCTGTTTATATGAAAAATATTCAGTTAATTAAAAGAGGCAACAGCTGTCTATGAATCAGGCAATTAAAATGAAGGCAACATTTTTTAGTTTCCATAAACTATATAAGAGTCACAGTGATAGCATTATTATAAGTCTTAAATTATCTTAACCACAACCCAAGAGCTAAAAATAGAATGAAACAAATTTGTTTCTCCAGTTGTTCTCTTAAAAAGAAAGTAATGTATTGTTGAGTAGGCCTTCTTCATTTACTAATATATTTGTTCAAGTTAGAAGAGTAAGAAAAGCTTCACTGTCACTGATTTATTGTCCAGGTTTAGGATAATTGGCTAGTGTAAACTGTTTAGACTCACAAAACCTCTTTAGTACTACAGTGTAACTTTTAAACAAACTTCTTGGCTACTTATCCATCATAGTGTGGTCTTTTAATTGCCTTAAGTGTTCTTACAACCTTCATCAAAATTCAATTCCTAATAGTTCTGTTTTCAGTAGCTTCCCTGAGTATAGTATTTGGTTATATACTTTCACATCTTTTTGAAATGTTACAGCAAAAATAACCAATATTTCAAATCTCTCTGGTTTCTTTCTTACAACAAACATTCTTATATCAAAATCTATTTTTTTCACATTATGAGGTTGTTCACAAAACTGAGTATAAATTAGTGAACAGTTTGATATCTGAATTTAGAAGCAAAAAAAAATTATGTATCTCATTGGGTGATTTAAAAAATCAAATTAAGGAATCTCTTCATCATTACATTAATTATGTTAATTTGATCTGTTTGAATTGACAGAAAAATAATAATAAAGAGGGAGCAAAAGAAAGGTAGAAGAAAATGAAATATTATGTGAATTGAGAAAGCAGCCAGAGGAAATACAATCAGTAAAAGCTTTTGCTTTAGGTCAATAAAGTTACTCTTATAAAAATCGGTTCATATATCATTACACTTATATAAAATTCTAGAAGAAGATGTTACTTTTTAAAAGCATTTTTATAATGCTTTTTTAAAAAATTGGGATTTCAACTTAAAAACAATTTAAATGTATTTTTAAATTGATAGTTACATAGACCTTATAAGAAAGTAGAACTAGCTCAAGAAAGAATAAAATGCTGTTTCCATCTGCTAAGTCAATGGAGCGGTCCAGCATTTATCACTCTTTCTATTACAATCAGGTAGAATGAAATCACGAATGAAGGCAAATACAGGTAGTCCTCGATTTATGACCACAATTGAGCTCAACATTTATGTTGCTAAGTGAGACATTTGTTTATGTGAGTTTCACCCAATTTTATGACCTTTCTTGCCACTGTTGTTAAGTGAATCACTGCAGTTGTTAAGTTAGTAACATGGTTGTTAAGTGAATCTGGCTTCCCCATTGACTATTTGTCAGAAGGTTGTAAATGTTGATCACATGATATGAACCAGTTGCCAAGCATCTGAATTTTGATCACATGATCATGGGGATACTGCAATGGTCATAAATGTGAAAAATGGTCATAAATCACTTTTTTTAATGCTATTGTAACTTTGAACACTCACTAAACAACCTGCTGTAAATTGAGGACTACCTGAATCCATTTCCCAGGATAATGTTGCAGGATCCAGTCTGAGAATGAAAGGAATTAGGTGGAACTAAATAGAATGAAATCACCTCATGGAAGAAGGAGGCTGATGGAGCTGATTTCTCAGCTGTGCTGAAATCAGTGTCATGCTTCCTCTGGTTCTCTATCTGATACAATGGAGTTTCAGTAACCTTAGTTGAGCCTCATCATCACTCTTATTCCTATATAAGCGTCCTTTTAATAGCAAAAGATGCAGTATAGGGGCCCATAAAGTGGCAGTGTGCAGTGCTAAGTCATAAACATCTTAAAGTAGGAGATATTATAGTTTTATGGATTATTTTTCTCCAGAGAGAAGCTGGTTTGGTATTTGTCACAAGGAATCTCCTCAACAATATAAGTACCATATTTTTCGGTGTATAAGACGCACCGGAGTATAAAACGCACCTTAATTTTGGGGGAGGAAAACATGGAAAAAAGTATTCTACCTCTGCCTACCAGCATTTAAGGTGGTGCCGCCCTCCTCCTCCTCCTGCAAGTGAGAGGTGCAGGGACTACTCACTTTCCCCCAAAGAGACCCCTCGCATGCTCTGGGGGGAGGAACAGAGCACAGCCTGAGGAACAACCCTTTTCGGGACGGTCTGGGAGGGGAATCGAGAGAACATCTCACAGGCCAGACCGGTCCAGCCGCCAAGCCCGAAAGTCTCGGGGAGGCAGGGCAGAGTTGCCCCCTCCCCGGCCTTTTGCAGAAAGTTTAGCGGGCACTTTATGGAGAAGTTCCTGGGCCCTGCTGCCCCCCCATCCCAGGCACCGAGGGGGGGCATCTCTGGTCCTCAGGGGAGGGGACGCGTGGCGTCCCCTCCCCCGATTGATTGTGATTGATTGCGTCAATCAATCCCCCTGTCCGGCTCCGCGCCTTCATGGTTGCCCCCAGGAAGCCGGGACCCCTGCCCGGTGGGTCCTCTCCCTGCCAGCTGGCCGGTCCTCCTGTTGCCCACCTGGAAGGTGAGCGCCCCACGGTGCGGGCTCCCCTGGCTGGGCGGGCAGCGCCGAACCGAGCTGCGGGACTCCTCGGGAGTGGCAGCACTGGGTAACACGTGCCTGGACTGGAGGCCACCCTCTGCCCTGCCCTACCTGGGGCTCTTGGTCCAGGCCGCCTTCCGCATGCTGGGCGCTCCGCTCTGGCTGCGGAGGGCAGGCGGCGCTCCTTCAAAGCGAGGTGCGTGTGGAGCAGCTCCACCTGGGGCCTCGCGGGGCACCGCTGCCGGGAAAGGAGTGTCCTGGCAGGGCCCAGGAGCTGTCCTCCCCCAGATCCTCGACCCGGCTGGCTCCTCGACTCACTCGAGCTGCTGAGGCTGCGGCTCCAAGGCCGAAGGTGAGCTCTGCGTTGCCCTAAGGCACCCAGGGAGCCTGGCCTGTGCCGAAGCAAAGCCCAGCTGAGCACTGGAGGGTTTGGGGCCGGGGGCCGGTCTGCATTGGGGCTCAACCTGAAGGCCTTTGCCAGCCCACAACAGGCAGGCGCCTGTTCCCTTCGGTTCCCTGCAGCCTGAAAGTGCTTTAAAGCCCGAAAATGGCCGAAGGGTGGGGGCTGGTGGGTGGGCGGGGCTACATTTGGTGTATAAGACGCACCCAGATTTTCACCCCCTTTTTGGGGGTAAAAAGGTGCATCTTATACACCGAAAAATACGGTATGTCCTTCTGCTCAACATCTGTGAGTTGTGCAGTTCTATAAGATTTCATCACTATGTATCAGGGGTGAAATCCAGCAGGTCCTGACAGGTTCTGAAGAATCGGTAGCGGAAATTTTGAGCAGTTCAGAGAACCAGTAGGAAATTTTGAGTAGTTTGGAGAACCGGCAAATACCACCTCTGGCTGGCACCAGAGTGGGATGGGAATGGAGATTTTGCAGTTTCCTTCCTCTGCCACGCCCACCAAGTCACGCCCACCAAGCCATGCCCATAGAACAGGTATTAAAAAAATTTGGATTTTAGCAAATGCATATTTGCTATGCATTCTTTCTTGTCCCATGTATGTGTATGAATGTGCCCACCGATAGGTTTGGGCAATAGATTTTGATATTGATATTTTCAGATTTCACTGAGGTAGTTGTAGTAAATAAATAGTGCATAAAGTATCCCTTTGAAAGCAGTAAACAAAGTAACTTGGTAAATGTAGATCTTTTTGCTAAGTTTCAGATAAACTTGATAACAATTCTAATTACAAACTTTATTTCATTTTCTAAAAAAACATGGTGCTAAACAGTGTATAATCTCGCTATTCCCAAAGGCTGTAAATTATTGTAGCACAGTAATGGAGAATGCTAAGAGAAGAAAATTAAAACCTTCTAAAAAGGGGGCTTTGAGATGATGTATGTAAACCACTGAGAACTCTTTCATTTATAGGAGAAATGTTTATTTACTATTAGATATACCAATATAACTCTTCTTTATTTTGTAGTACTTAAGGCAAAATACAAAATGCTGGTGCCTCACAACAGTCCCATGAGATGGGCTGGGATAAGAGAGAATGACATGGCCAAATCACCCAGCCAATTTCCCTCCTTAGGAGAATTCAGAGTTTCTAGCACAACACTTTGACTACTATGACACACTGGCTCAGTTACAATTCAAATTAAAAAATAAAATAAAATTACATCTGCCAAGGATCAACATGCTTATTAATCACAACTAATCTTTGGTCTTAGAGATTGTCAATATACTTTAGATATTAATGAAGTTGTGCTCAGGAAGGAAATACTATATTAACATGCAACGTAATTGATATTATTATCCAAAAAACTACATAATAAGAGGGAGAGGAAGACTGAGTCAGTATGCAAAGCCACACTGCCTCCTGTTATGATCCAAGTTCAGGGGACAATTATAAATTTGCCACTTATACATTCAAGCATAATGTACAGTTTTTAAATCAAATAACCCACTGTCACATAGATTTACTTTTGTCTGATTCTTATTTAAAGTGAATTTTTGTGTGAAGTAAGTGAAGAATTACCTTCCAGGTCAATTGATTATAACAGGCATCTGCTAAAATTTACTCGGTGAATAATTCTGTAAAGCAAAACATTAAGTCTATTTATGGCATTTATTACCAATAGATCTACATAACTGTCACTTAAAAAAACTCAGAATAAATCTGATTCCTTGGCTGTGCTTCCTTTTCCATATCCTTAAGATAGACTTTTTTCATTTTCGTGGACAGTTAAAATTAGCTTTTCTTTAATTCAAGTAGCTTGGGATGGCTGAAACAGATTTCAAAGAAATAATAATAATAACAATCATAATTCAATTTGTAACAGGGGTTATCTGTTTTCTGAAGGTTGGAGGCTGCACTTCGTCTTTTTTGAGGGGCCAAGGATTGCAGTGGGTGCAACAAAGTCAGAAAATGGGTGTAGTGGCATCAGATAGATAGGCAGAGTCTGGTTTTCTTCTTAACTGCATTAAACTTACTTATCTTGCATTTTATATGACAGCTTGCTTTATGTCTTTCCTAAGTCAAAAGGGTGGGAAACTTCATCATTGTTATTTGGTATATTAGAATGGCAATTTTGTTCACCTCATTTAAAGTAGACTGTTAACCTAGAACTGAGTAATCGCAGAGGAACCATTTAGGTACTTACTTAGAGAAATGCACACATAAGAATAGATCCCAGATATCCAGTAGTCTTATTTTATTTTATATCTCATAGTAGGGACATAGTTGTGATCTAATTTCTGATAGCACGGGCTACAGAGGTGGGTTTCAGCAGGTTCTGACCAGTTCTGGAGAACCAGTAGCAAAAATTCTGAGTAGTTCGGAGACCCGGTAGTAAAAATTCTGACTGGCCCTGCCCCCATCTATTCTCTGCCTCCCAAGTCCCAGCTGATTGGGAGGAAATGGGGATTTTGCAGTATCCTTCCCCTGGAGTGGGGAGGGAATGGAGATTTTACAGTATCCTTCCCCTGCCACGTCCATCAAGCCATGCCCACAGAACTGGTAGTAAAAATTTTTGAAACCCACCAATAAGAGGCTTGTATGAGTGTATATTTATGTATGTGTTGGTACTGGATTTTAAGAGAAAGTTCCTAGCAGTAAAAGTAGTTCAATGGTGGAAGCTTTTACCTAAAAAGCAGTGGTCTCCCATCCATTGCATGGACAGTAGGTGGGTGAGATTCATTCAGTTCTTCCAATTCTATAATTATAATACTCATTCTTTTCTTTTTTTTTCCAGTAATGAAATGGGATTATTTTAAAAATGCACAGTTTTATACAAATAAAAGTAGACATTTGATGTTAGGTATCTTTTGATCTTGTTGTGTTCGGCGACCCCGGCAACCGGGGACGCCACTCCGTGATTGGCCAAGAGGCATGGCCTCCCTAAAGCGGGAGTATCTGTGGTTGCTGATTGGTTATCGTTTGACAAGCTAAGCAGTATAAATAGGCTGTCAGTTCTCCTCAGCCTGGTTTGTGTTTTCTCAATGCCTGTTGCTGTTTAATAAAGTGTTCTGTTTAAACGCAGCCTCGTCCTAATTCATGCCTGAACAAACTATTTAACAGATCTGATCTTTGTTAATTATTTCAGGTAAAGAGTTGGGGATGTCATGAGAAGAATCATATCTACCATTATAATATAGAGAGCAGGCATTGTTTGGCTAAGCCTTTGAATATATAAACTGGGCTTTATTAGACTATATTGTGTTGTAGGATTGCAGTGTAGCACTCTGAACTTAAAGGTAAAAAGGTGCTTGAGAAGGCCTATGTAGTGCCAAAGCAGACTCACTTTTGTCTGAGGAAAGATGTGTTTAGCTTTGAATATAAAGTGTGCATTTATTTTACTGGACATATTCTGAACAGCCAATTATAATGAAAGCTTGTGCTGGATTCTGAAGAAGCTATTTAAAAAGTAGGGCTGTATAAAACAGCAGTAATAGCCTGTATGTCACAAAACCAATGAAAATCAATAATTTCTCATAGGCCTGAGAGAAACACTTCTCACTTGCCGACTTAGCTGTCAGGCAATTTAAATCTCTTTTTGGTTTGTAACATACAGGGCATTTCATTTACTTTTCTGCAAATACTATACTGCTAACTCCAAGCAACAGAGCAGTAACAGTGGTTATCAGCATATAAATTGCAGCTTGAAAGTCATAGTGTGGGGAGTTCTATAGCTCTAATGTTACTATATAAATAAGATATATAAGTCATTGATGCAATATTACAGAGGTATTGTATATATGAGAATCTCCTACAGTAGTATATGTCTGGGAGTAGAGATGGGGATCATGGCTAATCTTATCTAATATAGATAGCTCGTTAAGTATAGACTAGTTTAAAATCTTCATAGTACAATATTCTGGATAGGCCTTCCCTGCTGCATCAAGCTGATAGATTTTGCAGAACCACAGCAAAGTAGCAATGATGTGTAGGAAACACTCAGGATTCAAACAAATATTTTTTTTTCTAATTTATCCCAGAACAATAATATAAAGGTATACAGCATAAAGGTCAAGTTAAAGATGAATAGCATTTTAGTAACATGAAATAAGACGCTGAAACTAGATAGCACTCAAAGGCATAAGGGTTTTCCTGGAACTTTGGGATGTTTACCAAGATCAGCAATGGCCTGTGCATATTAACATGGATCAGCAAATCAGATAGGACATCAGGGCTTGGGCTGGAAGACCAATCATAACCTGACATTCATGCTTCGTCTAAATGAAAAAATATTTGTTGCTAAGGGAGCAAAAGGCTTACTGGGGTTAAAAAGGAAATTATTGATTTGGAGAATTTACCTAATTCTGGTGGAAGTTCTTAAGAGATCTGTTGAGAAATGTTGGCTCATGGGGAAAATGATTTTAATATTTCTGGGGATCCAGACTATGATTTTGTGATCAGTGAGCTTAGACTGAAGAAAAACAGTAAGTATAGTTAATGGTGATCGCTTATAGTTACTTGTTAGTGGGATATATACATTTTATTTTACCTCACATCTCCATACAATTGCAATTGAGGCTCATGATCCCATCTCTGCACAGTGCACCTTGTGGGACAGTATTGTGAAAGGTTATTGACAATAAATTTTGCCTGCCCCCCCCAATTTCTTTCGTACAGTAGACCTGTATTAGCTATGCAAATATTCTTATTACAAATGCTGGTGTTCTCAAATTTAACTGCTAATCCATTATATATTCAATTATATTTATTTTATATAGTATGATAAAAAATTTAAATTGTTCAGTTCTCCAACAACCATGTTATAATCTTTTGCTTTTTGTGCCAAGATTTTGTCCTTTAAAGATAAAACCAAGGAATTCATTTCCAGAATCAACTAACAAATATATAAAATAATATTCTTTATAAAAGTAAACATCACTCTCTATGTCCTTCTTTCCCACATACTTATATCTTAATAGTTGTTCCTCTTGTGGGTTCCCTTGGTGTCTATGAGCTATCCCTCCTGTCTTCTGTGAAGTTCCATATACCTTTTTATAAACTCTAAAAGCAAAACTGAGTGCTGACCCAAGAATCAATTGTTAACAAGTCTGATTGGCTGAAAAAAAAGTATTAATAAGAATTGTGCCCTTTAATTTATAGTTATTACTTTTGTATGTATGTGCCTTCAAGTCATTATTGAGTGAATGTTGGTGATTGCTTGAATATGTCCAAGTAGTTTTCCTGGCAAGATTTTCAGAAGTGGTTTGCCATTATTTTCTTCCTAGGGCTGGGAAAAAGTGACTATCCCAAAATAATCCAACTAGCTTTGGGTTCTAGGCAAAACTAGAATTCCTAGTCTCTTGATCTCTAACTCGGTGTCTTAAACCATAACACCAAGCTGTCTCTCATGTTATTATTATAAGCTAAAAGTAAAAGTTTCCTCTGTCCAATCATATCTGACTCTAGGGGGTGATGCTTATCACCATTTCTTAGCCAAGAGAGCCAACATTGTCCAAAGACATACTTTTAGACGGCTAGATGGGCAGGAGCTGGGACAAGTAACAAGAGCTCATCCTGTAGCTCAGTCTTGAACCCAGGCAGTCAAATTTCCTACTGACAAGCTCAGCATCTTTAACTGCTGAGCCATCGCACCCCCTGTTACTATTATAGTTATTAAATAAAATGTATTTTTAAAGAGATTTACAGCCTGGTTTTTTGAAGTTCAAATAGATTCATATATAATACAAATTAACAACCGCACTTTGTACATCTTTCTTAGGAGAAAACATCTTTGCAATATGCCTTGATCTTCCATACTTCCTAGCTAGCAGATGTTAGCTGGGAATGCTGGGCATTATAAATTGAACACATCTTGAAAGTCAAATTGGAGAAGGTTCAGCTGGAGGTGGGCTGATCTCAGATTCTATAAATTCAGAAAAGTTTGAAAATATATTTGAGAGGGTTTTTGTTTGTTTTGTAGTAAAGATCTTCAAGTCTTTTTCTTCCCATATGTCTAGCTACTACAACTGCTAGGGCTTTTAGCAGTTTGAACATATTGTACATTAAGCCTAATCAGTCTTAAATTTATAATATGCTATCAACAAAATATACCTGATTACCTCAACAAAAGCTTAATGGACAAGAGTGAAGACAAACATAGCTTTCTAGGATGCTTAGTTCACGTTTGATTTTATATTATTGCCACAACAGAGAAATTATTGTGATAGATGGTAGTGCTGTGCACAAAAAATAATTTCTTAGGAACTATATTGAAACCTGATGGATTTCTTATGTTTGTGACAAAATCTTGCAATAAAAGAAATATAAATATATTTCTTGTACCTTAAAAGGCATAAACTTTAGGACTGGCAGTGATGTTGATTATTTTTTTGTAAAAATACAAAATTAGCCAGCAATAATTAAAGGGTTTTTAAAAAATGATTGTTTGAAATAGCCCAGAACATTTAGTATGTAGAGTCTGAATGAGGTAGAAAAAATAATATTGGTGTTACATAATGCTAGTTTGTCCTTCAGTAAAATCTGTTGTCTTGGAAGATGTATTGAATCCTGACAAATGCGAACTCTTTGTCACAAACAATTTTTCCATACCACATCTAAATCACTATATAACCTATAGTGTTACAACTACAAATCTATCCTGCATATTTAAGCTGTTCCTATCTATTACTGCATTTTTTATTAGTTTATAATATAAAATACAAAAATACAAAAGAAAATAATAGGAAAATTAGGGGAGGGAAAAGTGTAGACAACAGGGAAAAAAGAAAGAAAAGGTGTTGATTTCCGACTCCCTTTGATGAAGGACACTTTGATTCCCACAATGGATGAATGGCTGCAAAAGTTGACTGAGTTAGCAGAGATGGCTAAACTAACTGCTTTGATTAAAGAAAAAATACAATTACTTTTGTTTCTACTTAGAAACCACTTCTGGACTTTGTGCTTGAGGTGGAAAAAATGAAACTTTGATTTTAGGTTTTACCAATTAGATAGGTTTATTGTTATAAAAATGGCTAATTTATACTATTATGTAAAAGTAAAAAGTTGAGGTTTGATGTTATTATCTTATTCTAGTGCTGCATTTTAAGGTGGTTTAAGAAAGTTCTGAGTTAAGAAAGCAGACTCGCATTGATGATGTTACTTAGTTTGGGTAATAAAATGTCTGCAAGAAAACAATCAACTCGGAGAGCACCAAGGAGTCCACATTTTTAACCCTGAGCTATAAATATTCTCCTTTATTGGACCCCTAAGAAAGCATCGGTCAAATTCCCTGCTGTTCTGCCTTTCCAATTTTCTAGGCCAGGAAACCAAATGCTAATTGCTTTCATTTTGGTAGGTGGGTCTTACTAGACACATATACTTTTAGATGTGTGCACATGTTCAAATATGTGTACATTTTTATATCCAAGGTTGAAGTATTTACATACAAATATATGAATGTGAACCAGCAATAAACAGATTTAAAATAATAATAAAAAATAATCTTGCATCTTCTCCGCTTTTCCTTAATAAGGTTTGCTGCAATTTATGTTACAGGTCTTTCTTAGCCGTGGTTGCAAGATTTACTAGGCATCTGGATCTTTACTAATTTGAAACCTGGGAGGGTTTTTTAAAAATACTATGTTTCTTTCCTTGAGCAGCACACTTTATTGCTTTTTTAAAAAGTCCACTGGTGTATTGTTTCATTATTTTTTTAGTCATTTGAAGTACAAGAGTTTCATCCCAGCTCCCAAATAGCCCAAAGAAATAATTTGTCTCTATTCTACTAGAGCAGTGTTGGTGAACCTTTTTGGCACTAAGTGCCAAAACGGGAGCGTGTGTCTGTGCCAGAAACAGGAAGAGCAGCCACCCGGTGCGTATTGGGCACCAGGAAGATGATCTTCCAGTTTTCGGCACGCACATGCGTGCCAGTCACCTGGTCTTCCAGTTTCTGGCATGCATGCGCATGCAAAGACCAGCTGTCTGGTGCGCATGGGCGTGCTGGAAACCAGAAGATTATCTTCCCAGCGCATGCATGCACATCAGGTGGCTGCTCTTCTGGTTTCCGGTGCTTCCGCCCATGTGAAGACCAGCTGGCCAGTGTGCCGAAACCTGGAAGAGCAACGGGCAATGGCTCGTGTGCCCGGAGAGATGGCTCTGTGTGCCACTTCCGGCATGCGTGCCATAGGTTCGCCATCACGGTACTAGAGCAATGTCTGGATGTCAACTCCCAGAATTCCCCAGCCAGCATTCCAGTTCTGGGAGTTGAAGTCCACACATGTTAAAATTGCTGAGGTTGAGAAACACTTTATTACAGGATCACAAGAAAAGTAAAGATACTTTGGTTGCTTTTCAAGCTAATTAGGCACTATGAAACAAAAAATCCAGCAGTCTAATTTCTTTTTTAAAATAAAACAAAATAAAATGTTGCTTGTACTTTTCAGTATACGTATGTATACTTATACCTTCAGTATAAGGTATGAAAATGTTTGCTTGTTATTATGTGGAAGAGGGGATTTATGGTTGCAATGTATTCTTTTGTCATGTGCTGTCCTGCAATCGGTAAATAATTGGAGGATGCAAGCTATTGATGGGAAAACTTGTATGATCCTTTTAAAAATTACTTCTGTACATGTTTTGTACTTGTGCTGTGAATACAGAGAGTACTCTGCAATTTCCTTCATATGCATATGAAACAATTACTTTTGGAGCAAATATTTTGTTTGCATTGCTTTATAGATGAAAAAGGCTCTGCCACAGAATTGGTATCATGAGACAAATGGAGCATGTTATACGAATGTGGCAGCTTTATAGTTGATGAATTCTAAAGTATATTACCAGAAAGTTAGAAGGCAAAGATAGCATTTTTACAAGTGAATTTATAGATGTTTGCAGTGAGGTTATAAATTTGCAATGAAAAAGTACTATGAAGTACAATCATTTTATCTGTGCTTTGCTAAATTCACAATGACTTAAAACAGGTCTTGGGATGATTTCTTATTGGCTTCAGGATGGACGTGAAACACAGCAATACAACTGGGTATATGTGGTCTAAAATGACTGAACAGATTTGATTTACTCTCAAATCATCAGTGTGTTTATGATAGTAAAAATAAATTATATTCAGAGTGTAGCTTCCATATTGTACTGTAGGAAGCCCCCTCCCCTTCCTAGAAGAATGAAATATTTTGGGAAATATTAAAAAGGCAGGATAAAATATTTTCCCTAAAGGAGAAATAAAAAATCTTAAGGGAGGCAGAAACCAGCCCTAGTTTCCCTGTCCTAAGCAGAAACTGAGGAGGCCAGTTTTTAGAAATGCAGATTTGGTAATCCATTCAGAAAGACTGGGTCAAGACAGAAACTCAGATAAGCAACAAACAAAAGGTTGACAAAATTAGCTCAGACAAGCACCTAGGATTTGCATTTCCCCTTTTGCCTATAGAGCAGGGCTGTCAAACTTGCGGCCCGCTGGATCTGATGCGTCACATGCTGGCCACGCCCCCTGCTCAGTTTAGCGAAGGGGAAAAATGTCCCAATATGTCGCATGACGCCACTGTGATGTTGCGAGTTTGACACCCCTGCTACAGAGCCAGCCACGACCCCTTTAGGAATTGACAACAGCTAATAGAATATTAAAGGACATGTTCTTGCACAGGAACAGGAAGCTCAAATACAAAGCCCAAAGAAGGTGTAAAACCCACCCAGTGTCAACTCCATTTTGTCAGCTGCCCAGAATCACATCTGGTTGGTGGTTCTGCTTCATCAATAAAGAGAACCTTTCTTTCCAATCAGCCTCCAGCCTCCGTTTGGTTCCAGTGCCTTTCTCCTGCTTGGAACTGAACCAGATGGATTTTCCTTCCAACAGTACATAACTATAACTATAGTGTACATAACTATACTTACATAATGTACATTATAGTTATACATAATTATCAGCATGCTAATTTACTATCAGTGATAATAAAATCTGTTCAAATGCAAAACAGATGGAGCCAGGAATTTTCTCCTTCAGTTTCCTGTGGAAGTTCTGAAAGGGTTTCTTGTTTTTAAAAGAATTTAAAACCTATATTGAAGTATATAGTATATGGTTTTTTTGTGCCACAAAATGTTAGGAAAGCACACTGCTGATTTTCAAGGACTGTGGTCCTAAAGGACTGTGGGACTTCTAAGAAGACATATGGGAGCTGCATATGGTCTTGGGGATCACAGATTTCCCTCCTTGTTATATGTGAATTGCCTATTAAATTTACATAGTTTCAGCAACCAAGTATTAGTGAATACTAAAAAAAATCCATAGTATATATTTGGATCTTATACATGGTCACACAATTATGAGTAGTTGACAGGCACAATGCTATGCTGAGAGGAGGGAGGAAAAAGGAAACTGTGCCTAATAGGCAGCACAATTGAAATAATCAGTTTGCTATAATTTCTACACTGCTGCTACCTTGTAAATGTCAAAGACAACCATTAGGTAATCTATTCACTGTCAATGGTGGCTTGTTCCATCAACTCTGTCCCTGAATGAAATCTATTCTATAGGTGAGTGGCCCAACTACTCATTCCCACTCCAGTAGCATCCCAGCTGGCTATTTGCATGTAGCTTAAACCAGATCAAGAAACATTTCAGAAAGTTGAATCCACATTGTCAAATATTCCCTGTACCCACTGGTAAAAAATAAAATCTAGTTTGGCACTTATTCTTGAAGCAAGCATGTGTGTAGGAGCAAACGAATCTGTCCACTCTAGCAGATTGGACATCATGCTCACTAATGAAAGAGATAAATTAACAATAGAGGGAAAAGCGCTTCAGATGCTAGAAGCTAGATGAAAAGGGAATCTAAGTATTCAAAAATTCTCATCACCCCAAAATTCAACAACCTTTCTGGCAGAAAAGACAAAAGCTGTCACATTTGCACACACATCATGCTAACAGAACATCTCGCCCTTCATGAAACTTTCTTGTTTTATTATGTGCACACCGCTGTCAACACTTCCAGCATTGGTAGAGCAACAGTGTGTCAGACTAGTTTTTGCTCATGATGGAAATGCAAGAAAGCAAATTAAAGAAACAAAGAGTTGCCATGATTAAGACTCTCACAGTGATCAAATCTAAATAAGGCAATTTCTCACAAATCAGGTTTTGTGTCACCTGCAGCCTAGTTTATACAATCAGGAGACTCAAGTAGCAATTGGATTTGACCATTTCAAGATAACAGGATAAGGGAAGACTTACATGTTTGGACAGACAGACAGGCACATACATACAAAATGCATTTTTCCAATGGAAAAACACTCTATGAATCTATACCAGAATGATAACATCTAAAAAAAACATTGCTATATTATCCTACAGTTCTGGCTCATACAGAATTTTTATGCAGTTACTTGTACTCATCCATTTCTATGATCATTAGCCAGATATCCTAGTTTCAAGAAGCAAGTGTGAGTGCTATATATTTTGCTGCCCCTAGGGATTCCTGGAAATGCTCATAGACACAGAGAAATGCTGTGCAAATATCTTTTATTAAGGCTATTTCCCCATGGTGTGTAAATCTAGACTTATATCCCCCAGTGACGGTCACTACAAACAGTAAATCTGGACTGCTAAGGCTGAGCACAAAGTTATTTGTGTGATCAGAACCTAATCCTCAGTGGACAGAATACAGAATTTCAAAGGAGGCCTTTTACTTCCTGGGGAGACTGTCTCTCACACATTTTCCTTAAAGATTACAGAACAAAATTTTCTCTTGTATTTATTAAAGTCTTTATATGGCTGGCCAACCACAGGACTCACTTGGGACACAAAAAAGGGTGGGGCTTTGATTACATAGTTATGGCTGCCATCTTGATTTTTTTGGCTCCTTCCTGTTGACACCTCTGATTAAGAATTAATTATTCTGCTTAGTTCAGCAAAAACATTAGCTGGTGAGAGAGCGAGAGAGAGAAACAGAGGAAGTACATGGAGTATACACACAGGTTCCTCTTTCTCCAGAGCTGAGCTAAGGTATTTATTTATTTATTTATTTATCTATTTATTTATTTATTTATTTATTTATTTATTTATTTATTTAAATTTGTATACCGCCCTTCTCCCGAAGGACTCAGGGCAGTGCACAGCCAAAATTAAAATACATACAATACAAAATTTAAAATAATCTAAGAGCAGAATTAAATCGAATTGGCTTCCCAAAACATTAAAACCCATTACCCTTAAAATAACCCATTAAAATTTTAAGCCAGCCCAGCTTGCTGAAATAGGAAGGTCTTCAAAGCTCGATGGAAGGTCCGGAGGTCCGGGATTAGTCGTATTCCTGGGGGTAGCTTGTTCCAGAGGGCGGGTGCCCCCACAGAGAAGGCTCTCTCCCTGGGGGTCGTCAGTCGACATTGCTTGACCGACGGCACCCTAAGGAGGCCCTCTCTGTGGGATCGAGTTGGCCGGTGGGAGGTTATCGGTGGCAGAAGGTGGTCTCGCAAATAACCGGGCCCTAAGCCATGGAGCGCTTTAAAGGTGAGAACCTGGGTAAAGAAAAACTGCAATTTGTCTGGCTGAGGCAAAAACAAAACAAAAACAAACAAACAAACAAAAACACTCAAGGCAGATGACTGAGTCAGGTATAGTAAGACATGCAAAAGCAATTAAAAATCATAACCAAATAATACAGTAATTCCCTTGCCCGATTCACCAATTACAGCTGATAAGGGATAGAGGGATAGAGACTCCTCAGGAAAAGGATATATTAAAGTGCTAAATCTGCTTTGGTTAAATCAGCATTTCTTAACCTTGGCAACTTTAAGATATATGGATTTCAATTCCCCAAATTTCCCAGTGTGCTCTGCTACTCCTCAAGGTTTCGATCCAGCTCTAAATCCAATAACTACTCCTTCACTTGATTAATATAATTGAACAGAGAATACCCCAATGACCCAGGAAAGCCTATGCTCCATTTTTCTGGTATCCAAGATACCATATGACCAAAATCACTAAAAGCATTGATAGCAAGATTTTCATCACTGTGAGACTGGAAACCACATAAATTATAGGGCTAATCCCAACAAAGATTTAACATAGTTAAATAATTAGGGAAAAAATACTTTTTCTATCAGGAAAACAAGCAAACATGATACCTGCATATATAATATATATCAATAGAAGAGAATATTTGTAGCTCAGGGTTGAATTATGGTGTCCTTGGTGCTTTCTGAGCTTGGTTGTTTTCTTGCAGACATTTCATTATTAACCATGTAACATCATCAGTGATAGTGGGGAGTGGGGTTTGCTCTCATTTTATGTACTAATGGTTTCCTTTGCCAGTGTTGGTGGGAGTGGTCTTGGTGGTTCCTCGATTGGGTTATTGTTTACTCTTAGCTTGTTTGGCAGTTCCTTGATTGGGGTATTGTTTGCTTCTTGATTGTTGGTTTAGTGTTAATCTTGGTGTTAATCTCATCTGCGTATTGATTGCTGGTGACGAGCTGTTTTGGTCTTTTTGTTTCCTTTTTGGCTTCTTGATTGTCTCTTTTGAATGGAACATATATGTTGTTTATGTGTCCGCTGATGAATGATTTGTCTGAGTGCCAGGCTTCCAGGAATTCTCTAGTGTTTTTTGAACTTGGCTTGGTTTATGATGCTGATAGTTTCGCTGTGATTAGGTCTGTCCATGTGTTGTGAAATTAAAGAATTTTTACCATGTCTTCTGACTGCTAGTTAATGTTCATGGAGGTGCTTTGCTAGTCTTCTGCCTGTTTGCCCTATATAGTGGCTGTTGTGGTCCTTGCACTATAAGTTGTAGATCGGGCTCCCCAACCCCCAGGCTATGGACTGGCACCACTCTGTGAAGCACCAGAAACCAGGCCATGCAAACAAGCAAAGGTCCATCTGTGCACATGAAGATGCAGGCATGCCCCCTCCAGTCTGCAGAAAAACCTCTATCCGCTGTTGTAGATGACTCTTGCTTTTTTTCTTCTTCAGGGACTGCTTGTAGGAGATGACCAGGTTGATCCCAAGGGAGGAGCCAAGCACATCATCAGTTATGAGTCCCAGCATGTCTGACAAGAGGTCTAAGTTCAGCCCACCTTGAATTATTTTCTATTCTTAACTCCCGCTAATTTCCCTTGACCATTAGTTCAGATTCTTATGCACAACTTAAGCTTGCAATAAATCTTCATACTCAATTGAACTGCCTGAATCTCCTGATTTCCCTTGTGCTTGACACTGCTGGGTTTTTTGATTTACTTAGGATGTTTTGTAGGGTTTGGTTTGTGTGCTACAGTGATGCTATGTGGTTGTAATAATCTATTGGTGATTAGTCGGTTGAGAGGTTTTTAATGTATGGCAGTGTTATCCTTTTTTACAATTCGTGTTGTTTGTGCTATATTGGATTGAGTGGTCGGGCAGTTTTTGATGAAGTTGTGTGAATAAACACTTTGTTGGAAGATGTTCTATAGATGGTTGGTTTCTTTTTTCTGATATTTAGGGTTGCTGCAGTGTGTTCATCTAAATCGTGTTCTTACACAGTTTCTCTTGTGAGAGGTTGGGTTGTTACTTTAATAGTGGAACACTTGGTTGGTATGGATGGTTTTACACTAGACTTGTGTTTCTAATTTGCCATCACTGCCTCTGCTGAGGAAGATATCCAGGAAGGGTAGCATGTTGTTGTTTTCTTCTTCCCTAGTGAATTTTATTCCTTTGAAGATGTTGATCATTTCTGCTGTATTCCCTAGTTCAGAGGTGGGGATCTATGGCCCCTTTATAACTTGTGGATTTCAACTCCCAGAATTCCTGAGTCAAGCCCCTGTTCTAGTTGGTCCTTTTTTATTAGGACAAAGGTGTCATTTACATCTATATAGATGTTATCTATACATAAAATGCCCATCTACTTGGCACTGATGCTGTACTTTATCCCCTTCCCAGTGATAAAAGGTAGCTCCCAAGCATCAAGATTGCTTATCCTTGCAATAAGCTATAGTTGGTTAAACACAGTGGTTAATTTAATAAAACACTTGAGTTGGCTCAGTTCATGCATTGTAGGAAACATGAAAAGCTCCAATGTATGAAATAAGCTAGGAGTAGACTGCTTGTGGCCTTAGGTAACAATGGGGTTCTTAAGACTTCTTTTGTGGCCTCAGAGCTTTCTTTGACCATAATTACCAAAAATAGTGGTATATTTTCTGCCATTCTAAAGTGGAACACAGATGAAAAATGTAATATATTGTAATATAAACATAAATGTAATTTGTTGAAAACTAAGCACATCAGTAAAAATAACAAAGCTTTCCAAAGTCCAAGACAAGAGCCCAGATATGGTCATACCCACCATGTTACTCACTCCTGAACCAAACCTGTTTAGTTGATCTGAAGGTGATGCTCCTTCAAAATACTCCTTTACAAAATTGCCAACAAAGCTTGACAGCCAAAGAACACACCTTCCAAACTATGATTGGTTGCATCAACTAAGATATGCCCACATTGCCTTCCAATAGGAATGGAGGTCCTCCTGATACAAGGGCAGTGGTGGGATTCAAATAATTTAACAACCGGTTCTCTGCCCTAATTATTTCTTCCAATAACCAATTCACCAAAGTGCTCAGAAAGTTAACAACTGGTTCTCCCAAAGTGGTGCAAACTGGCTGAATCCCACCATTGCACAAGGGCCAAATCCAGATGAAATAGGCAGTACTATAAATCTCCCAAAATCAAAATATGTGATATTTCAGTTTTTCTTTTTAATAAATTTACAGACATTTCTAAAATTCTGTTTTCACTTTGTCATTATGGGGTACTGAGTATAGATTAATAAGAAAAAAAATGAATTTCATCAACTGTAGAATAAGGCTGAAGCATAACAAAATTAATAAAACTGAAGGGGTTGAATACTTTCTGAATGCAGTGTATGTGTGAGTTGGGCAATCATAGAAATTTGTATAATAAACAAGTCCCCCTCATACAGCACTGTTGCAAATTTGAAGGTTGTTAATTAGTAACAAACTATCAGAAGATACTATTTCTTTAGAGCCTTAGAGCAAATCAAAGTTCCCATCTGATTCTAATTATTGAAGTGTATTACATCCTTTTAAATTGTCTAAGAAATTAATTTCTTCCAGTGTCTGCAATTAGTTTGGAAAGTGCAACTAGGCATTACTACAACAGCTGTTCCTCACATCATTTTATAGACCATAACATCTCAAAGAGCGGTTCTTCAAAGCTGATCATGACCCTCTCCCTAAATTACTAGTGCTAAATTTATAAAGCTCAGTCTATCATTCTTCATTAATTGGTTTGTGTGTCATCTTTTTCTTTTATTGTTAACTCTACACTCTGATGATATTGCTCTGACACAATACCACCCTTGCTTTTTATATTTCAAGTACGTTTAAGCACTGCTGAAGGAGGGAAAAACCATTTGGAAACAATGATGGGATTCTGTTTTCTTTTTGCCCTATTAAAAAGTATTTTTAAATAAACTTAATAAAATAAATTATTATTTATAATAAAATGTATTAATATTTTAATAAAATATCAAATAAAATAATCTATACTTCTCTCCATCCTTATACTGTATACTTTCCATCCTTATACTTTAATGAGGAAAAAAGGTGCCCTCAGAGTTAAAGCAGCCTTCTTCTGAGGCCCTTCAGTCCTGAGGTAACTGTGCCTGTGGGTGACCAGCAACTGGAAGATAATCTTCCTTGCTGCCATCATCCCTTCACTAGAAACTGGTTTTGCCTTCCCCACCAGCCTTCTGTGGAGCCCAGAGAAGATTGAATTGGAAATCCTCATCCCATCAGATCTGGCTTTAAAAATCAACTTTAACAAAGGTACCAAAAGCAGATAAACTTCCATATATACATATTGTACATTTTAAATAAAATTATAACACATTTCTAATTATCTATATATATAAAAGTGAAAAACACTCACGCAGCATCACGAAATCTCCAGAATCGTAAAGCCTACAAATTTGAAATTTGGCATGTATGTTCCTCTTAGCTTCTAGGTGCTTGCTTAGAAAGGATTTTTCAAAATGACCATCAGAGCATTAGTATTTCTTATATTATTATTGACACGCTTTGATGCTAAGGAGTTAGATGTTCTACTCCCCCTCCCCACCTGAAAATAACTGTTCCAACTGCCACTTGGGCGGGCTCAACACGTGACTCATCTGCCCTGTGGGCTGGGAGTTTGGAGAAGATCAGTGAGGCCAGCCTGAGGGGGAGAAGGGGATAAGATAGGAGAGGCCTCTGTGGGGAAAGCCTGAGAGAGAGAAGGGGATAAGATAGGAGAGGCTTCTTTGGGGCAAGCTTGAGGGAGAGAAGGGGATAGGAGAAGATCAATGGGGCCAGCTGAGGAAGAGAAGGGCAATAGGAGAGGAGAGGCTTCTGTGGGGCAAGCCTGAGGAGAGAAGGGGAGAGGAGAGGCAGATCGTAACTACTCATTAATTTTCAAGCTGTAAGTGTCGATTTATCAAGCCCGATCACATAGTTTGATCAGGCTCTCGGGCCGTACGCAGTTTGGGCAGGGGGACAGAGATCCTCCCCGGGGCCCCTCATTTATGGGGTGCCTCAGGGATCAGTTCTCTCCCCTTTGCTCTTTAACATCTATATGAAGCCACTGGGTGAAATCATTCGCAGTTTTGGGGTGAGGTATCATCAGTATGCTGATGATACCCAGCTTTACATCTCCACCCCGGAACAACCCGGGGATGCCCTTTCCGTGATGTCTAAGTGCCTGGAGGCGTTGCGGGTCTGGATGGGTAGGAACAGGCTGAAACTCAACCCCTCCAAGATGGAGTGGCTGTGGATACCGGCATCCCATGATCTAGCGGCCCCACCACTTTTGATGGGAGGGGAGTTGCTTACTCCCTCTGAAAGGGCTCGCAATCTTGGTGTCCTCCTGGATTCACGGCTGTCTTTAGTCGACTATCTGACGGCCGTGACCAGGGGGGCCTTTGCACAGGTTTGCCTGGTGTGCCAGTTGTGACCTTTCCTAGATAGGGATGCCCTCCATACAGTCACTCATGCTCTCGTTATCTCCCGTCTGGACTACTGCAATGCCCTCTACATGGGGCTGCCCTTGTGGTGCACCGGAGGCTCCAGCTGGTCCAGAATGCGGCCGTGCAGGTTGTTATGGGAGCCTCCCGTTACTCCCATGTTACACCTCTCCTGTGCGAGCTGCACTGGCTACTGGTGGTCCTTTGGATCTGCTTCAAGGTGCTGGTACTTACCTATAAAGCCCTTCATGGTATGGGCCCGGGGTACTTGCAGGACCACCTCCTACCAGCCTCCCACCGCCCAGTGCACTCACATAGGACTGCCCTCCTCCAGGTGCCATCAGCCAGACAATGTTGGCTGGTGGTGCCCAGGATGAGGGTGTTCTCTGTGGGCGCACCGACCCTCTGGAACGAATTACCCACTGGACTCCGGACGGCCCCCAACCTCCACTATTTCCGCAGTGACCTGAAGACATGGCTTTTCCAACAAATCTCCTGATCTGCTGGGAGTTGTTAGTTTTAACCTGTTGGGGATTTTAATTGGATTATTTTAGTGCTAATTTTTATTGTACTGTTGTTTTATTGTTGTGAGCCACCCCGAGTCCTTCGGGAGAAGGGCGGGATATAAGTATGAATAAACTAAACTAAACTAAACTTGCCAAATGAGACTCTGTGACAGACAGAACTGGTAGCAAGCAACCCCTGCCAGAACTGATAGGAGTAGTAGATACAATCGGGAAGAGACGAAGCCTCAAGAAGTGTTTATAGGTAACAACCAGCACCTTGAATTGAACCCAGAAGCATAATGGCAACCAGAGCCTTCTCTTCTAATTCAGTATTCTTTCCAAGCTAATGGGTGCTTTGACCTTTGTTCCTACATTGCAAAGGGCAAATAGGGCCAGGACAAAAACTAATTTTGATTTCAATAGAAGAAAATATATGTAGCTGAGGGTTGAACTTTAAAGTTCTTGGCGCTCTCTGAACTTGGTTGTTTACTTGCAGACATTTCATTGCTTAACTAAGTAACATCATCAGATTGCAAGCAAATAACCAAGCTCAGAGAGCACCAAGAACTTTATAATTCTTATTTCATTTATAATTAGTTCCTCTCTATTTAAGAGCTTTCACTTTCTGTCATATTAAAAATTAGAGCTCAGTGGGAGCTTTATCGTCTTTTTAATCTCCTGCAATGTCAAATTACCTACCAAACTTTTCTTTTAATCATTCACAGGTCAGACTGGCTGCTCATTTAGTGGAGCAATAGAAACCCAGCACTTAAATGTCATAGAGGTATCATTAAAATGCTGTAATTATGGGGCAACGTAACATGCAAAATGGGGATTTTTTTTGACTTCTTGTCTACTTTCTTCTGCAATACATGAATACAATTTAGCTGACCCAAAAGTTGACAGGTGGAGACATAGAGTGTGCAGCTTTTTAGGGAGGCTTCCATCTGTTTCATACTTTAAATTCTTATCTATGCAAGCCAAGCGCTTATATGGAGTTTGATCTAAATAAATTGATTTTAAAAATCATCTTATTTTAAATGCCTTACATATATTGCCATAGTTTACTTTTTCTGCCAGGGCAGGCCCCTCAGTGAGTTTGCTTCTATGCACAGTAGAAATAAGTAGAAATGGGAAATATAATCATCTTCTGGGATTCATTTAACTGTTAATGGAGCAACAATTTACCTTCAGAAAAAAGAGGAAACTCTTCTCCCCCTCTCCAGAAGGTTTTAGGGACTTTCAATTTTTGCAGGACCTGCAGGGAAGAGAATAAAGTCATACTGTGTGAGTGATGCCAGATTTTGTTAATACTTTTGAGGGTATTCTGGAAAGTTGTTTGAAGGTTGATTGAATTCAATAATATACTTGTCCTTGGATGGCTTGACAGAAGGAGCCACTACAGAACTTGGTAGATCATAAGAAGAGAAAAGTTGAATCTGCTGGTTAGCAGTGAAGCAAAAATTAGGCTGAATTCTTGTGCCAGTTCTGAGACTTGTTGGTTTTTCATCCATCTCTCTTCTCTGCTGACTGTGATTATAAAATTTGGACCAATAAAATAATCTCTTAATAGTCTTGTGTGGGCTTCTAGGCAAAACATATGTTCCAGATAAACAGCTTAATTAGACTGTGTTGGACTCTGGTGAAGGGAATTTTTCATTGTGCAACATTTCTGTAAATTTCCATTATTTTTAGTGAATTGGGAAAAGCCATTTCAAAGTACTCCAGGTCTCCTGCCAATATGGTAAACTCAGACATAACCAGAAAATTTCTCTCCTCTCCTCTCCTCTCCTCTCCTCTCCTCTCCTCTCCTCTCCTCTCCTCTCCTCTCCTCTCCTCTCCTGTTTACCTAGACCAGACCAGGAAATCTATTCCACAGGAAAGCAAGGAATACTTTTATTGAGATTGTCTGTAAAAACAGAACCTTGCAAGTTGGGTTGGGTTGTATCTCATGTATTCCAGTGAATTAGGGAGAGTGCCTGAAGTGCTTCTAACTATTATGTCTTAGCTGTAGATTGGTATATATGGCTTAGGGCCAGGCTATCTTCGAGACCGTCTTCTACCGTATAGCTTCCAGTGACCGGTAAGATCCCACAGAGTTGGCCTCCTCCGGGTCCCATCAGCTAAACAATGTCGGCTGTTGGGTCCGTGGGGGAGGGCCTTCTCTGTGGCTGCCCCGGCTCTCTGGAATCAGCTACCTCCTGAGGCCCGGACCGCTCCCACCCTACTGGCCTTCTGGAAAATGGCGAAAACCTGGCTTTTCTGGCAGGCTTGGGGCCATTGATCTCGCTGCTGTGATCTTGCGAGATCCGGCCATGAGTGCGTGTATGGGGTTTTTTAACGTCTCTTATTGTATATTGTTCATATTGTCTTTGTTGCAAGCCGCCCAGAGTCCTCGGAGAGTTGGGCGGCATAGAAATACGAATAATAAATAAATAAATAAATAAATTTAAACTATGTTTCAGGTCCTTTTGTCTAGCTGATGGCTCTTGCATATTTTCATCAAGATTATCTTCCGTATTCTCACTATTGACTGGCTGGCTGTTCTCTTTGATCAGTTGTTGGTCAAAAGAGAGAAGGACAAATTCAGAACTGGTGGTTCTTTACAAGCCAGTTTTGTGTAATAGTTTAGGCCCCAGGCTAGAAACCAGGGGTCTGTGAGTTCCAGTCCTGCCTTAGGCACAAAGCTAGCTGGGTAATCTTGGACCAGTCACTCTTTCTCAGCCCTAGGAAGGAGGCAATGGCAAACCAATTCTAAAAAACCTTGCCAAAAACCTGTAGAAACTTGTCCAGGACATTTCTGAGTACTAGATATCATTGACAGAAGGGGAAAAAAAGTATACTGTATATGAAAATTATCAAAACCAAGGCCACATTATAGTGTGTGTAGGACTTAAATCCTCATAATTATAGGAGTGCAACTTAGACATATAAATACCTCCACTACTTTATATACTATTGTTGTACAAACAATACACTTGAGAGTGAGAGTTAAATATTTTTGTAAGCCTTTGGGAACATTGTAAACCCAGGTGTGGTCAATCTTGGATGAGTTTTAAACTGATTCAGAAGATTTGAAAAATTGATATTCTTTTTATCTAAATTAACTTTAGTCATAACTTTGCAATTAAAAACAGTCATATCTGTTCATCTGATACATTTTATTTATTATAAACTACAGATTATATCCCACATTGATTCCATCACTCTTGAGATAAAATACAAACTCACACTTTGCCAGCATACATATCATAGTTGATTTCTCTTTAACAATTCAGTCAATCAAGTATTATTTAAACAGGATATTTGAAATATAAAACTCTGTACATCAGATGTAGTTACTAACACATCAGATGGAAACTATTTTGAAGTAATCTGTCCAATTTAAATGTGATGATTTTTTGGTAGTGTGTGTGTAAAACAGATATAATTGAGACAGTATTGATGAGCATTTATCTAGGGATTGAACAATTACCACAATATTTATGTCCTTAAAGAGTTTGCATCATGATCAAACATCATTATTTATTTATTTTATTTATTAATTTTATTTCTATACCGCCCTTCTCCCGAAGGACTCAGGGTGGTGTACAGCCTGATTAAAAGCACAAAGACAGACAAAATTTAAAATTATTAAAATTATTAAATGATAGGCTCAATTTTAAAACCCCCAAATTTAAAATCCCATATTTAAAAACCAATTAAAATCTTTACTTTGATAGCCCAGTCTGGTGGAACAACAAGGTTTTGAGGGCACAGGGAATACACGGAGATCAGAGATTTTACGAATTTCTGGGGGCAGTTCATTCCAAAGGGCAGGGGCTCCCACAGAGAAGGCCCTCCCCCTGGGTGTTGCCAGCCGACATAATTTGGTCGATAGCACCCTGAGGAGACCCTCTCTGTGGGAGCGAACTGGCCGGTGGGAGGCTACTGGTGGCAGAAGACGGTCTCGAAGGTATCCAGGTCCAATGCCATGGAGCGCTTTAAAGGTGGTAACCAACACCTTGAATCGCACCCGGAAGACCACTGGGAGCCAGTGCAGCTTGCGCAGGAGGGGTGTCACATGGGCACAACGAGTTGCGACCATAACCACCCACGCGGCCGCATTCTGGACCAGTTGGAGCCTCCGGGTGCTTTTCAAGGGTAGCCCCATGTAGAGAGCATTGCAGTAGTCCAGTCGGGAGGTGATAAGGGCGTGAGTGACTGTGTGCAAGGCGTCGCGATCCAGAAAGGGCTGCAACTGGCGGATCAAGCGAACCTGATAAAAAGCACCCTGGCCACGGCCGTCATATGTTTTTCTAAAGACAGCCGTGCGTCCAGGAGGACGCCCAGATTACGAGCCCTCTCTGTGGGGGGTAAAGACTCACCCCCCAATAGTCAGCGATGGCACCAGCTGACTATATCGCGATGCCGGGAACCACAGCCACTCAGTCTTGGAGGGGTTGAGTCTGAGCCTATTTCTCCCCATCCAAACCCGCACGGCCTCCAGGCAGCGAGACGTCACATCACATCGTTGGGGTGGTCTGGGGTGGAGATGTACAGCTGAGTATCATCAGCGTACAGGTGGACTCTCACCCCAAAACCACGGATGATCTCACCCAGCGGCTTCACATAAATGTTGAACAGAAGGGGCGAGAGGACCGACCCCTGCGGCACTCCCCATGCAAGGTGCCTCAAAGTCGACCTCTGCCCCCCTGTCAACACGAACTGCAAGTGGTCGGAGAGGAAGGAGGAGAACCACCGCAAAACGGTGCCCCCTACTCCTAACCCCCTCAACCACTGCAGCATGCTACCATGGTCGATGGTATCAAAAACCTCTGAGAGATCTAACAGGACCAGGACAGAGGAGCAACCCCGGTCCCGAGCCCTCCAGAGATCATCCACCAACGCGACCAATGCCATTTCTGTGCTGTACCCCTGCCTGAAGCCCGACTGGTATGGGTCCAGATAGATAGCTTCATCCAGGTGCCCGGGCAGTTGTTGTGCCACCACACTCTCAACAACCTTCGCCACAAAACGAAGGTTGGAGACCGGATGGTAGTTGGCTAATTCAGCCAGATCCAGGGAAGGCTTCTTGAGGAGGGGCCTCACCACTGCCTCTTTGAAGGCAGCGGGAAAGGCACCCTCACTCAGAGAAGCATTTATAATCCCCTGGAGCCAGCCTCGTGTAACCTCCCGGGAGGCCAGTACCATCCAGGAGGGACACGGGTCCAATAAATATGTTTAATAAATATGTGGCGGCACTAATCCTACCCAGAACCCTGTCCACATCCTCGGGAGCCACAGGATCAAACTCCTCCCAGATAATGTTCTCAAGACCTACCCTCATCTCCTCCCTTGGACTCACCCAGTCGGAGTCCAAGCCTTCCCGAATCCGAGCAACTTTATCATGCAGGAATTGCACAAAATCCTCAGCTCGACCCTGCAAGGGATCTTCCCGCACTCCCCCCCGAAGAAGGGACTGGGTCACCCTAAACAGAGCAGCTGGGCGGTTCTCTGCAGATGCGATAAGAGCGGAAAAATAGTTAGGTTTTGCTGCTTTTATCACCACTAGGTAGGTCTTGATATAAGACCTCACCAGTGTCCGGACGGAATCGGATTGACTAGTCCTCCAAATGCTCTCTAGGCGTCTTTTCCAATGCTTCATCTCTCTCAGCTCCTCGGAGAACCAAGGAGCCAATTGAAGTCGGCATCGGGTCAGAGGCTGCAAAGGCACGACGCAGTCCAAAGCCCCAGCGGCCGCACTCTCCCAGGCGGCCACCAGGTCTTCAGTCAAGTTGAGTGCCAGGGTCTCAGGAAATGGCCCAAGCTCCGTCAGGAACCTTTCGGGATCCATCAGACACCTGGGACGGAACCATTTAATCGGCTCCGTCTCCCTGTGGCGGGGGGAAGTGGCAGGAAAGTCCAAGCAAAGAAGAGAATGATCTGTCCATGACAAGGGTTTAATGTCTAAATCCCCTCTACCAAGATCATTCAACCACTGACCAGAGACGAAAATCAAGTCCAGAGTGGGGGACACACTCTGTGCATATAAGTGCTGTGCACAGAACTGTGCATATAAGTCCTAATTTATTGGAAATAGTTGATTGGTAACATCTGGAGCAGGAGTGTCAGACTCAAAGCCTGCAGGCCAGATGTGGCCCACAGAATGCTTAGATCTGACCCATGGGGCCAGCCTGGAAATATCAAAGGACTGGTGCCTCTGCCAGCCAAAACAGGCCGCGGGGGGGGGGGGCTCATGGGGCCTCCATGTGGTCTGTTTTCAGCCAGTAGAGTGCTGCAGGAGGCCAGAGAGGCCAAAAACAGGACACGTGGGGGCCTCGTGGGGCCTCCGAGCAACCTATTTTTGGCCAGGAGAGTGCTGCAGGAGGCCATGAAGGCCAAAAACGGGCTGCGTGAGGGCCACCCGGGGCCTCCTCACGGCTCCTTTTCGGCTGGCAGAGTGCTGCAGGAGACCATGGAGGCTGAAAATGGGTCATGAAGTGGCCGCCTGGGGCCTCTACACAGCCAGTTTTCGGCTGGCAGAGTGCTGTCAGAGGACTGACTTGGATTGGATTACAATTATGTGGCCTCAAGTAAGTACCTGGTCTGGATAGAAAACAAGCAACGTCCTATGTTAATACTACAGTTTAATTAGGGTTGCCAGGTGTCCCACTATTTGAGCGGACAGTCCACTTTTTTCACATTATGTTCACTATTTTTTTTTCACAAAATAGTGGACATTTTTTTTTATTCAAAAGCTTTATGATGAAATGGTACATAATCTAAAGCTACACAGTCTAAGAGAATAAGGATAGGAGAATCGCGTTTTGTCTTTTTTTTCATAAGTTAGAATGAGACAAAAATCGAATGCTCATTGCAATAATCACATTTTACACAACAGCGCAAAAAATGCATTAAAGCAGTTATCTTTTGATATCGAAAATGTAGTGCTGAAGTTTTTTGCTGAATTTTCGAATTCTGCGAAGAAACAAGAAGAGTTGAAATCATTTTTTGAGTTTTGCGAGTCAGAATTCCATGAAGTTTTGCACCATGTTTCAACACGTTGGTTAAGTTTGTTTAAAGCGGTCGAAAGACTTCTTTTAAACTGGATACTTCTAAAATCGTATTTTATTTCTCTTGGATCTGATGAGTGCCATAAGGTTATCTGGAACCTTATTTCGGATCAGGAAAATGAACTCGCAAAGGACGATGAACCAACAATTTCAGAATTGTATTTATATTTCACGCACTTCTTCATGTCAATAATGCAAGACACCTTACTGAAGCTTGAAAGCAAGAAAATTCTTGCATGTGATCTTCACATTATTATGTGTAAGCTGTGTGATTCTTTGCAAAAAAATACGATGAGCAGTTTTTTGGAATGAAAGTTTTATTTGCCTTACGTAAAAAACATTTGCCTGAGAATGCCGTGCAAAAGTTCAAGAAAGAAGCCATCAACGTGTATCAAAGAGCCATTGCGTACCTAGAAAAGTGGTATAATTTCACCGATTCAGTATATGAGATGCTAAGTCACATATTAAGAAATGCTCTATTGCGTGTCTGGAAAAAGTATAAATATAAACTAAAGGATAAGTTACCAATATGGAAAGTACCCAGACACGCAATAGAGAATATAAATTTGGAGCAAAAGCAAGATAGGTTTACATATAAGGAACTCCTTTATAAGGAAGGAGTCAGATTACAATTAAAATCTATGGAGCAATTAAGAGAAGAAGGAATTATTAGGACTTGGTTTCAGTATGGTCAGCTGCAGGCCAGATGGAGAGAAGATCAAAAAACTGGTATTTTGCAGCAGGATGAGAATTTGATAAAGCAAATAAGAGATAAAGGTCAAATGCATATAAAAAGGTTGTATAATGTATTAGTGGAAATAGATTCGGAAACAGAGCTAGTCGAGGATTGTATGATAAAATGGGCACAAAACATAGGTGAACCAATAATGATAGATACATGGGAAAAGATATGGGTTAGAAATGTAAGATTCACACAAGCTCAAAACTTAAGAGAGAACTTTTACAAAATGTTTTATAGATGGCATTTAGATCCAAAAAAACTAGCCTGTATGTATCCAAATTTACAACCTAAGTGTTGGCGATGTGAGTGTGAAGATGCTACATATTTTCATATATGGTGGACATGTAAAAAAATTAAGGCTTTTTGGATAAAAATATGGTGGATTATTCAAAATATTTTAAGGAAAAAAAATAAATTTACACCACAGTTTTTTCTGTTGGGAATAGTCACGGATTGTACTGTAATAGAGACTAATTTGGTTTTGAATTTAATAACAGCTGCCAGGTTACTGGTGGCACAGTACTGGAAGAAGGAAGATCCACCCACCATTGAGGAATGGACACTAAAAGTTGTGCATTTGGCAGAGATGGCAAAAATTTCATCATACCTTAAAGACCATTCAAATGAAAGATACATATCAGAATGGAGAAGATGGATTGACTATATACAAAAAAAGTATCCGAACAAGAAGATTCATATAGCTTATGAATGAAATATTTTTAAGTAGTTTATGTTTATAATTTTTGAGTTATAAGGAGTTAAAGATTTAGGGAGAATATGAATGCAATAATTTGTTAGCATATTTTAGCTTTATGTTTGTGAATGCTATACCTTGTGCCTGTTCTGGGAAGTCTAGGGAGGGGAGTGGGGGGGAAGGAGGGGAAGGGGGGTGGGAGGGAGGGGGTGGGAGGGGTTGAGGGGGGAAGGGGGGGAGAAAATGTTTCCTATAAAACTTTTCAATAAAAAAAAAAGAAAATTCTTGCATGTGATCTTCACATTATCATGTGTAAGCTGCGTGATTCTTTGCAAAAAAAATACGATGAGCAGTTTTTTGGAATGAAAGTTTTATTTGCCTCACGTAAAAAACATTTGCCTGAGAATGCTGTGCAAAAGTTCAAGAAAGAAGCCATCAACGTGTATCAAAGAGCCATTGCGTACCTAGAAAAGTGGTATAATTTCACCGATTCAGTATATGAGATGCTAAATTGTTTCAATCTAATTGATCGCAATAATCCTCCAACTTTAGAAGAAATGACGAACATCTTGTTATTATCACCATATTCCATATGTGATATGTTATATGTTATTCCACCCAACACTCTCTTCGATGAAATTTCTGCCTTAGAAGAAGTTTATGTTCATCTGCAGGGCGATTCATCCCTTGATAATTGGACGTACTTTTTCAAGAAAGAGCCAGCTCCGAGTTTACTGAAACTGTTCCAGTATTGTGCATCAATTCCAGTATCAAATGCAAACATTGAATGAATTTTCAGCGTCATGGGAAATTTGTGGACTGACGAATGTAACCGACTGCTTGTATCAGTTCGAAGTGAACTTTGTATATTTTTTAATATTTCTCAACGTTGTACTGAAATTAAAGAATTATTCCTTAAACACAAAGAATTGATCAAAGCTGCGCAGTCAAATAAAAAATACACACGACAGCAAAGTAAAATGTAATTTAATATTTTACATATTATTATAATATATTTAATGTTTTGAATTTTAAGTAAAGTTTTGAAGTGATTAATTTAGTACGTGTTAAAATGTTTGTAAGAAAATATATAATTTAATTGTAATTTTTTTAAAAATTTTTTACTACTTAACACCCCCCCCCCCACTTGTCCGCTATTTTTTGGAAGCAGACCTGGCAACCCTATTTACCTATGCTGTTAGATCTTGTATTATCATGTTATTTATGCTATTGTATTTTTATTATTGAATAAATAGAATAGAACTAATTGCCTAGTAAATTGCCTAGAAAATCAATTTACTATTAAACAATGGGATATAAATTTAGAAATAAAAACTTTAGTGGAATATGAAGAGTAAGTTATAGATGTTTGCCAGTAATATCTGGTGGAAGAGAAAGGAAAATGGTTATAGTAAAGAACTGTGGAAAGAAAGAAGAGAAGGGAAAACAGGCATCTTCAGCCTGTGTCAAATGCCCACCATGACCATGCCCGCCATGACCACGCCCAACTCTGGGTCACCACCACCACCCCAGCCCTCCAAGGTCAAACAGATCCCTGATGCGGCCCTCAATGAAATCGAGTTTGATACCCCTGTTCTGGAGAGTCAGATACTGCAACCTGTTTTTAGAGCAACTGTAGTATTTCTCTCTCCCCGCCGTGCCCCCAAAATCATTGCCTGTTTTTAAGCATAGTCCATGAAGGGGAAAAAATCTTTACAGTGAAGGCTTATTAAAACAGCAGGACTGTTTTCATTTTGGCTGTTCACCGCCCTGAGTCCTTCGGGAGAGGGGGCGGTATAAAAATCTAATAAATAAATAAATAAATTGGAAATAGATACCTGCCATATTTCTGTTTCAGATCTAGAACTGAAAATGTGCTTTTGTGGAAGAGTCTGAAACACTTGCCAGTGCAGAATGGATGCATTAGAAGCAATTCATTCTTGTAATTTTATCTTGCTGATGTAGCTGCATGAACAAAATCCTCTTAATATGTGAGCCACCCTTCCTGCCCATTTGCTCGTCCCCACAAACAGGGAGTTTCAGGTACTCTTCTACAGAGCTGGTTGCTTTCTAAAGAGAGACTTTGTTCCAAACGTGTAAAACTTATACATAAACTGAATATCAAAGGGATGCTTTGTTGAAATAGGTAACTTGGAGAACAAGTATTGTGTAAACAAATCATGCTAAAGAATGTGTCATCCCTTGATTATGATGTGCTATAGATTGCCATTTTGACAGTTAAGGGAAAACACAGCGTTCCCTCCTTTCCTCAGGCCTGGAGAGACCCCAGAGGCAATCAACGTGTTTAATTTAGCAATGAAATTAGATTGGTTCCAGCAGTTGCACTTGCAATCTTTAGAAGCAGGGTCCTCTGAGATGATCTCTTTTACCACCTCCCGTTCCTAATTTGATATTTACTATGATTTTGAAAGCACTACAAAGATTTTCCACATCTACTCCCTGCCAGAAAACTCAATGACCCCTTTCACTTTCCCGGAGAAAGGATATCAGAAATGATATTAACCTTTTCATTTAATTTGGGTTCTTGTGTCTCATTAATTGCAAAAGCAGTATCTGTTAGCAACAACTGGTGTTTCTTATGAATTAATTGCTTTGGGGGGAAAAACAGGAGAAGAATGTTTCATGCTGCAGAACAAGAGATGTCCAAGTTAATTGAGAACCACTGAGAGTGTTACTATTTTTGTTCAATAATATTTAGCTGACATCCAAATAATATTTGTCCCTATATAAATGGCACAGGATCTGTGTATAGTTTTACAGAAGGAGAGATATTTTTAAAAAACAGATAGTCAGAGGCAAGCTGTTTGTGTGATACAAAATGTGACTAGAAGAATTGCTACAGTACTGATAGATACTGTCAGTCAATGTTGACAATACTTGGAGAGATGGATCAATAATCAGAATAGTATTATTAGTGTTAATTAGTATTAACACAAATTATCGATACATTGCCACAGAGCAGGAGTTTGGGTGTGTGTGTGGGGGGGGGGGGCTGGGGTGGGCATGGCCAGCTCGATGTCACTCATGTTTGGGGTGCCCAGGGAGAGGGCCAAACTCTTGTCCTCCAGAGGAGCCTCGCCAATCCATGCAGAGGATCCCCAGATGGTGCAGGATGTCCAGAGCCCTAGGCAGTGGAGAGAAAGTGCCCATCCCAGCCCTCAAGCTCCCAGAGCACCGGGACCCCACAGCCCAGCCCAGTCCTGCTTCCCCGAGGTGGTGCCTGGCTGCACTTATCGCCTCTTCAAGGCTGCTGCTGCTGTGCTCACTCTGGCGGGGAGCCCAGCAGCGATGATGGCTCATCCCTGGCTTGCCTTCCCTGGCAGCCAGCCACGGGAATAGCAATAGGAGATGGCCATAGGAATGCTTAGAAAGGCACTTAACTTGGTTAAAAGTTAGAATTAAGTCTAACTTAAGTCTGACTTAGAATTAAGTCCAACCTAATGCTGTGTTTCAGTCTCATCCTATTATATCCATGAACAGTCCTGCAATTACTTATATGAAAAGCTCATGTATTTGATTTTCTGAAGACAGGTTGAGTGCTAAATTATTCTGGCAACCTTAAAATAATTAACTTATTTGTCTGATTGTTTGCTACCTGAAAATAGGAAAATTGGAATAAATATTAGATACAGAACATGTTTCTGAAGCTAATAAGAGACTTGCATCCTTTACATATTAGGACAGATTCTGAATCTGTTTTCTCCATCAGCTTCAAAGAAAATGGATTCTGGGACATAATGTTCAAGGTTAAAAATGTTTGCAAAAAGAATTTTGTTAAAAGAAATTTCTTTAGTAATAGCCCGATTAGAAGTCTGAACAGTGGGACAGAAAATGGCGGCTCCTGCCAATGTTTCCTCTGGTTTGTATTTCAACAAAGAACCAATTTCTTATGCATTTCTTTTAAATGAAACAAAATTTCTCTACTCTTAGCAATGGTACAGGTGTAATCTATTCAGCACTTTGGTGCTGATAGTCATTTATTAAACTTGTAGGGTAGCCATAGTTTGTTATTTTGTAATGCTAACAGTAATTTTTATTTCATTCTACTAAAACCTTATTTCATTATATTCAATCTGAAAAAAATATTTAAATAGGCCTTTTGTTGCCCAGCTCCCTCTTTATTTGAGATTTTCTATCACATTCATTTCTTTGTACTTTATATGAAGCAATATTTCCTCCTTGACCTTGAAGTTATTATATGAAAAAAGCATGGTAGCACCTAGGAATGTGTCTTATTCCAACCCCGTTGGGCTCATGAGTTTTCCAGCATTTTAAATAAAATACTTTTCCACCCATCCTAGAAAATACAAGCAATAACCTTGAGATGAACTGCGGGCAAAACATGCACTCTGTTCCTGAAGTGTAACCTTTCCTATGGTTTTAAATCTTTGTTCACAATTGTTGCATTCCATTCTGTCATCCCTTTTATGTTGGTGATTCTAAGCTACTCTGAGTATTATAGCGGAATGAAGAGAATGATGCCTTACAGAGCAAATTGGCAATGACCTCATCATCCGTGATGGATGATGAGGTCATGGTGGTTCCCTCCATGCCACGTTGCCTTTTCCATTTTGCTGCTACACCAGGAACCTGTTGGAAGTTGCAGCGGCTCTTTTTTCATTCTCTGTCAACTGCAGGCGCTCTTCACCATCTGTTCCCATTTTAAATAATTGGAGACAGCTGGTTATTGCTTTCTGCTGATTTTTTTTAAAAAGCTGTTGGGCTGGCCAAGCACACAGAAATTGAACATGCACCCAGCAAAGCCAACTGGACTGCAACAGCAGCAAACAACATTCAGCCAAGTATTCCAGCTGCTCGGCAATCTTTGGCAATAGATTTATTTCCTTCCTGAGTTTCTGCTGTGGCGGTAAGGCTGCCACAGAGCCACACTTTCGGAGCCCAGGAATTAAAAAAGAAAGGGAAAGAGCCTGCATGCCAATCAGAGTCCTTTCCTTTTTTAGTTCCTGTGTGGGATAAGAAGGGAGAAAGTGGGAAGAGAATAGTCTGTGACATTTGCCTAGTGCCAGTTTCTGCTCTGAAGCTGGAATGTCTAACTAGATACTCTCTTTTCTCTGATATCCCATTTGATGATCTAATATACTATAAAAAGAAGTTATAATTTCATGGTAATCTTTTCAGTTGTATCAAATACTAAAGTGTCCTTCTCACTAAATAGTCAACAACCTAGAGTACTGCATCCAGTTTTGGTCACCACACTATAAAAAAAGATGTTGAGACTCTAGAAAAAGTGCAGAGAAGAGCAACCAGGATGATTAGGGGACTGGAGACTAAAACATATGAAGAACGGTTACAGGAACTGGGCATGGCTAGTCTAGTGAAGAGAAGAACCAGGGGAGACATGATAGCAGTGTTCGAATATTTGAGGGGCTGCCACAGAGAAGAGTGGGGTCAGCCTATTTTCCAAAGCACCTGAAGGCCAGACAAGGAATAATGGATGGAAACTGAACTAGGAGAGATTCAACCTAGAAATGAGGAGGAACTTTCTGACAGTGAGAACAATCAACAATGGAACAGCTTGCCTTCGGAATTTGTGGGAGCTTCATCACTGGAGGCTTTCAAGAAAAGAATGGACTGCCTTTTGTCAGAAATGGTGTAGGGTTTCCTGCTTGAGCAGAGGGTTGGACCAGATGATCTATAAGGTCCCTTCCAACTCTGTTAATATGTAATCTATATGGAAAGCTTTCTCCTTTGCTCCTCTCATAAAATATCTAGATATTCCAAAATCTTTTCTGAAACCATTTTATGACTTGAGTTGTGTTTCAAATTCCCTAGTCTCTTCAAAAATCAGCTACAGGAATACTGAGAAAAGCAGATGCCTGACCAGTAGTTTAATATTCTGGAAACTCTTTTCTCTAAAGTATGGTAGTGTTTCCTTAAATCTTTAGTGAGAAAAGGTGACTGAATTGTAAATTTTCTGAACAGAAGCAGTAGTTAAGCAATGTAAAACCAAACAGGAGAAAAGGATGAGATGAAGTATAGGAATGATTACTAAAAAAAAAAAGAAAAAAAACCCCTCTTATTATGATTTGATTAAAAAACAACTTCATTTAAATCAAGTTGTGCGGGAAAGCAGGGCTATTATGATTTAATGACTATTGCATGAGTAAGGGTGGCCTTTTGAAAAATCAGCAACCTGATAGTCTATATGTTTTGGAATGCAATTCTTATAGTTATGATCCTTTAGATTCTCAACTCTTGGTCTAAGAATTATAAGTGCTTTATGCAAGGTCAGTCTATATCTCCATCTAGCCCATTTTTAATTCATAGCACCTCTCCAGAATTTCAGAGAAATCTTTCACATTCCTACTCTATGATGGTTTCATCTGAAGACTGAGAATTTCTATACGTAATTCATGCTTCCTCTTTCTACTATGTATTCAAGATGAATAGTGGCTAATGTTTATGTATATGTTAGGATATACGCATGTATGTGTAGCATGTTTACATGGGTGTTATGTATGTGTACACTTTTGAGAGCAGGCAACAGAATTTCATTTTTAGTGTTTGCCAGTATGCCCACAGTAAAAAAATGACAATAAAGGTTATCTTATGTGTCTTATGTGTCACTTATGGAATGTCTCCTTTTTTTACAATTGTTTCACCTTCTTGCATGATAACAAGGCAAGGCTGTGCAATAATGAAGCTTTCTTCTGATGTCCTAGGGTCAAAGAGGAGATCTCATTTCCATCCTCCAATACTCTTTCTCTCCATTCTGTATTCAATAAAAGAGAGTGGTAGCCAGTGGTGGGTTTCTACCGGTTTGCCCCGGTAATGGCGGTGGGGGAGGCTCCGCCCACCCACCCGGACGTCATCACAGACGCTCTTTGCATGCACAGAAGGTTCTGCGCATGCACAGAAACGCCACACACGAGTGAAGTGAACGCGCACACTCACAGTTCCGAACCAATAGTGAAGGTAAGTGGAACACACTACTGGTGGTAGCTAACCATTCTTACAAGGGAAAAATAGCAAACTAGATATAGCCTTTGATATTGGGTTGGCTTTGCACTCAGTAACAGGGATTAGACGTAGAATGATCAAATTTTCCATACTACATTGCTCATACAAGGTTTCTTCCCCGTGCAATTCCTCTTACTCTCCCCAATGGCTTTGTGATGAACATTTTGCATATAAAAAAAAACAAACTAAACATGCAGCCATTTTGATCTGCACTTAAAATAAATTAATGGACCAGAAGTGAGAACTTGCGACTTACAGACTTACGTATCATATCTTGGTGCTGAATTCTGGCTCGATTTAATCCCTGTGGATCTATTTCTTATGCTGTTTGTTTTTCAAATTACCTTAATCTAATGATACAACAGGCTGCCTAATCAAATTTCAAATATAATTTGATTCTTGTTCTGCTTGTGAATGAAAATGAGAAAAACACTTGGCTTCAGTAAGAATTGCCACTTGTGTTACGGAACTATAATATTTAATATTTGGATGACTAAGAAACATTGCTCAACTTCACTTGAATGTCCATGGCTCTGATCTGAGCCAGGTTTCTCTATTATACTGTTTCTCATTTTAGAAACTTGGTCTGAAAGATGGAATGTGGTACATGCGTCATGTTTTTACTTAGATTTTGTTTTGGAAATGACTAAAAGTGTTAATAGCTTTGCTAAATGGTTGGTATTTAAACTAGTGCTCTTGGATTTATGAAAAGGAATATAAAACGCTAAAATGTCACACAAAGGGTATAACATTTGGGGTAAAAGTATAACTGTTTAACTTGTGAGGACTGGGGTTTCATTATTCATTTCTAACTCTTGTTAAAGAAAAACACACAGTTCACTCATATGAATTGAATTGCTGCAAGTAAATTAAACTGAGTTGTGTTATATTTAAAACAATTGGAATAAAACATCTTTTTTAATATTGACTTCTTTATTTTATACAGGTAATCCTCAACTTACAATCATTCATTTAGTGACTGTTCAAAGTTACCATGGCATTGAAAAAAGTGACTGATGACCATTTTTCACACTAATGACTATTACAGTATCCCCATGGTCTCATGATCAAATTCGGGCCCTTGGCAACTGGCATGTATTTATGATGGTTTCAGGGTTCCGGGGTCATGTGATCCCCTTTTGTGACCTTCTGACAAGCAAAGTCAATGGGGAAGCCAGATTCATTTAACAATCATGTTACTAACTTAACAACTGCAGTGATTCACTTAACAATTATGGCAAGAAAGGTTATAAAATGGGGAAAAACTAACTTATCTGTCTTATTTAGCAATGGAAATTTTGGGTTCAATTGTGGCCATAACTTGCGGGACGACTTGTACATGGAAAAAAAAACACACTAAAAAAACCATATTACAGTTCATACAAGGATATCAGTCAGCTTAATCAATAAATAATTTTACAATTAACCAGATAGATATAGTGTAATAGTCATTTATTCTTTCTATTGCACTGATAGAATGCAAGTGAGTGGGATCATATAATACAGTATGTGAGCGGAGCTGGATTTTGTGGTACTTTTAAGGATTTTTTCCTGTTTATACTACACTTTTCATATGTTTCCCACTTCAAAATGACAGGAAACTGAAGCCTCGAAAAGAGAATTTCAGGTCATACTGTAGCTGTAGGAATGCAGGCTATTTATTCCTATCCTCAAACATATTTATGTATTAAATAAAAAAAAAAAAGCTAATAACAGATAATTCATTTTAAAACCACAGGAGGGAACAATAAATTCAGTTTTTCATTTGCAGCATGAAAACTACCTTGCTGCAATACTCATGCTTATTGCTTGAGTTTTGTATTTTTCCAGCAATCTAATCACTATGCTCTTTCATGAGAATAAAAGTTCCATAACTAGTATTTCTGCTGATGATAATTTGAGCCTGGTCATTTGTACCTCTAATGAGAACTCTGAATGAGTTGTTCTATCATCCATGTGCTTGTTTTCTTAGCTATCCATGGTACTTTCAGAAATACTCACCAATACCGAAGTTCAAAAGCATCAATACTCTTTCTTGTTTCTTCAAAGTCCAACTTTCACTTCCACAGACTGTCACAGAGAAAACCATGGCTTGTATGGTTTTGATCTTTGTTATATAGAGATATGTCCTGACATCTGAATATTTTCCCCAAGGGTTTCATTGTTACTATAACCAAGTGCTACTCGGTGATATATTCTGTAAACGAGACAACCTGCGACTCAGAGATATTTCCTTACCTAAGCAGAGAAATGGAATGACCACAGATAGATTGTCATTGTTTGAGCTTTAAAATTAAAGAAGAAAATATTTTATGAAAGAAGATCCACTGCCATACCCCCATAGAAGTTTTACATATGATTACATGGACAGGCTGTGTGTATACATTTGCTTCTCTTCTGTCATGTTCTCAGCATATGCTAAATAATAATCAGCTTGCAAGAATCCTTCCTCTCTGCAGATGTCTTTGAATGATGGAAGGATTTGTCAACCAAGTATGATGGAAAAAATGTCTCTCTCTTAGGAGATGATTAAACTCATTATCACGGTTCATTATTTGATATACATAATAACAAATAGCAAGAGGTGGTATTCAGCAGGTTCTGACCAGTTCTGGAGAACCAGTAGCAGAAATTTTGAGTAGTTCTGAGAACTGGTAAATACTACCTCTGACTAGCCATGCCCCATCTATTCTCTGCCACCCGAGTCCCAGCTGATCAGGAGGAAATGGGGATTTTGCAGTAGCCTTCCCCTGGAGTGGGGAGGGAGTGGAGATTTTACAGTATCCTTCCCTTGCTATGTCCACCAAGCCACGCCACGACCACCAAGCCACGCCCGGTAGTAAAAAAAAATTGAATCCCACCACTGCACATAGCCATTAGTTTCTTGTTCTTTATATGGAATTGATGATGCCAACCATAATTTCCAAGTGGAAAAAAAAGTATGTGTTGAAAGCTTATTACAGGAGTGATGGGACTCTGAAATTATTTAAAAACCATCTCTTCCTTCTTTCAACATTATGTGCCATGATGTTGATTTGGTGTTGTCTCTTGGTGCTATAAAACAGGTCATTCCAAGGATTTCTAATAGCTGCAAAGTAGTTAAGAAACAATTTCTGAAAGTGATAAAAGAAATGAAGCTCAGTGAATCTTATGTCCATATAGATCGTATTACAACCATGGGCTCTGATTTAAATCCCTCAACTTCCAGCCATTTGACTCACAAACTGACAACAAAAATCACAGTTCTTGCAGTCTACCCACAAACAGCAGCTGTCTGAAGTGCAAATGGGAGATTCCACAATCTCTCTTTTTTCTGGAGAGACTTCACTGGCCAAAATTTGTTCCTTCAGGGGCATCTAATTTGCCATAAATCCTCACTAGAACTCCCCCAAACTTTATAATTAGTTTTACAAATAATCCATATAAATCTATTCGAGGCTGTGGATGTCGATAGTCTCATGCTGCAAAAGCTGCACATGAGTGCATTTTACCATTTAAAATTTATATCCAATAAACCATCTCTAGCAACTATTCTATTTTCCTTTGAGTTATAGCCGCAGTTACTCCCATGATTTTGAATTCAGCTGCCCTTTTACCACACATTTTACCACAGGTAGGGAAGCTGATCAAGCAGTTCTAGTAACATTGTGGCTTGCTGTGATAGATCTTATGGTAAAACATGCCAAGAGAAAGTGATCAGTCCTATCTTCACATTTTTTTTCCCAACAGAAACTTGATGGGAACAAAAAGGGACTCATTCCCTGAAGAGCTTTGCAGAGACAGGTTTTGAGGGACTAGTTGTGTTAATTAAAATGGTTTTTAATAACAGCAGCTGGCACCAGATTTTTAATTAAATTGTTAGGGAAGTTATAACTTATTTTTTCATTTCTCTCTGCTTTGGGCACGACACATGACAGAATGAGAGAAAGAGAGGGAGAGAGGAATGTAATATGTAATCACTTCTTGAGCAGCCTATCAAGGCAGTGGCAGCTTCATGTACAGACGAGGGAACCATGACATTTCCCACCGTTGCAAATATAACATAACGTAATACAGATGCTGATGAGAAAACTCCTGTGTACAAAATTGGATTCATACAATCAATTTCTTTCCAAGAAGGTGAAAAATCGCATAAAACAAAATCAGCGATAGAATATATGCATAGAGTATAAAATATGGCAAGTTCAAATTTATATGTTGGTAAACAGCAGACCAAAGGAATATGTGGGTGTTTCCAATTAGCTTGATGCTGCTGGTTGAAATGTTTTCCCCAAGACAATAAGGAGGACTTATTCCTTCTCGCCCACCTTCATCTTAACCTCAAAATCTATTTCTAGTGGATGGATAATATTTCAGAACAGCTGTCGAGTGCTTTGAGACTGAAAGGAGAGATGTTCAGTCTTGCTTTGTTTAAAAAAAGGAACTTAGTGTGGGTTTGGATTTTGCCATATTTTGCCAGGATCAGACTATTGCCTTCCCTACCTTTGCAATGATTATGCAAGACAAAACGTGAAAGCAACAGACACTATCAGAGGAAACAACATGGGTTTTCTGTCCACTTGGCTTCCTGGTATTAGGCAATTTTGTTTGAAGTGTGGTAAACCTTTCTAGCTCCATTGACCGACAGCAGCAGTGGCCAGAGTAGGTGATGGTTTCGCGTGCATGCTGCTTACACAAAGGGAGCTTCCCGCACTTGCCTGCTACTTGTGTGGCTCAGTTGCCAACGGGCCACAGACCAGTAGCAGTCTGCAGATCAGGGGTTGGGGACTCCTGTTTTAAAGATAAAAGGTGATTAACATTGCATGCCTCTCAGCAACTCAAAGCAGCTGGATCTTTTATAGGGATCACGCAGCAGTAACCATGCTGCCTCAGGAAAGGACATAGTTATTTTAAGGAGATACCAATGAGGGTAAAATGTGCTTGTTCATGTAAAGCAGTGGAAAAATGTGTAATTGAAGGGGGGTGGGGAAACCTTACAGAACCAGCATCCTATACACAACTCACAAAGAATGTAGAAAAATAAATGCCTCTTTTGGGAAGTAAGGATGCTTTTGGGAAATTGGAGGCCAGTTTTTGTCACAGAACTAGTGGAAATATGCTTGGCCACAGAGTTATGGCCCTGCTAATGTTATGGAGAGTTGTAGACAGTCAGAGTAAACAATTCTGAATAAGACAGTCTAAATCAAGGTAAGAAATCTTTAGCTCAAGATTTCTTGACATAAACAAGATGAGCTTGACCTCATTGTACAGAAAAGAAAAATGATTTAATGGGTATAAAAAAGGCACATCTAGGACGATACCCATGACTGCAATAGGCTTATCGGTACTGTTTGCTCAGAAAGAACAGAAGCAATAGTAAGGGAAGAGGAGGTCACATATTAAAAATATCCATTCCTGCTTAGAAATTCAAATCGATGAGCTTTGCAGTGCTGTAGAGAGTATCCAAGTTAAAACAGGTAGAGGAACCAATACAAGAATGGCTCCCAACCAACCAGAATATGTGGATTATACTTTGCAAAAGCAAATTGCACATATCTTTTAAAAAGACATAAGACTGCAGCCATGGAAAATTTCAGCATCCTGATTTCTGTTGAGAGACAAACTCTACCAAAGATAATCCTTCCAGAAAAGTCCTCACATGTCTTGCTGACAAATGTTTCATTTAGCAAGTGGCAAGAGGCACAAGTGAGAAAACTATCCTTGATACTAATCAGTAGAAAAGACTTAGTTGAGAAAGTAAAACTAGCTGGATAGGAGATAGTGACATGTTCAGCTAAAACTCTTGACTCTAAGGAAAAATAAAACCAAGCACAGTTAAATGTGTATCTTAAACTTCATCCCCTCCAAAAAGCAATAATAAATAAACCTGGGGCAAGAGAATCTAATAGGAACTCAGGATGGGTGGGGGCACCTAAAGAAGATACTAAAAACACAATTGTACATGTTCTGAGCAAGAACACAAATGGAAATCAGCAGAAGAAACCAATATGACCTAGTGAAGGTCTGAAAATAAAATATGATACAGAAAAGAGAAAGAGGGCTAGCTGACAAAGAAAGGTAGGTTGCCTTGAACTGTAAGAAAGCAAAATGTCAGAATGAGCTGAGGTTAGCAGACTTTGTGAAGAGTAACAAAAGTGTTAGATATGTTCAAAACAAAAGAAAAAGAAGTAATGCGCTGGCAGCCCAGTGAAGGGGGCAAAATGTTAAGAGGTAACTAACTAGGAAGAGGAAGAGCTGCAACTTTGGTATGCAGTCCATCAGTAAGCGTAAAGAGTAGGATCAAAGGTCAGGACCGAAGCCTGAGATTTAGAACCATGATCAAGAAACACCTTTTCATTTTGGCTGAATACAGATCTCCATGATCAGGTGAAGTGCTTCTTAAGAGTGCTGAAGGAACTAGGTGATGGTGCAACCAAACCAGACGTGGGCTTCAGCAGGTTCTGACCAGTTCTGGAGAACTGGTAGTGGAAATTTTGAGTAGTTTGGAGAACAGGTAGTAAAAATTCTGACTGGCCTCACCCCCATCTATTCTCTGCCTCCCAGGTCCCAGCTGATAAGGAGGGAATGGGGATTTTGCAGTAACCTTTCCCTGGATTAGGGAGGGAATGGAGATTTTACAGTATCCTTCTCCTGCCATGCTCACCAAGCCACACCCACCAAGCCATGCCATGCTATGCCATGCCATGCCCACCAAGCCATGCCAACAGAACCGGTAGTAAAAAAATTTGAAACCCACCACTGAACCAAACCCTTGTGAGAGCTGGTGAAGTGCCATAGATTGGAGGGCAAATGTTTCCCCTAGTTCAAAAAGAGAGAAAAGGAGGATCCAGCCAAGCGCAGTTCAATTAGTCTCAGCTTGTCAGTCTCAAATTGTTACCTGGAAAGATCTAAACAGATCATAATGGGAATGACAAATAAGACCTTGAAAATGCAGCAATTTGGAAAAGTCAGTATGAATTTGTCATTAACAAACTAATTTTATCTCAAATTTTAATCAAGTAACTTTTTAAATAGATTGTGAGAATGCTAATTTGACAAAGTGTCATATGACATGTTGATGAGCAAGCTAGTCAAGTATGAACTGAATGACATTGCAGCTAAATAGATATAGCCTTGCTCTGAAAATCATTTCAAAGAATGCTAATCAATAGCCCTTATTAAATTGGCAGTATTATCAACAAGCAAGGATCAGTCATGGGTATTTTACCTTCATTATATTATTGATTTGATAAATAGGCAGGAGGAATCTTATCTCACATTTTTAATAACATAATTTTGAGTGGACTTGCTAATATATTAGAAGACAGAACATTCAAAAGTGTCTTGATAGGAAAATAGAGAAATGGCTGAAAACAACAAGCTGAGATTTCAGAGAGGCCAAACCTTATTTAAAAGTAGCAAGTGGGGTTTTTTTTACACATGCAAAAAACAGATGTTGTGGAATGACAGACTGGAAATCATGATTTACCATGTTGCCTCAGTCTCTGATATAGTGGAATTTGCAGAGCAAAAGAATTTCTATTACTATCCAGGTATCACTAAAACTTCTGCTGTCATGGCCTTTAATTAGGCAAAATGGTGCATTATAGGGCAACATTTTTTGAATCAAGATACCTCAAATGGGCTAAAATCTGGCATTCGTGACTCCCAAGAGAATGAAATTTGGAAAAGTTGTGGCAGCTTCAATGCTATTGGCTGCTGTTCTGGTCATACCATCTTCATTTTCAATATTCTGTGACAGTTTCCCAGCCAGTCTTGTATTCCCTCGCTCCCTCTTCTAGCAACAGCCAGCTGGGAAGGGAAGGGAAAGATAGGAATAGGGAAGGGAATTTTCAATGCTCCCAGCCAGATTCCCACAAAGAAAATTAGTGGGGAAGCTGGCAGGAAATCAGAAGTTATTCCTGCTCCCACTGCTTTGCCCCTCCCCCCCCCGCAGTTATTTTATTGCTCTATTTAGATAGGGAAATATCCCTGAAACAATAATCTAACAGAATATGGATGGTCTAGTAGAATTTAAAAAGGAGTTTGATTCAAGGCTAGTCTGTTCCCTAAAGGAACAGGAAAAGATTAGTTAAGATCTGCATTATTTCTTTTTCTGTGTCTGCTAGTTAAAGTTTTATTATCTTTAGTATTTATGTTCTCTGTACATATTCAGTAAATTGCATGATTTCCTGCAGCTGGAACTGCTTTACAACAAAGTTGCCTCTAAACTAGGAGCATCAGACTGTGTTCTGTCAAAACTTTATATTTTCCTTTATATTTTTTTCCACTGGAGATTCTTTTAAGATTCCCCCCCCCCCCTGCAATTTCATCTGCTCTATATTTTTCTCTAGTTCACCATCAAATACTTTGTATTTGGCTATTTAAAGTTAAAAAGGAAATGTTACTGTTTCTCTTTTCCTGTTTTTTAAAAAAATAAAGTCAGCATTGTCCATTTCTTGTGTGATTGATCTATTCCCCCAAACGAGGGGAGCAATTTTCCTTAATTACATGCCTTATCAAGGTCACAAAGTAGCACTATAGGCTTTTATTTCATTTTTATCAGTTTTGTGTGTGTGTGTGTGTTTACTTTCCAGTAAGGCACAGAATTTCCAGAATTACTATCCCAGATGCTGAGATTGTAGGGAGGACATCAATTGAAGTATCTTCTTGGGTGAAAAGTATGACGGCAATAATTTCCAAACAGCTAAACCAAAACAACTACACCGAATCAGCCAGTCTGTGTAGTGGTCAAAGCATCAGATTACAAACTACAAGTTGGTGAGTTTTGCCTTTGGTGTAAAGCCATCTGGGTGACTTTGGGCCAGTCATTCTCTCTTAGCCCTAGGAAAGAGACAATGGCAAGCGATTGTTGAAATCTTGTCAAGAAAACTTCAGGGACTAGTTTTGGCAGTTACCAGGAGCCCCACCTAAAGAAACCCACACCAGAACAAAAAGTTGGAACTAGGGTAACTAGGGGCTTCTGGGAAAACAGCTTTGAGACTTCCACCCTCTTATCTCTACAGGTTCAAGGCCGGTCATTAGCTCTCGGCCCAAATGACCTCACAGGGTTATTGTTGTGGGATATATAGAAGGAAGGTGTATTGGATATGTTCGCCGCCTTGAAGGATTTGTAAACATAATAAAGACAGGCTATAAATAAACATACAATGGCAATGGAGCTACTTTTCTCCTTGGAGTTCCATCATAGGGAGGATTAGGATTAGGATTAGAATCCTATTTGCCTTCTCTAAAATTATCTGAATGCATTCAAAAGCAAGATGAAGGTGTTAAATTTCTGTGTATAACTTTTGAGTCACTTAATAATTTACATTTCAAGAAAATATGTCTTAACTTATGCCTATTAGCTAGGCTCCATTAGCTACATTCATTTATTTATTTATTTTTAAAATCTTATTTCTTTTATTCTTATTCTGACTTCATTTTATACAATTCAAGGTAGGGTACATAATATTGTCACCTCTAATTTTTCTTTTCATAAGTTCCTTTTGGGGGGGGGAGAGAATAAAGGAGAACCAGGAAAGGGCCTCTGATGAAAGGGGAATGGGACAACTTGCCACGGCCAAGTCGCCGCGGCCAACAGTCAACTCATTACGGCCAATTCATTATGGCCAAATTGCTGTGGGACAACTCGCCATGGGACAACTCGCTGTGGGACAATGTAACAATTCTATTTAATTATTTAAAATAAATAAAAGAATATTTTAATTTTTGCCATTCACATTTTATTCTGTTCCTCCTTTTGCATCCTTTCTTTAATGATTTTATTCCACTATTTCTTTGATATTAGTGTAACTCTTGTCCCACAGCAAGTTGTCCTGTGGCGAGATGGCTGTGGCAAGCTGTTCTGCAGCAAGTTGGCCATGGCAAGTTGGTTGTGGCGAGTTGGTCATAGCAACCTGGCCATAGTGAGTTGGTCATGGCGAGCTGGCCATGGAGAATTGTCATAGACCCTGATGAAAGGCCTCCTCCAATAGTTTCCATAGCTGAAATAAATACATACATAAATAAGGTGACTATCATGACTTTTCTGCTTCAGCTCTGTTTTCAAAAAATGCAACTGGTGCTTGAAAAACCTTCCCCTCTGTACTGTGAGCAATACAGCTACCATTTGGCAGCAGTTTTTAACCCTGTATCACGAAGAATGAAAACTTCACCATCTGTTCTGCATTCTAATTATATTCTCATACCTAACCAATAATAAGTAGGAATCTATTTTTCATTGTCTCACTTCAGAAATTCAGTATTTAACGATAGCGCATGAGATATAGTTTCCTACAAATCTGTTGACTGAGTACTTGATATTCGATTAATGTCATAATGTTTGATGGGTTTTTATAGAAGGAGTAAAAATACCCAAAATCTTGAGCTCCTGTTCCAGGAAGACCCTTGTTAAGTGAAGTGAATTAATTGGCAGTATCTTTTAAAGAATGACACAGAATGTTCTGTTCTTACTTTTGTTTTAAATACCCTTAGATTTATTTAAAAAGGATTAGGATAGGGCATTTAGAAATCTTTTTAGTGGTATGATGCCACACTCAGTGTTTAGAGTTTTGGAATATTCAGATAATAAAGTTTTCTGTGCCAACAGAACATTAACAGAGGTACTGTACTTATACAGTATTATGGCTATAATTATATCAAAATAACACTAATTTAAAGTAAGCAATGACACAACTCAATCCACAAAGAAGTCCATCCTTGATCTGCAAAAGCTCTGCCTAACTCCTAGATTGGAGCAAAGAGGTAGGATTCCTATATCTCTTTGCTTCCTTCTAGTAACTGTCTGGATTTTTGCAACCCAGATATAGAATCCCTGAGATGTCAGGAGAATTGGTAATTATCTCTTTTGAATGAAGGTGAACATACATGTCCCAGGATAATGTTACAGGATTCAATCTGGGTCTTTTACCAGGACCAGAGGTTTAATCTTCCGAGCTTTTGGACTCATGCTGGAGCCCATCCTCAGAGAACTTTTCCCTAGCACTCTGTCACACTTTGCTAGACAGAAGTTCCCTGAAGATGGGCTCCAGCACAAGTCCGAAAGCTCAGAAGATTAAACCTCTGATCCCGGTGACCGACTCAGACTGGATTCTGCAATTGTCTATTTCTTCAAATAGTTAAAACATTCCTCTTTTAGTCAGTTTTCAACTATAGTTGACTCTGTTTTAATGGAGTTTAGGATTCTGATGGACTCTTCAGCTTCTTATGGAAGATCTCCAACTGTGTATAAAACTCTGTCAAGGAACTTATAGTGCAGATAACAGATAGAAAGGTACAGGTCCCTAGCCTCCTGCCATGTGTGTATTGGCTATAATGGCACAACACATTTAATCAGGTCAGGGTAGTCAATGGTAAGGTGGTCATGTTGTGGCCCGCCGGTGGCCAGTGAAGCTGGCAGCAGAATCGGACAGTGAGGAGGTTGCGGAGGAACTTGCGCCAGTCCTGGGGGCTGGAGAAAGCTCAGACGAGGGCTCTGCGTTAGAGGCAGAGAGGGAGTTAGAAGCGAGGCAGAGGAACAACTGGAATCTGTTCCCAGTGTGCGCATGCACAGAGCTGCCAGAAAACAAGAACAATTAAGAAAGCAGGGTAGACTCGAGAGTAAGACTACACCTTGGAGATGATTGGCCCCTCCCATAGGTCATAAAAGAGGAACGAATGGGATGTGGGCTTTTGCAGGAAGCAATTAGTTCATCTCGTTTCAAGATTGGAAAGTTCTGTTCATGACTCTAATAAACTCGGTGCCAAGTTTGGCTTTGCTCTGTATTTGGAAATTGGTTCTCTGGCAGCATTCCAAGTGAGATAAGGTGGGGGTTGATAAACATTCCTCTGAAAGACTGTTTGCCAGAGCCTTGTTGACTGTGAATGAACGGAATTCGCAGTCGTATTAATAAAAGAGGTTTTACCAGGATTAAGACTTTGTTTCATGCTTTCTAAGGAAGCCTAGGTCAGAACAGGTCATATGAAATATTGTAAGAGCTTTCCCAAAATTTTATACTGCCCTATCCCGTTCTGTGTACTGGGTTGGCTTTAGTCCTGGTGATGGGTTACCATCCATTATTGCTTTTGAGATACAAAGGTAGCTCAGCACAAACCTTATAGCATAAACATCTTTTTCCTCCAACAAAGGGGAGCATTGCTTGGGTATGCCCTTTCTTATCTGACTTTTCACTAGGCATTATTCACATTATTACTTTTCCTGCTTATGAGTGTAGTTCAATAAAAACTGATCTGTTTTCTTATTCTGATTACCTTACGTTCCTCTCTATCTTCCTGGCTGTTCCCCATCCCCTTCCCCATCCCCATCTCCTCCCTCTCCCTCTCCCCCCCACTCTTCCATCTAAAAATAGGCAACTGAGTTCACATACAAGTAATACTCCTTTTATGCAATTTCCTTTGATTTACCTGGCTTTAAAAGTAATGTTCCCCAGGTCAGTCTTTTTGTCTGTGCGCGCTAATTGGTATAATTGCTATTCATAGTTAGAAACATTTTCTTCCTCTAACCTGCTTTTACCAGCCTTTTTTTCCCTGCAAGATGAGAAGGTTTTCTTCTTTAGGAGGGCCTTGGTAAAGATTTTTTCTTGCTATTTTATCAAATGCTGTTTCATTATTTTTAATATTTTTCTCTCGCTACCCCGGTGTTTAACTCTGCTGTTTTACATTCTACATTTTTGTCTTTAGAGAAATGTTTTGATTATTGCTGCAAATGGCCTAGAACCCTGTAGAGGGTAGATGGGATATGAAGTTTTAAATTAGGGCAGGCATCTGTTTGTTGTCGGAAGTCCTGCGCTCGTCATCGTTGGGGTGAAAATAAATTCTACTTGGGCTGTGGAGAAACGATACATACAGCTCATGTTTTTAGCTCTCAAGATGTAACCAAAAGACAAAAATAATAACATTTCCTAAAACCAACATTTTAATAAAAGATAAGGCTGCTTGTGATTTGTATTCCCAGGGTTGCCTATTTATTTAAAATACGTACATTTCGGAAAGATGTTACTTTCGGGATATATTTTCCAATGATGAATTTGGTACATAGGAACAAATAGCTATTACATTCATTTGAAGTTATAACAGTACTGAAAAGAGTGATTTAAGACCATTTCTCACACTTATGACTGTTACAGCATCCCTATGGTCACATGATCAAAATTCGAACACTGACTCATATTTATGACCATTGCAGTATCCCAAGGTCATATAACCACCTTTTGTGACCTTCTGACAAGCAAAGTCAATGAGGAATCCACTACACTACACTACACTACACTTCATTGTCATCCTTCAGTCTCAAAAGACTATGGTATCGTGCTCTGGAAAGAGGTCCTAAAACAGCATCTAGTGTGACTAAAAAGGCCAATTCGAGAGTGGCAATCCCTTCCACACTGAGGGCAGATACATTCTGTCCCCTGCCGAGCCCCCAGATTTCGCTGGTTCCGGGACTGCCTCTGCCTCAGCCTGCCGAACAAGTGTCTCTTCGAATTGGAGAAGGCCATGCTGCGTCTTTAGCCTCCAAGCTGAACGATCGGAGGTCAAGGTTTCCCAGTTGTTAATGTCCATTCCCAGAGCCTTTAGGTCCCTCTTGCAGATATCCTTATATCGCAGCTGTGGTCTCCCTCTGAGGCGCTTTCCCTGAACTAATTCTCCATACAGGAGATCTTTCGGAATCCGACCATCAGCCATTCTCATGACATGCCCAAGCCAGCGTAGACGTCGTTGTTTCAATAGTGTATACATGCTAGAAATTCCAGCATGTTCCAAGACTGTGCTATTTGGAACTTTGTCCTGCCAGGTGATGCCAAGAATACGTCAGAGACAGAGCATATGAAAGGTGTTCAACTTTCTCTCCTTCACTTTGCAACTGTGTTACTAATGTAACAACTGCAGTGATTCACTTAACAACAACGTTTCAGAAATGTTGGGCTCAATTGTGGTTGTAAGCCGAGGACTGCCTGTACTGTTTAGCAGTGGCATCCCTTTTTCAGACAGATTTTTAGGTGATTAGATTTTTCATGAAAATAAATTAACTCATTTAAATCTCTGCTTCTGCTTCACCAGTATTATGTGTATGTTTGTATGTGTGTGTATATCTGTGTATGTGTTTGTGAGAGAGAGACTTAGGATTGCTACTAAAACGATCCAGCCTAAAGGAATCCTGAAAATATAATTTACTGCAGGATCCAATCTGGGTCAGTCATCTGGACTACAGGTTTAGTTTTCCGAGCTTGGAAGACTAGTTCCGAGGACCGACCCAGAACCTGCAGCATTATCCTGGGATATGTATATTTGTCTTTATTTGTGATATAATTTTCTCAACATTTCTGGTTTTTGTATTCCTTCACCGGGAGGAGGTATTTTAGCAGCACAAGGATGGCCAAAAGCTAAAGCACATTAGGGATACACAAAGCAATTTTCTTTTTCTTTAGAAACATGCTATTGGTAAGATTAAAAATTCAGTGGAGAAAATATATGGCAATATCCTGTTGTTTCAAAGCTATTGTACATGATTGGCATCCTATACTTATTTTATCCTTCATTAAATTGCCACATAAAATTAAAATATACTATAAAGATTGGTTTGGTGATGAATGCCTTGAGAGAGTTCTTAAGTTCACAGCAGCCAAATGAAATGCATGCAGAAAATATTCTTCATTAAAAAAAAATATCCTTTCCCCTTTCTTATCCCTCAAGAACATTGTTGAGATTAATTAGCTGGATGATACAATGTCAGGCACGTCTAAATGTAAATCTCACAACATGATATGGCTACCATTACAAATAATATAGTAATTTTAAAGGCAGCCATGTAATAGTTACTGTCAGAATTAACAGAATTAGAAGGAATCTCAAGCTGGCTGATCTGTTTTGTTATTCATTTATATTCATTCATTCATTCATTCATTCATTCATTCATTCTCTCTTTCTGTCTTTTGAGAGCCAGTTGATATACCGACTCTCTGTGGCCTGACTCCTTTTGCAAATCATTTTGGGGATTTTTGAGTATTCCTGCTGAATGTAACAACAACAGTAACAGAGTTGGAAGGGACCATGGAGGTCATCTAGTCCAACCCCCTGCTCATGCAGGAGACCTATACTAGGGATTCGAACCACCGAATTGCCAACCTTTCTGATCGACAAGCTCAGTGTCTTAGCCATTGAGCCACCTAGCCAGGTAGTAAGGAAAAGCAACCCTTTTGTGAGCTTCAACCAGAGCATTAAGAAACCCAAGTGCATTAAGCTTAGATTTGGTTTCTCTGCAAGCTTCTAATGCTTTTTCTATAAAAAAAGAAAGGAAAAGCAAACAGTCTTTAAGGCCCACTTAAGAAGATTCAACTCCAAGACAACTCTCTTTGCCTTAGATGGATGCTCAAGGCATGAACTTTGAGTCTGAGATAGCAAAAATTACTAATCCTATTGTCCCGTATCTAATATATAACTTTAAGGATTATTTCAAGTAAGGTTGTAGATCAGGGATATCCAACCTTGACCAGAAGTCTTAAAGTTGGACACCTTTGCTTTAGATCTTATCTTTCTTCTGGTCACCTACTAAAGGTCATGCTCATAGGAACATTGTCCTCTGGTGTGAATGCAGGTCAGGATGTGGCCAGTGCCAAGATTGGACGAAGCGCTCTCCATCTGACGCTTCTCTATTAATTCCTCTGATTTAGTCAGATCTTTTATTGCTTGGCCCAGGAAAGTTTGCTGTTGCATTGTATACTCTTGAAACAGATGCGTAAATAACCCATAGTTTAGGGCATGTTTGCCTCCCATGAATGAAAGTTTGAGCACGATTGCTGTACAAAAAAATTGTTGAAGGTCGCACTTGGTTTACTCTGAAAACTCAAAAGCATTTTATTATTGAATACTTAGGATTATTTGATCGTTTTAGGGAATGTTTGCCAAGGATCTCTCTCTCTCTCTCACACACACACACATACACAAAATGTGGGCATTATAATGCAGTTTTCATAGATTAGTACATAAAGAGGTCAGAGTTCGGTAATTGTGGCATCATGGCTGCCCTGGAATAAAAAGGAATATTTGCTCTGCAAATGCTGTAATAGCTTTGGTCATTGCCAATAACTAATTATGTGCTAAAAAATAGTTTGTGTATCATGTTTGCTTTAACTGTTAACTCCAGTCGGGCCACTTATATACAGATACAGTGGAAAACAGGCGCACCTAGAAACCAGAATCGCCTTTCAGTCTGTTGATTGTAGCAACCAAAGGTTTACAATTAGGGAGCTTCGTGCATCTTTTAATAGGTTTTGCTCTTAAAATAAGTAGCAACCAACATCCTCCATGACGTATGCTAAAAGAAAACAAATGTCCAGAAATTAGAGACAGAAAAGTCATTCGCTGCGTTCCCAGTTGCACTTAACCAGGATGTCTAGACATTAAATATTACCTAATTATCTTGCAGAGGACAATGGGGAATTATTTCCTTCAGATTCATTGCAAAGAATGATGCCGCAACAGCTCATAAATTAGTATAGGGAAAGCCAAGGATCTGGCCTAACACAGAGGTAACCATACTTGTCTTCTCAGTTTCTTTCTGAAAATTAAAATGAATGCTGGTTGTCACAAAAATAATTTGGGCCGTTTGCTATTTTTTTACTTGATTAACTTACCTGATTTTTACTTGATTTACTTGATTCTGTTAATGCTTTAAGGGAAGATGGAAACAATATAAAGAATAAAATATGTTTTGATATAAAACTTCTCACATAGTGTTTTGAAATGGCCCTACTTTTCCACAGTTCCGTGACTCAAATGTTAGATTCTTATGCAATCAGACCAGTGGTGGGATTCAAAATTTTTTACTCCCTGTTCTGTGGGCATGGCTTGGTGGGTGTGGCTTGGTGGGCGTGGCAGAGGAAGGATACTGTAAAATCTCCATCCCCTCTCAATCAGCTGGGACTCAGGAGGCAGAGAATAGATGGGGGCAGGGCCAGTCAGAGGTGGTATTTACCGGTTCTTCGAACTACTCAAAATTTCCGCTACCAGTTCTCCAGAACTGCTCAGAACCTGCTGAATACCACCTCTGAATCAGATCCCTTAAGCTTTTTTTTGGGGGGGGGACTCTGTTCATAAATTACTGAAGTTGTTACAGCTGTAGTTATGCTGAAGTATTGTCCCTTCCCCAACACCATCCAAATGATTTGCAATTTATGCTTTGAGCCTTCTGATCTCACTTTTTTTCAAAGGCCAGAATTGGGTTTGTCTTGTAGCACTAGAAACCTTCTTCTTCTTCCAATCCTCAGCACCTTTTCAGAACAGGGCACGCTATAAAATCTGTGGTATACATATCTATCTAATTGGACTATTAATCTGATTCTGCTTGGCCACTGCAATAAAGGATGTTTATTACCATTGAGTCGGGAAAGGAAAGCTGGCAAAGTAAGTTGCGGAGTTCTCCAAGCTCTGCATATTACTCTTATTTTATTTCAGTGCCTGCTCTGTTTTAGGGGATTGCCGTCACAGCTTTATTTTATCTTGCCTTCTCGTCCTCATTGGCCATTAAAAAGCCTAAACCAAAAAAAAAAAAATCAAGCTAAAAAACGAATGGAAAAATAAAGGAGATCTAGGGTTCTAGAGTTGCCAAGGAGTCAATGCGGGACCTTCTGCAAACTCTGTGACCCTTCCTCAAAGATTAAGCCACACAAGGGCAGTGAAGCCCTCAAGACGTGGAGGATCAAAGATATTCATGAGCACATAGGGGCATTTATATGGCATTTGCCAGGAACTTCTTAAAGCAGCTATATCTGTCCCCAAGATTGTTCATCTGGCTTCAACACCTGCAGCAAAACCCTGAAAAAAGAAAGAAAGAAAGAAAAGGAACTGTTTTAAAGAGTTTGAGCACATCTATGTGCTCTAAGAGGGACGTGTTGGCTCAGTGGCTAAGACGCTGAGCTTGTTGATCAGAAGGTCGGCAGTTCAGCGGTTCGAATCCCTAGCGCCATGTAATGGACTGAGCTCCTGTTACTTGTCCCAGGTTCTGCCAACCTAGCAGTTCGAAAGCACGTAAAAATGCAAGTAGAAAAAATAGAGACCACTTTGGTGGGAAGGTAACAGTGCTCTGTGCACCTTTGGCATTTAGTCATGCCGGCCACATGACCACGGAGACGTATTTTGGACAGCGCTGGTTCTTCAGCTTAGAAACAGAGATGAGCACCACCCCTAGAGCCAGAAACAACTAACACGCATGTGCGGGGGAACCTTTACCTTATGTGCTCTAAAGCAGCAATCCCCAACCTTTCTGGCACCAGGTACCAGCGTTGGAAGAAAAATGGTCTTCCATGGACTGGGGGAGGGGGAAGAATGGTTTTGTGCACAACCTAGATCCCATGCATGCGCAGATGAAGCTTTGCTTGCTTGCACAGCTCAGTTCCTAACAGGCCATGCATGGACCAATCCTGGCCCACAGTATTGGGGTTGGGGACACCTGCTTTAAAGCATGCTTTGCCCTTCAGATCTGAAGAACTGAATAGCCCACTGCACAACCTGCTTTTGACCAAGAGGCAAACTTCTCCTTTGAGTCACAGGGTGAGGATTGTACTACAAAAAATGAATAAACTGAGGAGAAAACTAGGTTTTGAGGAAAGGCCTCCTTAAATTTGGCAGGAATTAATGCTTTTAACATGATATAACCAAAGTACACTTTTAGTGATTGGAGGGATTAGGTCTCTGACAGCTGTCAGCAAAGAGGCATACATCCATAGTAATGGACTATATTGTGGAAAACAACACTGAGCTGTTTTGAATGCATTGTGAGGGTTTACAATCAATCATAGAATGGCACAACAAGGTAACCTGAAAGTTTGTTGACACTCATATTTTGTCTTGTATACAACAAAATATTCCTGGTTTTATGGAAAAACCAGGATAGGAAACAACAGCAACCTTCAACTGATTTTCACTTGGATATTTAGTAACAGCTTTGTACAAAGTCTGTAATTAGACCTCAGTTCAAAAAAACTACATAGAATTGTTTAATAAAACATAATAATGAAATGTAATTTTAGCTGAGGTTATAACCCGCCCAGTCCTGTCTTCAAGAGCTGCTATCCCATTGAGGTCTGCCAACCAAAACCTATTCTATCTCCTACGAATTTATTCCCGTCCATTGAATAATTCTCTCCTGCGGTTGTAAAGATGGAGAAAATGTATGTGTATTCAAGCAGAAAACGTTATTAACCCACTCTTCTGGGACAAGACAAGTACAAACTCTTCCCAACCATTAAAGCAACAGAAAGCATAATTGAAACCCCTGAGTCAGTAATAAAGAAAAAAAACCTAAATAACAATCATTCAGATAGTGAGGCATGTACATCTGGTGCCAATTTCTGTCGTTTGTCACCTGCTATCTCAGCTCCTTATCTCTGCCAGTTCCAATCTGTTTTCCCAGCTGACATACAGAACCACAAGAGTTGGAAATGATCAAAGAGGTCCTCATATCCAATCTCTTGGATACTGCAGGATTCACTACACCATCCCCAATAGACGACTATCCAGCATCTGTGTGAGAATCTCCAATGAAGAAACCACTTCATATAGTAACCTTTACCATGGACTCACAAGTATTCTTTCTGTCATTTTCCTGGCTATTTTAGTCATTCCTTGCTCTTGAGTAGTCTTTCTATTTCATTTTAATTTTCTGGCTCTGATTCCTTTATATCTCCTCAGTTTGCTCTGCTAAGCTGATTATTTCAATTTTTTCTGTTCTAGTGATTTTTTAGGCTTCTTTTCTTTAGGATGAGGCTGTGCCAAGTAGAGTCTCGTGATCTTCGTGTTCCTTGCCTCTAGGTTTGCATGCAGGCTTTCGTAGCCACAATGTTACATCTTTTATTATCCTATCCAAATTCTAAAATGTCTTTCTCTCTTTCACACACACAACACTTCTTCTGACTTGCCCTCTCCCTTATTCCAATTTCCTTCCTAGTTAAGGGGCTTGTCTACTAACAAGCCCCTTAACTAACCCTACAATAAGTGAGTTATCAATGAACAGATAAATAATTATGCCAGATCCATTTTAGAGGTGGTCAGATATAAAATGAATAAAGAGATTACAGAACTGGAAAGTTAGCCTTGTTCATATTGCCTATATATCTAGAAGGATGTTCTAGAATAGTTATTTTCTGGATGGGGAGACCCTTCTTATGATTAAGCCAGGTGATACATTCTACATGTAGGTAGACCTTAGAATACATGGATGCTACAGTTTGCCCAGAATGCAGTAGGGTGAATAGTTATGTGCCTGCATCATATTTCTCAATGTAGTACCTTTGTTTCATAAAGTTGCACAAGCTCCTGTTAGCATCTGGGTGCAATTCCAGGTGATGGTTTTCACCTCTAAACCCTTTCAGGCTTGGATACCACAGGATTGGTTGCTTCTGCTTCTCCGGTAAGATCTGGCAGGATCAGATGCTCCAGGTGTCATCAATGAAGCAATGCCATTTGGTGGGACCCTGGAAATAGATAATTTCTGTAACTGCCCTGTACTCTGGAACAGTGGTTTCCCTTGAAGTCCTCACAGCCACGTGTCCCTGTTGTTTTTCAGAAATCCATTGACCTGTTTTTTTTCATCAGGCCCTGGGGTAGGGTGGCTTGTGACTCCACTTCTTATTAATGCTTTTTTAAATGATTTTGTTTTTCCTCCAGTGTGGGTTTTAGAACTTTTATTGCTAAGCATTTGATTTGTCTTTACTTGTTGTTTTAACCCTATTTATCTGTACTTTGCAAATAGCCCAGAGTTGTAATCTTGATTGAGGCTCTGTAAGTGGATTTATCAAATAAATGAAGACATGGAATTCCATGAATATTTGATCTGTATTTAATTTTTAAAATATTTAACAGAGTTAGAAAATTCAGCTTGAACTACTGTACTTCTTTATGTGCATAATCTTCACATGTGCTTTGAAATAAAACAGGGGCTATCCAATTATTCCTTAGAAATTCTTGCTGTTTAGTTGCTTAAATGATAGTCAGCATATCTTCCCATAATCTTTCTCGTAGTTGTACTCACAAAGAAATATCTGCTCCCCCCCCATTTATTCTTGGATGGTAGGCAATATAAAATGGAACAGGTTTTCTTCTTTTCTGAACCATAGTAACCTCATACCTCCTGTCTTTCAGCCTGCTTCCCCACATCATATTTTTAAGATGAAAATTCCTGACACATAGCTAACAAAAATTGAGAATCTATGTGTAAGTAAAATATTATTTATTGGTATTTCATATCTCAGTGAAATGACTCCACTGGCATTATATAAAGTTTATTGTCATTATACATATATACACAGTATACCCATACAATGAAATTCACATAACACCCAGAGACCAAGCCCAACACACATGACAATCCCCAGACAAACCCCCACCCACCAAAAATTTCCCATCCCTAAACCACCCAAGCATCCACACAGCAGACCAAGTAATGCTGTCCAACAGCTTATTGATGGTGGCCCTTTAGTTCATTGTTGAGTGTAATTATAGCTTTGTGATAAAAACTATTCAGAAGACATGTGGTCTGAATTTTAAGTGGTGGTGCAGTGGACTAAACTACTGTTAAAGTAGTATTTAGCTGCCAGCTGCCTGCAATTACTGCGAGTTCAATTCTCACCAGACTCAAGGTTGACTCAGCCTTCCATCCTTCCGAGGTAGGTAAAATGAGGACCCGGTTTGTGGGGGCAATAAGCTGACTTTGTATAAAATAGAACACCACTGGGGGGTGGGGTGGGGGCAAAAGCCCTACTAAGCAGGTATATACAAAAGTATGAAGGATAGGCTATTGCTTAAAAGCATTGTAAGCCACCCTGAGTCTCCGGAGAAGGGCGTCCTAAAATCAAACTAATAAATAAATAAATAATAATAATTGTTCTGTATCTTCTGCCACAAGGCAACAGTCCAAAAAGATTGTAAGCAGGATGGGAAGAGTCTCTGAGAATGTTGTGCAACTTCCTCAAACAGCGAGATGCGAAGATGTCATCCAGGTCTGGTAGCTGGAGCCGGATGATATTCTGGGCAGTTTTAATAATTCTCTGTAGAGCTTTTATGTCTGCTGCAGAGCTGCTCCCATACCATTAAATAGAATTGAACTACTCTTGAAAGAAGAGATGGAGAAGGCGTTGTGATTTGTATTTGTTCATATAGCAGTGATTGCTAGACACTATTGCTGATGTGTTTAGGAAATCCTTAGGCATTAAGAACTTTGCTAGAGAAAATAGACTTGACTTCAGTCCTTCACACTTCAATTACTTTAGATAGGATGATTAAATGTCCATTAAATATACATTTAAATCTCTGAACAGATTTTGGAAGTCTTGATTGTGACTTTAAACATGACTTTAAAGTTGTGATAGATTTACTGTTCCAAAGGTGCTTTTCCAAAAGGCAACTGGATTTTGTTTTTTCTTGAAGACATTCTCATCCATGTTGCTAGTTTGGTTATCCTGGTTAGGCCCATATATAAGAGACTGTAGGCTTTCTTGTAATAGTAATATTTATTTCTTTTCTTCCTCAGGAACACAATTAGACAGGCACTAATCTGGGAGGAGCAAGAACTTATATACAGAGAAGGCGGGGCTAATGGTAAGTACTAACCAATGGTAAGTGACACAATGACATCACACAATGACATATAAACAAGCACACATATTTACAGATATCAGGTTAGGTATTTTCATCTGTAACAAATCCCCCTCTAAAATACCTAACTAATGGTGGGTTATTAAGATTATATATGCACATCAAGTTTGGAAGTCAAATACATATGTTGTTTGGTTGGCAATGGCTTAGTGAGGATATCAGCAATTTGTTCACTAGTATTGCAATGGATAGCTTTAATAAATCCTATACTTGACAGTTGTCTTACATGTTTATATTTTATATCGATATGTCGAGATCGTTGACCTATTGCTTCGGAAGCTGATATATCAATTGCTGCCTTATTGTCCTCATTGATAATAATTGGATAAACAGGTTCATCCCACACATTGGTTAACAAGTCATCGAACCAAGTTAGATTGTTGACCGCTTTGGATAAACAAACATATTCGGCTTCCGCTGTGGAAGTGGCAATTAAATTCTGTTTGCCTGTGTACCAGTGCACCGCACAGCCATTTATAAGAAAAACATATCCAGAAGTACTTTTTCTGGTTTTTGAATCAGTAGCCCAATCAGCATCAGCGTAGCAGGTCAAAGTTGGTTTTTCAGAAATGAATGGTTCTAAGAATAAGCACATATCAATGCTAGACTTTAGATATTTTAGAATCCTCTTAATTCCTTCCCAGTGGTATGAGTTAGGATTGCTTACATGTCTTGACAACAAATTTACAGCAAGGGTGATATCAGGCCTGGTCCAATTAGATATGTATAATAAGGACCCAATAATTGATCGATATAACGTGTTATCCTTGAATGGTTCGTACTCATTATACACATTCCTATAAAAATCAGTTGACATAGGAGTATCACAAATTTTTGAATTAATTAAATTACATTTTTGTATGAGTTCCATAATCTTGTCTTTCTGAGATAATTTGAACCCCTTATCTGTTTTGTCAATTTGGACTCCTAGATACTTATTTACCTTTCCTAATATTTTTAAGTTGAAATTTTTGCCTAGTTGTTCAGCGAAATTATCACATTTAATTTTGTCGTGTCCAAAATACAATATATCATCAACATAAATCAAAACATATTCAATAGAATCATTATTTTTTTTTGTGAAAAAACAAAAATCAGATGAAGTAGCTACAAAACCCATATTTTTAAGTATCTTTGATAAGCACTCATACCACCGCTTACCGGACTGTTTTAGTCCATAAAGGCTCTTGTTTAATAGCCAAATTTCTCCCTTTTTTGTATCCTTTCCTGGGGGTGCTTTCACATAAATTTCTTTATCTAGATCAGCGTGCAGATAGGCTGTCTGCACGTCAAATTGATATACTTCCAGATTTAAGATAGAAGCTAACACTAGTGCTGTTTTCACGCTTTCTGATCTAACGGTTGGGGAGTAAGTGTCTTCATAGTCATCCGGAAATCTTTGGGCAAAGCCTTGAGCCACCAACCTGGCTTTGTATAGGAATTTACCATCCTCTAGCTCCTTGATTTTATAGATCCACCTAGTGCCAATAGGGGATTTCTCAGTGGGCAGGTCTGTTGGTGTATATACATTTAGTTCTCTCAAACTGTCCATCTCTTTTTTCATTGCTTCCTCCCACTTACTTTTTTCTTCTAGGGGTAGCTTAAGTATGTCATCATATGTGTTAGGAGTCAGGTGTTTAGCTTGGATAGACAGTACGTAATCATCTAATCTTTTAGGAATTATGCCCCTATTGGATCTAATGGGCCTATTCTGGGGATGTTCATCGCTATGCATATACTTAGCTTCTTTTTCGGTTAATTGATCTACTTTCAAAGTGGGGTGTCCTTTTTTCCATTCATCATTAACTATTACTGGGCATTTGATTCTGTTAGTAGATGTGGATTTGGGGTTCGTATCTGATGTGTGATGTTTTGCGTGCGTGTGTGTAATATTTTTTGATTCTGGGTAAATTTCATTGAGATGTAATTTTGACCAGTTCATGTGTTCATGAAACACGGCAGATCTGGATACAATGAAGTGATTATTTTTATCAATGAAGCGATATCCCTTGGTTCCTGATTCGTACCCCATAAATATCAGTCTTTTGGATACTTTCTCTCCTTTGCGTCTTAACTGTGAGGGCACATATACATCAGCAGATACACCAAATACGTGTAAATGCCCAATTTTTGGTTTCCTTCCATACATGAGTTCGTATGGGGTCTTATTGATTGTACTGGACCATAAGCGATTTATAGTGTAATTGGAATAATTAAGGGCTTCAGCCCAGAATGACTGGTTTAAACCAGCATCATCTAACACACATTTAACCATGGTTTGTAGCAAACCATTCTTCCTTTCAGAGACTCCATTTTGGAATGGGGAAAATGGACAAGATTTAAAGTGCAATATTCCTTGTGATTTTAGCCAAATTGAAAATTCGTTGGATAGGAATTCCGACCCCCTGTCAGTCATTATTTGTTTGATTTTGGTATTGTATTGTGTTTCTACCATTTTAAAGAACTCCTTAAATTTTTTGAAAACCTCACTTTTGTGGTTAAGGGTGTATACAAAACCAAATCTACTATAGTCATCGACTATGGTCAGGAAGTATCTTTTTTTGTATTTAATTGAAGGTTTTAATAGGCCTACTACATCCATATGAATTAGTTGAAAGGTTGATTGTGTGGTGCGGGTGGCTTTTTTGGGTTTTGGCTTGTTTTTAATTTTGGAAGAATTGCATACAGAGCATTCTAAGTAATTTTTACAGTTCTTTATTTTTAAATCTTCGGAACACTCTAACATTTTTCGTATGACTGGAAAGCTCGCGTGTCCTAGCTTTCTGTGGAGTAAGTGACTACAATTATCGTGAATAGGTTTTCCATTGTTTAAATTTTCAGACATATTAGTATCAGTGTTTGATGCATTCTTATCATTATTTTCATCATGGCTATCTGAATTTGGTTTTTTGTTTCTTAATTGATAGTTTGCATAGACTAGTTCGTTATCTTGTGGCAGTAGGTATGTTAGTCCATCATTTGTAAATAGTTTACCTATGTTTCTGTTGTTCTTAGTCATGAATACCTTTCCACCTCTGAAAGTGGTTTCTATTGCATTGTCTATGCTTAACTTTAGGGTTGCCAATATGTTATTTGGAATTTCGGGCACAAATAGTACCCCCTCTATTTTTCCTATACCTTTTATATGCGTGTCTCCTATTCCTCTCACTAGGACTCTATTTTGGTTTGCTACTTTAATATAATATTTCTTTTCAGTGAAGTTACTTAATATTTCTCTATTATGAGTTGTATGGCATGTGGCTCCTGAATCTATGAGCCAGGTGTTGAGTGAATCAGATATCAAAGTGTTATTATTTCTTATTCCATATAGTGATCCTTTCTTATTTTCTCTAGGGTTATTTCTGTATGTTTGTCTTTCTCTAGAGTGTGGTGATTCTCTTCTCTTATACCTGTAATCTGGGGAGGTTCTGTCTAAAAAGTGTATTCTTCTATCCTTGTGTTTATATGAGTCACTGTATCCTATATTCTTGGGACAGTCTCTACTCTGATGTCTTTCAGATCCACATGTGAGACATTCATGTGGGTATCTGTCTCTGGCCCTGAAATCAGTCCTTCTTTGATTTCTACCTTCTCTTTGTTGTGTATATCGCTCTCTTCTAAGTCTATCTTCAGTAATAAGCTTATTGGTAAGGTTTTCTAAAGTAATTTGCTCTATACTTAGGTTATCTATTAGTGTAATGTAGTTATCCCAGCTGTGATCTAGTGAGTTAATTATAATGCTTTTCATGGTGTTGTCAGAAATGGTTTCTCCCCTTTGAATAAGGTCTGCTCTTACAGCGTTTAAATTCAAGATATGCTCACTCATGGATGTATCATGTTTTAGTTTGGCAGAATAGAATTCCCTAGAGATTTTTGTGGTAGTGGCTACATTTTTGCTATAGAACAGTCTGAATAATTTTTGATATACTTCAAATACAGTTAAATTATGCTCTATACTGGGGAGTATACTTGGGGAAATAGAAACAATTAACATATAGTATGCTTTGTGGTGGAGGCAGTCTATTTCATAGGTCCAAGGCTTATTTGGTGGGTTATCAATAAAAAATAAAACATTTTCTTTCATATATACAATCTGTAAACACTGATCCCATTCCATTAAGTTGCTTCCATCTAATTTCAATTTTATAAAGTCTGGAGGTATTGTCCCTGAGTGTAGTGAGGTGTTATTCATGTTTAGTAGCTGTCCATGATTTAAGACCTTAGCATACTCACAATAAGGCCTGGGTATGGTAGATGTATGTCTGTATTTACTTATCTCTATGTTGCGCTGACTTGTATTTATGTTTCCTTCTTCTTTCTTTGCAGGCTCGTTCTGGGCATGCTCAGTCCTCATTTTTCTCCAGCAGTCGATGAGGGAGGTTCCTGTGTCTGCAGCTCCTGGGGTGAAGTCCCAGACGGCCTTCTGTTGCTCTGCTTTGTTTCCGGAGGGCCTCTGGTGACTGAAGAATGCCTGGGGTGCTGCTCTGCTCATCGGGGAGTCTTCTCTGAGGTCGTCAGTAAGTGGAGCTTGAGGCGGGCCGCCATTGCCAATGGAGCCGGGTTGTTCAGGGAGCTGCTCTTCAGTAAGTAAGTATGATTGCCAGCTTGTCTTTCTTCGGGTGGCTAGGCCTTTCTTTAGACAGTCTATTTCTTTTTGGCCTTTGGTAGATGGTAGTTTAGAATTTTCTATTTCATTTTCTGGTTGTTTGTTTGGTATTGTTAGTTTAGTCCCGAGTGCTGCAGTTAGCACCTGTATAGCATTGTCTATTTCTACTTCAGTAGGTTGAGCTTTGTTTTGTTTAAATAATTGTTTTTTATTTGTTTTTGGACTCGGGTAATCATCTTCTTGGTAGGTTTTGTTTTTTATTTCGTAGTTTGAGGTTTGGAATTCTTTTAGTAATTGGTCAGGCATTTTAGAGGTATTAGGTGGGTAAGATGGCTGCCATGAAAAAGGCGGGAAGCTGTCGCCATCTTTGGTGTCATTTTTGAAGTCAGGGGTTGAATTTCTTACCTTGCAGTTTTTTTGTTTGTTATTTTCGTTATCTGCTGCTGTTCCGTGGTCGTTTATTATGCTGCGGATTTTCACAAGCAGATTTGATTCAGCTGTAGTTGTTTCTATTAATTCTAGTATTTTTCTTTTTACCTCATCTTCTTTGTTTGGTGTTAGCAGTTCATTTTCTTGTAATTGCGTTTGTTTCTTAATATTTTCAAGTGGTGTATATTTGTCAGGAGTTAGTTGAGCTGCCATTCTTTTCGTTATGTATCTGGTGGCAGGTCTTCTTTTGTCGTTATGTGAGTCTTGCATCTTTATGTTCGGTTGGGCCTACCAAACCATCCTCTTGCTACCAATTTGTTGCTAGTTTGGTTATCCTGGTTAGGCCCATATATAAGAGACTGTAGGCTTTCTTGTAATAGTAATATTTATTTCTTTTCTTCCTCAGGAACACAATTAGACAGGCACTAATCTGGGAGGAGCAAGAACTTATATACAGAGAAGGCGGGGCTAATGGTAAGTACTAACCAATGGTAAGTGACACAATGACATCACACAATGACATATAAACAAGCACACATATTTACAGATATCAGGTTAGGTATTTTCATCTGTAACAATCCAAGAAGCTTCTTCAGTTAATGAAGTCCAGTTGCCTTTTGAAAAAGCACCTTTGGGACAACCATGACCTGGATGACTGAGAATCTCCATAGACAGATAGCTTTACTGGAATCTTATTTGTTCCTAGATCAATTCAAAGAGCTTATTCTGGCTTTGAAGACAATAAATGGTTTAGGATTGAATTTTCTTCTCAATGCCATTTCAGGAGATTTAGCAAGTAAGCAAGAGTAAAGAGGTCTTTCACAGGGATGAAATCCAGCAGGTTCTGATAGGTTCTGGAGAACTGGTAGCAGAATTTTTGAGTAGTTCAGAGAACCAGCAAATATCACCTCTGGCTGTCCCCAGAATGGGGTGGGAATGGAGATTTTGCAATATCCTTCCCCCAGGAATGGGGAGGGAATGGGGATTTTGCAGTATCCTTCCCCTGCCATGCCCACCAAGCCACACCCACAGAACCAGTAGTAAAAAAAAATTTGAATTTCACCACTGGTCTTTCACCACTCTGGAACATATCAGCTGAAATTCATTGGGATTCTCTTTTGAGTATCCTTTTTTATTAGGCAATTAGAACAATTAGAATCATACCATCACTGCACTGATGGCCTAAATTGCTTGAAATCAGATAATTTGAATGACAACCATGAGAGGAGAGAGGTCATATATGCACAATATGATCCAGAGCTTTTGCTGCCCTTCAATTCCAAGCAAAGCCTCAGATGGGCCATGCAGAACCTGCAGGAACAAGCCTCTGAAAACAACCAGAGTCAGACCGAGTTAACAGATCCAGCCTCTCTGCAGTGGATAGATTGATTAATTTTATTTAATCAGTTTAAATAATTTGCTTTGTTCAAAAGAAAAGAATATCATCCATCTGTTAAGTACATACGAATCCTACTAATTACAGTTTGGTACCTCTCAAATTAAAAATCAATGGGTCCTTAACATGTCTTAGGTCCTTCACGTGTTTATCATCAAGCCAAAACAGGAACACTAAATCCTTGGTTAGAATTAAAGTTATATTTAGCCTTTCTACCATTTATCACGATCAGTATAAAAGTTGTTTTGGGGGAAATAGAGATGAATCAGAGCAGTTCTCCCGGGAGTTTGATCAGCTATTATAGTGCTCCAATCGTAGAGAATATATGTAGTTTAGGGTTGAACTGCTGGATTCTCGGTTGTTTTCTTGCAGCGGTTTCATTACCTATCTGGATACGATTGTTGTTTCAATACATGGTGTTGTGTTTGTTGGGCAGGTTGCTGAACCATCCTTGTCTTAAAGAAAAGCTTCTACACTGCTAGCTTCATGAAAAGATTTGCCAGCAATGAAGCCACCATCAGCGCTAAGCATCAAACTAGCTGCTCCTAATGATGCACAAATGGCTAATCACTTCAGAAATCTTCCCCTCCCCATGTTTTGCTTCTGTTCTGTCCTGTATGGTTCACAGGAACTTATACATATGTAAATTGGGAAGGCTCTAGAGAAATTAATTACTAAATACTTGCATATGAACAATGACAGCATTTCCTCCCTCCTGTCCAAATATCAGTCTAAATATTGATAAATTACGATAGTGGTGAAAACAAAACATTCTGCGCATGGGTATGTTTTAAATAGAACGACATGGAATTGGTTTGCCTTTGCCCTAGGGTGATTTGCATTTTTGTTAGGGTAGTGGAAAACATTGCATTATTCATCAATGTCACATGGGACAAATATGGTAATCTAAAAAGAAATCTAAACTGAAACACATCATTTATCTTTCATCTCCAAGAAAGAAACAGATTAAATCTTATTAAGTAATTAGACAGAGCGTGTTTAATGTCAGTCCACTGTATTTCTCTGTTGTGTTGTTGCTGATATTATTGTGTAGATCATAACAGTACCAGAAGCAATAACAGCAGCAAAACAGAGAGAGCCAGTGACAAATACTCTTTCACATGAATTTATTTATATATTTAGTTGATTAGATCAGCTCATAATAATGGCAGCTAATGTATGTGTGCTTTGTGATTATCAAGTCTTTCTCTGAGTGCTTAAGAGGTTGAACTAAAATGAATTTTCCTTTTTCCTAGAAAATAGCGCATATCTTAATCCAGTAGAAAATCAAATTATGACCATTTAGAAGTTCTTTTCTATCTTATCTTCAGGCTGCAGTTCTGCAGTTACTTATTTGAGGCATCGTTGAATGCAATGAAGCTGGCTTCTATCTAACGATAGAATTTAGAACAACTTGACAAATCCAATTAGAAACAATATATGGATTGGTTGAATTAAAGTAAACATTTTGCTGAAAGTAGCCAATAATACAGTCCATAGCTCTGTTACAGGGCCCTTGATTTGTACACATATTAAATCTCCAATGTATCCTTATAGAGAGAAGTTCAAAACAGAAGTCTGGTTTTTTTTAAAAAAAAAATCACCCATCATTGCTGGGCATTTTAGCTAGATACATAATTTGAATGCCAGCAAGATAAAATGGTTCAAATAACAAACAATGGAGGAAAGCCACCCATAAAAGAATATGTCCATATTTGCACTCACATATATTAATAACAAGCTCGATACCTGTGCTTCACTACGAAACTATAGGATCAGGCTTGATAATTCAACACTTACAGCTTGAAAATTAATGCGTAGTTATGATCGGCCTCTCCTTTCCCCTTCTCTCCCTCTGCCTTGCCCCACAGAACCCTATCCTATCCTATCCCCCTTCTCTCCCTCAGCCTTGCCCCACAGAAACATCTCCTATCCTATCCCTTTCTCTCCCTCAGCCTTGCCCCACAGAAGCCTCCCCTATCCTATCCCCCTTCTCTCTCTCAGCCTTGCCCCACAGAAGCCTCCCCTATCCTATCCCTTTCTCTCCCTCAGCCTTGCCCCACAGAAGCCTCCCCTATCCTACCCCCTGGTTGCTGCTGTGAAACTGTAAAACTGAAAGTGAAATTCCTCTCCTCTGCTTGTGTTTTGCATTTGGAACACATTTCTTTTCAGGTGGGGAGGGGGAGTAGAACTCCTTAGCATCAGAGGGCTGTTTGGAAAGTGAAACAATATTTGCTGTGTGAGCAAGAAGGAGACAGGAAGGAGCCTCGTTGTGGCTTAGCTCAAGTGTTCTCCTAGTCGTAAGAAACGGCAGTTAGGCAGATTGTGGCTTTAGCACATACACACCACAGGCTTCGAGGCTTGTCAAAAAGGACACGTTCCCAGGGGAAGAATTCAACTTCCTATTTAACGAGAGAAGTTTCTGAAGGTGTTCCTTAATCCAGAGCAAATGACAAGCTTCTTGCCAACTATCAGAGCCCTCCTAATAGATGAAAGGAGAAAAGTCTTCAGAAGTGGAACAGAACATCCTGTGCACTCGGTTTAAGAATTTTTCACGCTAAATCCACCCCAAGATAGATGGTTCAGGTCTTACATCAAGATAGCAATAAAAAGGCAGCCAGGGTGGAATTTGTTCAGATGCTTATCAAACAAAAGGATTAGATTTGATCAACTCTCGCTTCTCTTTTCCCTCCCCAGAAAGAAGCAGCTGGTTCGCATAGCATGGTGCCTTATAAGCGGTGTACTGATATGAATGGAAGTTTGCAAGACTGTGGCCCTAATTTTTCTCAGTAGGTGTACATATTTTTCATTTAATTATGGCGAAGTTTCAGATGGATGTTCCTGGATTTTTTCAGCACTGCTAAATTTTGATACAAGCCTCCTTTTTACATATACCCGAAATATGTATTTGTGGTGGTCCCTTGTGTAGTTGCTCGAAGATGAGATAAAGCTTCTGCTCGAATGGCTTTGTTTAATGTTATATTCACATAACATAGAAGAGGCATGCCTACTATGTCATAAATACACTATGGTTTAGTTAGAAACCATATTAAGTAAAAGTTATTGTTCCAGGTTAGGGCAATGTGCTGCTTAGGGATCCTACTATGCCATCAAATATCTCCTTGCATGTCAACTAAGTTCCTTTCATTACAAGAGGATTTTTAAAAAAACCCAATATTGTTTTCATTTATTTCAAAAGAATGAGGAGCCAGCCTGCTATCCAGGAAAGAACCATCTTCCCTCTTAATCTTTATTGAGAAGAAAGAGTCTCTGTCCCATATAAGCCATTATGTGCAAGTTAAAATGGCGGGTGACTGTGGCCAGTGCTATGTTTGGAAGTGTCTAAGAAGAAATCCAAAGGAAGTTGGGGCAGTAAAGTACTTCCTGGATGGGAAAGTAAAGAGCCTCACACATATGGGTTGGTTTTTCCCCCAGGAAATACTGCAGGTGTCAACTTGCAAAGCTTTCCAGTTGCCATGAGCAGGAGGGAGGGAGATTAATTAGGTCATCTTTCGGAAACTTCACAGCTGGCTTTTTGAGATTGATAATTGAGGCTGAGGTAAAATAGGCATGTTTCCCCCATCTCCATTCTAGAAGCTATTTTATCAAGGACTGAAAGAGCGCATTGGATGAGCTTCATCCCTATTGCCCAGTTGCCCTCTCTGCAGAATGAGCAGGCAACTGTCTGTATAGAGACCAGAAATGGATGTTGTTCCCTTCTGTTGATCTCTCTTCCAGCTTCCAAGTGACCCCAGAGTGCATTTGTTTGCTTTGTTTCCCAAGGGCATCTTTTCCTGTTATCTGATCACAGTGTGTATGGAGATTCTCAGTCATCCAGGTCATGGTTGTCCCAAAGGTGCTTTTTCAAAAGGCAACTGGACTTTGTTTTTCCTTGAAGACGTTTTGCTTCTCATCTCAGTGAAGTTATATGTTCTTTGTGAATTTTGTGAAGCTTCTTGGATGAGAAGCGAAACGTCTTCAAGGAAAAACAAAGGTAATCCAGTTGCACTTTGAAAAAGCACCTTTGGGACTATCTGATCCCAAATATTCCTGCCTGTTTGGGATTGTTGCAGGCTAATCTCAGCAGTTAACTGACCACATTGCAGTGTAAGGTCCATTCCTTCATCTGAGCCAGTGCTTAGTTCTAGTACCTTTTAGTCCAGGGGTGTTAAACTGGCGGCCTGTGGGCCAGATGCAATCCTGTGCAGGCCACGCCCACCCTGGCTCTACAAAGGCAAAAATCATCACAATACATCACGTGATGTGATCGAGTTTGACATCCGTGTTTTAGACCAAGGGTTCTTCAACCTTTTCCCCTCATACCTCCCTTTACTATAATCTTAATGTACACACTTCCCCTAAAAATCCAAACATAAAAATGAACACAAATGAACAATGAAAGCAATACAATATGAAACTTTGCAAAAGATGATATTATTGGTGTGTCTAAAAGGTTTTCCACATCTCCCCTGAAGTCTATCTGTACCTACCTGAGAAATGGGTCCCTCACAGTTAGGGAAACCCTGTTTCAGACCTTTGTTCTGACAGTTGCATGGCATAATCAGTGTAATGCTGATTCATCAGTCAATCATAGCTTGTTTGAAATCCCAAAGAAATGTTTTATTCTTAATTATTATCTTTTTTTCTTAGTTTCCTCCATCTATCTTTTCTCTATTTTTTTTTCTTTAATTTGAGCATTCCACAAAATTTCACAGGTACTTGAGATAGAAGAGTTTTGTTCCCTGCTCCCAAATAATCTGTGAGCTACACACTCATGCATATAAATGTTTATATGTCCTGGAAGATTTGCCTGCAATCACTTTTGCCAGTTACTTTCCTGGAACAGAAAGGTGGGAGGTCACAAAGCAGGGGAGTTGTCTAATGGAAATAAGTGGTAGCCTGCAGTCTGGGCTGAATACATTGCATGCTGTTGCCAAAATGTCTCCAACTGGACAGGATTTTTAAAAACTGGCTTAGAGCCAGCCTTCTGTGCACCTTAACCTTCAAATAAAATTGGATTAGAAAATCTTGGTGATGAATTTTTATTCAATAGACACCATACCCTGTTCCTCTCAGTTTACAACATAACATATTCATTGCACAAAAACTTTGTCATATCCCTCACAATAATTTTTGGCAAATCTAGAAAATTCCTCTTTCATGAGTCTAAGAACCGTGGCGGCATAGTGGTTAGAATGCAGTATTGCAGGCAAACTCTGCCCACAATTTGGAATTTGATCTTGATGGGGCTCAAGATTATCTTAGCCTTCCATCCTTCTAAGGTTGATAAAATGAGGACCATGATTGTTGGGGGCAATATGCTGACATTGTAAGCTGCCCAGAGAATGTTGTGAGGCACTATGGGGCAATATACAAGTTTAAGTGCTATTATTGCTATTGCAACTATTACCTAATGATTTATGAGAGATTTCTTAACAGGTGACAGCATGATTTAATTGACACTTACCAAGTGTTCACACACGTTAACTTATAGAATAACTTAGAATAAGAGTACACAAATTTTCAATAACACAAAGACAACTCTTCTAAAAAGAAATTTCGGTAACAGGCATACATAGGATAAAACTGCAAGATAATGACATCACAAGAAGAGGCATACTAGGCTTAGATATTTTTTTTTTAATCCTTGGGGAGTTAAGGGATTTTAACTTTTTTTCTAGCTATATTGTGCTTATCTGAGATTCAACAACTGCATTTTTCTGTGTATTTTCTTTTTTTTACTACCCGTGTTTCTCCAAAAAGAAGGTCATGGCTTATTTTCTTTTGACCCCCCCCCCCCAAAAATGGCTAGGTCTTCATTTTGGAGGGTTATAATTATTGACTCACCTTGTGGCGGTGGCACCAACAACCCCACCCAGCAGGAGCCCACTGCTGGCCCACTTCTTCTGCAGTCACTTGCTGTCACTCGCGTGCATCGCCCCAGCCTCCGTTTCGCCTTCAGGCGCCTTCCGGAAAGCCCTCTGCAGATGATAATAGCTGTTATCAACTGCAGATGCCTTCCGGCAGGCATCTGAAGGCAAAACGGAGGCTGGGGCGATGCATGCAAGTACAGGTGTTGGGATATGTGAGGCCTGATAAGTAGGGCAGCTCCACCCCCATCATCTCCACTCTAGCTTATTTTTTACCTATGTACCTTGCCCCACCCCCTGCACCCCAGGGTGGGCAGGGTCTTAATTAGGGCTAATTTTGTGGGTGGGGCTTAATTTGATCGCATGCGCTCAAAAACGTGATAGGGCTTCTTTTCAAAGTGGGTCATCTTTTTGGAGAAACATGGTATTATTTACTCCAACATACAAAGGTGGAAAGCTGTACTTTGGTTTGCTGCCACATTTTGTTAACATGATCCTGACAGGCTGTATGTGTTCCTTTCAACCCTTCCTGGTCCAATGCTGTCCATGTGTTTTGGACTAGGAGTTGGAAAAACAGACTCACAGCCTACAATTTTGCTTATTGATTTTTTAAAAAAGAAGGACAAGACCGAGTTTTTCCTATTCCATCTTCGAAAGCCAATTAGATTGGCACGTGACTCAGTACTAGCAAAAGGCATTGTACTATACTCCATTTGTGTGGAAATAAATGGGTCCTTGGCCCCAAGGGCAATGTGACTGTCACATTGGTAAGATGCCCTCAAAAGGAAAACTATGTTCGTGCAAAGGTATGTGAACAGATGACTTTTTCCTCTCAAGATGTTATTACAGCTTTTATTTAATTTCTTGTATTCATTTTGGGCTGAAGCCATCAAGGCAGCTTGTAACATATCAAAATAAATCATCAGCAACATCATAAAAACGTAAAGTGAACACTGAAGCCATCATAACAGATTGAAAACAACATTAAAACACTTAAACACAATTTAAAAGTAAGATCATAAAGATGTCATTGGACAGCTTTTTTAAAGACCCGAGAAGGCTTCTTTGGGAATTCTGAAAAATGGAGAGAAGCAGGCTGGCTCCATTGCTTTCGATTTGTCCCTGATGTGGAAAGAAGCTCCTTAATCACTTGTGGTGGGTGGGGAACCAAGAACAAGAGGTCATCATCAATCTGTGCACTGTGTTGCAAGGCACAAATCATTGTGTGTGTTCTGCTTTTCTCAGTTGTTTCCGTAAGGTCTGAACAGAGACAGAAAAGGAGATCAAGGCATCTCTGGGGCAAGGCATTCCACAAATTGTGACTGACACAAACAAAAACATTTCCAACAAAAGGATCTCAGCAGTTAATGGTATCTTCAGAAGGACCATTAATCTTTTAATCATCAAGAGCTTTTCATTATAAATTATGGCGAACCTTATCAGCAGAGGGAATATCAGTATTTACTGACATCTGAAAGTGAAGGAATGGTGCGAGCTTACAACAATCCAAACAATATTTATTTTTAAAAACCTTCTTAGTATTAGTGTACACTGAGATTACCTAATTTGGTTCCAGAAGTTTTGATATGCAAATTAATGGAATTACTACTCGTTATTCTATTATATGGATAGCTATTAAAGTAACATCAGTGAGATTCACTTTCTATCATATTATTTACAGTATGAGAGTGTCCCAAAAGAGTCAAAATATAAGCAAGATTTATTGTAGGGAGAACTACATCTGAACAAGTGACCTGAACCTATCATTCTTTATGATTGAAAAGGAATGTGACAATCACAGAGCACATTTTGTAAATGCAAAAGATCCTAGACATATTTCCTTAGATTCCATAAAAAAACAATAGTAAGCAGCAAAAGAAACCATAACTTTATGGTCAAATGCAATCTATGCATGCAGAGATGTGGCATTCTTGGTTAAAAGCATCAAAGACATCGTAATTGGACAGATAAGCAAATGCTGTAAAATACTTAAATAGTTTCGTTTCCTCTGCTCAATTCATATTAAGTTGGGGATACCAAGAAATCTCAGGCTTGTTCTTATTCTATACTTGATTTTAAATTGAAGTGCTACACATTTTGTCAGAGCAACTTCAAATTTGTTGGCTGCTAAATGAGTGAGAAGACAGTCTTGGACTTATAATTTCTTATCAAAGTTTTTAACTGACCTGGCAAATTCTTAAGGACAATAATACAAAATGTCATTTATCAAGAAAATCAGAATAAGGCCATTTAATGTGCTGGTTACAAGCTTATTTGCTTATTTGTGTACATGTGTATTTTCCAGTAACAAAATGTTTTTTGAAGTGTTGTCTTTGCATTGATTATTCAGGGCTGATTGAATTGAAAAGCTATCCCATTTGCAGAGACATATAATACTCGTGGCATTAGTTCTGACAAGGCCCAGCCTTGTATTATGTAGTGCTTAGTAGATGCCTTATGAGTATGTAAATCAATCCAAAGCCCCAGAATTTGGTAAATCACCATCCAATAAAAATTGCTCAAATTACGATGTCTCAGAAGGCATTGACTTTACTATTAACCTCAATAGGCTTCAGAATTGTAGGCAGACTACCTTTGCACAGCTGCAGGAGGCATTAAAATCCAAATCAATTACCAGTCCTTATTTGCAGAATGTCCAGGAACAGAGTGGCATTATGTTTGTGCAATGTGACATCCAATTATATAAGTCAGGAATGCCAAATTTGTTGAAGGCAGCCATCACTTTTGACCTTTGAGAAGATTACTAGAGGCTGTGGCCCAAAAGGTTGATAAGGCCACAGCAAGGCCATATAGACAGAGCAAGATAAAAAACAAAATAGGTTTAATTGGATTGCAACCCATTTAACATGTAATTATACTGTAATTGAATTAACTACAGTCAATATAACCCTCTTTGTATTTCATATACTTGTTAATTTCTTCCTTAGCCTTACTACTATTTATGGCAAATTATGGAAATGGAGAGGTCATATTAAGCTTTGCAGTCCTAAGGCTGTGGCTTTTGTTCCCCTGCTGTAGTTTAAAAAAAAAGATTTCAAGTGCTAGAGCTATATTTTCTGGTGTTATTCCCCATGAGAAAACAATTTAAATGGATAAAAAGTCCTTTATAAAAAGAAGATGGTCATTCAGGTCATGAAGGAAAAAAGATCAAAACATTATATTTAAGAGGGGAACCATGAGCAAGTTAGAAAAATGGTGGAATTTGTATTTATTTGTCAGAAACAGCAAATAAAGAGTAAAATATGTCTCTAAAATGTGCCACTTCTAGTTGTGTATGAGCAGAAGAAGAGGATGGCACAACGTTGTGTGGAGCAAACTGGATATAATAATGCCTAGACCAGTCAGTGATTGCTAACCTTTTCCGGACTGAGTGCCCAAGTGCGTGCGCACACGAATACGCATGCACAAACCCCCAGAATGCACATGCCCCCACGCCTGTGGCCCCTGAACACGCCCCGCCACCATGCATGTGTGTGCGGTCCCCCACACGGTCCCTGCGCATGCACAGCAGAGACAAGAAGACCAGTTGGCTGGCAGGAGGCGTGCGCACATGCGTAGCAAACCTGAACTGGGGCGATGGCTCATGTGCCATCAGATAGGGCGCTGTGTGCCACCTCTGGCAAGCATGCCATAGGTTCGCCATCATGGGCCTAGGCTTTTGGCATCGTAACTTTCTAAATGGAGGATTTTGTTTACATAATTTGGGCACAGATAATTGTTTATGAAATAATTTCTTTACAACTTTAAGCAATACACCCCAGAATCAGATGATTAACCTTTCTAATAATAATAAGGATGATGAACAAATAATAATAATAAAAAATCAGTTTGGTGTAGTGGTTAAGATGCTGGCCTAGAAACCAGGAGACTGTGAGTTCTAGTTCCGCTTTTAATCACGAAAACTGACTGGGCAACTTTGGACGAATCCCTTACTCTCAGAATAATAGAATATCAGAGTTGGAAGGGACTGTGGAGGTCTTCTAGTCTAACTGCCTGCTCAAGCAGGAGACATATACCATTTCAGACAAATGTCTGTCCAATCTCTTCTTAAAAATCTCCAGTGATGGGGCACCCACAGCTGCTGAAGGCAAGCCATTCCACTGATTAATTATTCTGTCAGGAATTTTTTCCTTATTTCTAGATTGGATCTCTCCTTCATAGGTTTTCCATCTGTTGCTTCTTGTTCTGCCTTCAGGTGTTTTTGGAGAATAGGTTGACCCCCCCCTCTTCTTTGTGGCAGCCCCTTAGACTCTCAACCCAACCACCTCACAGGATTGTTGTGGGGAAAATAGGACGAGGAAGGAGTTTTAGGTATGTCCGCTGCCTTGAGTGACTTATAATGTAATAAAGATGAGATAAGAGTCTAATAAATAAATAATCAGCAGTTGTGATGTAGAGGGTGCTAGGCCTGACACAATACCTATAAGAATCAATGCAATGCTTTGGAATTCTGTTATATTAGAGTACCAGATGGCCTAGCCCAGTGGGGAAATGCAATTTTTTTTGCTACCGGTTCTGTGGGTGTGGCTTGGTGGGGTGTGGCTTGGTGGGGGGTCATGTGACTGGGTGGGCATGGCCAACTTTTTTTTTTTACTTTTTAAAGCATTTTTTACTACCTATTTGCCCGAACCAGTTGTAAAAAAATGCTTTTAAAAAGTAAAAAAAAGGTTCCAACGATTGCGCAGCACAGCTGTGATCGTCGGAACCTCTTTTTTTAAACTTTTTAAAGCATTTTTTAACTACCAGTTCGCCCAAACCAGTAGTTTTTATCACTACCGGTTCACCTGAAGCAGGGCGAGCCAGTAGCATTTCACCCCTGGCCGAGCCTCACTGTGTAACATTATGTTAAGCCATTCTGCTTTAGTGGTTCTCCTCCCCCTCCCCATTAACTGTTCAAACTAAAATCAGACAATCAGTCAAAAAAAAAAAATCAACCAGTTTGAAAGCAAATGGCTTAATATGCAGCGCCTTTCAGCTCCCTGTCTGTGCCCTTCAGCTTTGGTAAAGAAAGGAACCTCAGGCCTCAGAGCTTTATTTTTTTATTTATTTTTAAAATTTTTATACCGCCCCCTCTCCCGAAGGACTCGTGGCAGTGAACAGCCAAAATTAAAAACACACAATACAAACATTAAAATACTTTAAAACGAAATTAAATTTATCTTTGGCTTCCCCAATTTAAAACCCCTTACCCATAAAATTCCCCAATTAAAAGATTTTTAACCTAGCCCGGCTTGCTGAAATAAAAAAGTCTTCAGGGCCCGGCGGAAGGTCCAGAGGTCCAGGATCAGTCGTATCCCTGGGGGTAGCTCATTCCAGAGGGCGGGTGCCCCCACAGAGAAGGCTCTTCCCCGGGGGTCGCCAACCGACATTGCCTGACTGACGGCACCCTGAGGAGGCCCTCTCTGTGGGAGCGTATTGGCCGGTGGGAGGTTATTGGAGGCAGAAGGTGGTCTCGTAAATAACCGGGCCCTAAGCCATGGAGTGCTTTGAAGATGAGAACCAATACCTTGAAGCGCACCCAGAAGACCACTGGAAGCCAATGCAGCTCGCGCAGGAGAGGTGTCACGTGGGAGCGCCATGTCGCCTCCATAAGTACCTGCGTGGCCGCATTCTGCACCAGTTGGAGCCTCCGAGTGCTCCCCAAGGGGACCCCCATGTAGAGAGCGTTGCAGTAGTCCAGGCGGGAAGTGAGTCTGGGGATGTTCCTTGGAACCCTGACACTCTGAACCTTTTAAATCCTCCACACATTCTTCTCAAGTGTTTCCGGAAAGCCTTTGCTATGTATTTAGCTTTAGGAGGTCTGAATTGCAGTGTCTTCTTTCTGTTAGGTTTGTTCTATGGTGTTTATCTGTGCCAGACATTTTCCAAAATGATTTCCCTATGCCTTTTAAAGGGTGTGTGTGTGTGTGTGTGTGTGTGTGTGTGTGTGTGTGTGTGTGTCTTTTCTTTCCCTGAACTCAGGCTTTTGTTCCAGATACTCTTACTTTAAATACACTGTTCTGTTGTCAAACATTTTTCTGAACTTTAAACTGTGCCCATAAATCTTTCAGTGGTAGTATAGCTGGTTTACTTTAAGGGCAAAAAAAGGAGGAGGTTTCAGAAGAGAAGTGAGGAGCTATCACTGCATGTATGGAATATTATATCGTAGAACAGCATCATGGTATCTATAATCTTAACTGTATAGAGTAGCATTTTTCAACACTGGCAACTTTTGGATTGTGGACCTCAACTCCCAGAACTCATCAGTGATGGACTACCCCGATGATTTGGCAGTGCAACATGGAGATGGCAGACAGCCTCCTCTCCAATGATCTTAAGAGCATGTGAAATTTTTTCATTGACTGAAGGCTTACTCCTAGTCTCAGCAAAATGGTAAATACGTCCTTCTACCTTAATAACAAACTAACAAATGAAGCCCTGAAGATTTACTTAAACCACAACTCACTCCCCTACAACATTGCACTGAGCTCTCTCCTATAGGATACATCTAAAGAGCATGGAGGCAAAAATTATACTAGGGACAACATATTCCAGAAATTAAGTGGAACTAAATAGGGAGCTTTAGCTGTCACCCTCAGAACATCAGCACTAGAACTGAAATATTGTGCCCCTCTATGGCTTAACAGCTGCCATACCAGTAGACTCCAGGCTCAATGATACCATGAGGTGTCAAAACATCAGCAGTGTGTCAAACCACTCCTATTTTTTTACTTCCTGTTCTGAGCCACATAGCAGCTCTATAAAGGCAAGATGTACTAATGAGAAAATACAGAAAAATTATGAACAATTGTCTCCTTCCAGTTCACAATGACCGTATCCATTTATCAATTGGAAGGCTCAAATCTAAGAAGCTCCCACTGGCACAACATCTTCTTAACAACGTTAACATTGACTCTCAGTGGAAAGCCAATTGGGTTGCTGAATGCCCAGACACAGGAAGATCCCATATAAAAGGTGCCAGATTTTGAGCTACCTCACCAGCAATGAGCAATCCTGAAAAGGATTCACATCTCACACAGTGTTTGCCAAGATTTACTGTATAAATGGTGTATACCATCCTCCCCTCAGTGTGACTGTGGGGGCCACATCAAATTGTAGATTGGTTGATTATGATTGGCTGTAAGCTAAGGGTAGATACTACTGGTCCAGTATCTGATCCCCCCCCCCGATAAATGGAAAAAGATTATATGGCATAGACATTGATGTTTGAATATAGATCTTTTTAACATTTAAATTTTAATGTGTTTTTAATATAGGTGAAATATTAATATATTTTCTACTGCAACATATTATGTCAGATGCTAAATAAATACATACATACACACATACATACACACACACACACACACACAAACAAACTTCCAGAATTCTCCACCCAGCATGCCCAATTCGGAAAACTGAAGTCTACACATCTTAAAGTTGCCAATTTGAAAAACATTGAGAAAAAGTAAAATATAACTGAACAGAAGAAAAAATAATTATGTGAAACTGAATTCCAGAGACTGTGAGAAATGTTTTTTTTCCTCACCAATTTTTGAAATATCAGATTTAAAAATATAAATATAGATTCACAAAGGGCACAAGATTAATTATATTCATAGCTGATACACTGCTGCTCAAGATGTTCTTTATAACTTTTCAAATGATACAAAATGTAAATGTTGTATAAAAGGACTACAAAGTGTCCTAGAAACCACTTTTTTTCTTCCGTGCCTCAGTTTTAAATGCAGATTTGAATGTCCCAAGGAAATGGAATGAGAAGGGATTTGCATGCTTTGTAGGGCTTGAAGGGTGAATGTAGGATGAGATGTTCAAAACTGGTGGAAGATTACAGATGGGGAAAGGGTTAGGAATGAGGATATTTCTTTGATGTGAGTTTTATTTGATAATCATCAGAGCACAGAGCTAGACAAAGCTTCAGCAAAGCAATATGATTAGGTAGGAATTTCATTAAATCAATCTACAGATAGCATTTCGCAAAGCAGCATGGTGCTTTAACTAAGTTAACTGGAGTTGTTGGGTAAATTAAAGCACCATGCTGCTCCACAGGCTAGCATCTGTGGAAAAAACAATAAGCTCTGTCCATTGAAGATATACAACATCTTCAAAACAACACCCAGCCACCACTGAAGTGATAACAAAGCCTGATTCTTGTATAGTTGGCTTACCACTGTATTTGGATAATCTAGAAGACGCCTGAAATTGCTAATAGGAGAATGACCAAAATAACAGTACTGTAAGGATCTGGTTAAAAAAAAAATGCTAGGCTTCTCCAAAGTGGGCTCAGTCCTCAGTATTTCACTTTCAGTATCAAAGGCAATGGGGTCAGCCTTGGAGGTTGAAGTGAGGTGCATCAGTCTTACTTCATCATTTTCTTTCAAGGAAAGATGCATCCTTGAAGAGCCCTGGTGGCGCAGTGGTCAGAATGCAGTACTGCAGGCTATTTCTGCTGACTGCCAGCTGTCTGCAATTTGGCAGTTCGAATCTCACCAGGCTCAAGGTTGACTCAGCCTTCCATCCTTCTGAGGTGGGTAAAATGAGGACCCAAACTGTTGAGGTCAAATATGCGGACTCTGTAAACTGCTTAGAGAGGGCTGTAAAGCACTGTGAAGCGGTATATAAGTCTAAGTGCTATTGCTATTGCTATCTTCTTTTGCGCACATTTTCATGCTCTATTTAAAGCAATCTTGTGTACCCAAAACAGAAGGAGGGCCAACTGCATCCCCCTCACTTATGCTATCAATGAAGACATCTAAATTCTTGGGAAAGGGGATGGGGTTTGTTGCAAGTGGGAATGCTGCTTCTTGGCATCAAAAGTAAAATGCTTGCATGTGGTGTTAACCTTACGAGTTAGTCCAGACAAGAAGCACAGCTATAAGTGCTCACTCCATCTTTATTGTAAGGACACATTAACAGAATCTTGCAAGTCTGAAAGTACCCCTCCCATCCCTCATCTTTTACTTTTACAGATTTTACTTGAAAATTGGTCAACCTATGTGTGATGGTGTCTGCAGAAGCCAGGGTTTTCTCTTAAGTGTGTATTTCATCATCCTGCGAGAAGAATGCCAATTTCAGTATGATGTCCCTTTCCAATTTCTGAGCTCTAGAGATGGTGGCATCAAATAAGTTTGAGTTGCACCGACTTGCATATTACAGTAAAACAGTTTACTCCCTATTATTTATATCTCAGTATCACTAGATATGGGGTGTCTATGTCTCTTTTGTATATTTATATGCTATAGCACAGGGCAATAAAAATATGATCTGTTCAGTCAACAGAAAGTCTGTATCCAACTTCAGTTAATGTAAGCTAGCTTGGAAATTGAATCCTGGAGTCTGAAATTAAAAACATTTAATTAAGGTTTTCATCTCTCTTGCAGCACAAATACATTTGTACAATGAAGTCTGCCTATGAAAGTAGGATTGGGAACATTCTGTGCTGCAGGAAAACTTTCACATTCAGTTTCCATACTGTTTCCATACTGTTCCCCCTCACCCTTCCTTTCTTCAGATGTCATCACCATTTCTTCCTTCAATTAAAGGAAGAAATTAAAGATGCATCTTTTAAAATGCTTATATATTATAGATCCGTGATAGTGAACCTATGGCACGTGTGCTGGAAGTGGCACGCAGAGCCATCTCTCCGAGTACATGAGCCATCGCCCGTTGCTCTTCTGGGTTCTGGCGCATCGGCCGGCTTGTCTTCATGCATGTGGAAGCACCGGGAACCGGAAGAGCAGCTGCCCGGTGTGCATGCGTGAGTGGAAAGATGATCTTCTGGTTTCTGGCATGCACATGCGCAGCGGCCAGCTGGTCTTCATGCATGCATGTGTGCCAGAAACTGGAAGACCAGGTGACCAGTGCACATGCACACGCTGGAACCGGAAGATCATTTTCCTGGCACGTGCATGCACAATAGGCAGCTGCTCTTCCAGCTTCCGGGATGCATGTGCACCGAGCGGCTGCTCTTCTGGTATCCGGCATGCGTGCACATGTGCACACGCCCCCATTTTGGCCCTCAGTGCCGAAAAGGTTAGCCAACTCTGTTATAAAACATAGACTCATAGGACTGTAAGGGACCTCAGATTCTTCTTATCTAACCCATTCCTCACTGAGAGTTTATAGAATGCATCTGACCTTGAGATGCACAATAGAGCAGTATTCAATCTCCCAAATCTTATTTATTTGTTAATTATCAACAAACAGTCTTCAGCTTAAATGTTTTCTTAAAGCAGTTGACAGAAGAAGAAAACAGTAAGTCTGTGTGATTCTGAAAATGATTCAGAAGAAATGCTTTGGAGTCCAGCACTTCACTGGTATGTTAAAGTCTTGTTTTAAAAATGAAAAAAAAAAAAAGTCACTGCTTTCACAAGGAGCTCATTAAAGCAGCCACAATGATCTCTCTTTCTCTCTCCCACCCCCCTCCCTCACTCACTCCATGAATTGCATAGAACTTGAAAAAAGATGAGTTGCTTTAATAAATACCAGAAGGATAATATACTGGTTCTCACAGCTCAAAGCATTTCTTCTGAGTCATTTTCAAAGCGTACATAACCCTAAAAAACATGCAACTGTTTGTGTGCTGATTCTTTAAGAGATCAGCTGAGAAGCTCCCCTATGGGGCAGAAAGGAAGGCAGAGTTTTGCTTTGCAGCAGAAATCTCTATTTCAGTCATGGAGTGTGCTTTTTCTTTATATCTTTTTTGTGTGTGTGTGTTTGTGTGTGATTACAAATAGTTAAAGTCTGGTGCATGCAGTTATTTTTACATCCGCAATATGATTATTACAACAGTCTGTATTGATTGATGGAATTTGGTTAATTAAAAAAAAAGTTAAATGCATTGATCAAAGAAAAGTCTATTGATTAAAGAAAATTTATCCGCAATAATAAATGATGGTGAACTAGCAATTAACTGCAAACCTTATTAAATAAATAAATAAAAATTCCTAAGCCATGAAATAATGAACAAGTCTTTGCTTCATATGAGAAAGATAATAGCACTGTCAAAACAAGTGCGTTCTTAATAATATTTTTGCAATTAAAACCTGGATCTTAAATGAAGAGATTGAAATTCAATTTCCACAAGTAATAATGATTAATATGGAGCCTGCACCCAGTGCCAAAAGATATTATGTTTAGATATATCACTTGGTTTTTCATTATGTAGCAATACAAAGAAATTGTAGTTCTGGGCAGCACTACTATTCTCCCCAGAACAATATTCTGCTTTGGTCTTTGAGAAATTGCACAATAATTTGGCCACAAAACATCTAGACAAGAGGTGTTTTCTCAGATTTTATTGGCTTTAATCTCTGAGATAGGTTGTTTTATGTGGGCAGCGCTAGAAGAATAGTAGCACATTCTGATAATGTGACCGAGATCTGTATGATAATTACATTCACAGATGACTTTTTGCTAGGAACCCTGGGTTGACCGTGTCAGCCCTTTAAAGTAATCCAGATAGGAAACCAAAATCACGAGTACCAAGACTACCCTTTATTGTGAGGTTACAATAACAGAATCTTACAAGCCTGAAAGCACTTCCCTCTCCCCTGCCTTTACTTTACAGAGAACTAGAGAGAGTCCTTTCTGAGATGCTTTCTTCATCCCCATTCTTGTTTTGAACTTTGGTTATCAGAACATTGTCTGCAGTAGACTGTAGCTCTTTATCCTAGCTCTTTATTAAAGTTATTCTCACAGCTCAGTATAAGATCTTGCAGTCTGATACTTCTTTGGACATTTTGACAAAATTGCTGGATCAAATGGACATCTCTGCAGTTGGGGAATATCAGGGAAATATCAGGGAAAAATACCAGGAAAACTTTCTGTATATAACTCCATCATGTATGGACTATATCAGTGTTTCCCAAACTTGGGAACTTTAAGAAGTGTGGACTTCAACTCCCAGAATTCCCCATCCAGCATGGCTGGCTGTGGGATTTTGGGAGTTGAAGCCCATACATCTTGAAGTTCCCAAGTTTGGGAAACACTGGACTATATAAATAGTCTACATTTGAATTTGTAAACGCAGTAAATAGTTTCACTGACAATGGAATCGGCAATTGGATGGCTTTGTCCCAGGTGCTCTCTTGAAGCCAAATTAATTTACAGGATTCTTGTAACCAACACCAACCAACAACCAACCAACCAATCAGAATAGAGCTGGAAGGAACCTTGAAGGTCTTCTAGTCCAACCCTCTGCTTAAGCAGGAGACCATTTCACACAAGTGACTGTCCAGTATCTTCTTAAATTAAATTTAGGGGAGATCCCAACTTCAGGAGTAAGAAATAGTGGACTGAAGATGGATCTGAAAAGCAGAGTTGATGACTGTGGCAGAATGAAGGGCCAGAGAACAGACTAATTCTTTGATAATTCCTCTCCAGACAAAGTTTACCCAAAGTGCTCCAGACAGCTGTTTCTTGCGAGGAGACCACAAGATAGTAGTCTCTGGTGGTTAGTGCTTTGGGAGATAAAGGAATAACTATCTTGCTCAAACCATGGAGGGAGCCTCTGAAATGACACTAAATCCACATACTTGCTTTTCTAATTGCTTTCAGAAATTGCTTGTTAATCACTTTTCAGCTATTAGGAACCTCTGAATCAACAAGTTTTACATCACCAGGTTAGTTTTCTTCAATCAGTAAAATTAGTTTACAATACTTTAAGGTCTATATCCATCCATCCATCCATCCATCCATCCATCCATCCATCCATCTATGACTGAACAGCAAGAGGATGATTAAAACTTTGATTTTGTAAAGTTACAAATGGACCAAGGACCCAGATAAATTTGACATAAGATTTTGGGATTAATTATAAAAAATCCTTTTCATGGGAAAATGATTTTTTTTTTATTTTTTTAAAAAGTATGATTTTAAAAATTGGACATTAAAGGGAATTAAAGATTACGATTAAAGAAGAAAAACACAATGGACACATAAACTTGAATTATAATTACATAATGAAGCACAATATGTTAATGTTGGACATTAACAATTCATTTATAATGAAATATATTTTTGAACAATAGATCCAGAGGTTAACTGTAACAGTGTCTGCCTTTATGGATACATTGTATCTAAAAGCTATTATGAAATAGGAACAAGTTCTACCTGAAGAGACAGTGGTGTCCATCTGAATTGAAACTAAGTTGAAAGTACATTTAAAAATGACAGGTTGCAAGAATGACATGGAAAAGATGTTGTGAGCATACAAAAGAAAATGGTTAATGTCTTAATAATTAAAAGGGATACACTGTACAAGCGATGAACCAAGCAAGTGACCTGTCTGGATAATTTTCCTATATTGGATTTACAAAAGAAGCTTGTTAAAGCTTTGAAAAAAATTGTGAGACAGGACAGAAGAAAAAAAATGAAAAGAAATCAACCTCTACAACACTATTTAAGTGGACTAAAGTTTAAGATTATTAGAAGCAGAAGGAAGGAGTATAAAGTTGGTTTATTTGATCAAAGATAAAATTAAATATCTTGTTATCTTTGGTAACCATTAATGGACTTTTGTTAATGTCAGGATTGAAATGGCAATGTTTTATGGATTTATTTATAGATAAGAGATGGAATATAGGAAGAAGAAATCATTTTTTTAATTGTATTTTAAGAAAATGTTACTAAAGTTGTTTATAGTTGTGATGAAGGTGAGAAGTCATTCTTATAGATTTCTTTTCTTTTTCTTTACTAGATGCTATTTTTTCTTTCTTTTCTGTACCTTCTACTCTTTCCTTTTATTCTGCTAACTTTTATTATGTATTGTTGTTTATTAAATTTATTGATCACCTATCTTACCACAGGGTAACTCTGGATGGTTTATAATATTAAAAAGATAAAATAGTACAAAACCTATACACAATATGAACTAAATAGTATAAAAAGATAAATACTCAATCTAAGGCAAAAGATAGGGAAGGAGTAGGTTGTGGCATTTGTTAATTAGTCTGCCAATCACACCTAATGTGAAGCCCCCCCCTGCCCGCCCCAAGTTCCAAGCCAATTGACAGAGTCAGGTCTTTAAGCTCTTATGGAAAGTCATGAGCAATGGAGCTGACATCACTCAGGGGATTGGGCAGGCAAGATGTTCCAAAAGGCAGGAGCAATGGCTGAAAAGGCTCTCTTCCTAAACCCCGTCCACTAGGATTCCCTGGCCAATGGGGCCTGGCTTCTATTAGTTTTCACTGTCATAAGTGTAATTATAATAAAATTACTATTAAAAATAAGAATAAATTTAGGGGCGATCCCTATGTAAACTGCTTTGAGTTCTTGGGAAAAACCTCCCCAATATAAATGGAAATCGTCATAATAATATTAATGATATGTAGCATGAATTTTAACTGAAATATTAAAACAAATAAGAGATTTTCAGGGTAAAATCAATTTAGGTATGACGAATCTAGTTCTAGAATGATTTTATGTCCTGAATATTTTACATAAAAAAGCTTCTACATGCCAACAAATTAACAGTACTCATAAAATAAGAAAATGTTTCACCATGCCAACAAATTCATTAAAGCATCATTAAAAATAAAAAGAGCCAGACAGCACCCACTCAAGTAAGATCCAATTCAATAGCCACATGAGCTCCTCTATTGAGTTTATAGTTTTGCTGTAAAAACTATGCTTTTGCTGGGATCACAGGGCACTTTTTAAAAAGATTGTTTATCCAGTCTTTATTATTTTTATAAATAACTCAAGGCAGCAAACATAATACTTCTTTCTCCTGCCATTTTCCCCACAACAAAACCCTAAGGTGTGTTGACTGGCCCATTGTCACACAGCTGGCCTTTATGCCTCAGGTGGGACTAGAATTCAAAAGTCTCCAGGTTTCTGGTTTGGTGCCTTCACCTCAGAGGTGGGTTTCAGCAGGTTCTGACCAGTTCTGGAGAACCGGTAGCAAAAATTTTGAGCAGTTTGGAAAACCGGTAGTAAAAATTCTGACTGGCCCCACCCCCATCTATTCTTTGCCTCCCAAGTCCCAGCTGATTGGAGGAAATGGGGATTTTGTAGTAACCTTCCCTTGGACTGGGGAGGGAATGGAGGTTTTACATTATCCTTCCCCTGCCACACCCACCAAGCCATGCCCACCAAGCCACGCCCACAGAACCAGAAGTAAAAAAATTTGAAACCCACCACTGCTTAATCTCTATGCCGAACTGGCTCTTTGTTTGACTTTCTAATGGTTGCATATATTTTATTAATAAATATATTAAGTTTAAGAGTGAAAGGCAATGTACAAAGCAGTATATGAATATATTATAAAGGTATATTTTCATGGGTAAAATCCAAGCCAACTGACAGAGCCAGGTCTTTAAGCTCTTGTGGAAGGTCAGGAGTGATGGAGCTGACCTCATTCTGGGGGGAGGGGATGTTCCAAAATGAAGGAGCAATGAAAGAGGAAGCTCTTCTCCTAGACCCCGCCCACCAGAATTCCCTGGCTGAGATATAGTATGCAGAGACAGAAAGCTATAGAGAAGTATAGAGTATAGAGAAGTAATTCTTCCCCAAACCCCCAAAACTTTAACCTTAGACTGTCTACTGTTGACTTCACCCCATTCCTAAGAGGTCTGTAAGGGGTGTGCATAAGCGCACCAGCGTGCCTACCGTCCCTGTCCTAATATTCCTTTTTATTCGTATCCATTTCATGTATTCATAATTATATTTATACATTTCATGTATTCATAATCATGTTTATACTTTTATCTGTAATCTTATATATGCTTGACAAAAACAAAAAAAGTCTAGTTAATCCTGTGGATGCAAACCAGATTTAGCTATGTGGATGCAAACCAGATTTAGCTATGTTTCCTTTTCTTACCTTAATGATCTTAATTTTTGCTTTACTATTTCTTATTCCTTTTTGCATGTCGCAGTAATTGTTTATCTTAAGGAACACATAGACTACATATATACGGCATAGATGACATATATACAATATACATGTTATATTCTACCCTTCTAGCTGAAACACAGTAATAATTCCAAAGGGAGCAAAGAATATAATAAAGAACCTGTTAAATTTCATTTTATAAATCATTTAAGTTTTTCACTTCTCATCAAGCCAGGATGAAAAGGTTTTTTTCAAAGCCTACATGAGATCTTAAAAATACTTTGCTATTGTCACTCAGAGATTTTTCGTGGTGCTGATGGCGAGTCAACATGAGTCCAACTTACAAATACCATATAATAACTAAAAAAAAACAAACAAACAGGAAAAGCAAACCCTACTCTTATTTTTTAGCACCAGAAGGCAACTTGCATATCTCTGCCTCTGTTTATAGGTGAAGGCACATGATGTTTAGTTGGGCTAGTGGGGTCTCAGCTTGCAGCTGAGTTCAGGAGCAATAATTGTGTATTTACATTTTTGCTAAGAGTAGGATGCTTTCCTCTCAGCACTAAAAAGGAATTTTCCACCCACCTTGTTCATCCGGCTGGCCCTTGTGCTTGTCATCTAGAAGTGACAAGGAGTGAAAAGCTTTGCTCTGCCTACGCAGACAGAAGCAATCTTAACGGTGAACCCCTAACCAATCTGCTCATTATATCCCATCAGTTGCCACCTAAGGCAGTCCTCAGGTTCCCTAATGTTTGGATTAGTCCTGTTCAGTCTGCTTCATTAAAAATAATATGTACCAAAATAGCAATGCTCGTGACTCTTATTTTCTGTCTAATTGTTGTAAAGGGAATAAGAAAGGGACCTGGAAGAAGGTTCTGAGGGAAAAACATATAGGAACCAGCAGTGAAATGCTACTGGTTCGCACCAGTTCAGGTAAAATGGTAGTGATAAAAACTACTGAACTGGTAGTGAAAAAAAGCTACCGGTTCCTCTGAACCGGTATTTCTGACAATCAGCTGTGCCGCAAGGTTTAAAATCACTAGAAAGCAGGAAATCCTGCTTTCTAGTGAATCTAAATCGCGCGGCACAGCTGTTCCCCCCTCTCACTGTTCTATTTACCTTCCCAAGCAGGGGTGAAATGCTCCTGGTTCGGACCGCATCGCCCGATCCAGTAGCGATGGCGGTGGGTGGTTCGGAGAACTGGTAGCAAAAATCCCTGCCCACCCACCCCCATGCCCAGCTGAGCCACGTGATCATCAGAGGGTTTTTTTTAACTTTTAAAAGCATTTTTTCTACAACCTCTTAGGCTGAAAAAATGCTTTTAAAAGTAAAAAAAAAAAGCCTCTGATGATCTCGCGGCTCAGCTGGGATCGTCAGAGGCGTTTAAAACATTTTTTCTACAACCTCTTCAGCTGAAGAGGTGGTAGAAAAAATGCTTTTAAACGCCTCTGACGATCCCAGCTGAGTTGCCTGATCGTCATAGGCTTTTAAAAGCATTTTTTTCTGCAACCTCTTAAGGTTGTAGAAAAAATGCTTTTAAAAGTAAAAAAAAAAAAAAGTTGGCCACGTCCACCCAATCACATTACTCCCCCCCCACCAAGCCATGCCCACAGAACCGATAGTAACAAATTTTACATTTCACCACTGTTCCCAAGCCTCCTTTTTCCATGCGAAGCGCGTGTTTGGTGTGTATTGTGCATGCATGTGCAGCATGCGTTTGGCACGCACTGCACATGTGCATGTATGTTTGGTGTGCACTGTGGATATGTGTGCACACAGCATGTATTTGGCTTGTACTGTGCATGTGCACGCACAGAGTGTGCTTGGCACGCACTGCGCATGCATGGGCAGTGAACCGGTGGCAAACCGGGGAAGATTTCACCACTGATAGGAACCATTCAATGCCTGGCATAAAAGTAGTGCTTGCAATGAATTATATTCTCTGAAGAGACTCCAACTAAACTTTTTTAAGACATTCACTCCTGAGCATTTGCCACCATCACTAAGCTCTTCCTTTTCTCTGTTTATCCCCACTTTTTGTCCTTCAGGGAGTGATCCTAGCCAAACAGGGATGATGTAATAGATTCATGTTTGTCATGGTGCCAATCAGATACAAAGCTTGCCAACATCACTGAAAGCAAACCAAACTATTGTCCTCGGTGGAAAAGGGAACGCAGCCATGTCGGCAATTTCACCACTGCTACATTAACCATTTTATACCCTCCTTCTAATAATTGCACAATGTTGTCCCATACTGTCCACAATAAGCATCTCTTCATTTCTGCTTAGTTCTCCAAGGCAAAGCAGATAGACATGGCCTCCGCACGAGTTTCTCTAAGGAGTCTTTAATGCCAGTATTTTTTCACAAAGCGGTTTGAACAACACTCAGCCTTTGATTGTGAGCTGATTCACAAGAAAGCATGAAAAGATGTGCCTGAGAAGTTTCAAAATTAAGGAGTTCTTAGTGGCCTGAAATAATGTTGACACCCAATATTTTGCAGCAACATTTACTGCAAATGTCATTGGAAAATGACAAAAGGGAGAAAACCCATGAAAAATGCACTCCAGGGGTGAAATCCAGCAGGTTCTGATGGAGACCAGTAGCAGAAATTTTGAGCAGTTCAGAGAACCGGCAAATACCACCTCTGGCTGGCCCCAGAGTGGGGTGGGAATGGAGATTTTGCAATACCCTTTCCCCAGGAGTTGGGTGGGAATGGAGATTTTGCAGTATCCTTCCCCTGCCACGCCCACCAAGCCACGCCCACGGAACTGGTAGTAAAAAAATTTGGATTTCACCACTGATGCACTCCCAAGGATGATTCAGTGTTCTTTTTTATTATTATTATTTTTCCACTGCTCTCTTCTAGCTACTTAATCTCCAATTTGCCCCCTAGGGGGAAATGATTAAAAAGTAGGTAGTGCTACAGATCTATGAATAGAAGGAGAAATAATTGGTCAACTCTTTTGAAATCAGTGGTATTTGATAAAGTAGACTAGCATTTGATGATGTAGACTATAGTCTACTTCTTGGTAAGATAGAACCATGTGGGATAAAGAGCACCATCCACAGTTGGATTTGCTGTTGGCTAACCAACTGCACTCAGTCTGTGATCCTCAATGGAACTATTTCTACGTGGATGGAAGCATGCAGTGGGGTACCTCAAGGTTCTGTCTTAGGTTCAGTGCTCTTCAACATCTTCATAAATGACTAAGATGAGGGGATTGAAAGGGGGGGATCATCAAATTTGCGGATGACACCAAGTTGGAGGGAATTGTTAACAATTTGGAAGATAGACTCAAGATTCCAAAGGTTCTTGACAGACTTGAGTGTTGGGCCTTATCCAACAAGATGCAATTCAGTGGTGAGAAAAATAAGATCCTGAACTTAGGCAGGAAAAATCAAATGCATAGGTACAGGATAGGCAGCACCTAGCTCAGATAGTAATGCTGTGAGATTTCCTCCAAGACGTTTCTATCCATGGGTTGCGTGATAAGATAAAAGAGTGATTTGCCATTGCCTTTTTCTGCTCAGTATGAAATAGTGCCTTTGCCATTGTTACTAAAATGATTGTCTATCCCCAATATATCATTGCTGCCCAAGATACAGTAGATGCCTGCTTGCCTGCTTTAGCTGTGCAGCTGAAATGGCCTTCACACTTTAGATGAGCCGTCTGGGGTTCTTGCATACACACCTTTATTCGCTCATCTCTCCCCATCTACCATCGCGAGGCAGCAGAGCAAGATTTGTGTGTGTGTGTGTGTGGATTTATTTTATTTTATTAATTGATTGTTAATAGAAAAGAAGATGGTTCCATGAATTAATAAGAATATCATAGGAGGCTACTACTCATCCCACTGCTATTCCAAGTCATGAAACAGACTTGACTTTCTTTTTCTATGTTTCCATTCTCTCTATTCTGGAACTGTCTTGAGAGATATTCAGAAGGATCTATTATCCTGAAATGCAGTAGCCAAATGCTTTCCTTCAGGCCAGACAGGTGTCCTTTCATGCAGAGTTGAGTGTCATAGATGGAGGGTAGGAGTACAGGCAGGGATCATGTCCTTCATATAGTTTATTTGCTTTGCGTGTGAACAGTAATAGGTGAAGCCAGCCGTTGCATTTTATAAACAATGCATATGGTTTAGCTTTATGCATAACCCCAGCGATTACATCTTATTCGTCAAGAGATTATTTAAACTCTGATTTGATTGTGTGCCATCTAGGCATTTTGAACTCCTAGTGGTCACACAGAATTTCTCTATGACAATCTATTCCTAACTTGTTCTTTCAAATCTCCCAAATGTTTACTCATCATCACAGCAACAGAATTCCTGCTGGTTGTCCTCTTTTTCTCTTTCTTCCAACCTTTTTCAAAATTATAGCCTTCTCCAGAGAGCTAGGTCTTTGCATAATATGTCCAAAAAGGAGTAATTTGAATCTGGTCATTTTTGTGCCTTGCATGAGAAATTAATTATGGCTTAACATAATATATAAGTATATATAGTATAGTTTAGTATACCTCAAACTTTGTTGAAACTTTGACCCCTTCATGGCGCCTTGTTTTATAAGTGCCCCAAAACAAATTAGAACAAGAATTTAACCTGGTCTCTCCAGATCATAATATCTAATCTTTACATTGGCTCTGTTGAGTTTATATTTATTTCTGGATCAAGTGAAAATGCTGACTCTTGATTTAAAACTTTAAATATCTTAGTACCAAGGATTTCTAGGGATTATTTGTTCCTATACAGAGCTGCCTGGGGATTAAGATCAGCAATAGAGGCTTTTTTCATGGTGTCATTTCAGGAACATCTATGAGAGAACACAAGAAACATGATCCTTTTTGGAGTAAGCAGTCTTTTGTGCATCTGTATCCCTTTGGCTGGAAATAAATATGCTGTTTGTATGTATATAATAATCAGCAATTGGTTAAGCTGCTGGCCTAGAAACTAGAAGACTGTGAGTTCTAGTCCTGCCTTAGGTTGAAAGCCAGCTGGGTGACCTTGGGCCTCTCACTCTGTCTCAGTCCAATCCACCTCACAGGGTTGTTGTAGGACAAAGGAATATTAGGTTTGTTCACAACCTTGAGTTTTACATGAAAAAAAAGGGCAGAATAAAAATCCCCCCCCCTCCGGTTTGGATGCTGATTTACTCCTTGTTATTGCTTTTTAACAAAATGGTTGTTCTTACTTTTAAAAATTAGTTGTTGCATCCACATTCTCTTTTTTTGAAAAATCTGACTGTGTTATAAAGTCTGTGATTATCTTCTGCAGTCAAATGTTCTGTGGGCATGTAGAAATTTTAATAAAGGAAAAATGATCAGGGTAATAAATTGTGTATTTGATTGAAAATACACATTATAAAGCCCCGGTCTTGCTTGAGGTACAGACATATCAATGCAAAGTACACTTCTCAGTTTATGGGGAACATATATTAATAGACGCATGTTAATACATGGAGAGTAAAGCCGCTAGCTTTTATTAAATAGAGTGAAGCAATTGCTGCACCCCCACACATGGAGGATAAATGTAAATAAAAGCAAATATTGGCCTAAGGGAGTAGGGCAGCCAGCCTTTTAAAAAGTTGCTTTATCAAGAGCTGCTGATTGCTTCTGCTTGAGGCAGCAAGCGTATATCTTTAGTCTGGCACTACTAATGGAAAGATGCTGGCAACACTGCTTTCCATCAAGTGAGGAATCTCAAAGGAAAATATTGCAGATCCTCATGACACATTATAAATGGCTCAGATGATCAGCTTAAAACACAGAGTTAGGTTCCTTTGAAAACTCTTCTTTTTCTTGTATGCTAAAACCAACCAAATCTGTATAAATGCTGGCAAAAGAATTGTGCTGCGTACTAGATATTTTAATTTAACAGTGAATGGCTGATTTGTAGCTATACATTAAAAGAGTTGACTGCTTTTGTATTTATTTGGGCCTCTTTATATTAAACAGTTACTTGTATAGAATAGATAAAACATGTTGTTCAATTGTGCTTACTTCCTTAAATGATCAGACTGTGAAGTACATTTCCAAGAAAGTCGTTCTTATTGAACAAAACTTACTACTTAAAGGAATTGTAACCTGTTTTTTACCCTCTGCGCATGCATGCTTCACCTTGAGAAATATACTTACCACTTATTATGTCCTTTATCAGACCCCTTGTTAATTATGTGCAACCATTGCTTAATGGATATTAATTAACATTAATATTACAAAAAAATTAAAACCCAATTAAAACACGATGTCTTAATTTGAGACCTTGACCTCACACCATTTAATTTCCCAATGATTTAAACAAATTCTTTGTACAGCTAGTGCATTAGAATTATTCTCTGACACATGCCTTCATTAATACCAGATGAAGGAGAGGATACTTTTTCCTCATCCAAACTGTGTTAAAAAGATAATCCACCTCTTTTTGATATATTTCTTACAGGTTGATAAATATGCCAGGCATCATAAAAGTTAGTGCGGTAAATTCTCAATCTGAGAATGATTATAAGGCAGGGGTGAAATCTACTTACCTTCCCAACCAGTTCGGAAGTGCACGTGGTGCGTGGACCCTCAAGTGTGCGCGGACCCTCTGTGCATGCGCAAACCCTTCTGTACATGTGCAGAGGGTAAAAAACAGGTTATTTACTGGTTAAAACCAGGAAGTAATGACAACTAGGCGGGTGGGCAGAGCCTCGCGCCACCATCGCTACCGGTTCTCCAAACCACCGGCCACCATCGCTACCGGTTCGGCTGAACCAGTCTGAACCGAGAGCATTTCACCCCTGTTATAAGAGACAGAGACTTTGGACAATATTATAATTTGCCCATAAGTACTCTATCCATCTCTGCTGAAGGAACTGCTTGCATTGTTAAAGCTATGCGTTCTTTGTAGACAATTATTCTACCTAAATACTTAACTCAGTATGATTTCAAGGTTTTTTAAGGTTCTTAACCCACCTAGGGTCCAGATTCAACTTCCTAGATTCTAAAAGAATACTTGGTATTGAGAATGAATATTTATCCAGCAATTCTTAGAAGGCAAATGTCCTGGATTAACGAATCCAAGCATATTGAGTTAAGTATTCAGTTAGTATAATTTCCTAAACGGATGACTTCTATCACCCTTTGCACTCTGCTAGTTACAATTAATAGACATTAAAAGTGCTAGTATTCATTATAACCAACTTCTTAAACTTGGATATTAAAGTCCACTGCCCTGAACAACATCTGGTTGGAGCAGAATAATGTCTAATATGGGGCATGGGAGGTCAAATAAACAGCTTTTTTTGAACCACCTGTTAGGAAATTGTTAGTCCTTTTGTATCAAAGGCCTGCTATTCACAGAGTATATCTAATCTTTTTTTTTCTTTCAAGGCAAACAGAAATACAGGTGCATGTTTCTATTTGTAGGAAACATACAGTAAATTAATGGAAAACTGTTCTCTATAGACCTGGAACACCAGCAAATACATTTAACTTGTACTAGAGTGGCTGGAGCAAAGCCTGCAGAATTTGCTGGCAATGGTTGGTTTGACTCTCTTCACCAGGGGTCTCCAAAGAGGGCTGGCTGGGGAATTCTGGGAGCTGAAGTCCACAAGTCTTAAAGTTGCCAAGTTTGGAGAGCCCTGCTCTTTGCTGGTAACAATTCACATGAAAAACAGGATATTTGGGTGATATCAAGGTAATGCAGCTGCTCCTATTGGTACAACCTCTTGATATGCAAACTTGAAGAACCCTTGACTGGAACAGATTTGGGGGAGATGAAACACTCTGATGGGAAAAGGCCCCCCATAGGATAGTTTTATGGCTCAAAAGCAGGTTACGAATGCAATTCAAATAAATAAGTACACAAATGGATTCCATTTTGACCCTTCAGTGTTCCCTTCCCAAATATCTTTATCAGCTCAGGTCAGAGCTCCCTTTCTAGAAAATGAGTTGTTGAATTATTGCCTTTTGCTACTATGTAATGTAAGGCTTGCTAGATAGATTAAATAATGAATACAAAGCAGATCATGCCCTTTTTGTATGGACTGACTGCCAATAAAGGAGAATATTTCTAGCTCAGGGTTGAACTGTGGGGTCCCTCGTGCTCTCTGAGCTTGGCTGCTTTCTTGCAGATGTTTTATTACCCAGACTAGGTAACATCATCAGTGCTAGTAAGGAATGTGGTTTGCTATTGACTGCCTAAACTAAATGGACCAACTGCTTAAATACATGTTACATGTAAATATATGTAAGAGTGGCCTGATGGATCAGTTAGATCAGGAAAGCAATGGTAAAATTAATAAAATGTTAGTTTGGGTAATGTGAAAGGGAGAAATGTTTACAGGTGTATAGTTTTGCACCCCTACTCAATAATTCTTGATTTTCAATTCCCCAAGAAGCAGGTTTTCATTTCTTGAATGGGCAGCCAACCCAATATTACTAGCATGAAACTGTTTTGGCTGAAGCAGTTCAACTGAACAATATAATTCGTCTCATTTGAGCACAATTTTACATTAACAAAGATATGGTCAGGAAGTTAGTTGTGCTTCCAATAATAATGTGGTGTTGGTCACCACCTTTAAAGCGCTCCATGGCATAGGACCTAGTTATCTTCGAGACCGCCTGCTGTTACCGATGACCTCCCAACGACCTGTGCGCTCCCACAGAGAGGGCCTCCTCGGGGTGCCATCAGCCAAACAATGTAGGCTGGTGACCCCAGGGGGAGGGCCTTCTCTGTGGGGGCACCTACCCTCTGGAATCAGCTGCCCCCAGAGATAAGGAGAATTCAAGACCTCGGTGCCTTCCGCCGTGCCCTTAAAACTTTCTTTTTCCAGCAAGCCGGGCTGGCTTAACATAACATTTTTTAAAAAACATTTTTAACTGGTTTGTCATTTTAAATTGGGGCCAAATTAATATATATCCTTTTAATTGTTTTTAATGTTTGTATTGTATGTTTTTAGCTGGCTGTACACCGCCCTGAGTCCCTCGGGAGAAGGTGCGGTATATAAATTTGAAATAAAATAAAAATAAAAATGGAAGTGTCTCACAAAAAAAGGTTCATTTTTTAAAAAATTGTGTACTACAAGAAATGTAGGAAGATGGTCAAAGATGCTAGAGATTCCTGTAGATATGCTTCTGAAAATCTCCAAGATAGGAAAAGGCAATGCAGTACCAGCCCTTTGAGGTACACCAGACTAGGAAACCAAAGATAATAATACTAATATTATTATTTATTATTCGGTTATACTAACAGAACCTTGAAAATCTAAAAGTGCCTCCCCACTCCCTGCCTTTATCTTCAAGAGAATGATGGGGATATGGGAAAGTCAAGTCAGATGTTTTCCCAAACAACTTTTTTAGTTTGGACTCAGATTTAATTGCTCTGACCATTATCTTGGTTGCTGTTCATCTTTCTGTTCCTTAAAGTTATTCTCAACCTCAGCCCTCAGTGAGGGAAGTGTGGAAATGCCCCGTGACTGCTATACTATTTATTGTTGCACCTATGGTACACCTGAAACCTGCAATCAAAGATTTTCTTTCCATCAACTGTCAAAGAACAGCTACATGTTGAAGAATTGCCAGCGGAAGGATTTAAGGAGGCAATATCTCTTGGACCCTGTGTTTACTTTTGCTCTAAGCACTTTGAGAAGAACTGCTTTAACTAGTGAGCACCAGCAGTTATCATCATCTGGAGGAAGGAGCTGTCCCTATGGTAACTCAACTTCATAGGAAGGCTGCTGGAAATCACAGTTAAAGCATTCCATGCAAAAAATCAGCCGAAGGATAATAGGCCAGTTGAATGACTGAAAGAAACAAATCCAGGTAGATGACAATGTTGTAGCTCAGGGCTGAACTGTGGGGGGTCCTTGCACTGATGATGCTACCTAGTTTGGTAATGAAACGTCTGCAAGAAAGCTGCCAAACTCAGAGAACACCAAGGCCTCTACTTTTCCCCTAGCATTTTCCCACCTATTACTATTACAATCACAAACCACAGATATTTATATAATCAAGAAATATCCACTGCTTTTAATTTTTCCTTTCATTTGTGATGGCAGATGCATTGATTATATTATGAATTAGCTTCATCAGATTGATTGAATTAACATCTTAATGTAGCACACTTTCATATGGATGCCACCAAGTCCACTGCTGTGAGATGGGCAGTTTTATAAACACAAAAATAATAAAATAAATTAAAAAGATTATCTGCCTTTTAAAAACCAAATACCAAGTCCCTTAAGTGAATGTGTTTATTCATAACACTTTTTAATTTTCCAAAATTTACAGTGACTTTCAGTCTTATTAACAACCTGGTGTATAAAAAGGGAAAGATTTTTGGCATCCTGGGTGAGTGAGTGACTAAGAAAAAGAGAATGAATTTGCACCAGCCTCATTACTGCCCGATGTTAGTCACTAAATTATAAGTAGATGCTAAATAATAATAATAATAATAATAATAATAATAATAATAATAATAATAGTAATAGTAATAGTAATAATAGTAATACAAAAAATGCTTATGATTTTTTGGGTAAAGCACAAAGATTGCTCATTAATCTCTGGATTGTGGAGGAGAAACGGCAGACTGCCACTGTAATTATAAACAGTCTGAATCATTTTCATAGCAGAGTTTTCCAATTTAAACAACAGTAGATTACAATTCTGCTCTGATATCATTTAGCAATTTGATAGTTTACAAAAATAAAAATAAGAAGTGCTTGCAAATTGTTTAACATTTCCTTCCCTCCATCCCACTTTTGCTCCCTTTCCCCTTCCTTCCTTCAAAACTGTTTCTCCAAAACAATTTGTTTTTCATTGCTGCACAAAACTAAATTCATACAATTAACAAAAAGGAAGCAGTAAAATATTCATCTGATCTCCTGGTTGCCATGTAAAGACCTTCCTTCCTTCTTTCCTTCCTTCCTTCCTTCCTTCCTTCCTTCCTTCCTTCCTTCCTTCCTTCCTTCCTTCCTCCCTCCCTCCCTCCCTCCCTCCTTCCCTTCCCCTTCCTTCCTTCCTTCCTTCCTTCCTTCCTTCCTTCCTTCCTTCCTTCCTTCCTTCCTTCCTTCCTTCCCTCCCTCCCTCCCTCCCTCCCTCCCTCATGGGAAGGAATTCTCCTGCCTGGATACACTGATATTACATTTTTGATGACCTCTCCCTTTTCTTACTGAAAGCATGGCTAGTTTGTTACTCCTATGGAGTTTGGGTCCATCCCCTGGTACTATGCCTTTTACAGCTTAGGATAACCTGACCAAAAGATAAAGCACTTTTTTTTTTTTCATTTTTGCTTCCTCTAGAACGGCATTCTGATTCCCTCCTCCGTCTCCTTTTTCATTTGTCTTTGTTTTATAATGAAATAATTTCTTCCATTCTCATGATTAAACAGCGACAGGTGGCATGGTTATTTTTATTCTGGAATGGATGGAAACAAATCTCTTTTTGTTCTTTTTGTCGAAAAGTGACAAAAACTTGGAGGAACACTGGAAGTCAAGTTGGAAATGTTACGAAACAGTAAATTTTCCACCAGCATCCAGCATTTATAACATTTTTCCAGCAGCAGTTTTTCCACTAGTATTCAGAGGGTTTTTTTTTAATTATTTTTTTTAAAGCTAAGAGGAGCAGAAATATATGCACAGAGCCCTGGAAGAAATGGATGGTGATGCATATGCTGTTTGATTGTTATTCTCCCCTCTTTCCTATTCATCGCCCCACAAACATTTCAAAATTACAGGTTAAAGCAATACTGGCTTTCTCAATCTTCATATGCAATTTCAAGAGGTTTGAAGCTTTGCACTGCATGCATTGTTTGAAGGAGGGATGCTCTGATAATCAACGATGACACGAACGGAGTTGACTGTATTCTTCTTTTGGAACCTCTCCTAGAGTCTCAGCATTCATCTCCAACTCAGTCCGAAAGATCTTTCAGCAGCTTCTCTTTGCAAGCTTTGAAGTACTGAAAGCCTGGCAAGAAGTCAGAATCCTTTTCATTAGAATATTCTCCTATGCCTTTTTTTTTTTAAACCTTTCTTTCCATGAATACCTGCCCTAAAAAGACTCCCAAGTCACTATAATCTTAATAATCATAAATAGGGATTGTAGTTCAAGTAAACCTTGATTTACGACCATAATTTTGGACTGGAATTTCCATTGCTAAGCAAAGCGGTTGTTAAGTGAATCACACTTGATTTTACTACCCCCTTTTTTTGTCACAGTGGTCAAGCGAATCACCGCAGTTGTTAAATGAATCACACAGTTGTTAAGTGAATCCAGCTTCCCTGATTGTTGAAACCAGCTGGGAAGGTTGGAAATGGTGATCACGTGATCCCAGAAGATTGCAATCATCCTAAATACATGCCAATTGCTAAACCCCCAAAATTTGATCACATGATCATGGGGATGCTGTGATAGTCATAAATACGAGGATTGGTCATAAGTCATTCTTTTCACTACTGTTGTATCTTCAAGTTCTCACTAAATGAATGGTTGTAAGTTGAGGACTACTGTTTCTCTAGAGCAGGGTTGTCAAACTCAATTTCATTGAGGGCCACATCAGGGTTGTGTTTGACCTCAGGGGGCCGGGGTGGGCGTGGCCAGGGTTGGCGTGGCCAACTCAATGTCACTCGTATCGGGGGCACTTGTGGTGGCCTGAGTGCTCTGCAAGCAAAAATGGGGTCCCAGGCTCCATTTTTGGCTTCAATGACCTCCTGCAACCCTCTGCCAGTGAAAACAGATCTCGGGAGAGCCGCATGTGGCCCTCTGAGCTCTGTTTTTGGCTGCAATGGCCTCCTGCAACCCTCTGCCAGTGAAAACAAAGCTCGGGAGAGCTGCACGTGGCCCTCACGAGCTCCGTTTTTGGCTGTGACGGCCTCCTGTAACCCTCTGCTAATAAAAGTAGAGCTTAGGAGAGTCACACATGGCCTTTGCAAGCTCTGTTTTTGGTTGCGACAGCCTCCTGTAACCCTCTGCCAATGAAAATGGAGCTCAAGCTCCATTTTTACTGGCAGAGGCACTGTGGGCCAGTCCTTCGCTGTTTCCAGGGCAGCCCAGCGGGTCAGATCTAAGCACCCTGCTGGCTGGATCCGGCTCCTGGGCCTTCAGTTTGACACCCGTGCTTTACAGGCATGGCTGATTTCTGAATTGTTAGTTAGTTAGTTTAAAAGCCTGTATTTCTGAAGTGGGAATAAAAGCATGGCTTGATGCAAGCTATCTCATATAAATGAATGTTATTTATATTGGCAGCATAGAAAGTTACTCCAAGTTATTTCAATACTCTGACAGCAGGATAAGTATAGGTTGACCTAGTGGGTGCTGTTTCCCCCTCCCCCCCTGTGTGTAGTTTTTATATAAAGTGCAATAATGTATTTGTATACTCTTACTATTATAGGAATAACAGCACATGGTGTGGATTCTATGCATAACTTTCTGATCACAAGATCTGCCTACTTCTTTTCATAACTGAAAAACCGCACACTTGGAACAGATATCTGGAGCTTGTTTTAGTGTCCTACTTCTCATCAAGACAAAATGTAAGGTCAAATTGTTCCCATTATTCTCATCTGCTATACGTATAAATGAACTTTGGAACTTCGTCAGAACAATATTGTCTTCCAACAGGGCAAACTGTTTGTCCATCTAGCCCAAAAGTGGAAAAACCTTGCTATGTAAATATTGTGAAATTAGATCCACCAACAGTCCCAGCTAGTTCTGCCAATAGTGTAGGATGCTGAAAATGGTAGCATTAATATTAGCTACATTGTGCCAAACTCTTTGTTTGGCTTACAACTGACAAGGATTCTTTTCCAAGCACAATTCTCATGAAGTTTTCTTTAGCAAGATTGAGTGATACTGAGTTTGGAAGAATTCCAACAATTAAACATTTTTTTTTCATTTGGAGCTAATATTTCCCATGTACTGCTCAGGGGTGGGTTCTACTTATCTTTACAACCAGTTTGCAACGGGGCCGCGCACACACTCTTCTGCGTAAGCGCAGAAGCTTCTGCGCATGCGCAGAAGCATTTTCATGACATCAGGGTCAGTAGGTGGAGCCTCCCACCAGTTTTACGACCGGTTCTATAAAACCAGGGGCAACCCACCACTGATACTGTTTCATAATGCTTTACAGCCATCTCTAAGTGGTTTACAGAGTTAGCGTATTGCCCCTAACAATCTGGGTCCTCATTTTACTGACCTCGGAAGGATGGAAGGCTGAGCCAGTGAGAATCGAACTCCTGGCAGTCGGCAGTGTTAGCCAACAATACTGCATTGTAACCAATGCGCCACCATAGCTTTTGATGGCCTCATGAATCTTTCCTAGTCTGGGAACTAATAGCTTACATTCTGACTAGTGGAAGTCTTCCAAGGCAGAGCAGTGGTGGGTTCCAACCGGCGTTACCACTGATTCTCTTTGTGCACGCGTTTTGCGCGTGATCGCCACGCAAATGCTCGCTGCCCAGCTGAGGTGCGGCAATCCACTCTGGCGCACCTATCAGCTGGGCTAAAAAAAAAGAAATAAAGGTAGGAATAACACGGGGGCGGGCGGGAGGGCCCAGCTGCCAAACAAAGAGAACCGGTTCGGTGACGTCACATCGTCACCACTACCGGCTCAGCTGAACCGGGCTGAACCGGGATCAACCCATCACTGAGGCAGAGGCCTTCCCATTGTTTTGGTTGGAAGGACCAATGACAGAGATGAACTGGTTGAATCATGCACTCCAAGAGTGCCCCCCCCACTCCATGTTCATAAAAAAGACAGCTTTCACCACTGAGTTATTTCTCATTCTTCTTGACTTGAACCCATATCCAAGTCAAAATAATGAGTCTGATCAGATATATTTTAAATCATATTTACTGAACAGACTGATGTTATTTCATTTTAATTGCATCCCTTCTTTATTTAAAATATCCCATTCAAGATTTTGGGCAACTGCAGATAACTATTTATCTATCCAATGTATTTCTGAGAGCTCTATGTACATCATTTTCAGTGAACCCTTGATTATGCTATATTGTATCCTTTCTTTTTGCTTAGGAAACTGGAAAGGAAAGTAATATAGGGGAAGGACAACATTATATATATATTTAAAATGACTATATAGTATTGGTGGTCACTGTTGGTAAACTAATTCATTTTAGCCATGATTTAATTTCATAATTTTAGGTTGTCCTCGACTTACGACCACAATTGAGCCCAAAATTTCCATTGCTAAGGAAAATAATTGTGTGAGTTTTGCTCCATTTTATGACCTTCCTTGCCACAGTTGCTCAGTGAATCACTGCAATTGTTATGTTAGTTACAGGGTTGTTAAGTGAATCTGGCTTTCCCATTGACTTTGCTTGTCAGAAGGTTTCAAAAACTGATCACAGGACCCCAGGACACTGCAACGGTCATAAATGTGAGCCAGTTGCCAAGTGTCTGAATTTTGATCATGTGACCATGAGGATGTTGCAATGGTCATAAGTGTGAAAAACAGTCATAAATCGCTTTTTCAGTTCCATTGTAACTTCAAACGGTCACTAAATGAAAGGTTGCAAGTTGAGAACTGCTTGTATTCAGTTTATAGAATTAGCTCTCTGGAGACGGCTATAATGCTAGGAAAGATGGAAGGGAAAAGAAGACTAGCACCATGGACAGAAAGGTGGATGGATTCAGTCATAGTTCAATGGCAATGACTGCACCATCAGAAGACCTAAAAGTTGAGGTTAGGGACAGATTGTCATGGAGAAAATCTATGTGGTCATTAAGAGTTGACATCAACGTGATGGCATAATCAATTAATTGATCTCCAACTGAGTTCTTTAGTAGATCTTCATGTAAAATGCCTGCTGGTTCACCATTTCTTTTCCCCCTGACTTGTCTAAGTCAGCTATTTTCTTTCACTGTAGATTCTTTTTTTACTGGTTCTCTATAAATCTCACCAAGATTTCCAAAATTAGTCTTTCCTGTAGTTGGATGATGCGGGGGAACAGTGTGGAAAATCTGAAAATTTATAAAATACATTAGGAAAGAATGTAATTGTTTAGGTTTGTCTTGGAGAAAAACATTATGCTTTGTCTATAACTAACTGCTTCTGTGACTGTACTGTGTACTAACTACAGTATATTCAGGAAAGCCAAAACAATTCCTTCTCTTCAGTTTCACTGACACGTGTGATAAGGTTAAGCTTCTTTTTTGCTAAATGGTTTTGACATTATGAATAGCATGGAGAGAGAGAGAGAGAGGGAGGGAGGGAGGGAGGGAGGGAGGGAGGGAGGGAGGGAGAGAGAGATCACACTTTTTCTCACAACACTACAACTTTGTATCACCTACCCCCCAAACAGGTAATAGAGTCAAAGCAGATTCAATCAAGTATTTATTGATTAGTGTGTGGCATTCATAAGATCACTGGTTTAGGAGAATTTAAAAGGGGTAAGAGAAAGTCATGGAGATGGCTGAATTAATGGTTAATTACAACACTAAATTTATCTGCTGTGGTTGTTTTATAATTTTTTTAAAAAATTTGATTTATATGCCGCCCTTCTCCGGAGACTCAGGGCGGCTTATAATGTGCTCAGCAATAGCCTTCATCCTTTTGTATATTTATACAAAGTCAGCTTATTGCCCCCACAAATGGGTCCTCAATTTACCTACCTTAGAAAGGATGGAAGGCTAAGTCAACCTTGAGCCTTGGTGAGATTCGAACCTGCAGTAATTGCAGGAGCTGGTCTTAATAACCAGCTTAATAACAGGGTGCCTTAGACCACTGTACTACCAAGGCTCAATTGATGGTTTTAATGTTTTTAAAAAATGTTTTTATGTTGTAAACTGTTAGACACGGGATGGACAGCAAATAAATTTCATAATAAATAAATGGAATCCCCAGGTTCAACTGCTTTGTGTACCCTGAACATCATTTGCTAGAGAGCAAACAATCAGATTGGAAATGATAGTAGCCCCAAGTTTAAAAGTTTTCTGGAGGCACTTCTGTGGCCATTGCTGAAAACAGAAAACTAAATTAGCTGGGGGGAAGTTGCGAATTGACTTATTCAAACAACACAACACAACGCAACAAACCCAAACCAAACAAACTGCTTAATGGTTTAGTCTGATGAATGTCTCTAAATCATGATTTATGGCTCACTGCAATGTGTGACTACAAGTTGTAGCTTATTCAAAAATCAAAGCTAAAACACGTACAAATCCACTGGTTTCCTCACTAAATTAATCTATACTGTCACATCACTAGTAGCATACATCTTGGGAGTAAACTTTGCAAAATTCAGATTTGTTTCTGAATAAACTTGTATAAATTTGTGCTGGCACAGCAACTTAGATTTAGTCTCGTATATGTTATCTTGATGGGTTCAAATGAAGAAGATTTCCATCCAATTACATTGGATTAACTGAAATGCTAATTTTGCTGCTTTACCTTTAATGACCTCCAATCTTACTGAATGCTTTCTCTTTGATTTCTTTTCTAGCTGTGAAGTCAGTTAGTCATTAAAGAGAACAATCTGTTTGTTAGATAAGTTCAGCTTCACCTTTAAACAAATGTTAATCATTTTAAGCCTAACTAATAGCAATAGCAATTAACACTTAGATTTACATACCGTCCTATAGTACTCTATAGCACTCTCTGGGCAGTTTACAATGTTAGCATATTGCCCCCAACAATCTGGGTCCTCAGAAGGATGGAAGGCTGAGTCAACCTCAGGATCGAACGCTAGACTGTTGGCAGAGTTAGCCTGCAATACTGTATTCTAATCACTGCACCACCAGGGCTCCTGCAAATGTTATGTTGCAGATGAGCATGTGTTCTGGACTGAAATTTCAGGCAGCTAAAAGCCAGCAAGAATGAGTAGTACTGTCAATGTATGTGAACTAATAACATATGCGGTATGTCATGCCCCAGTATATAATTTTTATATATACTGTTGTTGCTCTCTAGCCCCATCTAGTGGCTGGAGGGACAAATACCAATCTGTATTGTTCTGAAGCTGATCCAAACCCTTTACCCATCAGTCCACATTCTCAAAACAAGTGCACGCTGGGAAGCCAGACCCCATTTTCCTTTGGAGGAGGCAGAAGTACAAGGAAGAATCCAGCCTAATCTGTGGCACATATTCATCCAAAGACGAACCCACATTCCACACACACAGCATTGCTGGTGAGATTTAAATTACGGTACTTGTATTTGTTAATCGTTATGTTCAGCAGCAGCTCAATACTGTCTATCCTGTATTTGGTTTTCATTGTATGTATTCCTATTTTCCCCAGTTTCCCCCCATCCTGTTCTTTCAACAAAGTATCCAGATCTACGCACATGGTCTGTTTTATTGGAGGATAGGTGGGTTTAGCTGCATGTTGAGTTGCACACGGAATAACGTGTAGTAAGGGCAGAAAAATATCTATTGTTGATCTGTGCATGGAATGGTACATCAGAAAATCCAAAAATATCATTATTTCCCAGTCATTTTCTGCATCCTCATCCCACATCATTCTCCATGGTAGTACACTTTTGAGAAAATCAAGAATAATATACAGGTATTCCTCAATTTATTACCACAATTGAGGCCAAAATTTTGGTTGCTAAGCAAGACAACTATTAAGTGAGTTTTGCCTCATTTTATGACCTTTCTTGCCCCCGTTGTTAGGTGAATCACTGCAGTTGTTTAACAACACAGTTGTTAAGTAAATCTATCTTCCCCATTGATTTTACTTGCCAGAAGGTCCAGTGGTGAAATCCAATTTTTTTACTACCAGTTCTGTGGGCGTGGCTTCGTGGGCGTGGTGTAGCTTTGTGGGCATGGCTTGGTAGGCGTGGCAGGGGAAGGATACTGCAAAATCCCCATTCCCTCCCCACTCCAGGGGAAAGATATTGCAAAATCTCCATTCCCACCCCACTCCAGGGGAAGGATATTGCAAAATCTCCATTCCAACCCCACTCTGGGGCCAGCCAGAGGTGGTATTTGCTGGTTCTTCGAACTGCTCAAAATTTCCGCTACCAGTTCTCTGAACTGCTCAAAATTTCTGCTACCGGTTCTCCAGAACCTGTCAGAACCTGCTGGATTTCATCCCTGAGAAGGTCACAAAAAGCAGTCACATGACTCTGGAATACTGCAACTCTCGAAAATCGTGAGACCTGGGGTGGCGCAGTAGTTAGAATGCAGTATTGCAGACTAATTCTGCCGACTGCCAGCAGTTCAATCCTGACAGGCTCAAGGTTGAGTCAGCCTTCCATCCTTCCGAGGTTGGTAAAATGAGGACCGATATTGTTGTGGGCAATAGACTGACAGTTTACAAACTGCTTAGAAAGTGCTGTAAAGCACTATTAAGTGGTATAGAAATCTAAGTGATATTGCTATAAATAAATGCCAGTTGCCAAGTCTCCGGATTTTGATCAAGTGAACAAAAGGATGCTACAACGTCTGTGAATGAGAAAAATGGTCATATGTCAATTTTTTCAGTGCTATAGTAACTTCAAATGGTCACTAACTAAACTGTGGTAATTCAACGACTACCTGTAGTTTCTTTGGGGAAGAGGGAATCTTTTATTTATTTGTAGTAGCCTTGATGTATCATTGATGTATCACCTTTCTTATGCTTACCTATTAACACTTTAATTGTTAAGTTGATTTGGTTCTTTTTATACTTGAGGGATCGTGGAAGGACTAAGTGCCTGGTTGGATTCTAAGCCTTGTGGTCCTTCCTTCCCCTCCCTTCTTAGCCTTCCCGCAATGTACTCAACTGCCAATCAAAGGAGGCCGCAAGGGAGAAAGGAGGAGGGGGAAAAGTCCACTCAGAAGCTCTCCAGACACAGGCTTGACAATGAATAGACAGAATCGATGGAGCCGAAAGCCCAGGAGGAAAAGTATAGAGGGAAACTAAAGGATAGAAATCATTAACCCAGCCAAAGTCAGGTCTGCTGAGATAGAGGCAGCTGCAAAGGAAGCAGCAGCTGAGAAAACAGGAGGGAAAGGGTGGGCAGGCATCAGAGCTGGTTTTTTTCCCCCTTTCAAGATGGGGAAGCGAAGAAGGCCAGCCGGGAAGACCCCAGCAGAAGAGGCAATGAGAAAGTCAAGGTTTTGACAGAACAGAACGCAAAAGCTAAAAAAAGATGAAGGACAGATTGAATCCGAAGAAAAGGAACACAGCTCTCTAGAGTGTGACAATCAGGATATAGAGGGTTTAAGACAAAATACAGAAATAGGGAGGTCAGCAGTGAGCAAATGTATGAAAGATATGGCACAGAAAGATATGAGGATACGGTGAAATAGCACTTGGAAGAATATGGTGTAGATAAAGAGCCTATAAAAAATAGGGAGTTGCAATATTGGTTCTGAAACAACTGAAGGCATTTATAAATTACAGTTCCCCCCTTTTTGGGGTAAGCATTCCTTGTTCTGTACAATAAAAATCTCCCTACCCATTGAAGGGAGATTAATAAAAAAACAGATGCCCAAATTTCCAATGCTTTTGTATCTAATGAGTCCGGTTGACACTGATTATTTAAAAAAGATTCTGTGACAATTGGTGACAGTGTGAGATAGCCTCAGACTCAAGAAGAGCTGTAGGTGCTGTGAATGGAGCAGAAGAAAAAAAAATGAAGGGAGACAACCTGTCCAAGCAGTTTTCATATTCTACAGACATTGGTCAGCATGTTGGCTTCTGAAACAAGACCATGAACAAGAGCTTACACTTAACAATTAGAAATGGAAGGATGTGAGGTTGGTCCTTCTCCTGCAGATGTTCTTAATGCTAAGCTTAATGTTAAGTGAAAGGGAAGATTGGAACCTGTCATACCCCCGTTGGAGCCTGAATCTGTGGAGAAGGATGAGCCAGAGCTAGAGCCGATGGAGATTGAGGGGGCAGCTCATTGGCTTCGAAGGAATGTGGGGAGGAGCAGACCGAGGCAGCCCAGGAGCCCTCAGGATTGCTTGTTAGCATGGAGGAACAGGGGCAGGATGACCGAGAGAGGGAAAGCAGTGGACATGAGGAGTGACAGAGCTCAGGTGATGAGCAAGGACCGCCCCCTCCTGATCCCTGAGTATGGAGAGTGGAGAGAAGGCAGGAACAGCGCAGACTGACTTGATGACTCGGGAGGAGAGCGCCCTAGCCCTCTTCACAAGACACACCTGGGGACTGAGATTTAAGGAGACACTGTGGGGAGGGGCATTTGTCAGGAATAAACACTGAATTGGTAGTTTGGTGGTCTGTACCGGTACAGACATTTGGAGTTTGCAGGACTGCTTGCTTCTTCCTTACTTATGGACTCAGTACCTTGTTCCTGACTTTGTGGACTCATTGTTTGTTCCTTGTTTCATAGACTCATTTCCCTGTTCCTTTATTTTGCTGTACTGGGTGCAGTCAGAGGCTGCTCGCTCTCTCTCTCTCTCTCTCTCTCGCTCTCTCTCTCTCTCTCTCTCTCTCTCTCTCTCTCTCTCTCTCTCTGTGTGTGTGTGTGTGCGTGTGTGTGTGTGTGTGTGTGTGTGCGCGCGCGCGCACTTTGCTCTGGGACTTGCCAAGAACATGGGAGCATTTGGAACATTAAAGGGGAGTTTAAACTCTCAACTGGCTGTGTGACCTTCATGCCTTGTTCCAGGTCCTTTTTAAAAAAAAATCATGGGTTTTAGTCATATTTCTGTTTTATAGCTGTCATGGTATATTCAGAATTACCATTTAGGCTGCAAACATTCAGATAGCTATTCAATGGCAGCAAAAGGTGCAGAAAATAGCAACAATAGTAGCCTTCAGGATGAACATGGCTTCTCTCCCTCCCTCCCTCCCTCTCTCTCTCACACACATACAGAATCTTATTTAATTTGGAGGGTTATACATACCACTTGCATAATAGTTTGCAAAAGCTTTCACTGACCAAGTGGGCCACAGAAAAAAGAAAAGTTGGGAATTGCTGTTTTAGAAGCTGTGGTGGTCTATGTGTTGCTGATATAAACAATGACATTTCATTTTTGATTTATAGCTTGAAGCAATACATCGACTCCCCAGGAGTAATTTGAGCTATAAATTTCTTTTTTCTAATATTCTTACAGGCACTTCAGCAGGGAGAAGGTAACATTACGGCTGCTTCCTTCTACTTTTATCCTCAGACTGAGAAGAAGCCCCGAGGCTCAATCCTGTAAAAATTAAGAGGCTGCAGAAAATTCTGCCTTTTGAAAAGGATTCGCGAGTCAAATCTTTCTCCTCCAAAGACACCTAAATAGAAGAACAGGGCATGTTTCCTTTATTAGGGTCTCAGTGTACCTTGATTTTTTTTCCCCACTGATATCCCTAAGTTCAATAGAAGATGGTTTGGTATCCTACAGCTTTCTTTGCTTTGCTTTAGAGATAAACCTTCTTACTTCCTTATTAGAACTCCTCAAGTGCAGATTATTGTCTTTTTGCTCTGTCCTGTCAAAAGCCCTTGCAAAATGTTGGGCTTTTGTTTATCCTGCTGAGCAAAGTGAAAGCCTTCACAAGATGACCCAATGAACTTAAAAGGCAGAGGATTGAGAAGTATTACATTCCCTGTTTAGGAGACTGAACATCTGAAGGCTTGAAATGGAATAAAGGATGAACTTTCTGCTCGTGCCCCTGATCCCTTGCCTACAAGTCTGAAGAAAAATTATACCTGCATTTCCATGAATACAAATACTTCTCTCTGCAATCCATAATCCTAACAAAGCAGGGCCTAGCATCATGTCATATCCAGACAGCTCCCCTTTAGACCTCCCAGATGAATAAGTGGAGGTTGAGAAAAACCATTAAGGAGCACCAGTTAAGGTGCATTGTTTCATCCTCTTCCTCTCAGAGAGCCCTTGAGGACATGATACTTTCTGGAAAAAAGGGGGGCTATGAAGATTCTTTTTATTTGTCTGTAGGTTTATACAGTTCCTTTCCCTCAGAAGATTATGATTTTGTTCTCAATTTTATCCCAGGATAGCCAATTTATAGACCAAAAAAGTTATCCTTCAGTTTCAAGTTGGATTAGCCTTGATCCTCTAGTTCAAGTTCAAGGCTGAAAAACATTACTTAAATTGTTGTTTAAAAGGAGCACTAATATAAAAAATGGATTAAAAAATACTTTAAACAACTATAAGTACTTATAAAAGCACACATAGGAGCAGTAGTGGAATTCAATTTTTTTTACTACTGGTTCTGTGGGTGTGGCTTGGTGGGCGTGGTGTGGCTTGTTGGGTGTGGCTTGTGGGTGTGGCAGGAGAAGGATACTGCAAAATCTCTATTCCCACCCAGCTCCAGGGGAAGGATACTGCAAAATCACCATTCCCTCCCCACTCCTGAGGGAACAATATTACAAAATCTCCATTCCCACCCTACTCTGAAGCCAGCCAGAGGTGGTATTTGCCAGTTCTCTGAACTACTCAAAATTTCCGCTACCGGTTCTCCGGAACCTGTCAGAACCTGCTGAATAGCACCTCTGCATAGGAGGTACTAGCCTTATAAGATGAAACTAGCACTAACCTTTGCTACATGTTACATTTTATATCAGTAGGATGTCCAATAGAGTATGAGTAAACAGTCTAGAGCAGGGGTCCCCAACCCCTGATCTACGGACCGGTACTGGTATGTGGTCCGTTCGAAACCGGGCTGCGCAAGCCGCAGGTGACAACGCAAAGCTCCATTTGTGCAAGTGGTGGGCACACATGCAAAACCATCTCCAGACCCAGAAAGGTTGAACTGGTCTAGAGTTCAAATTCTTAGCCATCTAAATTCATAGGATCCCCCAGTTCATCAAAATTATGAAAATACTGCAATTTGTCCCTTTCATATAAGTGTGCAATGTCATGATGCTTGTTAAAAAATTGGTAGAATTTATGTTACATTGGTGATGCTGCTTCTTGGTCACTGATTCTTAATGTGGTCTACCTCATAGAAGTATTATTAAAAGATGATACAGCAGAGAATAAGTAATAGAATGCAAAGGTAAAATTTCCAAACAAGTTGCAGTTGTTTAGCCTCTTTTTATTCCCATATGAATCTGTTCACCTTAAGACTTCAATATCTTTTTGGAACTAAGTTCTAATGAAGTAAGTGAAACTTCTCAGTTCTGACCAGACACGTCAACAATTATGCTATTGATCAACTACGATTCGGATTCACAAGATTAATTCACTCGAATTGTCTTTAACTGGATGACAGCTCTGATTTAATTAGGATATGGAAAAGAAGAGGCATATTTTCAATCATAAGATCAGCATGCCTTTCTGCCTTGTTAGGCCCGTATGAGTAAGCCAACAGAAAATAAATTCTCTCTAATTAGCAAAATGACTTCAAAGGAAACAACTTTTCAAATGTGATTGTATAATCACTTTGTGCGTGTGTGTATGTGGTGTGAGTGAGTGAAATACAATAATGCCCTTATTTGTATGTTTACAAAAAAATTTGACACATAAGTAATAAATGAACTAGTTTGTGATCCTACTTGGATAAGGAGGAAGACGGATGATTGAGAAATTTGGCCTTTTCTCTCTCTAGCATATTACACTTCCAATGTATCTGTTGAAAGTGTTTGGTAAACAGGCTGCCTTTTCAGGCTGCAAAAGGTTCTTTGGCAACATCAGACACATATCCTGGTTACGCTGTAATGCTTATGAAACGGTTATGTCTCTTTGAAGGGGGAAAAAAAAAGGAGGAATCCTACCGTCATAGCAAGATTTTTGGGTCCCTGTCCAGTGCATTAACAGCAGAATGAGAAAATCCAGCTGGGATACCAAATACAATTGAAAGAGACCGTCCCTATAAAACCTTAATTTTGAAAATCACATCTGGATCCCTGTGGGAAAAGTATTTTTGCAAGGTCTGGATGATAATCCAGGGGACTACGCTATTCATGTTTGTGAAAACCCCAGTTTTTTTAACATTCAAAACTGACAAACATCCTGTTAGAACCAGTTGCCAAAGACATATGCTCAGAATGGAAGAACTCTAAGATCTGGAAACAGTGCTTTAATGCTGGAACCAGAGAGTTGTTTGCAATTGTTTGCCTTTCACATTTTTTTCATTTTAGCAATATAATACAAAATGGGGAGAAGATTCCTCTTTTTCTCCTGCTAGGGTTAAACAACTGGCTGCCAGAAATGCTTATCATTATACTGCAAATCAACAGATCCTCGTCTATTTTTTGCTCAGTCTGCTTTAGATGAACAGAATTATTTAACACAGCTGGAAAACCTCCTAGTTGCCATTGTCGAACTAATAATGCCTGGGCTCTGATTGGAATTTAAAGTGAATCTATCGATCCTTTCAGTGAATTACATCTCCTCATAAAAGTGCAGAGCTAAAGACCACACAGCTCATTAATTTTTCTTATACTTATATTAACAATTGCATCCATGTAGAAATGAATGTTCCCAACAAGAACCACAAGGAAAACCTGCTGGAGATATACATTTGCCTGACAAATTGCAAATGTGCTTTCTTCTGCTCCTTCTTTCTGAGGCCATCATGTCGACAAATTGGTACAGGTTGAGCTTTCTCTGAGAGGAATTAACTGCTCTCAGTGCTTTGCTGAGAATTTTCCTTAAACAGCATGCTAGTCTTTTCCTCTAATTCTAATCATTAAAATAGAAGCAAACTGTAGCACAGTTGGGTAATTTTAGACTCTAGACTTAATTGACTTATAATGTGGCAGAAGGGCTCTTCAGATGAGTATTGCTTCAAAATATTGTGAGCAGATCTGCTTCATTTGAGGAAACCACATTCTAATGCTCCCGAATTTTGGTCTCAGATTCTTCCCCTGCTGCTGCTACTGGATATAATAAATGGAAGGATCTCCTAGGCTGATGTTCTAGCAACTTTCTGTGTTATATGTATAATATATGCAACTTTCTGTGTTATATGCATATTATGGACTGTATTATATTAGGGACTGATACATATACATGATGATATATATGATGATGTGGACTGATATATATTTCAGGAGTGAAATCTAGCAGGTTCTGACAGGTTCTGGAGAACCGGTAGCGAAAATTTTGAGTGGTCCAGAGAACCGGCAAATACCACCTCTGGCTGGTTCCAGAGTAGGGTGGGAATGGAGATTTTGCAATATTCTTCCCCCAGGAGTGGGGTGGGAATGGAGATTTTGCAATATCCTTCCCCTGCCATGCCCACCAAGCCACACCCACCAAGCCACACCACGCTCACCAAACCACGCCCACAAAACCGGTAGTAAAAAAATTTGGATTTCACCACTGCATCAAATGTTCATATGATGTTTTTGCAGCCAGTCCTATACTTTGCAGTTGTTTGTTTGAATCTTATAGAGGTTATTAATCATCTAAAATTGGGAAGGAAGGAAATGGAAGGTGATGTGATGAGATGTGAAAGTAACCTTGGGAAACAGGAGGAAGAGCTGCAGCCATGGCAATGGTCAGACCAGAGTTCTCTCAGCCCACAGGGCACAGAGAAAGCATTTCAGAAGGGCACTTCCCTAGTTCTGTGGAAGGTAAAGACAAGGGAGGAGAGACATGGTTTCAGACTCACAAGATTCTGTTACTGTAATCTTACAATAGCAGTAGTGTTACTACTCATGTTTTGGGTTTCTGTCTGGATTACCTTGAACAGTTGACATGTGGCATCTGTTCCTTTAATTTCAGCAGTGTGCCATTTATGATTTATTTATTTCATTTATAAAATTTAATTTATTTATAAAATTTATTTACCACTATCTCACATCCAATGACTCGGGGAGGCTCAGATTTAGGTAATTTTAGTTAGATAATCCAAAACCTTTGGAGCCAGTGTGTATATATGAGGTAATTTGAATATGCTGTAAACTCTCTCTCAAAATGGCTGCCAGAATGATCTTGTCTAGTCACAAATCTGCGTGTAATCAGAAGGCAAATTGAAGAAGGTGCTTTTCTATTTTTTTTTCCGTGGACAAATAGGCTGCAATCATCCACCATTTTTAAATTTTCTGTGGTGTGTGTAAAGCTCAGAGTACTTCTTAGACATATGGAATAGGGAGCTTTTTTTGAATTTGTTTATACATTCAAAAAGCAAGTTTGGACAGGGCATCTGGCAGGCATACTGTTGTGGATAGGCACTGTATTGACAATTTCAAAAATGAATTGTTATTCTGGAACAGTGAAGCCAGTGTGGGATCCCTAGAACTGTTAGACCATATCTCCATAACTGTCACTAAGGCATGCTAGTTGGACATTATTGGAGTGAAAATCCAACATCCCTGGAAGGAAGAAATACACAAAGGAACTACAACAGTGAATGCTAGTTTTTTGTAGTCCTCAATCTATTCAAACTGGAGGAATATGAAAAAAAAAAATGAAGCCATAAATGTTTCCTTCCCCTAAAACTTTGTTCCCTCTTCCATTGGTCCTAAAGTCTGAAGGCAAAAGCTGAAAGAGACCCCCGTCAACCACCTTCTCTATCTAGTCCAGGTAAAGTCTCAAAGAACCATCCAAATTCAGAGTGCAGAAGCAAAGCAATATATTACAGACTTCATTTTACGATTCAGTTTTCATTCCTAGTTTAATCACCTTTGGAGAGGCCATATTTTAGTGGGATCAGAAGAGGTGAGGAAGGAGGCTTCAATCACTCACCATTTTGCACTGTGATGGGGACTATTAACTGCATTTGTGAAAATGTGTTGAATTGCCATGGTTCTATTAGCCATGATTGGAGAGGACGGGTCGGCAGGCATTTTCCCAACAACTGATGAGTGACAAATTGTGGTGTCTCTGAAACAGAAAGGCTTTTTTTAAAGAAAGAGCTTTTGGGTGCCTCACATTAGATGAAGAATAGCTGTGCATCACAGAAGAAGAGGCAGTAGAGGGCCAGGTAGGGACATATGAGGCCTATTTCCTCAAAGGATAGTCCATTTGAAGTCAGTGGGCTTTACTCTTTGATAACTGGATACTGGATTGGCATGTTATGTTGAACTCCTCTTCATGTCTACTCAGAAGAACAGAACAGAACAGAACAGAATTCTTTATTGGCCAAGTGTTATTGCACACACAAGGAATTTGTCTTGATGGGTACGCTCTCGGAGTACATAAAAGAAAAGATACATTCATCAAGAATCATAAGGTACAACACTTAATGATAGTCATAGGGAAACAGTCAATATAAATCTTAAGGATACCAGCAACAAAGTTACAGTCATACAATCATAAGTGAAAGGAGATGGGTGATGGGAACGATGAAAAGATTAATAGTAGTGCAGACTTAGTAAATAGTTTAACAGTATTGAGGGAATTATTTGTTTAGCAGATTGATGGTGTTTGGGAAAAAAACTGTTCTTGTGTCTAGTTGTTCTGGTGTGCAGTGCTCTATAGCATCGTTTTGAAGGTAGGAGTTGAAATAGTTTATGTCCAGGATCTGTAAATATTTTCACAGCCCTCTTTTTGACTAGTGCAGTCTACAGGTCCTCAATGGAAGGCAGGTTGGTAGTAAGTTGGAAGGAGCTTCTGTAATCTTCAGAGGGTTTACATTCATACTATATTTTCTTTCAAATAATTTAAGTCTTTCCTCTGCTCTGGTTGCAGTCCCTCCCAAGGTCCTTTTTTTGTGTGGAAAAGATTGCAGGAAAATGAATCTAATCACGGCCGGTAACCTTGGAGAGAAGAATTAAGCTATTCCACTGCAGCCTCTTTCCTGATGCTGGCCCAAATTTATTTCTTTTTCTGACATCTCGCTTCACTATAAATTCCCTATTGCCATCATCCTGCTGTCACAAACAACATTTAATCAAGAGTGTGGATCCAGGAACACTGGAGGTACTGTACTGTATTCTTAGATTTACAGTACTTCGGAGGCATGGAACTTCCAGAATGAGCTGTAAAAATCCAGATGGCCACAAAAGGACAGCAAAGTCCTAGCAGTCATTTGGGATTTTGAAAGCTCATGGGAATCTGAATCTGAACTAAAGCTATTTTGTATACAATGGTGCTTAAACGTTTGTGAACCCTTTTGAATGTTCAATATTTCTGCATAAATATGACCTAAAATGTGAAGGATCTCTCTCTCTCTCTCTCTCTCTCTCTCTCTCTCTCTCTCTCTCTCTCTCTCTCCCTCCCTCCCTCCCTCCCTCCCTCCCTCCCTCCCTCTATCCCTCCCTCTCTCCCTCCCTATCTATCTATCTATGGTTTGTATGCATCCAAACATACACAAATTGCTCCTAATTTTTCTTGCTTGGTCAGCAGTTGCACTGCTTGGGGAGGGGATAGGAATTGGTAGTTGAGGGGGAGGTAATATTTCCCAATGCTGTCTAGCTTCCATTATGTACTAGCAGTAGAGAGCAGCTTGTGGTACACAAGCCTATATTCATGAAGACTGTCAGTTGTGGGAAGCATGGTCCTTCCATTTTGCAAAGAAACAGCTGGTTGCTGTATCTGTATGGTGGTACAGGCAGATGTAATGGGATGAAAATGTTCCATTAACTCTAGTTTAAACAGCAAAGCTATTTGACAAATCAATCTGCAAGTAAGGGACTTACTTATCATGGCATAACTCTACTGTTATTGTTTATTCTTCTACAATATGGCAATTCTTGGGATAGTGCATGATCCATCATACAAACCTCTCCAATACACCCGAGTTCTACATTTTAGTTTTTCCTATTGATGGAAGACGCTATGAGGCAGTCATGAGTGATCTTCAGCCAACATCTAAGGAATTTCCTTTTTTGGTGAATCGTCTTCCCTACCAATGGAAATTTGGAAGATGAAATCCATTCATCTATGAAGATTCTCAGTCATCCAGGACTTAGCTGTCTCAAAGGTGCTTTTGCAAAAGGCAACTGGACATTTTTTTCCCTTTGAGGAAGAAGAAGAAGACATTTGCTTCTCATCTAAGAAGCTTCATAAGTCCTAAGTTGTTGTTGTTGTTGTTGTTGTTGTTGTTGTTCTTCTTCTTCTTCTTCTTCTTCTTCTTCTTCTTCTTCTTCTTCTTCTTCTTCTTCTTCTTCTTCTTCTTCTTCTTCTTCCTCTTCCTTCTCTTGTTGTTGTTGTTGTTGTTGTTGTTGTTGTTGTTGTTGTTGTTCTTCTTCTTCTTCTTCTTCTTCTTCTTCTTCTTCTTCTTCTTCTTCTTCTTCTTCTTCTTCTTCTTCTTCTTCTTCTTCTTTTTCTTTTTCTTTTTCTCCTCCTCCTCCAATTGCCAATTGCCTCAAAAGAACCTTTGAGATGCTCTGCATTCCCAGTCCCTCTATTAATCTCTTATGTCTGATACTAAATGTTTGTATTGGTTTTATTAGCTCATATGAGCTATTCCACCATCAGTTATGAGCACTCATTTTGAAATAAAATATGGGATAGTGTTTGTTTTAAGAACTAAATAATAGACAGACAAGGGATGGAAAAGAGATGATATGTGGATAGGCAGAAATATTCAATTATCCAGAAGCATGGTCAGTAACAATCTTGTAGTAGAAAATAAACAGTAGATATATATGCTGTGTATTAAAAGCACAGCTAGTATTTATCTTTCTCATTGATGAAAAGCTTGGAAGAAAATTTGGAACCCTATATATTGTATGTTGACAGTGGCAAGAATCTTATATGCACAAAAATGGAAAAGACACCCTAATTCCCACCATGGAAGAATGGACGGTAAAGGAGATGGACTTGGCGGAGATGTCAAAATTTACTGTTTAAATTAAAGAGAAGAACCTATCTAGCTTTGTTTCTGCTTGGAAACCATTTCTCAACTTTTTGCTCAAAATTTAAGAAAATGAAACTTTGATTTTAGGTTTTGATGTTTAGAATGACTGCTGCTGCTATAGAAATAGCTTGAGATGTTTAGAAATATAAGGCAAAAGATTGAGGCTGTAATATTTTTGTAGTCTATTACACTGGAAAAAGTCAGAAGTCACTATTTTTTTTCCTGTCTCTTTGCAGCCTTCTTCCTTCTTTTATTTTTCTAACTTTAGGTTCTTCAATAAAACATTAAAAACAACAGCAATTTCCCACTGATGTTCAGTTCCTCCTGTAATCTTCACTTGGAAAAAAAAATGCTGCCACAGAATGATGCATATTGAGGCCACTAAAGGATCCTACTTCCTTTTCCTAGAGTTTTGTCTTTCTTCTGAAATAGTTTCTCCCTTTTCTTCTATCACATTATTAATTTGAATACAGGAAGAAGAAACATGGCTTGAGGTATGTCCATGTTTTCCCCCCACATCAAATGCTTGGCTCATGATCTTCATGCTCATGGCAGGTAAAATACAGTGCCAATTTCTAGCTGCTGTACTAAAAACTTTTCACTTTCTTCAATTCCTTTTCAAAAGCTGAGTTCTTTACATTTAGATGGTAAAAGGTAAAGATAAAGATTCCCCTCGCACATGCATGCTAGTCGTTCCTGACTCTAGGGGGCGGTGCTCATCTCCGTTTCAGAGCCGAAGAGCCAGCGCTGTCCGAAGACGTCTCCATGGTCATGTGGCCAGCATGACTAAACGCTGACGGCGCACGGAATGCTGTTACCTTCCCTCCAAAGGCGGTCCCTATTTTTCCAGTTGCATTTTTTACTGCTTTCGAACTGCTAGGTTGGCAGAAACTGGGACAAGTAACAGGAGCTCACCCTGCTACACAGCACTAGGGATTTGAACCGCTGAACTGCCGACTTTTCGATTGACAAGCTCAGTGTCTTAGCCACTGCAACCCTTTTTACCTTTATTTTGATGGTAGTTCCATGCTAAAAGGTCTGGCATTTTCCACTTCCCAGTGGACTTTCCAAATTTTCTCTTTGTCCTGTTCAGATATTGCAAGGTGACTTTAGGGAAACCTCATTTCTGTAATGAATTCAACAATTCTGCCCAATAATTAAATACAGACTCAGTCTCTAAAGTGACATGCAGGGGTTCAAAAATGCCCACCCAAACTCCCTTGTGCCCACTAGGTTTCCCTGACCGACTTGATTTTATCTTGTTTTGGTTCTTCTAAATCCAGTGAGAAACTAGCATTCTTACAAGCAAAGTTCCAGCTTCATGTATGTTTTTGAATCCCCTCCTCACCTAGGGATATATTAGGAAAATAAGAATATTAGTATCTGCAACCCAATTTTTTTTTTTTTTAATTTGATTTATATGCCGCCCTTCTCCGAAGACTCAGGGCGGCTTACAGTGCGTTAAGCAATAGCCTTCATACTTTTGTATATTTATACAAAGTCAGCTTATTGCCCCCACAAACTGGGTCCTCATTTAACCTACCTTAGAAAGGATGGAAGGCTGAGTCAACCTTGAGCCTTGGAGAGATTCGAACCAGCAGTAAATTGCAGGCAGCTGTGTTAATAACAGGGTGCTTTAAACCACTGTAGTACCAAGGCTCTTTTTTCTTGGAAGTATAGCCTCCCAGGGGTGGGGAAAAAACCTGGGGCAAGATCATGTAGCAATCCAGTTGCAATCAACCTGAGGAGTTAGAAGGGAAACAGAGAACAAAATCAATAATTTATCTTTTTTACCTTGGATGTTCTGTAGCTGGTAACAGTCATCAGGACCTCTATATATTTTTAGTGTGAATCTGTAAGAAATGCCCAACATTCCAAATGTTTCTACTAGACTCAAAGTTGGGAAGGCTCTAGAAGAGACCTTGTCTTCTCACATTCTCTCTTTTATATTAAAATATTGGGTTCTGCTACAATTGCAACATGCTAACCTGTTCTATCAAACATTGCATTTCCTCAGACGATGGATTCAGATCGAACCAAAAGTGAATGAGGACATCACCTTCTCTTATGTTCATTTTCTGATACATTCCACCTCTCTCTCTCTCTGAGACATTAAGCTTTATTGAAGGGTCACATCTAATTTACTAGTAATCTGAACTAATTGCTCACAGAGAACTTCGTAGAATTGGCTGAAGACAACATGCTGGCCAAGGTTCCCAAAGTGACTATCTCTGTTCTAAAAGAAAGATAGTTGATTTTATTCTGCAATGACTTCTGCTTAGAATTACTTTTCTTTAGAATATGAAAAGCCTTCTCATACTTAACCTGTAGCCATTCAGTATATTATACTTGCCTAATTTGTGCTAGTTGACTACTTCTTGTCATTTTATGTTTTCATTCACCTAGAAACTAAGAATATCAATTAATACTTCGATGGCAGTTTTTTTGGAGACAGTAAACTAATATTTAAATTCCTTGTGGAAGCTCTAGCTTTCTGTAAACCTGTTCTCTAGTCCTGATGGTAAGACAATTTTTATTCTGTTCTTCTGGAGGGATGCATTCAGTGGTGAAGGATATTGCAAAATCTCCATTCCCACCCCACTCTGGGGCCAGCCAGAGGTGGTATTTGCCGGTTCTCCGAACTGCTCAAAGTTCTCCAGAACCTGTCAGAACCTGCTGGATTTCACCCCTGGATGCATTCCAGTCCAATTTCAAACAACCTTTTAGCACATTCAGCCCTTGGGCAGGATCAGTGATAATGTAAATGGAAAATGACCTTGTACTGTGGAGATATTTTTTGCCATGCTACAAAGGAGTACATGGAAGTATTTTATGCAATTTGTCCAACAACATAAAACAGTCAGCTTTTTCAGCTTTGAAAGATTTCTAAATAGCTGTCTTAATAGTGGAGAGTTAAGTAGCAAAAGGACATGATTTTTACATTACAGGAAATATCTAATGGGTTCAAGAATCTGAGACATGCAAATGAGCTTAAAATACTGCTGGTGCACTTCTCTATATGTAGCTACAGAAGTAAATGCCACCCTGAGCAGTGGCACTGACGTCTGAGTAGTGTAAGCAAAATGTCATTGAACTCAGTGGGACTGACTTTTGAGCAGAAATTTTGAAATTCCAAACACACATACTGGAAACTAAGCCCCCCTGAATGCAATAGAATGATTTATGAAAAGATGGAGATAGGGTGGTATCATTTTTTTGCATTTAAAGGTGGTTGTTGTTTTTTCATTCAATTGTGTCCGATTCTCAGTGAGTACCTGGACAAGTCCCTGCAGTTTTCTTGGCAAGGTTTTTTACGTAGTTTGCCATTGCTTGCTTCCTTGCTAGGGCTGAGAGAAAGTGACTGGCCCAAAGTCACCCAGCTGGCTTTGTGTCCAATGCAGGGCTAGAACTCCCAGTCTCCCAGTCTCTAGCTTTATCTTAATTATTGACTAAGAGTTTTGAGGTGGTCTTCCATACACACACCCCACTTCATTATAACAGAGCGTAGATAAGACCCTCTGCATTGTGTACCAGGCAATAAACTTTGAATAGGACTTAGCATCTGTAGCCAACCTGCCATGCATCTGTCCCTTTAAAATTATGACAACTTCAGTTCTACAGCATCAGACCCAAAAAATATATTTTGCCTGAGGCGAAAGACAAAGTGGTGCTTCTTCCCTCCCTCAAGTGGCACTTGAATTATGAAATGGAGACACTTCTGCCAATTGTGAGGGCAGCAAGAACTAATGATTACCAGAATTTGCTGCCTCAGGCTGCTACTTCACTGTGCAAAATAGCAAGGCCAGCTCTTCGACTCTATAAAGAGTGTCCATCCATTCAAGATGATCTGTTGACATGCTTCCGGCACCACTCTTATAAGATCATCTCTGCGAGTAGAATGTCTTTTTAAATTAATCCCTTTCTCACCATATCTCTCACTTTCTACAAGTTAGGAGGGAGCCCCTTTGCTTATATATCGCTTACTTGATGGGTAAAGTATGTCATGCAATTGTTTCAAGCAACTTCGCAACATAACCACCTTTGTCACTTCATTGTGTTGATCCAGAAAATCTTTACGTTCTATAGTTAAAAATAATATATATTTTGCCAAATCCAGTCTAAGAACTGTGGTGGCGAAGTGGTTAGAATGCAGTATTGCAAGCTAATTCTGCTAGCGGTTTGATTTTGATTGTTGATTCTGAAGGTTGACTCAGCCTTCCATCCTTCCGAGGTTGGTAAAATGAGGACCCAGATTGTTGTGGGCTAAATATTGTGGGCAATTTAGAAAAGGCTGTAAATCACTATGAAACTGTAATATAAGTTTAAGTGCTATTGTTATTGCAAAACTTCTGGCTGCTGTGCAACCAACCCTACTGCTCAACTCCCAATGACCTTTGTAATTGTGAAGTCAGCAAAAGTTATGGCCTACTCTCCAGATCCTTCAGCTAATATATTTTGCTCCCTGTCAACTTATTGACTATCAATATTTATTAACAATCCAACCAGATGAAAAGCTAAAATCTTCTCTTCACTTGATACACTGCAGTAATATTTCCACTGCAACACATCACAATCATCAATAGAATAGGTACCATGGCAATCCCAGAGGTCTTCTTTCCTTGTGGCCCTTTCACCTCCAACAGACATTTCTTTATAATTATGAGCAGCCCCCTTATGAAAAAATGCAGCAAGCATGACAGCTGAGGAAAGTTTGTACCTCACTGAAACATTTTGCAAGAGGGTGTGTTGTTTGTGAGATTCCATGAGCTTCTGTGATTGTGGTGGAATCTTAGAAGATGAGACACAAGGGGCTGTTAAGGAATATTCATGTGGCTAAGAGAAGTAACAAAATTATAAGATGGAGGAGAAGAGAGAAGAGGACAGGAGGCAGCCAAAGGGATTTGGGAGGGGAGAAAGAAAAGAACAACAGCCCAACATGGAGGGGAGAGCGGGCTTTCAAGATATTTTGATCAGCCTGATTTCCGAACAGCTATTTTGTTTGCCAGGCATGTCCTCCTTTTTGTCCTCAGCTTCTATGTCCAGCAACTATAGCCTTAAAATCAAATACTGTATGGTCTGGCTTTTGGAGTGTGACTGTTTTCACAACAGTAGTCATTCAAACTTCCCTGTATATCGTACACTGTCTGGTTTTTTTCTTTTCTTCATCCATCAACAACTCGGCAGCCTAGATTTACATTGTTTAATTTATTTCCAGCAATTGGCTTCAATCCAGCCCCTTCAAATCTATCATCTACTGTATAAATCTAGCATAGCTGTAGAGCTCAGAGCACCTCACAGTTTCTATGGGGAAATTTGAAAAGCATTTTGTCATCAATTCTATATTACAACATGTGTTTTTGAAAATAAAGATTGGTTGGAAAAATATTGTGATTCAAAAACCCGTCTTCGCCATTCTGGAAAAAGTAATTTCATAGGTATAAAGGCCTAATTATATTTTTTGGACTATTTTTCACCATATTTTTTGTTGCGGATGACAAGAAAGTTAGACAATTGGTGCCTGCACCCTTTTCCCTATTTGTCCTCCTTTTCATGTCCATGTCCTTCTTTGTCTGTTTAGATTGTGGTATGGTAACCCTAATTTTGTGGGAATATCCAGGACACTCTTAAAATTTCATATTTTGCTCATGGATCTCTAGGGCTATCATCCATGCTTTTGCCTATGGAGAGTCTCTGTCATCCAGGTCATGGTTGTCCCAAAGGTGGTTTTTCAAAAGACAATTGGAGTTTCTTTGTTTTTGTTTGAAGACGTTTCGCTTCTCATCCAAGAAGCTTCTACAGTTCTGAAGAACGAACTGAAGAAGCTTCTTGGAAGAGAAGTGAAACGTCTTCAAGCAAAAACAAAGGAAGTCCAGTTGCCTTTTGAAAAAAGCAACTTTGGGACATCCATGCTTTGGGGTTTGGTCATTCAACTGAGCAGCAACTATTTAGTTAACCTTTAACATCCTGGAGACAATGTGACGTGTGTACATCCAAAATTGTGCTGGAATATCTAGCCTTACATAGAAAATATGTGAGTGTTCATCTTGGCTTACAGCTTTGAAGTATGGAACTGACCTTTGAATCATCTTCTCTGTTTTTTTTTTTAACTGACATTGTTTGTAGCTCCTCCAGCACTGGAGAATGTTGCAGGTTAGCAGATAATAACATTCCAGTTTAGCAGCTTGTTATATCTCACTAAGACAGTTTAATGAGCCCAAATCCCAGATACTGCATAAATACAACATGTTCTCTTTGCTAATCAAGCCTATTCACTCAAGCTCTTCTCTGGAGCTGTGACTTCAAAACAACTTGTGACTAAAGGTAGTTCAAAAGAATTAAACATTCCAGAATGAAGGATGGTTTCCTGAAGTTGTTACTGCGCAAAGGTTCTAAGGTTTGGGCAGCACGTTTTGGTAATTTTGTGTAAGGTGTTTATGGTGGGTAACTTAAAATTTCACAGCACCTTTTTCAGCGCCAGGAATTGGGCGGTCCATTGTGCTCAAAGGACATCAGATTTAGATGTTTTTCTGCACCAAAATGTCTGCCTTAAGTTTTTGCTTTCCTCTCAGCTAGAAAAGCATATTTTCTCTAATCATATTTTCGCAGGAGAAATATTGATATTCAAGGGCGCATTTCAGCTCCATCTTCCATTAATTTTCACTGGTTAAACCGCGGAGTGCCTTGTTTTGTAGATATTAAATATAATCAAGTAAAACTGGGATGCCGATAAAATGGAGCAAACGAGGCAGGCACAAAGCTTAAATCTATTTTGTTTTTACTGGCACAACAAGCTACGTCACCTGTAGCCCGTGGAAATAGCATAAGTGTAAGAAAATAAAAAGGTTGCGTCCCAGAATTTGTTCCAAATATCAAATGAGAAGAGGATAAACCACCTTTTCAACAATCAAATCTAGCATTTAAGGTGAGGGATTCTGCTGTTGCTGTTCTTAAACAACTCCCATAAATCACACAGAAATCTACAGATGATCAGTTCTCTCTCTCTCCTTCCCCTTCAAAGAAAGAGAATTGGGGAAGTTGCTTTACAAGTTCATCCATCATTCGTTTTTCCCCACACCTGGACTAGGACTTTAGGATAATTGGGATAGCAAACTTGTGCCAGGATTGTACCACTACAGATTGCAAATAAGCACTCACAAGATGAATGTTCTTCCACCCCCAAGGCATTTTGTGCATAGGTATCCATTTCTATACAAGCAACACGGTGGCTCAGTGGCTAAGATGCTGAGCTTGTCAATCGAAAGGTTGGCAGTTCAGTGATTCGAATCCCTAGTGCCACGTAATGAGGTGAGCTCCCGTTACTTGTCCCAGCTTCTGCCAACCTAGCAGTTTAAAAGCACGTAAAAAATGCAAGTAGAAAAATAGGGACCACCTTTGGTGGGAAGGTAACAGTGTTCTGCGCGCCTTTGGCATTTAGTCATGCTGGCCACATGACCACGGAGACGTCTTCGGACAGCGCTGGCTCTTTGGCTTAGAAACGGAGATGAGCACCACCCCCTAGAGTCGGGAACGACTAGCACATATGTGCAAGGGGAACCTTTACCTTTACCTTTATCCATTCCTAACTGGGATGATGCTGAAACGATGAAACACGTGCATCACAGGGCAAGCTCTGCCTTTTCGTTTTGTTCTTGTATTAAGCACACTAGAAGTGGAGTTTGCATCGCAATGTTGCAATGCATGTTTAATCACTTGCCCTCCCTTAGCCCTCCTGCCTATGCCTCTCATTACATGCACAGCAAACAGCAGCAGATAATAGGTAGGGTTAGGCGCCGGCTCTTTCAGGGATATCTAGTTTCTGTGTGGCCTGGAATTCAAGCTCAGTGAGGAGTGATTTAAGAGTCGAATTTGGCAAGCTTGGAGGAGTCATTAATAGGAGATGTGTATGTGTGTTTAGATCAATGAAAGCCTGTGAGGGGAAAATGTTTTAAGACTCCATAACCCCACCCTGTCATTATACTCAAGTTCAGAACTTGCCAGGAGGGGAAGTTTCTTTAAAAAGGAAATGAATTGGAAGGAAGATCAAATCAGAATATTTAATAATGGATCCATCCACATTACATCACTACAGATAAATCGTTATTGGTTGTACCAAGGGAAATAAAATACAAGACTGTTTCTTTTTCTCCTTATCAGATATAAATAGAGATAAATAGTGGAAGGTTAAAAAGCAAAGACCATGGTGTCTGGACCCCATGCGAATTCCTGAATCTGAAGCACTGTAATTATGTAACTTGCATAAATTGCTTGGCTTAGTCCTGAAAATGGAAAGTCATAATTCAAGGAAAAGCTTAAAGGGAAAGTGTAGCTGGAGAATTGATTCATATTTACCATCTCTTGTCACTTTGCATAATGTAACTGAGTGAATGGTGATCCTGTAAGGAATCCCTTTTTTGCATTCTTTCTGCAGAAATTGGATTAGCAGGATTCTTTTCAGGAGAAGGTGGCTTCAAGTCACAAATTCTATTTTTTTCCTGTTCCTTACTGCTGATTTCTCTATAGAGGGTTAATAAATGTGCCAGCAATTTCAGATACCAGGATTATGTGGTTAGTGGACACTGAAATCCAACATTTATCGGGCCTCAAATTTTCTATGTGTAATATCATGAATGTAAGAAAGACCTATTTCGTTTTGGAAAGGATTAGGACCCTGCTCTTCAATCCTCAAACACCTCCCATAGATAAAAACAATTCATCTTCTCCACAGAATTGGATATTTTGTAATGGAAGACTATAGAGATGGAGTCAAAACTGGATTTTGTGCAGCGAAATAATCAAAGTCCGCCCCCCCCCAAACACAACATTTTTTTCCAGGGTATAATGAGACATAAACAGGGAGATCTGGCCAGTTTTATATGAGAGAGGGTGGATATCCTTATCAATAGCTGAAAGCCATAATTCAATTCAGCAAAATGCAGTAAGGATACTGACTATAAGTTCAAAAAATGTGTATTCCCGGTAACCTCCAAAAAACCAAAGCAGTTGGGTAATAAATAGAAACAAAATAGAACAGCGACTTATTTTTAAATAGTTGGGAAAGGTTTTCTATACTTAGGAATGCAGGTAGTCCTTGACCCATGACCACAATTGAACCCAAAATTTCTGTTGCTAAGCAAGACAGTTATTAAGTGAGTTATACCCCATTTTATTACCTTTCTTGCCACAGTTGTTAAGTGAATCACAACAGTTGTTCAGTTAGTAACACAGTTATTAAGTGACTATGACTTCCCTGTTGACTCTGTTTGTCAGAAGGTCAACAGATCAACAAAAGGTGATCACATGATCCTAGGACACTGCAACTGTCATACATATGAGCCAGTTTGCCAAGCTTTCAAATTTTGATCAAGTGACCATGGATATTATTAGAGTATGCAAAAGTTTATATAGTGTTTGTAGAAATGTAGTCAGAACAAACCAATAAACATCAGAACCCTTCCCAATAACATTTAGAATAAAAGAGGGATATGTACTCTCACCTACATCAATTGCATAAGCAAAGAAGCCAAACCCAAGAATGGGAATAATATCAACGAACTACTCTTTGCAGATGATTAGGTATTAGATAGCAAGTACAGCTAAGGAACTACAACAACATCTGACGGCCATGAACCAAGAATGCCAACATTCTTCCCTAATGGCCTGGTTCCAATAATTCTGAAGGGTGACTAACTCTCACTATGAATGTTAGCAATGAATGGGGAACTAAAATGTTCTGGTCTTACCATAGATTTGCTTATATCATCTGCTTCTGACCAGGCAAAAAAGGACAGTCCTTCAAAGGTTGAATGAAATGGAATGTGAGATTGAAATTAGGACCTTGTCCTACAGCAGCAGAGCTCTGACAGCAAAAGTTACATGGTGACCTGCAAGCTGTTCGTACAGGTCAAAGGTGTCAAACTCAAGGCCAGTGGGTTGACTCCGGCCGGCGGGGTGCTTTGATCTGGCCTGCGGGGCCACCCTGGAAACAGTGAAGGACTGGCCTGTGGTGTCTTTGCCAGCGGCACTCCCGAGCTCCATTTTCGTTGGCAGAGGGCTGAAGGAGGCTGTCGCAGCCAAAAATGGATCTCAGAACCCGTTTTTGCTGGCAGAGCACTTGGGCCTCCACAGGCACCCACGACACAAGTGATGTTGAGCTGGCCATGGCCACCCTGGCCACGCCCCCCCTGCTCCCTCCCCCGAGGTCAAACACAACCCTCAATGAATTCAAGTTTGACACCCCTGATACAGGTTAACCATCCTTAGGTTAAGGAGGAAGCTTTTTAGAGCTAGGTACCAGGTGCTTCCATCAGCTTCCCCACAAGGTAGATTCACCAAGACCTAGAACACACCTGTCCTTGCAGCTCTGGATATCATCCATAAACCATTCACCATGTACTGCTGTATTATAATGGACAGATGTTCATCTTTGGACTACAACTTGGTTACCAGGAACAAAGGAGTCAAAATTTGTGTGGATAACAAAGCTCTAAGTTTGGACTTCAACCGTTTTTCTATTTTATTAATTTCATCTTTTGGTTGTATTGATTCCATTTTATTTTGACATGCTAGTCTTTGAACACAAGAATAAAAATTGTCTTGACTTGTTTACAATTTGAAGAGGCTTAAAAAATAAATTAGTGTATCTGCTTCCATAATGGAGGGATATGTTCATTTTAAATGTCCTGAATAAGAAATAAGATTATAATTCGGATTTCTGAAGTGAGCTGTTTTGAAACCTTTTGTTTGAAAGCATTTGGAAAATATAATCAGTCAAAAATGCTATGACCCTGCCATAAATTGCAGGAAGATAGAATTTTGTGTTTTGTCACAGACTACGGATCTTGAATAACAACAAATCAAAGCTTTCACTGATTGGAATCCAGAGTTGATTTATACCCCAGGGAGCTTTGCCATTCATTTAAATCTCATCTTAGCCATGTGGTCACTTCTGCAGTCAGGATATAATGGTACATGGAAAGATGACTAAAATATTTATGGGAAGTTTCAATACTTTCATAAATACTGAAGTGCAGAGTTTAAATTAGAAATCTTCTGTTATCTTTCAAGCCAAGAAAGCACCCGGTTCACTGGAGGTATTAGACAGGATACAGCACATAGTAATTACTGTGATTGAACTTTTATCCCTTGTTGCTCCCTTCTCCAGAGAATTCTGCATATTGTTTAATTATGTGGTTACCACAATGGTAACTGGAGCTGGCAGCATGAAATTATTATAAAATCTCAACCAGGTATCCTTGTTTTTCTGGTTGAAGAAAAAAAAAAGGGAGCCATTGTTTATCTGGTTAATTGTTTACTTTTAAATTGCTAGAATTAGGTCTCCTGCAAAATGCTCCCTTAATCTGTGCCAGGGTTCAACCCTAGTAACCCCCAAGGTACAGTTTGGCACTAGACAACACAAATGCTTCTTTGTGCACCTCTTCCTGGCCGCTAAGCTTTTTTCTTCTAGTACTCGCTTTTGAATTAATTAATTAATTAATTTTTAAAAAATTATTTTCATTTTATTCTGTTTTAGTTTCATTTAATTTGTTAATGAAAATGATATTGCAGTGTGAGCATGCAAGCATTGTGACATTACACATGTAAGAAAGAGGCAAAGCTCACAGCACAACATTACTTTGTGCTGTTTGACACTACTTTTGACAGTTTGACAAAAGTGGCATGCTCCCCAGCCCATGAATGTGTGGTGATATTGTAGTCTCCATCACTGGCTGATCCTTACCCATCTGAAATTAGGAATGGATCCAGAGCTTTGTTATGGAGTCAACCAATCAGCTCCTTGGTGGACTCTTTCAAGTATTTTCTACTTTCAATCGTTCCATGTTTGCTGGGTTCTTCTGAGGTTGAGAGCTTTCTTTTTTTATTGTTATTATTCTTTTCAGAAAAAATCCATCAGGAATGAATAAAGGGCATGTTGCACTTAATCTGTGTGAGCAAGATTTTTTTTATATATAAACGCTGAAGGCAAAGAATACAGTTTAGATCAAAACAGAGTTTTGTAATGTCAGGCTTTGTGGTTCCTCACAGGCCACTGATCAATTTAAATTTGCTTTCCTTTTCCCCACTGACTGCATCCAACTCAACACCCAGGGTATGAGTTCAATGGGAGGGAACGGAGAGACAACTGTCCTCGATGGGACTTTAATGTAATTTACCTTTTCTATATCACTATTCCTTCCCATTTATCCTACGCCATCTCGGGTCCCTTATTTGTTGTTATTTTTCTGCTTCCCTTGCTGTTATATTTCTGTGATGATTTCCTCTTCCCTGCACAAGATATACCTGAGATTGTCTTCCACGCTTATATACTTTGAACAGCTTCTAACCTTTTTGGTTTAGCTCAGTCCCTCCCCAACCTTTGTCTGACAGGGGATGATGAGGATTGTAGTCAGGATACCTGGAGGGCATCGAAGAGGGGAAGGCTGCTTTAGAATGCAGCTAAATGATCTAAACCACCTTATTGTGGCATATGTTGTATTTTAATACCTCCTTCTCTGAGGCCAGTCCACAATCTATGTTCTTCCCTTTACAAAATGAGAAGATGGAAAGGGAAGACAGCTATGGGGTTTTTTTTTTTTCTACTCTTAAAAAATGTACCAATTTTATCTACTCTCATTAAAATACAATTATAGAATAATTGGATGCTATGCCACAGGAATGAATCATGAATTTTTAATTAAAAAAATAAGGGAAGAAAGATTAGAAAATGAAGCCATGGGAGATAGTCTCAGACTGCAAGAAAGCAAAGGGGTTGGAGTTTTGTTAAATATTTCTAACTTGGGGCGCCATTCTCGTTCATGAAGTTACCCTACTTATAAATTTGAATTTATAAAGAAAGGATATTCACTGCCTTCCTATGCTTCTGTTTCTTATTCCACAAAAGGAAAGAAGACAGAAGCTTAGAAAAAAATGCAGCTTTTTGGCTTGGTTCAAACGGCTGGTTCAGCCAAGGAAGCAAAGTCTGATTCAATTAATGCTTTGCTCTCATTGGTTTGCTGTCTAAATAATTGCATTTGTAGGGTTGCTGTTCTTTATCTCCCATTAGGAATAATTCCATAATATTCCCAAATGGATCGCCTCCACGACTGAAACCTTATCATTCCACACATCTTTTCCCTTGAATCCATATCTCATAAAGAACACGAAGAAGAGGCAGAATCTGAATCTTAACTTTTGTTGTTGTTGTAAAGCAAAACACAGGTTCCTTTGTATCTCGGGCACCATCTGTTCTCTCAATTTCTTTACTGCTTTTAATACTTTTCTTCCCATTCCTCATTCTTGGGATGATCTGCCGGACAGTACGCAATTCCATCTCCCTCTCCATCTTTCCAATGTTGATCGGAGCTTTCCTGGATTTCAGTGAAAATTGTGGCAGAAACACTTTTAATAAAAAATGGCAGTTTTTATTAAAAGAAATTAAATTGGGGTGGGGGGACACACACTTTTTCCCCTCTGCCTTTTGTTTGCATAAACTGATGCAATTTCTAAAGCTCTGAGCCCAGTGGTCAAACACACTGGTTTTTTTTTTTTTAAAGCTGTGGACAATCTGCGCAAGAAGCAACAAAAACAAACAGGAGGCTACGGTTTTAAAAAGGAGACTTTACAGCAGAATTAGATGACTTGAAGCTGTCATTCAGACATCAGTACAGGCGTTTCTGTTACAGACAATCAAGCCCAAATGTGAATCGAACAGACACCACGCACCAAAACCACCAAAGTCAACCTCTCACATTGGACCCGTCCATCCTCCCCCCCCCAATTCAAATCTGGAAGGAAAGTATCTTGAAAGAGAGCAAAAAGTTTTTGACAATTAAACTTTAAGACCAATTTGTCCCTCTCTCCTCTCTCTCCCTCCCTCCCTCCCCCTCCCTTAAAACAAAGCATCAAAGCTGGAAATGTTTAGCTGGTGGCATTTACAGTGTTATATACAGAACATCCAATGACATTCAAGAGCTTCCCCCATCTCTGTCCCTTTTCCACTTTACCCCCGTTCCCACCGCGGGACCACCACTGTCCCCCACCCCCCCACAGCAGGTCGAGGTCGGAGCTCTTCCCCACCTGTCCGGAGATCGAGGGAAGTTACTGTAAAACCCTCTCCCACGCCCAGTCCAAAGTCACGGCACTTGGCTTCGGATAGAGTCCTGCTACTATGGTCCCGTCGGGGGAGCGGGGGGGGGGGAAGGGTCGTTTGTTTCCCGCCTCCCAGGAATGGCTTCCACCGGCCGGCATCGCCTTTCGGGAAAGGCAGCAGCAGCAGCAGCCACAACGCGCAGCCAAAGGTCCCTCGTGAGTCCGGTCCGCGGCTGGAGAGGCCAAGCGGGCTGGTGGGCGGCGCCGGGGTCAGTAGGGGCCCACGGCCACCGCCTCCACCTCCTTGGACGGCCTGCGTTCCTTCACCAGAAAGTTGATCATGCCTTCGGATTTGATGAGCAGGTTGCAGCCGAGGAAGAAAATGCCGAAGACGACGGTGAGCGACAGGACGCACATGACGGCGATCTGCACCACTCGCATGATGTACAGGCTCCTCTCGTCCGGCGCGGTCACCACGAAGCCGTCGTCGGTCACCACGGATTTGGGCGTGAAGGACTGGAGCGCTCGCTCCAGAGAGTCAGTGCCGTTGGCCAGCAACAGCCCCAGCAGCTCCGTCTGGTTCCCCAGCGTGGAGTTCATGGCCCCGGCGGCAGGGAGACGGGGCTGCTGCGAGCACCGGCGACGGAGCGAGAGAACGGCGCAGCTTCCCCGGAGATGTGCCCGACGCCCAGCGAACCTCATGCGGCAGCTGCAGCGGTGGCCCCTGACGGAGGAGAGCAACCTGTGGCGCGCAAACGGGCCGACGGCTGGGAATCCCGGGCAAGAGGCGCGCTCCTTTGCCCGGATCTGAGGCGCCTGTCGAGGATCCCGCTTCTCCGCCAAAAGAGGGGCTGCTGCCGGGAAGGGAGCCCGGCCTGAGCGCAGAAGCTGCCCCCCCTACTTGCCTCGAGGGCGCTGAGCCGTCAAGGAAAAAGTGAAAGGGGAGCAAATGAGCGCAGCGCCGACAGGCAGCCAGAAGTAAAAGAAGCCGCCAGCCCCGCGCCTCCGAGCGGCTCTTTTGATACAACAGGAGACGGGCGGGTACAAAGAGTCCCGAACTCCCTCCCCGCCCCCCCCCCCCGGCAGCTTGGCCTGGAAAAGAACCGGCAGCCACACACGCGTCGTTTCGCTCCGCCTCGCATCAGGGGGAGGGGGGAGAGAGAGAGAGAGAGAGAGAGATACACAAACACACACACACACACACACACACACACACACACACACAGAGAGAGAGAGAGAGAGAGAGAGAGAGAGAGACACAAACACACACACACACACACACACAGAGAGAGAGAGAGAGAGATACACAAACACACACACACACACACACACACACAGAGAGAGAGAGAGAGAGATACACAAACACACACACACACACACACACACACACACACACACACAGAGAGAGATACACAAACACACACACACACACACACACACACACACACACAGAGAGAGAGAGAGTCAAGCCTCGAGGATCAAATACTGAGTTTTTTTTTTTAGTTGTTCGTTATCTCGGATTATTATTATTATTATTATTATTTTTTGAAAGGGAAACAAAATGAAAATTTTGCTTTGATATACCCAACGACCGTGATTTCAATTTTATCAACAGTGAGGCAGCGCTCCCCCAAAAGTTGATAGGGCAACTTTAAGGATAATACATCGGGTTATTCGAAATGAGGTAGCCTTAGCTTTCTGCTTTGTCTGTCTGCTGTTGTTTATATGTGCTCCAAATTGCTTAGTTGTATAATTCAGAATTATCTATTTCTGCTCTGACCAATATTAGGATAGATTGGACGAACACTATTCCTTTTATAAAGTCTCTCTCTCTCCCTCTCTCTCCCTCTCTCTCCCGCTTCCTCTGTGTGTATTCTATTAAGAAACAGCATCTCACTGATTTGTAAAATCTCTCTCTCTGTATCAGATGCAACACTTTGGCAGAAAATGTGTCCATTGTTTGTCGATTTTTCAAATTTGGGTCCATCAGAAAACAGTCTAACGGAAGTACATGTTTACATGTCAATATATCAAAATCTGGCCTAAGGAGTCAGGAGCACATGCTTATACAGAAAAAAGACACATAACAAGCAACAGATAAGATTCTAAAAATAAGGAAAATAAAGTGTAAAAATCCAAGTTAGCTATTAAATTGAGGGAAGAAGGATATTAAGTTAGCTAATGAAAGGTAAAGCTATATTGGTAGGAGCAGATAAGTTTTGGGACCATTTTTTATCCAGTAAGGTTGATGAAATGTAAGATTTATTTATTAAATTTATTTAATAAAGTAAGAAGGGATGGCGTGGCTCCCGGCTCTGCCCTGATACGGTTCTCCTTGTTGCCGCAAAGTCTGGCTGGGTATGGCTTGCTGATGAAAGCTAAAAAGCTTGAAATAGGTCTATACTAGTCTCCCTTTATTTCTTTATCAGCAAAATATAAATCTGGTATAATATAAAGATAAAGAGCCTGGTGGCTCAGTGAACTAAACTGCTGCTGTTAAAGTAGTACTTAGCTGCCAGCTGCCTGCAATTACTGTGAGTTCAATTCTCAGCAGGCTCAAGGTTGACTCAGCCTTCCATCCTTTCGAGGTAGATAAAATGAGGACCCGGTTTGTGGGGGCAATAAGCTGACTTTGTATAAAATAGAACACCGCTGGGGGGGGGGGGAAGCCCTACTAAGCAGGTATATACAAAAGTATGAAGGCTATTGCTTAATGCATTGTAAGCCGCCCTGAGTCTCCAGAGAAGGGCAGCGTATATAAATCGAACTAATAAATAAATAAATTTGCAGCACATCTCACCACAAGGCAACTCCATGTGAAGATTTATTTCACATAATAGCATGCAAAGTTGTATCTGAACTTGATTCCCCAAGGAAGCTAAAATAAATAACCTTTTTAAAAAAATAACATTAAGCTGAAAAGAATATTCCTTGCGGCCAAACCACACTTGGCCAAATAAAGCTATTCTATTCTGTTCTGTTCTGTTCCGTTCCGTTCCGTTCCGTTCCGTTCCGTTCCGTTCCGTTCTGTTCTGTTCTGTTCTCTATTCAAATAAACAACCGCTTCAGGGGTGGGTTCTACTTATCTTTACTATCGGTTCGCAATGGGATTGTGCGCGCATCTTGCTTCTGATCGCCGATGATGACATCCGGGACAGTGGGCGGGGCCTCCCGCTGGTTTTACTACCATTCTTGCGAACCGGTCCAAACCGGGGGCAACCCACCACTGAACTGCTTCCTCAGCTTTTGCAAAGCTTGAATACTGCTGACAGACTATGGATGCCATCATACCATTTCCTTAGCAATGCTAAGGAATGAATGTGCCATTGCTGTCACCTGTTTGTTTGTTTTTATATTTTTACTCTCCTCTTTAGCCCACAATCTTTTTATACGCAGAAGGTCCCTATCCAACTCCTGTTAGCTGATGAGACCAAAAAGAAAAAGAAAAAAAAAAGCCAGCTTCTGCCATCTGCTGAGAAAACAAAAGCATTACACTTTTAATTTCTTCTAATGAGCAAACATGGTGAGTTACCTCTATTAAGATATCTAAACATTTTCCCCAAAACACACATAAAAAATCAAGTATTCTTACAGTGAAATACGAATGGCCATTAATTCATTTTGTTTATCAGCTAGATCAGGCTGGCTGAGGAATTCTGGGAGTTGAAGTTGCCAGATTTGGAGACCCCTGAGCTAGATGACTTGTAAGAAAGTATGTTCAAATAAACTGGGATTAAACTGGGGTAGGATTATAATGATGAATTCATTAAAAAAAAAGGAAGATCCAGAAAGTTTTTTTAAAAGAAATATACAGGTAGTCCTCGGCTTATGACCACAATTGAGCCCAGCATTCCTGTTGCTAAGTGAGACATTTGTTAAGTGAGTTTTGCCCCGTTTTACGACTTTTCTGGTCACATTGATTAAGTGAATCACCACAGTTGTTAAGTTAATAGCATGGTGGTTAACTGAATGTGGCTTCCCCATTGATTTTGCTTATCAGAAGGTCGCAGAAACTGATCGTATGACCCCAGGACACTGCAACAGTCATAAATATGAGCCAGCTGAATTTTGATCGCACGACCATGGGGATGCTGCAATGGTTGTAAGTGTGAAAAACGGTCATAAGTCACTTTTTTCAGTGCTGTTGTAACTTTGAATGGTCACTAAATGAACTGTTGTAAGTCGACCGCTACCTGTACTGGTTTGTAACCAAAAACAAGCATTGGGTTAAGATGTATAAAATTTGAAGGTTCCCCTATTTTAAGAGAGAGGTACAATTGAAAAAAAAAATCATCCTAAGAATAGTCTATGACTGTTAAAAGCCAGCCTAGTAGTGCAGATCATAAAGTAGCAGGTTACAGGATGTGCTTTTTTGATCCACTTGTCTAATTTGGAGACTTGATGCAAGTGGAATGCAAGGAGAAAATACCCCACAGGTTGTAACTCGATCTAAACATTTTCTCCCATTCATTTAGTTCGTTGGTTGTGAAGTCAGGTGCCAGATGGTCCCCAAGTCTTTCAAACAACACCTGCTCTACCCATCTGCAACCAGGTAACCTTAGTGAGAGCAGTGTGTAAAATTTCCAATCAAGACGCCTGATGAATTAAAGGCCAGAAATTGAATTAAATAAAGAGAGGACCAGGGGAATAACTAATTCCTGGAGCCAGTTCATCCAAAAAAGAAAGGACAAGGACAAGGAAATGTCGACAAAATGACATCTGTCTTATTTCAGTATTTTCTACTGAATATAGGCACACACACACACACACACACACACACACACACACACACACACACTAATGTGTACATACATCCATGTTGCATTAATGTCTATATACATTAATATATCAATGCTATTACATTAATACAGGAATGTTATGTACATACAATATGTAATAGTGCAAAGTATAGCTAGCATAAGAATATTTCATAAATACAGTATGGGTAGTCCTCAGCTTACAACAGTTCATTTAGTGACCGTTCAACGGCACTGTTGAAAAAAGTAACTTATGACCGTTTTTCACGATTACGCCTGTTACAGCATTCCACACACCATGAGCACATAACAAGACCTCAGACTCGGAGCCAAACCAAAGCTCGGGATGTTGCATTACAGCCATCTGCTCATGACAATACATCACATAACTCAGGATGTCACAACACTAGAGCTTAGGATGCTACCACACAACCCATTACCCAAGTCGTTAAAACACAAAAGACTAATGGGCACACAGCTAGGACCTCGCCCACACAGGATGTTACGAAACAGCCGATTAATCTGCAAACATCAACTCCATCAACTAATCAAGATGTAACAACACAGCCAACCAATCCGCTTACAACAACAAAGCTAGCACTCCACATCTCCCCACCAGTATTTATAGAGAGACAGCATCTCCGATCACGCTTTGCTCGCACAAGCACGAAGCCGAAGACACCAGCCTGAAGATGACGAGTGGGACCTCGTCGAAACGTCACCAAAAGAATACTAACATAACATCATAACATAGCTACATGTTAACCTAAGCTCAATTTCTGGTGATTTCATGTACATGGAAATATAGTATTCTTTGCAGCAGTACAGAAGAGGTTTGCCATGGTCTTCTTAACTATTATTCAAAGTAGTTGTACATATTAGAAAACCGAGAATCTATTTCATTAGCTAAATAAACCAATGCGTTAACTTTTCTTCTTTGGCAGATTCTTTCCGTTAAAGCAATATATCTCTGATATGTCAGGATGAAATTGGAGCAGCTTTTGAATTTGACAGAATGAGACTGTTAAAATGGGCAAACCTTAAATCAGCAGCATGCTGGCTGGGGAATTCTGGGAATTGAACTTCACATATCTTAAGTTTGCTAAGTTTTTTTTTAAAAAACATTGTAGAGTATAACTATAGAATCCTGAAAGGCTGTCAGAGTTTCCTTCTGCCCCTATTATGCACAAGAGATTCAAGCCAGGTTATTTTGAGATGCTTTTTCCTTCCCCAGGCCTCAGTTTACATTCTTCCTCCTTAAGGGCACCTGCATGCATTCATTCAGATTATCTCCACATTGCTCTGTACTCAAACATATTAGATTCCCTCCCCTTCCCTGCCCCCAATTGTAGGAATATGTGGCAGGGGTGGGTTCCACTTACCTTTACTACCGGTTCGCAACAGGAGCGTGTGCACTTCTGCGCATGCACAGATTGTCAGTGATGATGTCGGGGTGGGTGGGCGGAGCCTCCCACTGCCATTACTACCGGTTCACAAGAACTGGACCGAACTGGGAGCAACCCACCACTGATATGTGGGGTCAAACATCACTAAGAATGAGCTTCTAATGGCATGCATTTTCCATTAGGAAAGGAAGAAATAAAAGTGGTTTAAAAACCATTAAAAAAAAAATTCCTACAACAGTTCATTTTTCATTTTTATTTTTAAATGAACTTATAGGCCACCTCAATCACCAGGGTAGCTCTAGGCAACATGGTAAGTTACAGGAAGAGACAGTGAATTCTTTTCTTCTGGCAATTACATAGTTTCTTTCCATTACAAATTTCTCATGGCAGTTTTCAAAATTTCAGGATAATCACTGCAGGCTTAGAAGCGAGAATTGCAGGGAAGGAGAGAGGGAGGGAAGGAGAGATGTTTCCTCCCCCCCACCACCAAAAAAAGACAACCAGCAAAGAGAAAGGGCATTAAAGCTTAGACAAATCCACTGAGATAATAATGCAAATTTAAGACAGATCTGCTCCTACCGCCTGCAAGCAGAATATCATTTGAGCAAAAGAAAAGAGATGAAAGACAGAGCATATTCTAGGGCATGCAGTGACATCTAGTGTGTGTAATGCACAATAGGCATCAGACACGGTCTCTGTCGTGTGTATATGTTCACTGAATTTGAAACTTCTAAAAAGAAATCATGCCCAAGGATCCCCAACCATGTTCCTTTCTTGCAAAGGAAAATCCTAACAAGACTGCTAATAGCCATGGATTGATGCCAAAAGTTAATTTTTGTTTGAAAGAGTCTTCTCACAAATGTAAATGTGCTGCCTCAGAGAAACTATAATGTTATACACATTATACACCAGGGGTGTCAAAGTCATGGCCCATGGACTGGATGTGCCATGCACTGGCCATGCCCACCCCCGTTTTAGCGAAGGGGGGGGGGAAAGTTGTGATACATCACAAGACGACAATGTGTCGTCGTGAGTTTGACACCCCTGTTATTCATATTCCAATTTCCCCAGCAGCAGGGGTGAAATCCAGCAGGTTCTGACAGGTTCTGGAGAACCGGTAGCGGAAATTTTGAGTAGTTCGGAGAACCAGCAAATACCACCTCTGGCTGGCCCCAGAGTGGGGTGGGAATGGAAATTTTGCAATATCCTTCCCCCAGGAGTGGGGAGGGAATGGAGATTTTGCAGTATCCTTCCCCTGTCACATCCACCAAGCCATGCCCACAGAACCGGTAGTAAAAAAATTTGGATTTCACCAGAGCCCAGCAGTGCAAACTCTGTAGGTGGAAGACTTTAGGGATATTTTAAAGAAGAGAGGTACATCCTTTATTTCTTTGCTTGGCCAACGATCAGAGTGCTGTAGCGCAGACGCATTTCAAAACAACGGAGTTTGAAGGGAACAAAGTAATCTTGATTAGAATAACAGCTATACATGATTTATTCAAAATATCTTGTCTGTGCTGAAGTTAAATTACTTAGAACCATTACAATGAGAACATCCTGTGAGTTTTGTAATGTCCTTGTTCTCTCACATCAAAAATTACATTTCAGTGGTAGCCTGGAGGAGTTTTTCTGAGGATCTGTGCCTCTAGATTCAGCTTTTGCATCCTTGGCGATGGTCACAAGAGATTTATTGTCATTTTCTAATTTTTTCTTGAGTCCCAGTATGTTCCATGTTGGTACATCTTGTGTATTAAAAAAAGAGGGCCTGATCATTTGTGCATATATCTTTTATCACTGATTTGGCATCAAGAGAATATCACTTACCCAAGAACAAATTATTGTATGAAAATCTACCTTGGAACAATGTAGATGTAATAATCAGAAGTAGAATCATTGCACAAGAAGACAAGATCTAAGATACTATGGCTGACTAATCAGGGGTGCTATTCAGCAGGTTCTGACAGATTCTGGAGAACCAGTAGCAGAAATTTTGAGTACTCCAGAGAACCAACCAATACCACCTCTGGCTGGCCCCAGAGTGGGGGTGGGAATGGAGATTTTGCAATATCCTTCTCCTGAAGTGGTGTGGAGATTTTGCAGTATCCTTCTCCTGCCACACCCACCAAGCCACACCCACCAAGCCACGCCCACAGAACCGGTAGTAAAAAAATTTGAATTCCACCACTGTGACCAATGTATTGGGAAACCATGTCTCCATGTAATTAAGGGAGCAGCTCATCTTCTGTTAAGATAAGAGAGAAGAAACATGGACAGTTCTCCCCATCTGAAATCTTTGAATACGAAATCACCTCATCAGCCATTTTTCACTTCTCATTCTTTCTGACATTAGTATGAGATCAGTTCTGAGGTGGCTGCAACAGGCCCCCAAATCACAGGTGTGCTCAGGTTGAACCAATGTCCAACCCCATGAGAGTTAAAACAAATGGGAGGATTAAATTTATTCTATATTAGAATATCTTAATACATTTCTGATCAGTACTGGATGTTAAACCAGAATAGGAAAGAATTCTTGTAAGTTTTCATACTTACTAACTTTAGCCCAGATGCCAATTCCACTGTTTGTTTTACTTCAAAAGAACCAATCTGGTGGATAGTTTAGAGTCATTTACTCCTACAGTTCTTATCCATGGGCATGCTGATAGGGCCTGCTGGGAGTTGATATCCAAAACATCTGCATGGAATACTAAGTACACATCAGTGTTGAAATCCAATTTTTTTTACTATCAATTCTGTGGGCATGGCTTGGTGGGCGTGGCTTGGTGGGCGTGGCAGGAAAAGGAGACTGCAAAATCTCCTTTCCCTCCCCACTCCTGGAGGAAGGATATTGCAAAATTTCCATTCCCACCCCAGTCTGGGGCCAGCCAGAGGTGGTATTTGCCAGTTCTCCGAACTACTCAAAATTTCCGCTGCCGGTTCTCCAGAACCTGTCAGAACCTGTTGGATTTCACCCCTGAGTACACATAAAAGAGACATTTTATCATGCATAGTGGATATGTAAAAAAGCCAAGAAAACATGGATGCAAATAAATATACTAATTCTGAAGATTTAAAATGTTTATGTACAACTGAAAACAGAGGACGTTCTTTTAGGATTAATAGACAGACAGCTAGAAAAAACCATGGAACTTTGTTTTTTCATATGACAACTTCAGCGAGATTACTATATGCTCGAAAATAGAAAAGTTTGACATTACCCACCTTGTCTGGCGAAGATGGAATTTGCAGAAATGGCAAAATTGAGTTTCTTGATTTGAGGGGGAAAAAAAACCACAATATCTACATTTATACCTGACTGAAAACCCTTTACAGACTTTTTGCATGTAACGGGGAAAAAAAGAATGCAATTCTGATTTGTGATTTTGATGATTAGGAAAAAAAATGGATAAGAGAAAAAAGTGAGCTTTTCTTTTTGTAACCAGAGAGCAAGAGATAATTTTGTAATCTTGTTTAATTTGCTGCAAGGAAACTGGAAGTTTCTATTTCTTTTTATTTACTTTTTCTTTCTGCACTTCTGTCTTTTTTCTTTTCTTTCTCTTTTTCTTTGTTATTCTATATTTGTTTGTGTTAATTTTTATGTTCTCTTTTAAACTTTTAATGTAATAGTTGAATATTTGGTCCTCTTCACTGGGACTTGAAAACAACTTGATGGCACATAATCAGTCAATCAACCAATCAACCAACCAATCCATCAATTTCCCCCTCTATTTCATATAAGTAGAATAAATTCTCTGTTGGATCAGAAAGAAAAGCTTACTCCATGCCCAACTAATATGCTTCTAGAAATCCCACAAACAGGACATGAGCCACACCATTGTCCCTCCACCCTTCTCTTCTCAAGCAGCCAAGTCTGGAGCCTGGTGGCGCAGCAGACTAATAGCCTGTTATTAACATTCAGCTGCCTGCAATTACTGCAAGTTAGAATCTCCCCAGGCTCAAGGTTGACTCAGCCTTCCATCCTTTCTAAGGTAGGTAAATTGAGGACCCAGTTTGTGGGGGCAATAAGCTGACTTTGTATAAAATATACAAAAGTATGAAGGCTATTGCTTAACGCATTGTAAGCCGCCCTGATTCTCTGGAGAATGTGGCATATAAATCAAATTAAAAAAAAAAAAAGTCTGAGAAGCAATTTTGGAGATAACCTATAGCCATCATGGTTAACAGGCTGATTCTCCGTGAATTTTTCTAATTCCATCCATTGCTATTAGTATTAAAAAATGACATTTCCTTACTGTTAGAAAGGTCATCTGCTCTATTTTCAAGTTGGATGGATGCTTCTGCATCCTTGTCAGCCCTGTGGACTGCACTTGATTTGGATCAGGCAGGAACATCTGCTCTCTTTGAAGGTCTCTCAAACAGCTATGAAAGATTTGGCACTCTCAGCATGTACAGCTTGCATTTGACTTGCAGTGCAGGTAGCCTACACTTTATAAGATTGTTTATGATTTTGTTTTCCAAATGCTGACTTTAGACCAGGGGTGGAATCCAGCAGGTTCTGACAGGTTCTGGAGAACCGGTAGCAGAAATTTTGAGTAGTTTGGAGAACTGGCAAATACCACATCTGGCTGGACCAGTGGTGGGTTCCTCCCAGTTCGGTCCAGTTCGGCCAAGCCGGTAGCGGTGACGATATGACATCACTGAACCGGTTGTCCCAACCCGCCCTCCCACCCATGTTATTCTTACCTTTTATTTGGTCCCACCCCCAATCTATTGCTGCCTCCTGAGTCCCAGCTGATGACTAGAGGGAAAAAAACTGTTTAAACTCTTGCCATGGGGCTTCAAAGGGCCGTCCTACAGCTGATCAGTGTTAAAAGCAAACAAATGAGTTGGGTCGTAAGTGCGAGGACTGGTCGTAAGTGTGAGGACCTTCCAGAAATGACTCTGACCAGCTAGCCATGCCCACCTAGTCACATGACCTCCAAGCCACACCCACAAAATAAGCCACGCCCACAGAAGCGGTAGTAAAAAAATTTAGAACCCACCCATGGGCTGGACCCAGAGTGAGGTGGGAATGGAGATTTTGCAATATCCTTCCCCCTGGAGTGGGGAATTGTAGGAAGAAATATCCTCCTGGGTTCAGCTCCAAGTGGGGAAAAAGACACTGGAAACATGGAGACTGCTTGGAAAGATGTTTAATGGTGGACAGGATCACATGGTTTGAGTTGAACAGAAAAAGGAGGAGATGCTGCGAGTCCCTAGGTTTTATGCCCTATCTGGCTTTGAACTTCCTGGGGACCAGAAAGAGTATCCTGATTGGTTGTCAGACTCCCAGGGAGTGGGGGTCTTAGCTAGCCTTGCTGGCTGATGTCATCTTCCCAGGTGCCATGTGTTGAGTTTCTGTTGCTAGATGGGTCCTATTGTGTTGCAGATGATGGTCCATTGACAAAGATTGAGTTTCTGCCTCTGGCCCATTGACAAATGGTGGGGGCAGGAAGATGGGAGCTGCTTCATCTTTAAAACATGCTTCTCCATTTCTCATCCAGGGAAACATAATATTCTGCCTTTTTAATATTTCCCAAAATATTTCATTCCTCTAGGAAAGGGGTGGGTGCTAACTTCCTATAGAGGGAATGGGGATTTTGCAGTATCTTTCCCCTGGAGTGGGGTGGGAATGGAGATTTTACCGTATCCTTCCCCTTGGTGGCTACGCGCACCAAGCCATGCCCACCAAACCACACCACGCCTACCAAGCCACACCCACAGAACCCGTAGTAAAAAAAATTGGATTTCACCACTGCCTTAGACTAAAAGAAAATCTCCAGCAAAAGAGACAGACAGCCCCAAAGTTACCACTGCATTTGATTCAGTCAGTATATATCTAACACAGCCTAATTCTCCTACCAATACTGACAGGGCAAGTCACTAGATTCGAATATAAACAGAAAGTAAACCCCATTCCCTTCTAGCACTGATGATGTTATCTAATTGGGTAATGAAACACATAGAAGAAAATAACCAAGCTCAGAGAGCAAAAAGGACTTCACAATAAATCTATGTTCATTGTGTTGGAGTTCTCAGTATTAGCTCAGTTTATAATTACATACTCTTTTACCATAATAAATCCTGACTCTATGAAAAACAACTCACACTTCACATACTTATATCTGCGTTTTCCAACAGCAGACACTGTTAAATAGGAATTTCCTTTATTTACTTATTTTTATGAACAAAATAAGGGAGAGCCTTTATTGATTTTATTTCTAATCCCCTTACAAGTGATACCTTTTAAGGTACCCTATAATAAGAAAACAAAAGCAAAATCCAAAATGTAGAGAAAGACAATAAATTGCAAACAGCAAAAACTAAAACAGCTTTTAAAATACAGCATAACAATAGAACTCTATAAAGATGGAGAATATTTGTAGCTCAGGGTTGACATGAGGGGTCCGTGGTGCTCTCTGAGCTTGCTTGTTTTCTGGCAGACGTTTCATTTCCCAAACTAGGTAACATAATCAGTGCTAGTTAGTAAGGAGTGCGGTTTGCGGTTAGTTTATATTCTAGTGGCTTGCCTGTCAGTTTTGGTGGGGATGGTCTTAGAATTTTTTTGGTTGGGCTGTTTGCTGTTGGCTTCTTTGGCAGTTTCTTGATTAGGGTATTGCTTACTAGATTGTTGTTCTGATGTTAACCTTGAAGTTACTCTATGCTGATCTGGGTGCTGATTGCTGGTGGAGAGGTGCTTGGGACATTTTGTTCCTGTTTTGGCTGGTTGATTGTCTCTTTTGCATAGTCTATAGCAGGGGTGGGTTCTAAATTTTTTTTACTACCGGTTCTGTGGGCGTGGCTTATTTTGTGGGCGTGGCTTGATGGTCATGTGACAATTATTTAGGATTTAGCAGAGGTACTGGTCTACCAGGCTTTTAACTGCTTGCAGAGCTGTATTGATCTACCCATTTATTTTTGCAGGCACTGATCTACTCATGTATTTTTGCAGGCACTGATCTACTCATGTATTTTTGCAGGCACCGGTCTACTCATTTGTTTTCTTTTAACACTGATCAGCTGTAGGGCGGCCCTTTGAAGCCCCGCGGCAAGAGTTTAAGCAGTTTTTTTCCCTCTAGCCATCAGCTGGGACTCAGGAGGCAGCAACAGATTGGGGATGGGGCCGAATAAAAGGTAAGAATAACACGGGGGGTGGGGGGGCGGTGGGGGGCAGAACTGGTTCGGTGCCATCATATCGTCACCGCTACCGGCTCGGCGGAACCGGGAGGAACCCATCACTGGTCTATAGATGCTGTTAATGTCTATGTGTCTATTGATGGCTGATTTGTCAGAGTGCCAGGCTTCCAAAAATTCCCTGGCATTTTTAGACTTGGCTTGATCTAGGATGGTCACATTTTCCCTATTGAAACTATCTGATCCATTTTTTCAGTTGTATTTTCTTTGATTATCACCAAACCTTTAAGGCTTAGATACTTAAAATATAACCAAAAATATGGATCAGATCTGTAGACAACACCTTCACCATAATAAAAAAAGGACCAATTAGAGAACACCCACAGAACCATCAACAACATTTTTAAAGGAAGAAAAGGGAGAAGAAGAAAAGAACTCCTTATCCTTCCTGGACATTCTGATCAACAGAGACCACAATGGCAAATTAGAAATGCAAGTCTACAGAAAAACCACCCATACTAACCAGGTGTTCCACTGCTATCTCTCTCTCTCTTTTTCTCTCTATCTCTATCTCTATCTCTCTCTCTCTCTATCTTAAAGAAAGAAGCAGACATCCTGCGAGCTCCGGAACTTAAAATTTTAAAATTTTAAAAGAATTTAAATTTTATTTTACTAAGCATTCGTCAGCCATCTGCTGACATCATCAGAGTATTAAACTGCCATTATAGAGATCTCTGCCTTTATATGCCATTAATCAATTTGGCCATTGCGTGTGTAATAGGCCCTTCCAGCCATCTCCCACTGGTAATTAGCTGTGTTGTTTTTGCTGTCGTCATGCTGGATGATGGAGGCTTAATTCCTGGTGGCTCAGCGGACTAAAGCACTGATATTAACATCAGCTGCCTGCAATTACTGCAAGTTCAAATCTCACCAGGCTCAAGGTTGACTCAGTCTTCCATCCTTTCTAAGGTAGGTAAAATGAGGACCCAGATTGTGGGGGCAATAAGCTGACTTTGTATAAATATACAAAAGTATGAAGGCTATTGCTTAACGCATTGTAAGCCGCCCTGAGTCTCTGGAGAAGGGCGGCATATAAGTCAAATAAAAAAAAAATTCCTACTGTTTCCTCCCTCTTAGCTTGCTTATCAGTGGGGGATGATGTTAGTCTGTCAACCATTGCAATTTGCTGCCTTGTCTGTGACCTTGTGGTTGGCCAGGTTTGTTTCTCATTAATCCTATCTGTTACAGTTTGAGACAGCCCTGCCGGGTTGCTCTGTGTTTGGTCAGGACTGACTATGCCTTCACAGGCTGAGTCTGCATGCTCTTAAGATGTTGGCTATTTTTTGGTCAGTGCAGAAGGCTGTCTTGATATTGTGTTTGTGGAGAATTTTGCTGATTTTATCTGTGGTGCCTTTGATGTAAGGGAGGAAGGTGATGCCGTTGCCCTGTTCTGTGTCTTGGTTCTTGGGGGGTGTCTCCCTTTGGATTAAGAAACCCCAAAGACAAGATCCAGCTAGAAAACCAAGGAGTCTATGAAATACCATGCAAAATCTGCCCAGCCACATACATTGGACAAACAAATAGGAGAATAAATGCACACATTGCAGAACACAAGAATGCAATCAGAAAAGAAGAAAAAACTTCCTCCCTTTTCCAGCACCTTAAAACAACAGGACATGAAATTGACTTTGAAGGAACCAAATTAATCTCCAAAACTGAACACTTCAACAAGAGAATAATCATGGAAGCCATTGAAATAGCGAAACACCCCCATAACATGAATAAACGCGACGATACCTCCTGCCTACCGGACATCTGGAAACTAGCCCTAGTCAACAGAAGAATCCCAGCCACGAAGATTAACACCGGACCCAAGATAACACATGACACCACCACCAATCATCCTCACCAGATTCAAACCCAAACCCATCCCATAGATGAAATACAACCACCATCCAGAAGCCAGACCACGGCAGCATCACAAGCTGCTGCACCCCCCTCCGATCCCCACACAAAGCAAACTGACACACGCCATGAACACATGGCAAGACCTCAAACTCAGAGCCAAACCAAAGCCCGGGATGTGGCATCACAGCCATCTGCTCAGGACATTACATCAAAAAACTCAGGATATCACAATACTAGAACTCAGAATGTTAACACATAGCCCATTACCCAGGTCGTTAAAACACAAAAGACTAATAGGCACACATCAAGGACCTCACCCACACAGGATGTTACAAAACAGCTGACTAATCTGCAAACATCAACTCTATCAACCAATCAAGATGTAACAACACAGGCAACCAACCCGCTCACAGCAACAAAGTAAGCACCCCACACCTCCCCACCAGTATTTATAGAGAGACGGCAGCTCCGATCATGCTTTCCTCGCACACGCACGAAGCCGAAAACATCAGTCCTTGCTTCACTTAGTTCTTTATGTGCCATATTTGTATTTAACAAATATCCAAGGGTAGGCCCATGTACATTACACTGCGGTAGTCCACACAGAATGTTAGTAGGGTGTCTGTCACTGGGCCTGATTATAGACATGCATCTGGAAATATCATCAAATTATCAATCTATCCATTAAGACAGGGGTAAGCAACTTTCATGACCTGGAGAACCCTTGTCATTAGCTTTTGAGTAGCATAAAGTCAAGTGCTAGTGATATGATGGGTAAATCTTATTTTTGTTTTGGAGGAGGATATTTAATATCAAAATAGATTCAATGCATCCAGGTTAGCCTCATCTATTGGTATCAAAATCACGCTACTAAAAATTAGCCTCCTTGCCTCCAAATTTCACAATGTGGAGTTAGGATGGGCTGCTATATCAAGGGTGTGGGATGAATGCAGCTTTTGACTTGCCATGCTTTGCTTAAAGGGAGTGCAACCCACTCCAGAACTGAGTAACAATAACCTACCTCAGCAGGTGGACCACCTCCAAAATTGTCTTCATTTTATCTGGATAAAGCTTCTGTTTAATGGTCCATTGATTAAGTATTGTCCTGCCTAATCTGAATCTAATGGAAAAGAATACATATGGGAGAGTTGGTGTGCTGTTTCATTAGTGTACTGATAGTCTGCATTCTAAATCTGTGGAAAAACCACACTCAGCTATTTTCAAGAGAAGTTAAATAACATTATAAATCCTTTGGGATTTGAAACAAACATGCCATGAAGTTCAGCAGATACAGCAACCCACCTTATGAAAATATCCATACGAAACTATTCTGTCTTCTTCATGCATCAGAGTCTTAAGAAGAATATATCTTGATTGATGATATGGAAAGCCATTGAGATATCTAGGAAAATCAATAAGATATAGTGCCCCTATATTTTTATGAACAAAGGTCATCCCATATGGCAAATCATGCCATTTCAGTGACAAAACCAAACCTAAAGCATGAATTAATTAAATGAATTAGAAGAGGAATTAACATATGGAATCTACTTTCATTTTTTTAAAAAAAAAACAAGAATCCTAAGAATATGGAACCAGAATTTTGAGCAAGTTAGTTCATGTCCCTCCTACACAAGATTCCAGTTTTGGTTTAATCTACTTATTAAATTAGTATAGATGATGACACTGATGGAATCAAGATTTTGGTGCCATTATCAAAAATTAGATGTAAAATACCATCCATGTCAATCTAGCATAAGATTATTTCTAACCAACCTTGCTGAACAGAACCAAATAGTTTTCCAGATCAGATCAGCCATTGCCTATCCAAGCAGTTTGGTCAGGCTGAGGGTAGTAGCCAAGGACCTAATTTTTGTTCCTATTTCATATGTATAACAGATTCGAACCAGCCTTTACTCCTTCATATGTATTGCTGAGGTCTCCTTTGATATTTGCTTGGTTTCTTTTCCTTCATGGATTCCATCTTTGCATATCACATGAACATATCTAATTAATATTTGGAAAACAATGTTGGAGAACATGGTATAATGCTAATACAGTAGCATTGAAGATGTGCAATGACAGAACACTACTTTATAGCTTAAAAGTTCAGTTATTGCAAGAATTGAAATTAAGTTGTAAGAACACTTTCTTCAATCTACCTTGATTTTAATTCATGTCTCTAATGTGGTCTCTTTAATTACCTTTTCCTTGGGAAACAATTGCAATAAAGCATCCATCAATCTATTTTTGCGAGAAAATTCTATAAAACACGCTTCCTAGATAAAATAGTCCAACAGAAGTTCACCCAGATTTTACCAACCTCATTTGTTTTTTGACATTTGAAATTCATTGTCATTTCAAAACCTCAACCTTTGACTCTCCAAGTATGTCTCTTGATCCCAACTCTATTGTGCTGCCATCTGTTATGGGTTGAAGAAGCAAATGTACTTTGCATTTTCAAGATATTAATAGTGCCTGCAGGTATAGAAAAACTCAATTCATTTCCAAGAAGAGAAAAGCAAAGCCTACCTCCTCCAATGTAATGTGAGTATGAATACCTGCAAAAATTCTAGGAGATAGAGTCCAACATGTCTGTAGGCTTCAGATTGGGAAAATCTGTTCTATCACCATATCCTTAAATATTTTCCTCTATCAAAAGGGGAAAACGTTTTTTCCCTGATTGACAGGAGGATCTAACAGTACTTGGGGTATCTAGATTAAAAATGTAACTGAAGAGGACACATGCACAACCTTCTGGTGACTTGGATCCAAATGTAACATTTTGGGAGACCAAGAACCAGAGTAGGGAGGGAAATTATAGATAATGGATGGAAGAACATATGTATCATACATACTCATGTATAAGCTCATCCATGGATAAGTTGAATCAAATTTTGTAGTGTTATTTGGCACCTAGAATTCTTAACTTGTAGATAGTCCTTGACATGACCATAATTGAGCCCAACATTTCTGTTGCTAAGCAAGACAGTTGTTAAATGAATTGTGCCCCATTTTACAACCTTTTTTGGCCACAATTGTTAAGTGAATCATTTGGTTGTTAAGCGACTCTGGCTTCCCCCATTGACTTTTCTTGTTGGAAGCCGGCTGGGAAGGTTACAAATGGTGATCATGTGACCCAAGGACTGCAACTGTCCTGTGTACATGCCAGTGGCCAAGTGCTTGAATTCTGATCATATGACCATGAGGATGCTGCAATAGTCGTAAGTATGAAAAACTATCATAAATCACTTTTCCAGTGTTGTCACTAAATGACTGCCTGTAAGTCAAGGGCTACCTGTATTCATGAGTGTATACTGTACTCCACAGTTTCCATATGGTAACAGTAACAAAGTTGGAAGGGACCTTGGAGGTCATCTAGTCCAACCTAGATGAGCTCCAACGCTAACGTAAGAGGCCTGTACTAGGGATTCAAACCGCCGAACTGCCAACCTTTCTGATTGACAAGCTCAGTATCTTAGCCATTGAGTCACTATTTCCTGCCTCTGCCTTGTAGAAAATTATGGTGCTGATTTTCAGCATTCATGGTCAGAGCTAAGAGTCCATAGGAGTCTGAGATTTCAAATGGCTCATTCCAGTATTAGGGAGATGGATATGTTCTATTCAACAATGGGAGGCAATTGCAGGTTAGGCAGGACTTGGAACACCTCTATCAAACAGAAGGAGCAGCATTGGCAAAAAGGTGGCAAAGTCCCATTCAAGGAAATTATCTCCTGCACCACTTGTATCCTGTTCCACATTGTTGTCGGTGCATTTGAGATGAAAGTGTCATAGATACGCAAGTGTCTCCTGAAATACACACCTACGAACAAAAGACGTTTGTTGTACTCCTGAATGGTGTACAAAAGCCACATAAAATATTCAAGAACAAAAACAAACAAAAAGTAGACAGCTGAGCCCAACCGAGGAGATAATTACACCATTCCCAGCAGTTGACAAAAGTTTCAGCTACTGTTAGATCACTAACATTATTACAATGGGGGGAAAAGTTCATGACTACAGTGTTCAATTAACTTTGTGCACCTGGGGAATACTGACCGTGCGGTATTCCCCAGAACTTCAGCAGAACTTCAGAAATTCTCATTTTAAATTCACAAAGGTCCTATGCAGAAACAATACTTAATATGACCAAACCATCATGAGCTTTGTAGTATTAGTAGAAGATATTTAAATGCTGCCAGGATTGCTTTGCAACCCATAATCTAAAGAAGGAAAATGTCGAATCTCCAAAATTTCCTTTTCAAAACCTTCCTTTTTAGTGCTATCTTGTTGATTAGGAGATTTTATATTTTGTATCTATTGCTAATTGTATTTGAGACTGATTTGAGACTGCTAATTGAGATTACTAGTTTTAATCTGCTCCCTTATGGGGGTTTTAATATACTAAACTGGAGCTAAACTCCATATTATATTCTATTTCTAATGTTGAATATTTGAATGGTATTTTACACCTCTATAGGTCTAATTTAAAGAATTCTCATAACAGATTTTCAAAACAAACTCTCTGGTCAAAGTTATATTTATTTATAATTTATTTATTTTATTAGTTTGATTTATATGCCGCCCTTCTCCGGAGACTCAGGGCGGCTTACAATGCATTAAGCAATAGCCTTCATATTTTTGTATATACCTGCTTAGTAGGCCTTTTTTTTTGGCCCCCCCAAGTGGTGTTCTATTTTATACAAAGTCAGCTTATTGCCCCCACAAACTGGGTCCTCATTTTACCTACCTTGAAAGGTTGGAAGGCTGAGTCAACCTTGAGCCTGGTGAGAATTGAACTCGCAGTAATTGCAGGCAGCTGGCAGCTAAATGCTACTTTTAACAGTAGTTTAGTCTGCTGAGCCACCAGGCTCCTATTCGACCGACCAGTACTGTGGTCACCCTGTTTCATTTAGTCCAGTGTGCAAACATAGGAACTTTGTAGCATTCAGGGACTACAGATTTCTATAGTATACCAGACTGTATTGACAGATAACTTCATTCAGGTAATTGACTATTGGCAACTCATAGATGTCATACAGCACATCTGAGCAGCCATTTCTGCAAGCCCCCTGAATAGACAATGGAAACAACTCAGTGGTGAAATTCAAATTTTTTTACTACTGGTTCCGTGGGCGAGGCTTGGTGGGCTGGGTGGGTGTGGCTTGGTGGGCGTGGCAGGGGAAGGATACTGCAAAATCTCCATTCCCGCCCCACTCCAGGGGAAGAATACTGCAAAATCTCCATTCCCACCCCACTCTACTCAAAAGTTCCGCTACTGGTTCTCCGAACTACTGAAAATTTCCATTCCAGGTTCTCCAGAACATGTCAGAACCTGCTGGATTTCACCCTTGAAACAACTCCTTCTTCTCCTCCTCATTACCGTTGTTATTATTATTATTATTTTTTTAAAAAAATTAAATTTTGATTTATATGCTGCCCTTCTCCGGAGATTCAGGGCGGCTTACAGTGCGTTAAGCAATAGCCTTCATCCTTTTGTATATTTTATACAGCTTATTGCCCCCACAAACTGGGTCCTCATTTTACCTACCTTAGAAAGGATGGAAGGCTGAGTCAACCTTGAGCCTGGCAAGATTCGAACTTACTTTTAATTGCAGACAGCTGGTGTTAAATTGCAGTGCCTTGTCTGCAGGGCTATCCATCCTTTTACAATGATGTTCTTCATTACATTAATTTATTGAATGCCGCCAACATTGAAAGAGGCACAGCATGACACTTTATCTGTTGGGTTATGACTCGGAAACCATCTGATCAAAATGTCCATCTCTGAATAAAGAACTGCTTTCAGTTTGGGATTCCCAACTAAGACTCTTTCATTAATCAACTCCTTCTCAATATATTTCTCTCCTTTCTAGTGTGGAAGGAAACAAACATTTTCTGAATCCTAAATACATAGTTAATGGACGAAGATGCCTTTAATATGTTTTTTTTTTAATAGAGAACCATCTAGGAATGACTTCCCTGAAATTCTGTATTGCAGAAAAACACCAAGCTTTTCTCCAACCTTATACCTCTCTATCATAGTTTCTTCTTCTTATTATTATTTGTTGCTCACAATTATCTCATTAACTATCTTCCCGTATATATATTTTCTTTCTATATAGAAAAAAACCTATTGAAAACATTAGATCAAGCACACTGGATCTTTTTTAGCTAAGGGAAATTTGGCAATGGAACCAAACGAGTTGTTTTTATTTTCAGTTCATTGAACTTTTTTTTTTTTCCTTTTTAAGCCTTCTGGTAATGCACATAGTACAGTATAGCTTTCCGTCTTCTGGCAGAAAACTCAAAGCTAATATCTCACCTCCGTGTCCTCCAGCATCATGAGCTTAAGAGTCAATATTTCACACTTGCACATTTTTCATGGGCAAAAACACTCTGTGCAATAATGGAATGCTAGAAAAACCTGAGCCATCGATGGTGGTTCTGTAGGGGCCCTGCAGAATTAACTCCGCAAATCTGAATTACAAGCCCTTTCCTTCTCATATTGCGGAATGATGGAAGACACCACATTTGTTCCATTTGGAGACATTAATTGAGATGAAAAGCTTAACAGAGTATAGGGAGGGGGGGAAAGGACGTCAAACATATTTTGAACAGGAAATGGGTCACAATCAAAATGTTTCAGGAATGTTTCGGTGTTCAATAATCCATCTCAAATTTCAAAATTCTCATTTAGAGCTGATGCCCAGGCTTGTAATGGTTCTATTAAATTGGCACTCATCTTTACAGTACTGTTCCAGGGAATGGCATACAAGTATTTAAAAAGTATTAATAAATACTGATTAAATGTAAAGTTTTTCTGACCAATCAGGTTTGACTCTAGGGCACAGTGCTCATCTCCATTTCTTGGCTGAAGGTGCCAGCATTGTCCAAAGACATCCTCCATGCTCATGTGGCCCACTTTGGCTATACACCAAAGACACCCAGAATGATGTTACCTTCCCACTGAAGTGGTGCCTATTCATCTACTTGCATTTGCATGTTTTTGAACTTCTAGGTGGGCAGGACGTGGGACAAGTAACAGGAGTTCGCCCTATCGCTTGCGTCTCGAATCCAGGCTTTCAGCTTTCCAGATGACAAGCTCAACATCTTTAATCACTGAGCCATCACGCCCCCAAATAATATTAATAATCATTCAATAAAATAAAAATACAGATTTTTAGGGTTTTATTCTTAGATATTTTTCCTAAGTATTGTTTCTTTGCTTGGTTCTCTGATGAGTTATTTGGATAAATCTTTTAAAACTTTGCTAGAAGCAGTTTCCAAAACAATATATACCCATAATGGCGAACCTATGGCATGTGTGCCACAGGTGGCACACAGTGCCCTCTCTGTGGGCACGTGAGCCATCGCCCCAGTATAGCTCTACCACGCATGCATGCGTGCCTCCCACTGGCCAGCTGGTTGTCAGGTCTCTGCCATACATGCAGGGGAGGGCGGGGTGCATGTGGGTGTGTGTGCAGGCATACGTGGGGATGGGGGGCATGTGTGGGGCATGTGCGCATGTGTGGGGTGAGTGCAGGGGGCAGACCACATGCAGGGGGCTGCGCGCACATGTGCAGAGGTGGGGCGCATGCATGGGAGCAGGGCAGATATGCGGGGCCTGCACGCGCATTGCAATTTGGGGGTTCGGGCACACACGTTGGGCACTTGGTCCGGTAAAGGTTAGTCATCACTGATATATACAGTAAACACAATCTCAATTTAAATTTATAAACAGGAAGAATCCATACCTTTGGATGTCCCCATAGCACAATCTGAGACAGCTACTTTTGTTAAGCTTACACCAGAACATACTACATATCTAAAATACTTTTAAATTACCTTTTTAACATTTCTTTTAAATGTATTATGGATATTGTACATTTAATTGATCCTATTCCACAGCATTGCTTTGATTGTATTGTTGTGTTGGTTGTTTTTGTATTAATACTGGATTCTGAATTTATTGGATTGATTTGTAAACCTGTGTGTGAGGATGTTTCTGATTTATTTTGTATCACGTGTAAATATCCTTGGATACTTCTTTTCATGCCTTACTGAACATTGCTAATTTTTTTTGGTGTTTTTTATTACTAATATTGATTTTTCTGTTATTTTTTTAAAAAAAATAGGGATATGATGTCTCCCTTGTAAAGTCATCCCCAGCAGACTCAAGATGCCACCTTAATTCTAGGATTACACAGCACTTTGGATTCCCAAGCAAAAATGTGCTTCAGAGCATAAAAGAGCATGAGTTTAGTATTGGCTTATAGTTCATTAAAACAAAAATATATTTTCCTAAGATTCTGCAGCAAGAAACTTTGCCCCCACCCCCAAAACCCACTTTGGTTTAAGGATAAGCACTGCATTTCTGCCAACAGACTCTTTCAAACATCCCTCTTTGATTTTGGAGCTGTATAGCACTAGGGACACCTAGTGACACTAGTGGTATTATTAATTGTTGTACACAAAACTGTGAGATCACAGTTGCCAGTATTTTAGCTAGTGTTCATATGTATTGATTTTTTCCCAAGAACATAGGATGTTGTAATGTATCAACCTAATATAGGAGTAGATCCAAGCAGTGTGGATTTTTGTAATTGACAGATGGAAATTTGGTAGATATGTAAATTTTTTAAGTGCCATCCAATCTTTTTTGGAATGACACCCAGTGTACCGATTACCACTGGGCCCACCATGGCTGATTTATGCCATAATCTTCAAACCAATTTTCAGGTCTTCATACTTTATGGTCTTCTTCAATTCTTTGTCTTCTATTCTAATATCCCTGATATTGTCACATCAGTTACTCATGCTCTCTTCTTTTCAACTACAATTAAATCTGGTGGATTATGAGCCAAGAGTTTATCAATGTATATCTGAAAATCCTTCAACCTGCTCATTTTGAAGTATTTTTTTCAAAATTTTGGTATATTTCAAAATACCAATTTTTTGTTACTGGCACATGATAATTTTTACAGATGGTCCAGTGAATCATTTTGGCAACTGTGTTATGTGATTGTTTATAATCAGTTTGTGTGATCTATTTGCATGAGCTGATTAATTATTTCATTAATTATTAAATCATTATTGTTATCCAAATTGATGAGAATTAGCTCCTATGGACATACAGAGATCTTGTACCACAAGATGCAGTATTTTTTTTTTTCAATTATGTCTGTGCTTATTTCAGTTTTAACACATATAATTTAGAGGTGTAATAAGTGCACTGAGCTTGCAGGAACATCATGAATGGTAATCTTTTGTCAAGTTTGCTACAAATTCAAGCTAAATTAGCGGTTAATGTTTCTCTAAATTACATACAGTGTAAGCGATATGATTATTCTGTTTGTGAATAACACACCATCGCAGAAACACACCAAATAGCAGCAGAGACATTGTTATAGCATCTATTCTTTGGCAGTTTTAAATTCTGTTTTTGTGTCAAGTTGACCACTTTGATCTTAACAGACTTGAACACTGGGCCCTATCTAACAAAATGAAATTCAATGTAGAGAAAAGTAAAGTCTTACACTTAGGTAAGAAAAACCAAACGCACACATATAAACTGGGGAAAACCAGGCTTAATAACAGTGACCATGAGAGGGAACTTGGAGTCTTAGTGGACAATCAGCTAAATATGAGCCAGCAGTGTGCAGTGGCAGCTAAAAAAGCCAATGCAATCCTAAATTGCATTAACAGAGGGATACAATCAAGGTCAAGTGAGGTACTAATACCACTCTATAAAGCCCTAGTAAGACCACACCTAGAGTACAGCATCCAGTTTTGGTCACCACACTATAGAAAAGATGTTGAGACTCTAGAAAAAGTGCAGAGGAGAGCAACCAGGATGATTAGGGGACTGGAGACTAAAACATGTAGAACGGTTACACGAACTAGGCATGGCTAGTTTAGTGAAGAGAAGGACCAGGGGAGACATGATAGCCGTTTTCCAGTACTTGAGGGGCTGTCACAGAGAAGAGTGGGTCAAGCTGTTTTCTAAAGCACCTGAAGGCCAGACAAGAAATAATGGATGGAAACTGACCAAGGAGAGATTCAACCTAGAAATGAGGAGGAACTTTCTGACAGTGAGAACAATCAACCAATGGAACAGAAGTTGCCTTCGGAAGTTGTGGGAGCTTCATCACTTGAGACTTTCAAGAAAAGATTGGACTGCCATTTGTCAGAAATGGTGTAGGGTCTCCTGCTTGAGCGGGGGATTGGACTAGATGACCTATAAGGCCCCTTCCAACTCTGTTAATCTGTTATTCTGTTAAAACCTTAATAACTTTATAATAAATTAAACTTTCATTTACACTAGGAATATTTCCACTGGTCTTCTCTTGACTACATCTCTAATGATAAGCAGGCATGAAGATACTGTAGGGCCTCCTTAGTGATGTCCTGAAGGCCAGTGGTTTCTTCTTATTGAACTCTGATCTTGCCTCATCAGTACGGTTGTTTCTATGAATTTTGACAATTTTCCATTTCAGTCTTGCCTTTAACTCAGCTAGTAACCATCATGTATCTTCTCAGAGTATTCTACAGGTTGTCTTCAACTTACAACCATCTGTTTAACAACCTTTCGGAGTTACAACAGTAGTGAAAAAAGTAACTTACAACTGGTCCTCACACTCATGAACAGCATAGCATCCCCACAGCCACATGATCATAATTCGGGCGCTTAGCAAACAGCATATATTTGTGATGTTTGCAGCATTCTGGGGTCATGTGATTCCCATTTGTGACCCTCCCAACCAGCTTCTGCCAAACAAAGTCATTGGAGAGAGCTGAATTCATTTAAGAACTCATAATTCACTTAACAACCGGCATGATTGGCTTCACCAGAGTGGCAAAAGAGGTCATTAAATCATGTGTGACTCATTTAACAACCGTATTGCTTAGGAATGGAAATTGTGGTCCCAATTGTGATCGTACGTCGAGGACCATTTGAATTTATTCTAGGATGTGATAAATTTATTTTTGAATATACTCTTCAAAAATTATTTCTCCCATTCTTGTTCTTAAGTCATTTTGCAAATGCGTTGCCTTAAAAAAAACAGGAGTGGAAACAAGTTCTGTATTTTTCGGAGTATAAATTGCTCTGGACTATAAGATGCACCTACCTTTTTTGGGGAGCAAAACAAGAAAAAAAATCTGCCTCTGCCTCTCAGCAATTTACCTTCTTGCAGCCTGTTTCATTTTCATTTTCAGCACTGCCTGATTAGCACATGGGGAAAAAATCTGCCTCTGCCTCCCAGCAATTTACCTCCTTGCAGCAAACAGCAGAGGCTGAAAATGGGGCACCCGGAGATGGCAATAGGCAATGGCAATCCCTGCAGCCTGAAACAGCTGATGGGAGGCTGATCCAACCAACAATCAGCTGCTTATGCTAATCAGGCTGTGCTGCAGCTGAAACTGAAATGGGTTGTTAGCTGTTTATTGCAAGGAGGCATATTGTTGGGAGGCAGAGGGCAAAGGGTGGGGGCCGGCGGGTGAGTGCGGCTACATTCAGTGTATAAGATGCACCCAAATTTTCACCCTCTTTGGGGGGAGGGGAAGTGCGTCTTATACTCCGAAAAGTACGGTAATTAAAAATGCTAAAGCCAATAGCTAAATCTTAATTAAAACCCATGAAGAGTATGGAGAAAATTATCTAAGACAGGGCTATATATGTGATTGATTCAAAAACATCTGAACTTTTACGTTTTAAGTAGAGGTCTTTTGCTTTATAAAGTACTGAAATCAATATGGGCTAATTATAGGAGGCACCTTTTCTTCAGAGTTAAGGATTAGCTTGTTTGGAGGATTAGCTTGACTTAGCCATCACTGTTGGGCATTCCCTAATGCAAACTTTATCTTTCTAATAGTTTTAATAAAATGCTGTAGTTTCTCTTTGTAAAACAAATGTAAACATAACTCAAGGATTATGCCAATAGGTGCTGCTTAAAAACATGCAAATACTTCTCCCATTCATAAGCCTAGTTATGTTAAAATGATGAATTTACAAATGACAGCTTAATGAAACAATTTGTTGCATATGTAATTGGGAAGCTTCCGCTATTGTATAAGTGGCTGCTAAATTGAGGATTAAATTAAAGGAAAACTGTACCTAAAGTAAATCCCTATTGTTAATTAGAAGAGGAGGAAAATGTGAAGCAATTGGCTGTAGTGTAAAAGAGGTATATAATGATTACATTTCAGAAGTGAATTACATTTTAAAGTCAACAAGCTCTAAGCTTTAAATCACTTTATAATTTTGATTTATATTCAAAATTGTTGATGCAAAACAGACCATGTTGTGACTCCACAAAGAAATTCTTGCTTTCCTACTGTCAGTTATTATTATTTTGTAAACAGGGATTACAAATCAATAAAAATCCAATCCCTTTAATTGTCCATATTAGCAGGGGTGGGCTCCTGGGGGTTCGGCAGGGTTCGGGCATTCCTCTAGCCAAGGGTTGCCAGGGTTCGGCAAACCCCCAAATACTACCCCTGGCTGGCCATGCCCCTCCCACCCCACCCCCCTGCCCCTCCCCTCCCAGGAGTCCCTACGCTTCCCATTCATCATTCCAGGTAAGTGCAGGGGAGGTCTGGGAGGACAAAAAAAGGATTCCGGAAGTCTGGAAACGGGTCTGTTTCCAGCCTCCGGAGGGCCTCCGGAGCCCAGGGAAAGCAGTTTTCGCCCTCCTGGAGGCTCAAGAAAAGCCTCCGGAGCCTGGGAAGCAGGGGTGAAATGCTCCTGGTTCGGACCGGATCACCCGATCCAGTAGCGATGGAGACGGGTGGTTCGGAGAAAAAATCCCTGCCCCCCCCCATGGCCAGCTGAGCCGCACTATCATCAGAGGCTTTTTTTTTTTTACTTTTAAAAGCATTTTTTCTACAACCTCTTCAGGCAAAAAATGCTTTTAAAAGTAAAAAAAAAAGCCTCTGATGATCACGCGGCTCAGCTGGGATCCTCATAAGGTTTTAAAAGAACCCCCCCTTTTTTTCTTTCATTATTATTATTATTATTGTTGTTGTTGTTATTCAAATTTCTATGCCGCCCACTCTCCAAGGACTCTGGGCGGCTTACACCAAAGACAGTATACTAAATAGCATATTGCCCCCAACAATCTGGGTCCTCATTTTACCCACCTCGGAAGGATGGAAGGCTGAGTCAACTTTTGAGCCGGTGAGATTTGATCTGCTGATCTGCTGAACTAGCAGTCAGCTGAAGTAGCTGCAGTACTGCACTCTAACCACTGCGCCACCTCGACTCTAAATGCCTCTGATCCAAGCTGAGTTGCCTGATCATCAGAGGCTTTTTAAAAAACCCTCTGCCGATCAGGCAACTCAGCTGGGATCGTCAGAGCCTTTTGAAAGCATTTTTTTACAACCTCATCGCCGAAGAGGTTGTAGAAAAAATGGTTTTAAAAGTACAAAAAAAAAATATGGCCACACCCACCCAATCACATTACCCCTCCCACCAAGCCACGCCCGGTAGTAACAAATTTTAGATTTCACCACTGGGGTGGAGGTGGAGGGACCCAAGCGAGCCCGCTTTCAGCAGAAGTGTTGCAGAGAACAGCCTAGTCAGCTGTTAACTGGACCCCAGACATCGTGCCAATAGAGGGGATGATGGATATGGGAGTCCCAAGCATGGAATGATTACCTTTTCCTTTGGGCTTTCCCCCACCCACCTGCCCTCTGGGGGATGGGAGACCAGGCCAGCGAGGGCATTAAGCCCCCAAAATGTACGCAAGATACTTATAGCTGTACGACAGACCTCCCTTCGGCGCGGCCTTTAATGTATATTGGGGAAACTGTTTTTCAATGACAATGTTTGCCACAGGATGCCAATCCCCAGAAATCTGGAAGGAGAAACCAGGAGGGTTTGTTAGCCCTGAAGGGTCTCCAAAGTCCAAATCCTTCCTGCCAGACCTGGGGAAGCTCCATGCCAGAAGCAGAGCCCTTCGGGGAAGGGAGGTGTTCTTGCTTTCCACCACAAGAGGGTTCTGAATCCTGGAGACACACCAAAGACCCGGCCAAAAGAAATTGGGTGAAAATCTGGCAGTGCAGAAGACGCCTCTCTGGGGCCCAGAAGAGAGGCAGCAATTGAGGCTTCTCCTCCCAAATGTGGAGAAGTACCCTGAGCCCAGAACAGCATCATCTCCTCTATACCATGTGTAATGAGAGCCAACCCTTGCAAGACTGATGATGTTCTCTAGTTGGGTGGTAAAATGTCTGCCAGCCAGCCCAGAGAGCACCAGGGACCCCCCAGTCCCCCCCTCTTCCACTTAGAGTTGGGAGGAGAAGAACTTTCGTCCAGGATTCCCAGCTCTGACCTTTTTGCTCTTGAAGTTCGACATGGTGGGGAAGTCCATTGCGGCTCGCAGCCAGCAGACCCCAGCCAAGAGATTGCCCAGCAGGAACTTCATGGCTGCAACCCTTTTGCCCCTCTGGCTGATCAGCCTCGCCCCTTGCCCCTTTTATCCTCCGGAGGCTCCTCCAGTGAAACCACCCTTGTCCAGGAAGCTATGGAAGGAGGACTGCATGGACCATTGGCAGAAGAAATGGGCCCCGGATGGCTGCCCTTTGGAACACATCCGGATGGGATGTTCCCTGCAGAGAGAGCTTGGAAGCATCGCCTTCCCTCCTGAGCAGCCTGGGTGGGGGTCACAGTCATGAGGATTTCCCTTCTGCGACCCCCTGGAATCAGAGCAGGCCGCAGGTTCCAATGCAAAGGTTTAGTCCAGAGGGCGCAAGAGGCTCCTGATGCCAAAGAGACGCTTTGCACTTAGTCTCATGCTTCCACAAAGGTGTGCATGGATGATGTTACCTAGTTTGGTAATGAAACGTCTGTAAGAAAACATGGAAGCTCAGAGAGCACCAAGGACCCCACAATCTCCCTCCTGCGCCCCAACATTGGGAAGAAAGATGGGCCTCCATGGGGGGCCATTCCCCCTCCCTTCTTTGCCACATCTGTGATGGGGCCGAATCTTGCTTTGTGGCCCTCTTGGGATGCTGCCCAACTGAGCCCTACCCCCTACCAGGCTGTGTTCTGAACCCAAAAGTCCCACGGTGTTGTTTGCAGGAAGGCAGTTTCCAGCCGGGGGGGGCTTTATTTCCCGCTTTCCCACTGCCCATAATTGCTCTGGGACTCAGAGAAAGCCACATCCTTCCTCCTCATTTGTGAGGATTGGTTCAGTGGTGGGTTCCTCCCGGTTCAGTCCGGTTCGGCCGAGCCGGTAGCGGTGACGATATGACGTCACCGAACTGGTTCTCCCCCCCCACCCACTTTATTCTTACCTTTTATTTGGTCCCACCCCCAATCTATTGCTGCCTCCTGAGTCCCAGCTGATGACTAGAGGGAAAAAAACTGTTTAAACTCTTGCCGTGGGGCTTCAAAGGGCCGTCCTACGGCTGATCAGTGTTAAAAGCAAACAAATGAGTCGGGTCGTAAGTGCGAGGACCGGTCGTAAGTGCGAGGACCTTCCAGAAATGACTCTGACCAGCTAGCCACGCCCACCTAGTCACATGACCTCCAAGCCACACCCACAAAATAAGCCACGCCCACAGAACCGGTAGTAAAAATATTTAGAACCCACCCCTGGATTGGTTGGAGAGCACCCTGTACTCTTGCCTCGATCAGCAGGCAGAGTGACCCTGAGAAGGGCTGGATCCCATTGACTTTTCCCCTTTGGGGGACTGGGATCCCACCCCTCACAAGAGGCTCCCAGTTCACCCCTCTTTTCACCTAGCCCCCTCTACCAGGCGGGGCCTGCAGGCAGTTTCCCAGGTGAAGCAGAAGTAGCCACCAGCTATGGGAGGGCCATTTGGGTTAGGATCTGTTCTGGAGCCCCTGGGGAGCTCCTGGGCTGGAGGGATCGGAACCCATCCTTGCCCCATCCTTGCCCAGCACCTCACCCTTCCCCAGCAGGGGAAGGATTGTACCATCTGCCCCACATCTCCTTTGGGGTCAGAGGGTTGAGGTGCAGAGGAAGCAATCCTGCCCTGCCAAAGCAGGGGTGAAATCCAGAAGGTTCTGACAGGTTTTGGAGAACCGGTAGCGGAAATTTTGAGCAGTTCAGAGAACCGGCAAATACCACCTCTGTCTGGCCCCAGAGTAGGGAGGGAATGGAGATTTTGCAGTATCCATCCCTTGCCACACCCACCAAGCCACGCCCATCAAGCCACACCACACCCACCAAGCCATGCCCATGGAACCAGTAGTAAAAAAATTTGGATTTCACCACTGGGCAAAAGTCCTGCAGGAAGAGCCTGGGGTGGTCCGGTGGGCCAGCTATTCTGCTGCCCAGCCCCCTTATTTTGCATCCCCTACCTTTTTTAATCCAGGTCTTCTGCTGCCCCTCATTCCCCCCATTGGACCCTCTCCCACCTCCAAGCCACAGATCAAGATGGCCCCATTGGAAATAAAAGTCACACTGGAGAAAGGAGTTGCATTTTCTGAGTCCATTTATTAAGATTCCTCCCTGGAATTTGAGCCAAGCCCGAAACATGCCCAGCTGTTGCCCCCGGCCATTTCGAGGCCTCTGGTCACCTGCAAGGAAAGGAGTCAGTGAGTAGAATCAGGGTGCTCCCTCCCCCTGTTTTTCATGCAAATGGGTAGGATTTGGCATTGTAAACGGGGTGACCCATCTTAGAAAACTCACCTATTATTCTTACTGGCACTTCACTGGGGAGGAGAAAAGGTGGCCGTTAATGGCGAATAGGATGAATGCAAGATGTGTTGCAAGGAAAGGTAAATTCTTAGGTCATCTGCCCACCAACATGACTCCCCTCCTCCCTTTGCATGTAGACCACCCATCTGTACCCATCTTTCTACATAAGACAAGACTCAAAAGAGATTTCAAGAAGTCCATTCCCGTGTATGGACTCTATTTAGATCCATCCATCCATCCATCCATCATGTATCTCTCTTTATTTCTGCCTTTGAGCCAACTTCTTGGACAGGTCCCTGCTGTGTTTGTGGCCACATTTTTCATTGTGGTTTGCCAGGAGGGAGAGACAGGGACCGTCCCAAAGTCAGCCCAATGACTTCTATACTTAAGGCAGGACTAGAACTCAGGTCTCCCAGTTTCTAGCCTGGAGGCTTTAACCCTTCCACCAAACCTGCTCTCCTCTATTCGTTACTTTTCTGCTCTGAATTGCATTACCGGTTGGTTTTAAAACCGCAATCTGAGCTTCGCTGTAGCCGAGCTTTTTACATTCTTCTTTGAATTTCTGAATTATCTCTGGATTCGGAGTTGGTGTCCGACCTGTGGGGACAGAGGCAGAGCAGGTGTGTGTGCTGAATGGGGAAGAGGGGAAGATTTCCAGGGGGAAGGGGAGTGGGGGTGGCAGGCTTAATCAGGGGTTTCCCATTGTGTCAGGATTTTGCCAGATAAGTAAATGCTGGGCAGACTCTTAACCCTTTCAGAAGCCCCGAGTTTTAACTTTTAGGGAAATGCATAAGGACAGGTGAGGTGATGACAAAGCCCAGCCTAATTCCACCTTGCAGGGACGATGGGCCTTGGAGCACCTACTGAGAAGTGTTGAGGCTGTGGAGTTGTCATTTTCCAAGGTGGTCATGATGAAATCGTCTAGGATCTTCACTGACTTCACCGTCACCGTTTTATTATCTGCCAGAAAAGGTTTGGGACATGAGGGGGAGATTCAGGCAGACTCAACTCTAGCCAAGCTGGTGATCTTTTGGAAGTCGGAACTCAGTGTTGGCTCATTAAGCAGAACAGTTTATCTGATAAGTCTCCAGACCGTTTCAGGTATATTACAGATAAGAGCAGTGCGTACCTATCAGAAAAGGATGTGTAATTATTATAAAATCAAACTGCAGAAATTACAGTTTAAATATAGAAGCTAATAGTAATATTAACATCCTTTAACCCTTTATAATGTAGTATTTTGAGATGGTTAACGAAATGGAGGATGGACTTTCTGCACCTGGTTGGGCTCCTAGGAAGGAGGGGCAGCCCGACAGTCTGACTTTCCCCCTTGGGCTTTTCCCCCTTGAACCACAAAAATAGCAACTTGCTGCATCCCGAACAGGTTGGGACCTTGTGGGAGGACGTTCCCTTTATTTCCAGCCTTCGGGTTCCTTGTGTCCTCAAAGAATGGAGATGAATAGGACCCCTGTAGTTCATGTACAAGTGACAATCCAAGCTGCTGTTTCACCTCTCTCGCCCTCCACCCCCCCACCACTTGCACTGGGACCCCAGGAATCAGGGGAGTCAAGGCTTCCCAGTCATCTCTTTTCAATGGAAAAGATAGATAGGCAGGAAAGGCTTATATTTCAAAATAACATATGGCTTTAAAATATTTAGAATATATACTCTTTACGAAGGAGCAACTGCAGTTCTTGGAAGGTCAGAATAATGTAATAACACAGTTGGAAGGGACCTTGGAGGTCTTCTAGTCCAACCCTTTACTATTTTAGACAAATGGTTGTTCAGTCTCAAAAACCTCCAGCAATGAAGCATCCACAGTCTCTTGAGGCAAACTCCATCTCACTCTCGCAATCTGTTGACGGTTGGATTTGCCCTGCAGTGGCCCTGGGGCCCTGATCCCTTTATGTGGACTGTGTCCCCAAAGGCCAGCGTGCCTGAAGAGAGGCGGTCCTAAGAGAGCAGGAAACCTGGAAGAGATGCTATGGGGTTGCCCACCAGCTCCTGGCCAGCATCTGTTTGCTGGAGTTGGGAGCAAAGCCCTCCCCGGGGCCCAGTTTTCACGGGTGACTGAATCAAGCAGGAACACAGGGCATCCCTTCACCAGTACAGACCAGAGAGGCTGTGATATTTTCCATTCTCTTCTTTTCTGAGCTGGCATGTTATATTCTTGCATCCATTCGGCCTGCAAAAGAAAAGGTGGCATGAAAGGGGGAGGCTTCCTGCCCTAGACAGTCAATAGTCCCACTGCTGAACATTAATATGAACTGACCTATCGAGGAAGGCTTTCCAGATTGTCCAACTTGGTGGGAAGCATCACCCAGCTACGGCCATCTGGCTTTCACTATCCCTGGCTGTGGGCTTCCCAGAGGCCTCTTTCTGCCTCCCTCCATTTGATTAAAGGCTTGTTGCTAAGGAAGCCAGATTGGTGAGCATTTCCAGCTGCTCGAGCTGAGTCCGGCTGCCCAGTTACAGCCTCTCTTTCTGACATTTTAGTCTTTTGGAACATCTGCCAGACTGGTGTCCTGCTAATTTGAGCATTTCAGAATCACAACCGGATCAAAGTATTTGTGTCAGTGGCTGAAGAACCTCAACAGATACCTTCACTGTTCCTTCAAAGCTAGTTGGGCTTTCTCCTGCACTGGCATGGGGCTGTCCCTTACTTGAGCCTTGAATTCATAGGACAAGCCCAGTGTGCTCCTTCAAATTGCCTCAGAAATCCACCCTTCCAGCCTGCTGGGAACTTGGGATGGCCTTGTCTAATGCATTGCAGTTGGTCCACAAGGGATTGGCTTGAGCTAGGATACTTACGTGGGGAGAAAGACCGAAACGCTAAACACATCTTCCTGTGGTCTTGACAGCTCAACAACTAATGCCGACATGTTTCTTATCTGCTTCACATTGTCTAATGAAGTGCCCGCAACTGCAAGAATCACCCAGCGACCCAGATCCTGAAGCAGAAAGAAGGAAGAAGAGCCACATTAAGTCTCTGGAAGGGACCAGCCTCCCACCTGCTCACTTGAGGCGCTCCATTGAAGCTACTCCACAGCTTTTTTTTTTTAATTTGATTTATATGCCGCCCTTCTCCGGAGACTCAGGGCGGCTTACAGCGCGTTAAGCAATAGCCTTCATACTTTTGTATATTTATACAAAGCCAGCTTATTGGCCCCACAATCTGGATCCTCATTTCACCTACCTTTGAAAGGATGGAAGGCTGAGACAACCTTGAGTCTGGTGAGATTTGAACTTGCAGTAATTGCAAGCAGCAGATGTTAATAACAGTGCTTCTGTCTGTTGAGCTAAACCAGACTCCTTTGCAATTCCAGTTTCAGTCAAGGGAGCTGGTCCTGCCTTGCTGCTCAGGAGATAGACTTGGGGGGGGGGCAACCTATTCTCCAAAGCACCCGAAGGCAGGACAAGAAGCAATGGAGGGAAACTAATCCAGGAGAGAAGCAACCTAAGAACTAAGGAGGGAATTTCCTGACAGTGAGAACGGCTTCTCTCCAGGAGTTGTAGGTGCTTCATCACTGGAGGGTTTTAAGAAGAGACTGGACAGCCATTTGTCTGAAATGATAGAGGGTTTCCTGCCTCAGCAGGGCGTTGGACTAGAATTTAGATGCAGCCGCAACAAACAGATCTCTTTGTATTGTCCCATCAACTGAGGGGAGAATGCAAACACTGCTTCGATTTGATTCCCTGCTAAAAGAGCGTTTACATGGGGCAGATGCAGAAGCAGATGCCCCCCCCCCACAAGACCCTGAGCCAAGTCTTCTCAGTCACAGATTGAGGGAGAGATGAACAATCTTCCCCAGTCTGGAGGGACCCCCCTTGGGCTACCACAATCCCTCTGGCTGGTCCTTTGGCCTAGAGAGAGAAGGGTGGGGGGGGGAGACCTGGCGCAATTTACCTTCAGCGTTAGTAAATCTCTCAGGTCAGCAGTAGCGATCCCTTTCCATATATGAGATTACAGTATTGGGGTCCCCTGATCAATTATCCCAAAGGAAGCCAGCCCTGCTCCAACCACCTCGGTCTACCTCTATGCTGGTTTTGGTCACTTCTTTCCATTCAGCCTGGACGAAGCAGCAGAGGGCAACGCCCAAAGCAAACAGCAGGGATTTCATCTCGCTTGGTCCTTTCTCTTCCTCAGCCGAAGAATATTCTGAGACTCGGAGGCAGGTGACTGGCATTTGCGGGGGCTCCTGCTCTTATAGAGCCTAAGGGGCTCCCCATGACCTCCCCCACCCTCGCAGAGGCTTGCATAACCTCCATCCAGGCATGCAACCACCAAGATAACGGGGTTTTTCTTGGCTGGGCCCCGATGCCATGAGGGCCCCGGCTGGCAGGCTGACCTTACCCATTGACGTTCTCCAAACAAGGGACGTTTGCGTTGGCTCCAGACCCAGTGGGCATTTGGCCTGCAGCCCACCAGGAAAGTCCTCCCTCTTTGTTCAGAGCTGGGCAACAAAGGTCTGTGGCTTGGCTAAAGTGCAACACTAACAAGATTGTGACGAGCTTGGTGAGAGAACAGAGGAGAAGATGGAGTCAGGAGACCGAGGTGTCCTCACTTGCTCAAGGCGTGATAAGACATCATGGTTAGGCTGAAATAATACCAACTTTTAGAAAACCAAGATAGAATGAGTATTGATGGTTTTGGCATTTTGTGTTCCTGAGAACACATGAACAGCTCAGGATGAAGTCAAGAGAGTAATGAACTGCAGAAGGGTTTAGTTTTCAAGGGTTTTCATATGCACAACTAAGAGAAAGTTTTAATGTAAGGATTGTGTGTCCCAGAGAGGCTTTTTCAAAAGGAAACTAGATTTTCTTTGGTTTTGCTTCTCATCCAAGAAACTTTTTCAATTCTGGCTGAATGGTGGGAATGGATGGATTTATATTCAGTCAGAAGTGAAGAAGTTTCTTGGAGGAGAAGCGGAACATCTTCAAGGAAAAAAACAAGAAAGCCCAGTTGCCTTTTGAAAAAGCACCTTTGGGGCAACCATGACTGTGAATTCAACAAACATAAAGATTCAATGATAAAATGGGGTACGAATTATGGCTATAGTATACAGATGGACCAGTAGGAGACAATGTGGAAAAAGGGACCGAAATTCACACCCTGTTTTAAGTTAAGAGAGAATTTTCACAAAAAGATAAACCTTTGGCAGGACACCAGAGAAATTATCAGAGATATATGAAGGTACTTCTTGTTAATGCTGGAAATATGAAAAATGTGGAGGGGCAGTTTACCACACATGGTGGATTTGTGGGAAAGCAAAACAAATTGGAAACAAATAATATAACAATGCAAAGAATTTTGAAGATTAATATTGAGATGATCTTTCCTTCCTTCCTTCCTTCCTTCCTTCCTTCCTTCCTTCCTTCCTTCCTTCCTTCCTTCCTTCCTCCCTCCCTCCCTCCCTCCCTCCCCCCCTCCCTCCCTTCCTCAACAAAAGATTATTAAGAGAAAAAAACCCATGTGGTCACTCAAGAGTTGACTCCTTCCTGGTGCCACATATTCAAAGAACAATACACTCCACCATAACCCTAACCCCCATAACTTTAACCTTAAACTGTCTACTGTGGAGCTCACCCCATTCCTAAGACGTCTGTAAGAGGTGTGCATACTGTAAGCGCACCAGCGTGCCTTCCGTCCCTGTCCTACTGTCCCCTTTTATTCATATCCATTTCCTGTATTAATATCCATGTTTATACTTTTTTTTTTAAAAAATGATTTATATGCCGCCCTTCTCCAGAGACTCAGGGCGGCTTACAATGTGTTAAGCAATAGCCTTCATACTTTTGTATATTTATACAAAGTCAGCTTATTGCCCCCATAATCTGGGTCCTCATTTTACCTACCTTAGAAAGGATGGAAGGCTTGAGCCTGGTGAGATTTGAATTTGCAGTAATTGCAGGCAGCAGATGTAAGTGGATGTTAATAACAGTGCTTTAGTCTGCTGAGCCACCAGAGCTCTATTTCTGTTATCGCGTACATGTTTCGCAATACAAACAAAAAACAAACAAACAAACATGGCAAGTGAGTCTGCAACTTGGGTTAAGAAACCCCGGTTGCAGTGGTGAAATCCAAATTTTTTTTACTACCGTTTCTGTGGGCATGGCTTGGTGGGCGTGGCTCAGGGGTGAAATGCTCCTGGTTCGGACTGGATCACCCGATCTGGTAGCGATGGAGGCGGGTGGTTCGGAGAACCGATAGCAAAAATCCCTGCCCCCCCCCATGCCCAGCTGAGCCACACAATCATCAGAGGTTTTTTTTTTACTTTTAAAAGCATTTTTTTCTACAACCTCTTAGGGCGTATGGGTTTTCTTCTTTTTTATGGATTTGCTTATTTTTTTAAAAAAAAAGCACCAGAAGGAATTGGTATCCATTTATGTTAACAGTTTTTTGTAACAATTATTGCTCTTATACACATTTTCTTTAACTGATGCAGTTGTCGCTTTAATGAAAATTCTAGTGCTTTTTTCTTTGACTCATAAATTTCCCAGATACTGGCTTTAAAAATATAGTTTTTTTCAATTTCTCTTTAAGGACAACAATTATTGCTCTTTGTACACCCTTTACAGTAGCAAACCTTCTTTTCCAATCTTTTTTTAGAGGCTTTCTAGTAAAATGCGGAAATCCGAATTAGCTTGCAATCACACCTGGGGTAGGATTTTAACATCTCTTTTGTAGACAAGAAGGGGATGGAATTCTTTAAAACACTACAGATAGTCCTTTCTTAATGACCTTAACTGGATCAGTAAACCTTGCGGTTAAGCGAAGCAATTGCTATGTGGGAAATCACATGACTGCAAAAGTGGTGGAAAAAAGCAAAACCACTCAGTTTCACATCTTTGCCTTTTGTTTGCTTTCTAACCACTTCCCTGCTCTTTGGAATGCTCAGGTGCCTGCTTATCGTCTTGTACACATCAAAAGTAATGTGATCAGGCCACAGCCCGGGGCTGAAAGAGGCTGGTATGCTAGGCAAACAATTTAAAATCCTCTCTTCTTCTTTCCCAATCTCTGCTCTGTGAGGGAAGGGAAAAAAAACAAGCAATTTCTCTAGGCAATCTCTCCTTTGCCTGACTATTTCCTCTGTGATTGCATTGTTCTCAATGTGTAGAAAAATTCATGGCTTACTCTCTTGCAATCCCTTCCTCTCCAATTTCTCTGCTTTACAAGGGTGGAAACCCCACCCCCCACAGATCTGACACAGGACAAAGCATACTTACTGACTGTGCTGGTAATCACATGACTTAGGGATGCTGCGAAAGTCACATATTGGTTGTAAAGTCATTTTTCAGCACTGTTGTAACTGTGAATGAATGGTCAGTAAGTGAGGACTCCCTGTCTGCTCAATGCTTCAGCCCAGCACCAATTCAGTGGTGAAATGTAAATTTTTTTACTACTGGTTCTGTGGGCGTGGCTTGGTGGGGGAGGTAATGTGACTGGGTGGGCGTGGCCAACTTTTTTTTTTAAGCTTTTAAAAGCATTTTTTCTACAACCTCTTTGGCCGAAGAGGTTATAGAAAAAATGCTTTTAAGGCTCTGACGATCCCAGCTGAGCCACATGATCATCAGAGGCTTTTTTTTTTACTTTTAAAAGCATTTTTTCAGCCAAATAAAAAATGCTTTTAAAAGTAAAAAAAAAACACGCCTCTGATGATTGCGTGGCTCAGCTGGGCATGGGGGGGGCAGGGATTTTTGCTACTGGTTCTCCGAACCACCCGCCGCCATCACTACCGGATCGGGTGATCCGGTTCGAACCGGCAGCATTTCACCCCTGCACCAATTCATACTCTACCCATTACAACCCCATTCAGATTTTGCCCTTCACCAGATAAAAGGTCAGAATCAAAAAAGAAAAAAAATAACCCCCTTTTAAGACAATAGACTGGATCCAGACTGTTTCCACAGCAAATAAAAGCATTCCTTCCACTGAAGCCTCTTTGCTTGAAACTACAGCACTACTCTTCATCTTTCTCCCAGGCCAAGTTCCACAATGATTTTTATGCTCCCCAGCATATCAGAACAGTATTTCAGGAGACTGATTGACTGACTGATTGATTAAATACCATAAAGTTGTTTTTGACTCCCAGGGATTAGATAGTTGGATTGATGATCTATCTCGAACCTGTTCTTTCGAGACTCCCAACTGTGCCCTCACTTCCACTGTAACTGAATCTATCCACCTTGCTGCTGTCGTCTCCTTCTTCTATTTCCTTTCACTTTTCCCAGCATTAGAGCCTTCTCTAGAGACTTAGCTCTTCACATAATGTGTCCATAATAGGTTAATGGGAGGTTGGTCATTTGTGCCTCCAGTGTAAACTTTGGATTGATGATCCATTTGTTTGTTTTCTTTGCTGTCCCTTGTGTTCTCTGGAGTCTTCTCCCACACCAAAGTTCAAAGGCTTCAATCACATTCCTATTCTGCTTCTTCAAAGTTCACGTTTCACTTCCATAAAATGTCACAGGAAATACCATGGCTTGAATGACTTTGATCTTTGCAGATACAGAGACATTATGTGGCATGAGCATCTTTCCCAAGTCCTTTGTGCCCTACCAGGTTCTAAGGTTGGCTGTCCTACATGTTGTCATTAGTTCAAGGGTCTTTATTTGCATTCTGTGAGTAAAATCATTTCTTATTCTGCAAAGTGATTCTGAGCAATTACTCCAATATATAGGTAATTCTTGCTTATTGACCACTTGTTCAGCGATTGTTCAAAGTTACAACAGCACTGAAATAGGCAACTTACAACTAGTCTTCAAAGCTGCGGCCATGGCAGCATCCCTGCTTTCATGTTATCATGATTCTGCAGCTTTGCAACTGATGTTCATTTACGAGGGTCACAGCGTCCCACAGTCATGTGGTCTCCATTTACAACCATTTACAATCTTCACAGCCAGTGGGGGAAGCTGACAGGAATTCACAAGTCATGGTCATGTGATATTACACTTGACTACCTGTATTGATTTACTTAATGATCATATATGAAATACATATAGAACTGAAACCCAACATATGGTAGTCATGTGATTATTCACTTTATGTCAACATTGCTTAAAATATATGTGTGTGTATACATACACACACACACACGTATATTAAATGGGTTTTCTATTGAAGCCACCTGGTCTGCCCAAATATGGGAAGGAGCATACTGCTTCCTTTTCACAGATTAAAACCCATTTAATCTCCTCTGGTGCAAGCTGACAAAGCAAGGAGAACCTGTGGGTTAGAGGTTAATACTACCTAATATGCAAGCAAGCCCAGGTTCGAATCCCAGAAGGGTATGCCTAGCTGATGAGAGCTAAATAGCTTGAAATAGATCTATACTAGTCTCCCTTTATTTCTTTGTCAGTAAATATAAATTTAACACAAAATAGTTTGTCATGAAACAACTGCCTGAGGGCTCCTGGATTGGGGCTGAAAGGCGAAAAGGAAGTGGTATGCTCCTTCCCATATTTGAGTAGACCAGGTTGCTTTGATAGAAAACACACACACACACACACACACACACACACACACACACACACATTCTGCCCCAGGTTCGGATTCCCAGAGAATGTGACACACACCAAGCTTCGCAAACACTGTTTAATTCCAAACAAACCTCTTTCAAGAATGCAGGCTTCCCGTGCAAAGGGTCCTTATCAAAGTTATTAAGAACAAAGGTTGGCAACCAGCCCAGAAAACCAGATATGAGAAGTCGCTCGCTCTCCAAGATGCTCTGTAGTATTGAGATGTTGTTTCTAGCAAGAAAGCACTAGCTGCGTGCGACTTAAATAGGCTAAGGGAGTGGCCAATTATCCTCAAGCCCTACTCTCGAGTAGACCTCCTCCTCCTGAGTAGCCACTCCTGCCTTTTGGCAGCCCTGTGTGCCTGAGCATTGAGGAGAGGCTCCTCCACTTCGCTCTCTCCACTGGAAGGAGCCTCTGGAGGTTCTGAAGGCCCTGGCTAAGTCTCTGCCTCTGGCATAACATCCTCTTCGGCCTCCTCGCTGTCCGACGCGAGCACCAGCTGCGCAGGCTGCTGGCACAACACCACACCAGCCTCCTCCTCGTCAGGATCAGCCACGATCCGCGCAGGCCACTGGTGGGCCACAACATATACATATGAATGTTGTGGTGGCCTAGAGGTGGAGTTCTCGCCTCACAATCAGGAGGCTGTGCGTTCGATCATAGGTAGAGGCAGGTATTTCTCTTTCTGTGCCCATTGAGTATATATCTGCTGAACAAAACTCTGCATTGGTGACAGGAAGGGCATCCAGCCAGTAAACAGTCAGCTCCATTCAGTTGCCCAGACTCCACCCCACATGGGTTGTTAAAAGAAGATGATGATATACATATATACACATATACACATAAACACACATGTATACCTCAACTTATCTTCTTCTGAAGAAGGCAGATTTTCAAATAAAGTTTGAGTTATAATCATTTAATATTTTTTATTAGCTAACAGTGCTTTTTAAAAATGTGATCAAATCAGACACCTTGCTTTGCAGCATGCCAATAAAGGATATTTCCATCTTGCTGTCTGCAAGTTGTATTTCATGTTTCCATTTACAAATGCAGCAGGAAAATTAGGTTCTCATCCTTTAAATATTATTTTCCAATAATAAATATATATTTTATCATATTCTTACACAGGCTGTATGTTTGCTTATATCACTTATTCGCACACTCACAACCCTGGTTAACAGCTGAGAAATAATTACATGATACAAATCACTTTCAACCAGATTCTGAAGTTCTTTGGAATACATAAGAGACCCAGTGAATTTAAAAAGATAAAAGATTTCCCTTGGCCAATCGTGCCCAACTCTAGGGGTCAGTGCTCATCTCCATTTCTTAGCCGACGGAGCCAGCATTGTCCGAAGACATTTCTGTGGTCATGTGGCCAGCATGACTATACGCTGAGGTGCACAGAAGTATACACTGTTACATTCTCAGCAAAGTGTTACCTATTTATCTACTCGCATTTGCCTGCTTTCAGCAAAACTTTACTAGTTATAATGTACATTTGCTCTTTTCCACATGTGCGCACACATACGCATACTCATCCTTCTCAACTAGGCTGCCAGGCAAAGCTAGAGGAATGGAAGCCACCAAGTCTGGATCCCCCCCCCCCAAAAATGACTCAAAGAGTGGGCAGGTTTTAGGATCCCTTTTATCCCACAAAGTCCTTGCTTTGTTGATTCAAAAGACTTGTCTTGTTAATTTACAAATCTGACAGCTGTTGATGGGACTTGAGGGGGAGGGGAGGTTTCCATGTGTTCAGGCCAGGGGTGAAATGCTCCCAGTTTGGACTGGATCGGGCAATCCATTAGCAATGGCGGCAGGTAGTTCAGAGAACTGGTAGCAAAAATCCCTGGCCCACCCACCCATGCCCACCCAATCACCTGGTCCCCACTTGTCTACTTGGCAGCTTGCTGCTTTTTTCGGGCTCGCTCGCTTTTCCTGCCTTGCTTTGGCTGCTGCAATCCATTGCATGTGCTAGCAACTCAATCTGCCTGCCTGCAATCGATACAATCGATGAGCAGCTCAATCTGCCTACCTGCCTGCCTTGTGCCTTCAATTTGGTAAGTAACTTTTAAAAAAATAGTTAATTGGGTTTTTTTAGGAGTTTTATTTTTTTTTAAGACATAGCAATTTAAAGTTAAGGAAGTTTTAAATTTAGCTGCTTTTATCTAAAAATATAAATAAAATAAAATAATAAAATAAAATATTTGTGCAGCTTTCTGAGATTTGGTTGTTTCTGTAGTGTTTCACTCTAACTACACAAACACACAAAATCTCACAAAGCTGTATGTGGCATTTTGTGTGGAAAAAGTGTGAACATTGGTTTTTGAGCTTTTTGTGGCTGTGTGAGGTTCCTGCTTGTTACAGGAGCCATTTTGGGTGAAGTACAGCTGCTTTTATATTGTGTGTGAGTCTGTTGTGTTGTGTCTGTATGTAAAGTGTAAAAGTTGGTTTTTGGTACCTCTTATTGTTTTGTGTACTTTGTTTATTATTTTTATTATTTATTATTATTGGCCATGCCCACCCAGTCACCTGACCACCAAGCTACTCCCACCAGGTCATCTGACCACCAAGCCACACCCACCAATTAAGCCACATCCACAGAACCAGTAGGGAAAATTTTTACATTTCACCTCTGGTTTAGGCCCAAATTCCTTTATCATGTTCAGGTTGCATTTTTTCCCCTTCCTTTCCTTACTGGTTTGATTTCTTCTTAACTACCTTCCCTATGGGATCTTTTAGATAAGATTCCTAGTTATTATTCACCCTGCTTATGTGGCAGCTTCAGCCTGGTCTCACAATATAACACTTTTTATTCTGCAATACATTGATTCTGCCATATCTCTAACTTTAAAAGTTTTGCAAATAATTTGGATATCTGTTTTTCAATGTACTGACATGTCCCTCAAGGATGTGAATGCTGTTGCATTCATTTCTAATTCTGGTGTAAAAGAAAATGTAGATACCAAGTCAGATGTGGTGCTTTTCAAGTTTTCTCTTTTAGTTCTTTATGTTTTGGCAGGAATTTTGGGCAGTTGCCTAAAGCTCCTAGTTATATCATATGGGATTTTTATAGATTTTTTTTGTTTTGTTTTGAAACAAATTCTGTTTGCTCCGGGTATGGCTCTCATGTTGAGCTACCATGTAGTATATTTGTTTCTTCGCTGGAGAATCCTACAGATGGTTAATGTTCAGATTCAAATTGACATGAAATTTCAAAATCTGCTGAAGAGTTTTGGTTGGGAAACAAAGCAAGAAAAGCATTTGTAAACCCTAATAAGACACTTTCCCACTGTCAGTATTAAGAACTAGTTAATCAGGAAGAAATATGTCAGTATATTGCTCTCCCAACAGGAAAGGAAAAGAACAAACAAAAAGAACAAATTTTATTTTCCTTGGCAACCGCTCCTGAGTTGTTTTTCCCTCTGTTCCTTACGACACACAGATATTTTCCACCAGTGGCTGTCAATTGTGATATCCCCAGCTGCACAAGACGATAAAATGGGTTTCCCCACCCCCACCCCCATAATGTCACGGCTTTTTAGTTTGATCTTAAAGAACATTGCAATAAGAATATATCTATTGAGCCTGGGAAAAACGTATCATCTTGAAAAGCTCTCTTGAAAAGCTCTGCCATCCCCAATTCCATTCAAGAGACAGTTTAGCAGTCTCTGTTATACCTAAAGAACCACTGCAAAAGAAATCATACTTGAGCCTACTCTTTACTTTTGTAGACAGCCTGATCTCTTCATTTCTACAAAAATTCCCATCTTGCTGTTTGCAAGTTAGTTCCAGCAAAGATATATGATCTTGAGATATGACTTCCTCCATGACCATCCATTGGCAGTCAATGCTAATATTATCTTTCTTTATGATTTTATTATTAATTATTATTTGAATTAATTATTTCCCCGGAACAAAACTGTATTGAGTAAACATTTCCTTCCTCGTTATAAATGTGAGAAGTTATATTTAACTAAACTGAAAAGATGGTCTAAAACAGGGGCGTCATACTTGATTTCATTTAGGGCCACATCAGGGTTGTGTTTGACCTTGAATAACCGGGGTAGGTGTGGCCAGCTTGACGTCACTCATGTCGGGGCCACCTGTAGCGGCTCAAGCGCTGTGCCAGTGAAAACAGGCTCCCAAGCTTCGTTTCGGCTGCAATGGCCTCCTGCAATCCTCTGTCAGCAAAAACTGAACTTGGGAGGGCTGCCCATGGCCAGTCCTTTGCTGTTTGTGGGTCGGTCCGTTGCTGTTTCCTGAGCAGCCCTGCAGTCCAGATCTAAGCACTCCACAGGCTGAATCCAGCCCCCGAGCCTTGAGTTAACACTCCTAGTTTAAAACCTGGGACTATTTGCATGGAAATCCATTGACCTTTGTCCAATTCTTGGCCAGCTTCAAGTCAAGCCTAAAATATATCCTTTGTGCCCTTGGGATTCCATCTCTGTTAACATGTGATTATGCTGTACTATGTACTATGGCAGTCTTAAAATACATCTTATTAAACTTGCCTAAATTTGCAGTCATTATCAATCATTCATTAAATCATTGCAAATGTAAGAAAGCATCAGTACTGAGATTTTTGAATTATGCATTTAGGATAATGAAAATTTGAGTTAATTTTCAAAATTTTGATCTGCAGCCATCTTTTCACACATGTAGTATATTCCAAAATGATCTGGAGATTAAAAAAAAAAATCCCAGGCATCAGCTTCTCATCTATTATTGAGTGTAACTTTCCTGTATAGTACTAGATTAAAACATCCTGGAAGCTTTGAAGGATTGACAGGGTAATAAAATATGTTATTTATTATCTCACAAACAACCAATGTGTGAAGAGAGTCACATGAATATAAATCACAATGTCAAAGGAAAGATTCAAATGGATCAATCTAGGTATTTTGATTCAGAAAACACTATCCAAGAATTTCCCAAGATTTTTAGTTTAGTAATGTCTTTTGCTCCCAATCAGTAAATCTTTTTCAATCCTGAGTATAATGTTTGCTTTTTGAGCCACCTCGATGGGCATTTTAAATTAAAGTTTTATAAAACTTTTTGCCATTTTCTATAGGTACCTAAAAGGTATAATCATCTGGACCAAAGGAAAGATTATTGAAATGATCCACGTGACTCTGGACAGCCACTCTTCATGACTACTCTGCAGAAACTGCCTTTTGTGGTTGTCTTATAAGTGGAGTGGTTGGGAGTTGGGATTACATAGGGGACTGGAGGCTAAAATATATAAAAAAAACAGTTGCTGGAATTGGGTATGTCTAGTTTAATGAAAAGAAGGACATGATAGCAGTGTTCCAATATCTCAGGGGTTGTCACAAAGAAGAGGGAGTCAAGCTATTCTCCAAAGCACCTGAAGGCAGGACAAGAAGCAATGGATGGAAACTAACCAAGGAGAGAAGCAACCTAGAATTAAGGAGAAATTCCATGACAGAAGAATTAATCAGTGGAACAACTTGCCTCCAGACATTGTGAATGCCAAACACTGTAAGTTCTTAAGAAGAGATTGGACAACCATTTGTCTGAAATGGTATAGGGCAGGGATGGCTAACCTTTTTGCCGTCGGTTGCCAAAAGCGGAGGGAACACAGGGTGCCCACATCCATAATTCAATGTGTGTGCGGGACCCTGCCCTTATCCCCCCGCTTTTGGCATGTGATGGGCCGGTGGGCCCGGTAGAACCATTTCTACCATTTCCAAGAAACCAGAGGCTTCCCCACCCTCCTGGAGGCCCTCTGGAGGCTGGAAACAGCCCATTCCTTGACTTCCGGTGGGACCGGAAGGCCTATTTTCCACCTCCCCAGGCTCCAGAGCCTTTCCAGGAGCCTGTGGAGGGCGAAAATGGCCTCCCCCGCCCGGAGACCCTCCAAAGGCCAGAAATGGCCCATTTCCCAACTTCCGGTGGGTCCGGGATGCTCGAAAATCAGCTGGCCGGCACGCACATGCACACTGGAGCTGAGCTAGGGCAACGCTTGCATGTCCACAAATATGGCTCCACGTGTGCCATAGGTTCGCCATCATGGGTATAGGGTTTCCTGTCTGAGCAGGGGGTTGGAGTAGAAAACCTCCAAGGTACCTTCCAATTCTGTTATTCATAAGTTCACACTCTCTAAGCAGTCTTTATGGACATTAAACTTGATCAAACTTCATATCTTAAGCATTTTTTGGATTATTTTTGTTTGGTTCATATATTGGAGAGATTAAAATGCTTCAGACTAGCAAGGTCTTACTGTATTCATCAGCCGAGTTTCTGCATCCTTAAAAGATGGTGTATATTTAGTTTTAAAAGTTTCAAAAATACATGAATTTTTGGACTGTGCAGCACATCTAGTGCTTAGGCTTTTGGAAAGTTAATAATGGATTAAGGAGCCAGAGGGATTTGGAATTACAATTTGCAACTATTTAGTTCATTGATTGCTTTAGGGTGTTTTTTTTTTTTTTTAAATGATAAGGAGACCCTGAAGGCTGGACACTAGAGCCAGAGGATTTAAAAAATGGAGCAGAAATCCTTACTGCAAACTTGTGAATACCTTTCGGTCATGTTTTTGCACAGAATGGATCAAATTGCTTGATAAAGTTGTTAGAGTGGGTTCTAATGTAGTTGTAAAACAAGAATGAGCTGCAATGGATGACTGTGAAATTAATCTAGAGAGAGGATTTAAATATAATACAAATGGATTTGATGGATGACTTATTCTCTAAAGGAGATGAACAGATATTAAACCAGGAAACTGATTCGGATAATTCTTCTTTTCTGGCTATAAAAAAAATATTCTGCTAAGGTTTGGAAGAACTTTTTTTTAGGAGTGACGAACAATAGGATAAATTACACTTATTGATACAAAAGTAATGTTAAAGTTCTGAATGATTTTAACTCTGCAGCACAGATGATCAGCAAACTATCTCTGAGGTTTTTCTTTTGGGGGAAAGGAAAGGATTAAAGAATAATTTTAAAAACTCAGGGAAAGTGTATAAGGAAAGTGTATAAGATTGGCTTGTTCAACCAGGATTTTTTTCTTGTGACCTTTCAGTTTTCATTTTTTTTCTAATTTGTAATGACTTTTATTTTTTTTTCCAATTTATAACTGTTTATCTTTTTTAAAAAAAAAAAAAAAGAAGAAGAAGAAGGAAAGAGCATTGCAGTGGTGCCACCGTGTCAAGTCATCTGGGAATTTCAAGTGCAAACAGCATGGCATGTTCTTCATACAAGAGGGCATGCCTGCTTATGCCTGCTTACTTTCTTGTAATCCCTTCCTCTTCAATCTCTCCACTCTTCAAAGGAAAAAAAATTAAAAAACAGCCACAGGACAATACATACTAATTGTAATGCACCATGAATGTAATAGCTATCATGTAAAGCAGGAGCGTCAAACTCGATTTCATTGAGGGCCGCATCAGGGTTGTGTTTGACCTTGGGCGGGTGGGGGAGACATGGCCAGGGTGGGGGTGGCCAGCTCAACATCACTCATGTTGTGATGGCCTCCTGCAACCCTCTGCCATTGAAAATAGAGCTCAGGGGGGCGCACGCGGCCCCCTGAGCTTTGTTTTCGCTGGCAGAAGCACCATGGGCCAGTCCTTCTCTGTTTCCAGGGCGGCTCCGCAGGCCAGATTTAAGCACCTTGCAGGCCGGATTTGGCCCGCGGGCCTTGAGTTTGACATCCCTGAGGTAAAGAATGCTGTGAAGGTCATAAATGTGGGTGTTGGTCATAAAGTTATTTTTAGCACTTTTGGACATTTGAATGGTTACTAAATGAGGCAGTTTGTAAGTAAGCACTATCTGTACTACTACCAAGATAGTTAAAGAGAGAGGCAAACCTTGCAGGATAGAAATCTGAATTGCTTCCACTAATAACTGTACTTCCCTCCAGGTTTTGCTGTAGTACACTATCCAATGTCCTTTGAGATTGAGGTGAATACTAAGGATTGTTAATAAACACATGAACAAATGTTATATATTGAATTGTAGCACCGGAAGAATGGCAAGGAGAAATTGTATAGTGGGTATGTACCTTTCATTTAGGTGCATGTTTTATAGAATTCTATTGGATTTTATATTTTCAGGTAATGGCTCAGTAATGTAATGCAGAACTAAGCAAGCACTTATTTTAATCAGGGTCCATGAGTGATATTTTGTTTTGCCCTGTCCTCAGTGAGATGACCCTTTTTGTAGCTTATTAGCTTCTTGACAGATAGGAAGCAACAGGTGAAGCCTAACCCTTAACCCTAACCCAGTGGTGGGATTCAGCTGGTTCGGAATGATTCGGGCTAACCGGTAGTAGTCACCTGCGGGTGGGGCCCCCCCCGCCCCCCCCGCCCCGGTGCTATGCCGTCCTATTTAGCCACGTTTTCTAAGCCACGCGTATGCATGCAAGCACACTCACGTTTTCAGTGCTGGGCGAACCAGTTATTAAATTATGTGAAGCCACCTTTGCCCTAATCCCTTTTGTGACCTTCTGACCAGCGAAGTCAATGGGGAAGCCAGATGCACTTAACAACCATGTTACTAATTTCGCTACTGTAGCGATTCACTTAACAAGTGTGGTAAGAGAGATTGTAAAATGGAGCAAAACTCACTTCTGCCACCGATAGCCTCCCACCAGCCAATACGCTCCCACAGAGAGGGACTCTTCAGGGTGCCGTCGGCCAAACTATGTCGACTGGCAACACCCAGGGGGAGAGCCTTCTCTGTGGGGGCACCTGCCCTCTGGAATGAACTAACCCCAGAGATCTGCATGATCCCCGACCTACGTACCTTTCGCCGTGCCCTTAAGACTCTTTTGTTTCAACAGGCCGGGCTGGCTTAGAAAATGAATTTTAATTGGGTGTTTGTAGTTTTTAATATAAGGGCCAAATTTTTAATATATTTTAAATTGTTTTTAAATTTTGTGGGTATATGTTGTTTTAATATGGCTGTACACCGCCCTGAGTCCTTCAGGAGAAGGGCAGTATAAAAATTTAATAAATACAAATACAAATACTTAACAAACGTCTCGCTTAGGAACAGTAATATTGGGCTCAATTGTGGTCATAAGTCGAGGACTACCTGTGTTCTGTTGCTTTGCATGTACACTGTGAGCTTCTGCACTAAATACAAATTCCTGGTGTGTCGAATCACACTTGGCCAAATAAAGTATTCAATTCAATCTTTCTATTCCAATTAAATTTGAGGCACAGCTATTCTTTCACCTTGTTGGTCTCATTTTTGGCAGAAGTAGAGAAAGCATTCCAAAACTACATTCTCTTTATCCTTGGGAAAAATCCATTGAGGTGAGACCAGCAAGTATCATGATTCAAATCCCATATAAGCAAATATAATTCTCCTATATGGAGAAACATGGGTAGTTACAGCCAAATAGCCTCCTTCCCTCTGTTCATAGAATGCAATTTCTAAGCTATGCTTGTGGGAGGGGGTTTGCTTACATTTAAATTGAAACTAAGCGATATTCAGAAATGTCTAGGAACTCTGCGGTAATTTCACACTGGTTAAATTGGCAGGCCTGCCAACTAAAGCATTTAGGGAATTGTAATTCTGAAAAGAACAATGGATTACGAAGATTTTTTTTCAGCACCTGCAAAAGTCTGGTTCCGGGAAGGAAATTGAGAAGGAAAGCATATCCACTTAAGCTGTCGGTCTTTATATGTCTTTTGAGAAATAAATTCCATTAGAATTATTCGGACTTGCTCCCAGGTTAATTTCTATATAATTGCAGCATTAAACAAGTGGCAAGCTGAATAACATCCCTGTGTTTCATCGAAGCATTAGAGTTTTATGTAGAATGAGGGTTACGTTTTCTGCTGACCAAAAGAATTGTCCCCAAATGGATCTTTAAAGATTTTTAAAATAACCTCAAACCGAAAATAATAAGGTGATATAAACCGTATAAAAATAGCATTGCTTCCACAAATCTTGACAACGGTATTAAAAGGTGTTATGTTAGGCTATTTGCAGTAAAGTGAAACAAAGTTATACTTATCTTTGCCTGTCCAAATACTTGAAAAGTGGAAAAAAAAAAAACCAATTTCTCTGGAGATGGTTGTCAATTAAATGTTCCAGCTTTAGCAACATGGCAGAATCTGTGTCACAGACAAAGTTCGATTTTTTGGGGGGGCGGAATAGAAATAACATTTTG